>NW_027466463.1:5982500-6697500 GCF_050575085.1 Anarhichas minor | reverse complement strand
AGTGAAGGCTGTGACAGACTGTCTTTAATCAGAGCTTGCCAATACCCATCCAGCTTATATTGATTTGCAACTCTCAGTGGATTCAAATCACACACATGGTTGAATGCACACACACACACACACATATACACTCAGAAGAATGCACATATGTGCATACACACACACAGATCCACCCCCATCAGAGAGCAGGATGTGTGAGGAAGTGTCACTTTGGCCTTTTTTCTCCCTCTCATCTTCTAATCGATAGACAATGCGAGACCGAGTGGAGTGGTGGTGGGGGGGGGGGGGGGGGGGGGGGGCGGTTTAATGGTGAGGAGGGAGGGGGTTATGTCGGCAAATTGCTGCAACAGAACAAGCCCCCCCCCCCCCCCCCCCCCCCCACCCCCCTACCGAGATGAAAAGATGTGATAATTGGTCGAAGGTGGAGCAATACTGATGCAGGATCTATAGAGGGTTTCTTTTCCTTTTCATCATGTGGGGATGAATCCACTGCAGAACAAATGGACTTCACTTATCGGACAATCGATTTCTATTTTGGACAACAGACGAACACATGGCTGCTGGTGGATCGTTAGTACTCTGAATACAAAATGAGTCTCTTCATTAAAGATGAAGAAGCTGTATGTTTCAGAGTGGTGAGACGTGTTGTTTTGCTTCCATCGTTACTGCTGAATGCATGTTAGTGTGATGATTGATGTAAAGGCCACCTGTCAATCAAACAGGGCGGGTAGGGCCAGACACACAAAGCACATCACTTCCTGTATACCAGAGGAGAGTTTATTAACGGATCAAAGCACATTTCCAACTCTGTCCCTTAGATTTAGACTTCAGATTTTAGGTAATTTCCATCAGAATTCATTGCTGATGTACTGAACTGTGTATTTTTTGGAAAACTTGATTCATTTAAAAGTGTTATCATTGCAGTAAGCTGTCTCTTGGGATCTGAGTCTGGTGTGGTCGGGTTTTGTCAGTAGTTTACTGCTACTGCTTTGACTGGGAGCCAGCGTCGGCTCAGGTTTGTGAGGAGACAGCTGTTGAAAGCCTGAAAGAAAGCTTCACGGCATGTGTTGGGGAGCCTGAGTTGTTTATGAGTCTCTACTGACGGCACATGGTACCAATCAATAGCAGCGCCGTCATACTTGTGTGCTTTGGCACTAGGCGGAGGACGTTGCCAAAAGCGAGAACGAGTCTTCTGGGGTTTCCGGGCCGGAGTTCTGGTCCGGGATGCTGATTGGCACTTATGCGCAAACCAGGTTAAAGCGGGCGTGTCCACATCTGTTTGGGGGGCTTGTTAAAGGCTCAGTCATGCAGGCGCAGGTTCATATTGATTGCAACAAAACGTGAGCTCTCCATCAAAGTCCCTCTGTCACCAGGCTGAGACGTATAAAAGGACAAAGTATGCCATCCATCCCACGTCTTCAGCTTGCACTGCTTCACTGTGTGATTTGTGTTCTCGGCTGACGTGTTGCCTCCTTATTCTTTCATCCCCGGCCAGCTCCTCCTGTTATTCCGAGCACATAGCACCCTTGGGAGCTCCCCCCCCCCCCCCCTACCCTGGTTCCTGCCCTGCCCCTGTGCTCCATCCATCTACAACTCCCACCCCTTCCATTTGTTGCCATGGCGACTAATGTTGGCGACAGCCCGGCCCTCCGGTTGAGGCGCTTCGGAAGACTCCCCTCCCCGTTTGATGGAGGATGCCAGCCTGCAGATTTAACGGGGCAGACCCACAGACGCTGGCATCCCTTCACAGCTCACTTGGCCTCAGTTCTCAGGGCTAAATGGGTATTGATCTGGATAATGTATTCTGATAATCTGTGTGGGTCCCTGTTCAATCACAGGAGTAGCTGCTTAAAATGTGAGAGGGGTTAAGAGTGGAGGGATAGGAAGGACGGACGTAAGGAAGGGGGGAGGAGAGAAATGAAGAAGAAGAGAGCAGAAGGTATGGGACAGTCCTACGAACGTGTCTATATGTGTTACAGCGCTGCATGGAGATCTGGAGCTTCGACCTATCAGTCACAGATTCACTCATAAAATTTGTTTCAGATACAATGAACGTACAAACTCACTGGATGCTAAGAAATCTTCTTAATCTCTCTCTCTCTCTCTCCCGCTCTCTGTTTCAGGGCTGTATACCTCTGCAGGGATGCCAGGTCAACGAACTCACAGCTAATCCGGACGAACCAGGAAGACACCTTTTTGAAATTGTACCAGGTGAGATCCCCCAGCTGCTCCCATGCCTCCTCCTCCACCAGCTGGTCCCAGTTACTCCACATCTATAAATCGTTCACTATAACGTTTATGCTACTCTAGTTGGTGTAATATGAACACTCTTGGCACGTTGTAAACTTGATAACTTTCTTTTGAAATATCAATATGGCAGTGTTGGTCATAAATAGGTCAAATGTAAGTCAAATCCAACATCGTCATCATACGGCACTTTACACGAAAACGACAGCATTTTAAGTTAGCAGCAGTTTAGGTTCATTAGTTCAGTTAGTTTTACTTTAGTAAGTAAAAGAAAGAAAGCCAGTCATATACATACACTTACATATCTGCGGTCACGTGGTTTCAGGCCAATCCCATTCCTGAAGTAGAAGTTGAGAAATGTTCCTGGGTGTGGGCCTGATAATGGACACGGCATGGGTGACATCACGTTTGGTCCAGAGACAGTAGGAGTGCATCTATGTGGAGGAACCCTATAGCTGGTATAGAATGTGGGGAAATAATGTGCCTTTTAAGTGAGACACACCACAACAACACCATACAGATATTTACTTATTGAAAGTGTCCAAAAACACATCAAAGCTAAGATAAAACTGAAGCAAACATTGAGAAACTAAACGATATATTGTGTGTTCTTTTGTCTGTGCTATGTTATTAAAGAAATCCGTTTTAAACAGACAGTTGCTATTCTGCATTCAGACAGCAGAGAGCACTGTTAGCCAAGGATTAGAGTGTGTGCTGGTCAATCTTACGCTGCGTGACCTTAGAGCTGGTGACAGGTCAAGTACAAGTATCACATTTCTAGCTGTGAAAGAAAATTCCTGCGAGTAGTGCCATAAAATAAAGAGGAAATAAAGCAGCCGCTCCATCATCCCGAGCTGCTCCGTGCCTGCAGATCTCAGGACTGCTGGTGAGCCGTCCAGCTTCCCGTGGTG
This sequence comes from Anarhichas minor, assembly GCF_050575085.1. Lineage (NCBI taxonomy): Eukaryota > Metazoa > Chordata > Actinopteri > Perciformes > Anarhichadidae > Anarhichas > Anarhichas minor. The sequence goes on along the minus strand of NW_027466463.1, from coordinate 6,694,342 downwards.
CACTCACAGCTAACACACTGAGGCTTTGCCTGCGGCTGAACAGTCTGATTAGATTGACCTCGTACTTTCTACTCAATCAATACAGCACTTTGTTGTGTCTGTGCGTAGATGTGTTTTGAAGTGTTGTTAAGGGATATAGCAGAGAGCTGGGTGGAAGCCTTTAAGGGGCTTTTTGTACTATGACACCTCTGTTCAACAGCCAAAGAACTAAACGTTTAATCTCAAAATCAAGTCCTGCAATTGAAACTGCAAGACAGCAGCTGAGCTCGGTTGGCTCTCTGTATATCACTCTGTCATTACGGGAGTGTTTGCTCGGAGGTCTCCCGCCTGTGTTTAGAATGGCCGACCGAGTGGTGAGTCTCTGTGTGTTCTGTTTATGGCCAGTCAACATAGCAGAGCGGTGAGAACCCCCAGTGAGTTTCTACGGAAGGGGCCGGCAGACGCTGAGAGACAAGGTGGGAGGGAAGGGAAGGGAAGGGAGGGGAAGGGAAGGGAGGGGCAGATACAAATGCAATCAGCCGGAGAGGAAAGTAGTCCGGTGGGGGAAAAGATGCACAGAGACAGGTATATGAAGATAAGGAGGCAGGTCGAAGGGTTAAAGACTTATTTAATGCATTTCATTGTAACCTGATGAAGACTTTAGGGTTTTAAATGGCGGCTCTCTCTCCATGCATGACAACATGATGCTGACTCCGCCTTTCTGCTCACACCATATTAGATTTGCAGGCTCCTCGGGGAGAAGCACATGAGTTCCTCTGCTCTTTCTCCACGATGTAATCGGCTTACCGTGATGGAGGCTTTACCCACCCTTGTTGTACGAAATGAATAAGACTTTGGGCTTCACATTGTGTTAAAAGCACCGCTTCACGGAGGATGGTGCTTCCTCCCTATTTTTTTAAACAGTCATTATGGTGTCCAGTCATGTCTTGCAGCTTTTTCCTCACATCCGCAGCCAATTTTTTACTGAACAGCACAGCTTCAAACAGAGCGGCAGCAGCTTATTGGAAACTCTCAGCCAACACTAATCAGCAACAAGCTCAACAAGCACCGGTGCTCTTTTACACCTTCCGCTCTCATGTGCTTCTATTCTCTCCCCAGAGGGAAAGGAAAGGCCAGAGTGAGTCTTTACTGTTGGCAAGGACAGAGATGTCTCAGCCATCAATGAGGAGGAAGAAGAAGAGAAGAGTGACTCTTAATTGTCATTCTTGATGAGTCCTTGAGTCCTGAACTCTTCATGGTTTAATGAAGACGGGATTTCTCGGGTTTTGTAATTTGATCCCCGGCTCCATATGTTCGTGGGCAAGACACTTTGGTTCTTTTTGTTAATAATGCTGTCGAGCATCATTTTAGGTGAAATTGTCATTTCTTGCAAGAAGGTCTGAGAAACAAATTGCTCTACTAGAAAGGTTTAAGGCGTGTCTGCATGTATTCTGCATTGTTTAAAGATAAAACGGCTGTTTCAGGACTTTTCGATACTTCTCCCTCGAGGTCTGTTATTTTGAATAAGGACTCATTTATGTTTAGACAAAGACGCAGGCTAGAAGCAAATCCAAAGGGTTTAAGTGTATTCATTTTAAGGGAAGGCTGAAATAAATTCAGGATGAGTTGCTTTTTTGTCATACGACAATATGACTTTTTATGACTTTATCGACATACTATACTATGACTTTAATGACATACTAAGACTTTTTTCGATATGCTATACTTGACTTTATTATTACTTTTTTCAACATACTATCCTATGATTTTTTTCAAAATACTATACTATGACTTTCTTTTTCTTTTTTTACATACCATATTACCATAGTAAGTAAGTATATTACTATACTATGACTTATTCATGACTTTTTTATGAATGTTTCCGACAAACTATACTATGACATTTTTCTACATACTATACTGTGACTTAGTTATGACTTTTTCCGACATGCTATATGATTACTTTTTGTGACATACTATGACATATTCAACAGTATTCATCACTTTATTCAACACACTATACTATGACTTTGTTTTTGAGGTACTATGACTTTATTCGCCATACTATGACTTTTTTATGGATTTTTTCGACAGACTATACTTTGACTCTTATAGTTTTTTCGACATACCATTCAATACTTTGTGACTTTCTCTACATACTATACAATGACAAACTGTAATATGGCTTTTTTAGGACTATTTTCCACGTACTTTACTTTACATTACTTCTTGCTATTCTATACTTTTTTTATTAACTTTTTGACAACATAATCAGAAACACTTTATTGATCACCAGAGGAAATTGGTACATTACAGTTGCTCTTATACATAAGCATAAAGAAATATGAAAAAATAACTAAAGGCATATGTGACATGTAAATAAATGTGAAATACAAATCGTATACATAATGCTACAATATGAATCAGAATATGTAGTGTTAATACAAGTAAATAACAAAAACAAGAAAATGCAATGAAATATACAAGATATGTGTGTAAATGTGTACATCAAAAACAGAATATACAACCACACACAGCATTAAGTGAATAAAATACAAACATACTGAGAAGTGGGATCTTTAATGTTTTTTAAATATATAGGCAAGAATGGTATACATACTATACAATTGCTTTTATGATTTTTGTTTTACATACTATACCATGACTTTTATTTACTTTTGTCAACATACTATACTATGACTCTTGGACATACTATACTATGACTTTTTACGACCTTTTTTTTGACATACTATACTATCATCTACTGCATCATCCACTGACCTGTTTGCCTGGTAGGCTAACTGAAGGGCGGCCAGCAGGTGGTCCTCTGATGTCCTTCAGGTGGGCCAACATCAGTCGCACGAAGGATTTCATCACCACCTATATGAGGGCAACAGGCATGTGGTCATCTGATGCTTTGATGGAGGGTTTCTTGGGGACCGGTATGATAGTGGAGTGTTTGAAGCAGGAGGGGACTTCACACAGCTTCAGTGATCTATTGAAGATCAGTGTTCCGGTCAGCACAGACTTTCAGACAGGAGGGTGACACACTGTCGGGGGCCAGGTGCTTTCCTTATCCTCTGTCTGTAAAAGGGCCGACACAGAAAAAACGTAGGTCACACAGTAGCTACGGTTAGGAAAAGATGTCTGGATGTGCTCAGAGCAGACAGGTTCTCAGGTGTTGATGTTCTGAGCAGAGGAGGAATTAACTATTAAGATGGTGAATAGTTATTCTTGGGGGGGCAAAGACTCTTACATACTTTCTGCTCTATGTTTCTGTAACTATACGTGAATAAACTAGTTTCTCCTGGTTGATTAGACCACATGTCTCAAGATTTCTTTTGCAGTGCCAAACCAAATAATTCCACATCTCGGACACAATAGTATTCTTGGCATTTACAGTGTGAAGAGGAATGCAGATAACTAACTAAAGAAATGCTTAATATTTCTCAAAATGTATTAAAGGTCATATTGTGTGAGATTGCTGTTCTGTGTAGAGCCTCCACCTCCATCCTCCAACTTGAGGATGCAGGACTGTCATGTTTTTCTTGAACTTTGAATTGATACATTTTTTAAAGATGGAACATGCCGTATGTTCTTTGTCTGTTCAGGTATGGTGGCCACAATATTTGCTAAGAATAAACTAGGTCTACAGTATATTGTCACTGTAGATTATTCAACAAGAACCTAACACGACCTCTGGCTGATCCTGCCTCAGTTTGGTTCATATTTAGAAAGTATGCCTGTTCATTAGTTTAGATGAAGCTATGGAGCCTGGAGAGTATTTTGTACATCTTGTATTTTGGTAGAAAACTGTTGAAATGAAACTTTTATGGAAGCACGCATCAACGCCATGCTTGTACTCTATATCGCTCTCGTGGCATTTTGAAGAAAGAGACGGAGCACTTGCTCACTTTGGGGTTATGACAATCAGTGATAGAAAGTGGAAAAAACAGATTTTTTTTCACACAATATTCCATGTCTACAGACCAGTGTGTGTGTGTGTGTGTGTGTCTGCAACAAGTGTTAAGAAAGCAAAGTCTGCACTGCCTGTATCGCACAGAGATTGATTGGCATTGTCTGTTTCCCCTCTGTGTGTGTGTGTGTGTGTGTGCGTACAAGTTTGTTTGGCAAAGATTGGAGGACAGCCCATCTCCCTGCCACACACACACACACACTCGGGGGGGGGGGGGGGGGGGGGGGGGGAGAAAAAGAGAGAGAGAGAAGGACACAGAGAGAGAAGATCCTTGTTACATTCCTCCTCGGGGATTTGCTTCTCCCCAGGGGGGCTGAGGGAACGGACCTGCTGCCCACACTGCTGAATGAGAGAAAACAGGAAGAAAAGAGTGAATGAATGGACAGAATAAATGAGTGAAGGGCAAGAAGTGGGACTCGTTGGTTTCCAGCTGGCATCGAGCATGACTCACTGGCAGGTTCTGGCCGTCAGTGCTACCTGCGTACTGAATTGCTTCCAAACGGGCATAGTGGTGACGGAGAAGCCGCTCCATGCTGCAGCTGTAGGCCAGCTCCAGCTCCAGCTCCAGCTCCAGCTCCAGCTCCAGCCTGCTCCGCTCACTCAGACATGGGGCCGGTGTGCTGCAAGCCGGACAGACTGAAGAAACAACGTCTCCAAGGTAACAGGAAACGGATGCTGGAGATTTTTTTTTTACAAGCGCTGTAGAGGCTGAAGCTGCAGCGCGTGAGTAGCTCTGAGATTGATGCAAGCACCTGATATACAACCTCATCTTCTATGGCTTGTGTTTGTTGTTGTGCGTGGCAGTAAAAGGTAATGGCTCCTATAGTTAATGCTTCGTTTTTTTTGCAAGAAAAATCATTTGTCGAGATTATTGCACAAAAAAATCTTTACGTGTAAAGTTTTGCGGTAGCCCACCTATACTTATGCAAAATGCAAAGTGAAGTATTACTCAGGAGGTTTTCATATTCTGATATGATGTACCCAAGCGGCTTATAATTACTTTTATTAGCAGCTACTGTAGCTGCATGATTGCTGTACTTTGTGTCACACGTTGCAGTAGATACAGTATGTTGAGGTGGGAGCTTGTAAACACAGCAGTAAAACAAGAGGTCAGATATGAAAAGCATCTCTCTTTGGTTTTTTGTGATTTCATACCATTTCTTATTGTTTCTCTCTCTCTCATACAAAATACCAATAATAAGCAGCACGGAGGTCGTATATAGTTAATCCCCAAGCGATTCACAGCGGGGGGTGTGACCTGAGGGACATAAACGACACCAAAGGCTGAAGAGCAGTGGTTACTGTTTGGTTGTTTTTATAAAGCAGCTAAATGCTAAACTGTGAAGGGGATAAAACACGTCTCTAGCATGTGACTTTGCAGCCAGCCTGGCTCCTCCAGAGGTAAATAAAAAAACAACAGTTCTACTAAAGCTCACTAGTTCAAAAGGTAGTATAAAAAGAAATGCTTCTCGGCTCACTGCACAGTGCGTAAGAGGAAAATGTCTGACCTCGTGAGACGATTGACAATCTAACGTATTCAAAGGTGCATTACATCACCTGACTCTCTTCTCATGCTCAGTAAAGGACTCTATCTCTCTCTCTCTCTCTCTCTCTCTCTCTCTCTCTCTCCATCTTGACAGTTGAACCAGCTCGCACCATGACACCAGAAAGGATTTCAGCACAATAAGAGTTACCTGTTCTATTTCCTGTTCGTCTCTCCTTGTCCTCATCTCCCACTCAACAGCGTCCGCGACGCAGTCTGACATTTACCAACGGAAGCTATGACGTCTTCAGTTCTTAAATGTCAGACACTCAAAAAGGCACACATGCTGCAGACAGTCTACCTTCTCTGTGGCACAAATGTCACCGTCTGTCTGATGATCGCCCCGTGGAAATCTAATAGGATCCTGAGACTGTGAGAGGAATACTCAGTTTGAGGTGTGCCTGCAGTCAGTGTTATCTCAATTGGCTCCAAATGGATTCTTTGTACTCCTCATCCACCCAGACTTGGATGTTCCAATACTTATTGGTGTCTGTCGGCTATGTTGGGATTGATTTCAAGTGGCTCTGCATGTGTGTGTGTGTGTGTGTGTCTTATCAGCGCCTGATTCATTGAAGTGGAAGTATTTGATATGCAAAGGCTCCTTAATGTCTGAGCGTCCTCTCTGTATCTACAATCACCCTTTTGATTGGCCTCTTTTCTTCAGGGCAAATTAATTTAGAGGATATTGTGCACATGTGTACACACACACACACACACACACACACACGCACACACATTAATCAAGGCAAAATGTAAAATAATGCCAAATCCTCAGTTGACTATTTCCATCTGAAGACGGTTCATCCTGTTGTTCATCAGGACAGTGTGAGTTTGCGAAGCTGGGTGACAATGGCACTTAGCTTTACGGCACCGCTGTTTGTATTTGGATTCCCTCCTCACAGCTTAATGACTGTGACAACAACACCATGCAACACTAATGGCTCGGACAAACGGGAAACAGATGACACATTCTCCGGGTTATTTCAAAGTGTGGCTGGAGACGAAGGCGGTGGGGTCAAGATAAGATATATACGTGCGGCCTCTGGTGTTAATGTAGTTTGTATGTAGCAGCCGGTCATGTTTCACACCGTTTTTGTTTCATGTGTTGAGGCGCCGCCTCACTGATGTTTATGAGGTCAAAATAATTTAGTTCAACTTCTGCACTCACGAAAATCTGCTCCGGATCACCGGCTGAATGCCTGAAATGAAATGGTGCAATCATAGGAAGAGAGGGTGAGAGGAGAAACACAGAGTGCAGAGTGCATAACAGGACAGTTGTGCCATCTAGTGGTGGGAAACCGTTACAGCACATTGGGTTAAGATTTGAAGTCAACCCCATTTTTTGGTTTTGTTTTGTTTAAAAGCTGAAACCTGAGGGACTAGTTAGTACGGTATGTTAAAACATACACACCAGAGTTTTACAATGCCGTACTGAGAGTATTTTATGATTCTTTTCCTGTAAATAATACCTGATGTGCCGCAAATACACCGACATCCAATAAGGTTACTGAAAGAAAGGTAACCAGTATATGTGATTGACATTAAAGCGTCTGTAGTAAAGAAAAATTAGGAACTAGGGAATTTGGGAAATGGTTCAAGCTGTTGAAACATGATATAAAAACTACACTATTCAACATACTGGGTTGGTTCTATGATAAATCTCTTGGGTGCTCACCTCTCGTGTTTGTGTCCTTCCTCCAGGTGGAACAGGAGAGAAGGACCGGGCACCGATCAGCCATGAGTCCTTCCTGCTGATGGCAAATTCCCAGACGGACATGGATGACTGGGTCAAGGCCATACGGCGGGTCATCTGGGCGCCTTTCGGAGGAGGTAAAGCCGAACCTTTGAACTGAAACGCGAGAAACACAATCAGCATGGAGAAAGATCTTCATCCTTGAGGCCGCTTGACCTCATGGGAATGGGCAACAATTAAAACTCAAGGCTGTTCTGATGCAACATGTGGGTTGCGGGAAGCCTAAATTAACAACACATACCAAATTCCAGCTACAGAAAGATCAGAATATTACTTATTCAAATGTTTTATATAGCCAATAATCATTGGAAGAAGTGCCATCCTAAGACAGGGAGTTTTCATTTCCCTTCTACCCGTGTAGGCTCCAGCGATCGCGCAACACGAGGCTGCAAAGACAGCAGGTTCTGGTGTGTGTCCCCCCCCCCCCCATGCAACAGGGAGCCTGTGGTTAATTCTCACCCTGTCTGTGCTCTGTCTGGCTGTCTAACTGATGTACTTGACGGGAGGCCAGAAATATAAGCAGGCCTGTCTGTCTGGGTGTGAACGGGGACTTAAGGAGCAGCTGAACAGCATGGTGTTACGTTACAAAAGGAGAGGTATATTAATAGGGGGATAAATGTGGAATAACACACCGGTGATGTTTAACATCACTGGTCTCATTTGACACTTCATTTTTAAGGTTTGAGCTCTGTTGGCAGAGAGGGAACACGGTGCCAACTACTAGAGCTTCAATCAATGAGGATTTGTATTTCATCATTAGTTTTGACCAATAAATGTATTGAATTATGCTAATTTCAAGTTTTGCTAGACCAAAGTACTGTCTGACAATTACAGAACACAGAAAAAAACTGTATATCTTATATTAGAGAAGGTGTAGACTAAAAATATTAGGTAGTTTTACTTGAAATTAGCAGTTACAAAACAATTTGGTATTAGGCCTCCGCTGCACAATAAAACTTTTTTTTAACCTTTTTCTAATGCTGCAAAACTGTTTATATATATATATATATATATATATATATATATATATATATATTAAAATATAAAATTTAAAATATATATATATATATATTATATATATATATATATATATTTAAATATTATATATACATATATAGATATATTAAATATCAGTAATGGGTGCTAGTATAGGTGCATGTCAACTTTAAATGAAAATCTTTTTTCAGGGATGTGTGTCTGTTAGCTTCTTCAATTTGGTTGTTGCAGCTTACATTTTGTAAATACTTACAGTATTATTATATGCTACTTATTTTAAATTTGCTTTAAAAAAAACACACAAAATCCAGCTGTCGTAGAAAGGGGGGGGGGGTCTAAATCCTATAGCTACACCCCTGCTCGCTCGGTATAGGCCCTCCTCACACCGGTAATATTTACAGCCTCCCTCTCATATTTAGACGGTAGGTGTGTCCGTCTCTCGGTTCTCGGTCCAGAATAGATGTGTCGCCAACTCGCAGGCCCGTCGTTAAACCGCAGCACCGCGGACACCGGCGCGCTGACCCGACCACCCGTCAGCCTGCCGCCGCTTTTCTAAACCGTTGCTCGTTACCGCCGCGCAGGAGTTTGTAAATGCGGGATTAATCCGCCGGTGGGGTGAAATGCCTGAACCGGAATGGCTGAACTTGGTCAAGTGTGGGTTTGGGATGTACGAGAAACGCGCTCTGCTGCCGTGCAGCTCCTGTTCGGTGAATCACTACGATTACAGCGAGCTGACCGACAGCTGCGACCGCTGCAGCCAATCAACAGGTAACAATTTCATTAGCCAATCAAACACGTTTAGCTATTAAGCGGTGCCACCATTTAGCTAAGCGGTCATTTTCCAGTACTTTTAATGCTATTTTTATTATTACTTTTGTTTACGTTTGTATAGTTGAGAGATTACTAAATAGAGGTTTATTTATTTATTTTTAATTTTGGGGGGGCAACATGCTTAACATGAGGAATAAAAGTATGCTGATTCAGTCACAGGTTTTCATGGTGCACTCTCCTCACCCACTGACGGTTAGAGAGTCTCTACCCCAAGACATGCATCATGCAAAGGTCTCCATATCTACAGTCTAAAGCATTAAATATAGTGTTGATGTTAGTGTAATGTAAAACGGGCAACAGCGTGCAGTACAGTAGGGCCAATTGTTCCAGCTTTCTAACACACCGTTACATTCAATATTCAAGTTAAAATTTGGTTGCACTCCTTGCTATTATTGGGTTCTTCAAGGTGCATTTGGCTTCCATGTCTCAACAATATCATTTCACGTGGACACATTGGCTCACGTGTTCCTATTACATCACATTGTATACATATAGCTACAATGGGCCTGCGTCTTTAAAATAACCAGTCGCTCCAGACTTCATACCAGCCCGATATAACCCAGTGCCATCAGTGGATGCATGAATCTGATGGAGCTGAAGTGCCAATGTGGTGTGTCCTCCATCTGTCCATAGGGATATTCGGTCAGCGTTTGGAGGACACCGTGCAGTATGAGAAGAAGTTTGGCCCCCGGCTGGCCCCCTTGCTGGTGGAGCAGTGCGTGGACTTCATCAGGGAGAGGGGTTTGGACGAGGAGGGCCTCTTTCGGATGCCGGGACAGGCCAACCTGGTGAAAGAGCTGCAGGAGGCCTTCGACTGCGGCGACAAGCCTCTGTTCGACAGGTAGACAGAGCGGAGCGTTACAAGAGCGCACCGGCTATTTTTTTGAGAAGATAATCATAGACCATGCACGTTGACAAATTTCTCTCTGTACTCGCCTGCAGTAATACAGACGTCCACACGGTGGCATCCTTGCTGAAGTTGTACCTGCGAGAGCTGCCTGAACCAGTCATTCCCTTCTCCAAATATGAAGACTTCCTGAGCTGTGCACAGCTTTTGGCCAAAGATGAGGAGGAGGTATGTGCGATAGACAATGTGTGTGTGTGTGTGTGTGTGTGTGTGTGTGTGTGTGTGTGTGTGTCTAACAGCTGTTTTATCTCTCATCAGGGGGTCCAGGAGCTGGAGAGGCAGGTCAACACTCTACCTCTCCCCAACTACAATCTCCTCACGTACATATGCAAGTAAGTATTTTATCTCGTGGTGTCATCGAGTTTCTAAGAACTTTTGACTTATATCTATCTGCTCAGATTCCTCGATGAGGTCCAGTCCCACTGCATTGAGAACAAAATGAGCGTCCAGAACCTCGCCACAGTATTTGGACCAAATATCCTCCGACCCAAGATGGAGGACCCTGTCACCATCATGGAAGGTAATGGGCGACGTTCACTGACTGAAATAATGGTTAAAGTCTCTGCAAACTAACCCTGAAAGTGTACTCCACACCACAATGCTACTTTGACATCACACTACACCTTGTAGTATTAGCAAATATATCTTTAGCTAGCTGTATGTGCGGGATGAAAACAGAAATAATAACGCTGTACTATATCCTGTCTGACTGTGATCCATAGGCACCTCCCTGGTCCAGCACCTGATGACAATCCTTATTAGGGAACACAACCGTTTGTACTCAGGGAGGGACCAGGAGGGATCCGACGTTCCCCAATCAGAGCTCCCCGTCCAGGGGCATCAGCTCCAGCATCGCAGCCTGGGAGCCTGGATCTCGGAGGAAGACCTCCAGAGCTGCCCGGTGTCCAACCCCGACCAAGAGCTGCACAGCAGTGCCTCATCTCTGGATGCCAAACTGTGTGCAGCCCTCACTCCCACCCAGACCCCGAACCTTAACCCTGGACCAAAGCTGGGGTCTCCATCGGGGAAAGGAGAGACTGTGGTCAGCCCGAGCAAACAAGCCAAGACCATACCCTCCTGGAAATACTCTTTCAAAAGCTCCTCGGGCAAGCCAAGCAGCAGCAGCAGCGGCGGCGGCGGCGGCAGCTCTGTGGCAGATGTTGCTAGTGTATCTTCTGGTGGGGGAGGAGGTGGAGGTAACTGGCTCATGAACGGCCTGTCCTCTTTGAGGGGACACCGGCGCACGTCGTCAGGCGAGCGGTCCGCCCGTGACCGCGACTCCACGGGCTCCTCACAGAGACTGTCCACCTACGACAACGTCACCTCCTCCTCGAGCATGGGGAGCGTCCCAAGCGTCGCCAGCACACCGTGGTCCACTTCCTCCTGCGAGATCTCCGTCCCCGACTCGGGGAGCGAGCCCTCGGCCAACCAGAACTGCGGAGCAGGGGGCGAAAGCGGGGGGAAAGGGGAGTGGATGGAGAGCCAGAGGGAGGTTGACAGGGGACGGGACGGAGGGGCCACGACAGACCCGAGCTCTGAGCAGGACAGCTGCGAGGCCATGGAGCTGTGCAGCAGCAGCGCGGCCTGCAGCGAGAATGGAAATGCGGCGGCGGCGGCGGTGGCGGCCGGGGTGCCGTCCATTGTCACGTCGGAGGACGGAGACGGGACAGTAACACTGAGCAGCCTGGTGGAGGGACTGAAGGACGAGTTGAGGAAGCAGAAGACTACATACGAGACCAGGATCCAAAAGTAAGTCTGGGGGTTCCTTTTTTTCATTTTTTCAATCCTGTAAGCTTCCTAAAACAATTTCAATCAAACATAATCAAAAATACCTCAATGGTTAGCTGCAAATAGAGGTGATTATTATTTAAGATGTCATTTCTATGTGCCAAAAAAAACAAACATACGTGGTGCCGCTTTAAATTTAACACATTTTGTCGTGTAGCCCAACAGTAAAGGTGACCGTCAATGACCTCTGCTCTCTGTCTGTGCCGCGCTGCGTCTCCTCAGGCTGGAGGAGTCCAGCGCTGCTCTGTGTGCGCAGATGGAGCGCTTGGAACAAGAGATGGAGCAGGAAAGGAAGAAGCAACGCATGCTGGAGATCAAACTACGGAACTCGGAGCGGGCGCGGGAGGATGCGGAAAACCGCAACCGGCTCCTGGAGAAGGAGATGGAGGATTTCTTCTCCACACTGGGAGATCTGGCCCTGGGCACGAGGACTAGTGATATTTGATGCGCCGTCCGTTTGTGGCCAAAACTGTCAGGGTTTGTATTTTAGGGAGGAGGGGGGTGTCTTTCAAGGGCTCACTTCCTCCTCGTTGTATCAGGGCGTTCCTCTCAAAGAAAAATTAAAAACGAGAAAACAAAAGGAACCCCGCCAAATTTGTGTACATTCAGGACAAACTCAAAGGGAACTCGTAGATGACGAAGATGAGGGCTCAAATATCAAATTGCAATGGACTGCGTGGTCCTTGTCAGAATCATCTCCATTGAGCACCCGGGTGTTTTTTTTTTGAGTTTCTCACGCATGCTTGAAATGGACCGTGAAGAGAAGACGACGGCTCTTGTGGTTACGCTCCTTGGTGAGTCCAGGGTTTGTCTTGTGAAGGCTTCAGGTGCCTGTATGCGGCCGGTAAATTCAGAAAATTCTCTAGACCGGAGAGCACTGACTTCTGCACAAGGACACTACATGAGTGTATGTCCCACTGTATGACTCACGAGAGACGGTGTTAATGCAGACAGCGGACTGAAATTGACCTTTTGAGGACCAGTGCTACATTTTGGGAAATAGACATGATTTCTTGACGAGAGTTAGGTGAAAAGTTTGATACCACTCTCATGTCTGTAGGATCTGTATGAAGCTACAGCCAGCAGCCAAGTAGCCTAGCAAAATAAAAATCTGCTTACTAATATTTGTAAAGCTAACTCATTAACATGTTGTATCTTGTCTGTTTAAGTACATAGCTTTATATTTATCAGATTTTTTGTTTTACTTTTGGATTTATTTATTTTAATTTGGTAGTGACTGTTGAAAACCAGTGTAGTACAGATATTTGTCGGGACGCGGGACACCCTGCTTGAAACCGGGACATCTGGTCACCTATCCATATGTATCCTACAGACATCAGAGCGCTATCAAACGTCTCATCCAAGCTAAGAGAGCAAATGAGTGTATTTCCCAAAATGTCATGCTATTCCGATAACCGGAAGGTCAGTTCAGCCAAATTCAGAAAAACAACATTTTCTCACTAGCCTGTAGGGGCTGCTAGCTCATGCAAATTGCTTTGTTTGTTGGCCAGGTGTTGAAGTAGCAAAGGAGTTTTGTGAAGTACCCAGACCAACAGGTTTACTTTTTCTGGAAGGAGAATGTTGCTGAAATGGAATGAACTGTAGTTTGTAACACTGCGAGCACCAGAAACGGCATTTAAATCCCCTGCATTTGTTGTTTTTAGGTTTTTCTCAGCTATCTCAAAACCCGTGTGTATAAAACCCCTTTCTTTGTAATCTGAGTGAACTGACCGGTACACTGTACAGTGGTAGCTTAGGCAGAAGTTCCTCCACTTGCATATATCCCTCCTGTATGCGTGCTGCAGAAGTTTTCTTTTTTCCTGGATGTTTTACTGTAGAATCAAATGTGTATATCGTAACACAAAAGCAGGTTTAGAAAAGCTAGAGTTTCCAAACCATTCCTTTGATAGGCGGAACCTCTGCGACAGCTGCCTCTGTACCTCCTGTCTCCTCAGGCCCTTCCAGTGCCTCTACACCTCGTCACCATCTGCATGGTCTCCACGTCCATTCGATGGCAAAGCCTCGGTCTTCGGTTCGGTCCGATCCACACAGATGTCAATGTACCTTTTTATTAATGTACAGATACTACAACAGGGACAACGATTATTCAAGCATTTGTGCATGTTGCCTGGGACACAGGACACGTGGCTCAGTAGGTGAAGGCCATTTACAGTACACAGTAAATACCAAAGCTGGACCGCCTCAGCTGTTCGCTCACTAACGATCGGAATGGCCCGGCCCCGACGCCATGTTGATTTTGGCACATGAAGCTGAGCACTGCCCTCAAAGAAACAATGGAGTTTCCTGGTTGTGCCTTCAGGGAAGTGTTTTCAAAAAAAAGGAAAAATGTATGTGTTGCTTGCTTGTCCAGAGATGTAGTGAATATAATCACCCATAGTGCACACAGTAGCTGCATTGTTCCCCCCCCCCCCCCCCCCCCCCACACACACACACTTTATTTTTGGTTTATATGGCAACAGACTGTCCCTAGAAGGTGCCACTTCTTGTGAAAGTGAATTGAATGGAAGTTCTGAATTAAGAATGTTCTTGTTGTGAATGTAATGTTGTTGATGAAACCAGCTACAGAAAGAAAAAATGAAAAAAAACGTAAACGACTACCAGAGCGGGGAAAGACATTTTAATCACCGATGGCTTTCAGCTCTTCAACCCACTCCCCTGACTCCAACGGTCTTATTTCCTCGTCTTAATATTACACGACTTAATTACATGTTCGCAAAATGAAGAGTTGCAGATATCTCTTTTGTGAGGATTGCATGTCGTTACATTTGTTGAAAATGTGTGTTCACCAATCAGAGGAATGTCCACAAGTGGTTCAAGTGATGCGCATTTCTTAAAGGGCCGGACAAGCGGTATAATTACAAGTGAAAATGTGCTTTTGGTTAGACAATGTGACTGTATTTTTTCTTTTTTTTTATATTTTATAAAGAGACGAAGGCAATGTTAACACATTACCATATTTGATTGCACAGGTTTACAAGGTAGTTATCCTCCAGTTCACAATATGATGGTCGAAATCTTTGATTCCAATGGGACATTTTTTAAGGCTCAATGTTCCCTACTGCTCTACTGATTATCTATGGTGCTTATTTATTATGGATTCCCACTATTGTAATGAATGGACATGTATGGAAATAAAGGTGACAAAGAGACAAAAAGAGGTAGTTGTTTTAATAGATATCGGTAATCTATGACATGAGAGCGATTATCTAATTGCTTAAAGATGCAGATGACGGAATCTCACACTTCTGAGAAATTCTGTTGATTCTACATTTGGAGACTGAATTTGAAATAAACTGACCTTTTCTTTTACAAGAGGTCCATCATATGCAGCACTACCTTGCCCAAATACTGGGCACTACCAGTACAGCCCATGATATCTCAAAATACACTGTGCAATGGTCAATTGTTTCATGTGTAAATACGTATTTACCAGGCATTTGCATCCACCAACCTCCCTTATTCAGTCTGTGGTTTGTTCAAACTGAAGACAAAAATCATTTAAACTGGGTCACAAATATACAATTTTCTTAATCTACAATAGCTGCCTTGTGGTTGTATCGCGCCGCCAACCAGTCAATTTGCTAAATGTCATCACTTCCATTATTTTTAGCCTATTAGACATTTGTGTGAAATTGTCATAATTAGCGTATGGATTCTTGACAATGGGACGGACATGAATTCACAGTGACCAACAAAATGTAATCAGTTTGTCCTCGAGTTGATTTGGACGTAAACATAATGCCCGTCGAAAAAGCTGGGCACTGTGGTTGTTTTTTTTAGCAAAGGTTACACCAACAGGAGTATATTTACATTTACAGTATATACACATTTTATTCCAATTTCCTTTGTAATAACAAGATTTAAATACCATTAAATAACCCAATTTCATGGAGCTTTTTAATAATCTCCTGTTACCGGTGCCATCAAAATGCCACTCAGCCGTACTGGGTTATGCTGTATGCATGTCTGCCTATTGTCCCTACAGGAAAGAGCGAAAACAAACCACATACCACCAGAGATCAAAGTGTATTTTTTATTTTATTTGCAGTACATGATTTTTTTTTGTTTCTTTTAAGAGGTGGCATCATCAGATCCCAGTGCATGTATTCTAGAGGTGCACTTCTTCGTTGGTTGCGGTATTTTAGGACGCGCAGATCCAGGAATTCTTAAAACTACTTGCATGGCTGGATTCACTAGCAAACATAACAGACCAGCACCATACATATAATGATTTATTGTAGGTATTCACTCGTCTTTTTTTGTGTTTATTAACATTATTGTCCTCGCCACGTCCCAAAGCGAACACCTGCCGGCCGCGTCGTGACTCAAAAGAACGTTCTGGTCTCAAGAGTCAAAGCTCCGGCCGACGGATCCGTTTGGTGGGCGAGACTGATTACGCAACATCATGACTATAAACAAGTCACAGAACTAAAATTGATCTTATTCATGAAAATAAAAAAAAGGAAAACATGGATTGACAGTACCAAACATTTTCTTTACCTTCAGGAGACAGCTAACAAAGGCTAGGCCCATCACACACTACGAGCACAGTTTGCTGAAGGTATTGCACATTTAGTTTCAAAAGAAAAGAAAACACCCCCCCCCCCCCCCCTCCAAAAAACAAAAAAAACAACAAAAAATACATATAACAATTCTCTTACTTCTAGGTGAAGTATACATAATGTACAAAACTAGAAGTCTGTTGAAACCGACAAATAGTACACTTTCAAATAAATAAATAATGGAATCTGTTATTCACACGTCTTCGAGAGCTAATTCTGCAGGCGACTAAGTAAATGCAAGGACTGGCAGAAATTCAGCGTGAGGTAGTTCATCAAAGCCGACTCAGATCAGAATTACAAGGTTTGGAGAGATGCGCTAATTATAATTTAAAAAAAAAGCAACAACAACCTAAGAAGAAGAAAGCGGAACTAAAGAGTCCCAATTGAAGCCCCCGATGTTAGGCTGAGGAAATTAAGAGCACTTTAGCCAACAAAAGATTCATTTTCAAATTGATTATTTTTAGCAAGTATGACAAATAGGCTCAATAATACCACTGATGTTCACCCTGCTGTTGTTGCCTTCTCACAGATGTGACGCTGGTTTTTAAGTTGTTTGTCAAAATACTACTGCAGACTGAATTTAGTTGTGTACTAATCAGGCTCTGCGGTTGCTGCCGCTGCACTTTATCAGCAAAACGTTTCCTTTTACAACTCTGGTGACTGAAAAACGGCGCATGAGTCGGTGGCACTCGGTCAAACAAAGTGGAGGTTTACACATCACCAAATGAAAATGGGTTGCACCACTTAAACTAATTCTTACAAAGAACCAATTAGCCCGCTAATATATGAAATGTTAACCGTTAACTGTCAAAGCTATCTTTAACGTTTGCCTGCTAATTGATTACATTTTTGAAAGCGCTAATGCGTGCTAATATATTACCCGTTCAAATGTAAGAGTGGGAAAAGGTTATGTGATCGATAAAATGCTGTTTGATAATAATGTAAACTGTTTTTATAATGTGAAATAAATTCTACAAAATTAACAAAAAAATACATCAATTACAAAACGACGCTGTGGTAACTGTTTACACTAAGAACTGATCCGATGGCTTCTACCAACCAGTCATCTCACTGCTAAGGGTTCACTGTTTAAGATGGTCCTTAAGTTTGAATGGTGCAACCCCATTAACAAAATGATTAGTTAGGAAGGACGGACGGACGGACGGACACACACACACACACACACACACACACAGAGAGAGTCATGGATTTACCAATAGCCGATGCAAGTCCAGAACTTGAAAAAGAGGAGCCGCGACAGTAATTGTTTAAATAAATGTTGACGTCTGTGTTCAGCCTCATATCGCAAATTAGCTTTGAGCAGAACACACTTATGGAAGAGCAGGGCGGGCTCTAGACAAGGCCTGCTCGTGATCCATGACAGCACGACACGTCCCAGCTCTGCTCCTCGCAGACAGCAGGAGTAGCTATGCAAACACAACCCCGCGGTGTGTTTGGGTCAGCCTCTCACATACGTGTTGGGAACCGAAGCATCGATCGGAGACTCCAAAACCAGTTCCCTCGCTCGGTTTGATCCGGTGACCCAGTTCATTCTCCTCTCTTACGATCATCACATTAAATTAGTACTCAACGAAAAGCCACTAAATAAAAGAAAAACCTAGATTCCGGTTGCTTCTCTGCACTTTGATGAAGGACCTTGATAAAACTGCCTTTTCCTCTGAAATGACTCAAACGCACACGTCGTCGCCTTCTTACCCTGCAAGACACCAGAGTCTCCTGCTCGAAGGCCAAAAATCCAAACAAGTAGAAAAATATACAATACATTTGTGAGAACTACAACCCCCATCATACATTATGGATTTGATATGGAAACGACTATTGTTAACCAGATGCCATTAAAAACCTACAGAAAATGAAAAACACTTCCTCCCACGAACTCAGGAATGAATGACACGACAACAGGCACTTTTCCTTTCGACGCCAAAACAACAAAAAAAAAAACACTCAAAACGGGCATAATTATTGCATAACGTGAGAATAATCCGTTTCCTTTCACTGGTGGTTTGTGCTGCTAAGTTTTAGGTTCTTTTTTTTTTCTCTTCTCCACAATTGCAGGCAAGTCTGGTTCACACGTAGTGTTTGGCCAACTTAAAAATAAAATCACTCAAATTTCCAAATCTGTAAAAGCACATTGCTAATAACAGGATGTGGCAGCAGGAGGCGGCCATGTTTTCACACTGCTCCATAAGGCTGCACAATCACTAATCCCAGCGTCGACACGTTCACTTGCCTTCTCAACATCACAACTCCCTACTTGACCGAAGCTCATTCTACTTACGCCGTCACCAACTCCTCAACCTCACACTACGTCTCGATAAACCTCCCAAAAAAAAACCCATTCTGGACCGTTAGCGGTACCTCGCTGTCAAAGCAATGCCAGTGGAGAATGTGAAAGGCCCAAGAAGAGGGCCTTTAAAGCCCTTCAATTACAGAAGACGCTCATCAAAACAAAAGCTCCCGGTTATTCTTGCGGGACCTAACCGTGCTATTCTCAATCCCTTAGTTCAAATGCAGAGAGTAAAA
This sequence comes from Anarhichas minor, assembly GCF_050575085.1. Taxonomy (NCBI): domain Eukaryota; kingdom Metazoa; phylum Chordata; class Actinopteri; order Perciformes; family Anarhichadidae; genus Anarhichas; species Anarhichas minor. The sequence goes on along the minus strand of NW_027466463.1, from coordinate 6,675,442 downwards.
TCAATCCTATGGCGAGTGAACATGTTTAAACCCCATCATGTCTGAACAGGAAGTCAATTATAAAGCTTTCATTAAATGTTACAATGTAGGAAGTAGTCATAACTCAAGAAATCCATTTGTTTTTACAAGTAAATCGAAATGATCTCAGTTGATATTGATGGATATGTCATATGCACTTAAAATATCCCTATTATGTGAGATAGAACAGATAAGGGGAGTACTAAGACCATACATTTGTCAATTTAATTATGTTTCAATGGCTCACTGCAAACTTGTATTGAAGGTAAATCTACATCTACCATGAAATCTGTACAAACTCAATCTACACGGATATGGCAAGTTGTGGAAGCAGTAGCTTACACGTGAAACGAATGGCGCGCAACAGAAGAAGAAAAAAAATAGATCACATTAAAAACATTTTACAGATATTTCTTTCAATTCTCACCGTCGGTTAATAAAAACCGGAACGTAGTGAAATCATAAAAATTCTCTTATCATCATCTTAGGTTTGTGAAAAATTAAGAAATGCCACAATAAATTACAGCGAGGACTCAAAGACAAATAAATCCTAATTTAAAAAAAGACTGACTGTAAAAAAAAAAAAAAAAAGATCTTCTGTCCTTTCAGAAATCAAAATATTTCTCAAACAGCTAGCTGACTAACTGCTACACTACTGAAGACAACCACAGAGAGGGGGGGGGGGGGGGGGGGGGGCCAGGAGCCAGTGTTGGGCAAGTGGGTTGGTCTTAGTTGTGACCAGGGGGGCGAGGCCCAGACCAGGACCAAGAGGAGGTGTAGATAGTCATCTGCAGCAGCGGCGGCGGCAGTTGCCGTCTCCCAGGCTGCTGTCGGTGTCGGTCAGGGTCGGGTCGGTGGACATGGAGGAGACGTCGTTGACGGAGGAGGACGTGGAGGTGTGGTGCTGCTGCTCACTGTTGCACCTGTGCTGTGAGACACAGGAGAAGGCCCGGGCTCAGCCGGTTGAAAGAGAACACGCAGCACGGGCTGCTGATAAGCCACCTGCTCATCAGGATCTGATCTAAACACGCACACACACACACACACACACACAGGAGAAACTGCACTAACCTATGGATGCTGGCGGTCCCCTGATGACGCCATTCTTCGTCCTTTCTTCCCAGTCCAGCACTTCTTTGTATATAAACTCTGCAACAAACAGGACACATTGAGTGACCACAGTAAGGAGGGGAGAGGGAGGCAGTGTGCGGTTCACTCATGTCACCATGCAGGCCTTTTCTGGATTTTTAAGTACAATTCTGTGCTACTCGTCACCATTTTGTTCTGTATTTTGCTCCTGTTTGATCTGGTGTTACTTCCCTACAGTTTGTGTCTCACCTGGTGGAACACAAAGATGGACACTTTTACATGATAATCTATTTCTAAAGAAAGAAAGAGGAAATGAAACATCCCCCGGCTGAGATGAGGAAACACCAACATGTCACGCTACAGGTGTGAAGCTCCTGCCGTCATTATCACTCTGTCTGCACTGAGGAGGAGGAAGAGGAGGAGGAGGATTAAATGCTCTGCCCCACTTTCCTGTGGTGTTTCCCAGGAGCCAATCATTGGTCTGCTGTCATTGCATTCACATATGGCATTTGAGTTACATCATTTGTAATCAAAATAACTTGTTATAAAGAGCCGTGATATGAGAGTCTACAAATTTCGACGTTTTCTTTGGTGGCTTCATCACAGCTAAAAACCACAGATTGAGACTTTATAGCGTACATTTGGATTTTACACAATAACATAGATTTGGATGGAGATAATCTAATTCCCAGCAGGGGGGAAAAAAGACAAACAGCAGAACACCTATGCAACATGTGCATGAGACATTTTGCAGTTTATAATTAGGATCGTGTATCAGAAAAAAACTGGCCTTACGCAACACGCCGTGAGAGGCTAAAGCACTCGTGTGGGCTTTTCAAAGAGCAGAGGAGAGAAGCAGAGGACGGTTCCTACCTTTCCACTCGTCCACTGTGTGCTCTCTCTCATCCAGCTGCTTGTCTGTGATGGCGGGCGGCGGCTGGAAACAAAGACAGACACGTGTTTGCTGTATTTCAGTCTTCTTAACATAGAGCGACAGCTCCACACACACACTCCGGTAAATGACGGTCAGACTCAAATGGATTTTGGTCTTTTAACACATTTTCCTGACCCTTCCACTAATTGCTGATACTGCCATCCACAGGACTGGAAGCCTTTGAGCTTCTAGGTATGTGTAACTACCAGGCCTGAGGTTTTCAGTGAGCTTGACCTCAACCCTACAGCAGGTGAATGCCTCGCAAAACAGGAGAGAGGGAACTCAGCTGCAGTAGCTCTGAAATTAAGAACCTGCAGACTCAGCTAACTGGAGGCACAAGATAGAAAACTGCAGCGCTAAATCTCCCCTCACATTAAACCCACTTAATGCTGTAAGTGTGTTCCTGCTTTGGCGTGCTCAGCCCTTTTCCAAGGGAAATACGACAAACTACGTTGTTGGAATGAAACCAGCTCAAAGCCGGCCGTGGGGGGGGGGGGGGGGGGGGGGGGGGGATTTGATTCCTTTACTCAGTGTCGGAGCAAAGAGCTGTACGAAAATCTGAACTTTTCCGAGGCTGAGCCGTCAGTCCTGACGAGCGCTTTTCGTGCCAGAGAGGCAGCAATTCGCCTCATCTCCCAAAAATCTATTTGCTGAGTCATTGTGTCGTTTTCAGCAAAGAGGAAATGGAGTTTAACAGCTTGTAGTCCTTAGACGGGAGTGGATTCATGGATTCAGAAGCTATGCCACGTTTCTACATATTTACTTGTGGTTAGAAATGATTCACTTGATAAATAAGAATGTTTTGTTTAATAAAACTTTAGTGTCGTTTATTTAGGGAGTACTTACCGCCTCCACTTCAGTCGGGTCGTACCACACGTTGATATACGGGTGCTGCAGCGCCACGTCCACCGAGATCCGCTTGGACGCGTCTATTACCAGCATCTTGGACAGGAGGTCCCGGGCTTGACTCGCTGAAAAGAAATCGGGGCAGAAAAAAAGAGAAAATTGTTAAAACTTTAAAAGACTTGATTTCCATTCTGAACAGTCTTCTGTTTGAGAGCGTCCTGCTAATGTGATGCATGTTCTGCTCTGACAGGATGGTGAAGCTGGACACAATGTAGGGAGGGACCATTCAAAAGAGTTGTGATTATTGTAACTTGATTGTGTAGTTTGAGCTTCATGTATAGAATAATGTAAGTGCACTATAAGGAGGGTTTAACATCCACCTATTGAGGTAAGTGTTCACCTTCAGAGTTCACAGAGCAGAATTCTGTAACAGTATGCAACTGTGTGTGTTTTGGAATAAACATTGTGTCAAATGAAAACAAATATTTGCATAATCAGAGATTTAAACATTTCCTTTTAACAAGAAACAGCAAATGGAACATGTGATGGGTGCAGCGCTACAGGGGAACACACCGTCACATTTACACCGTCACATATTCCTGCCTCTGTAAACGAACGAGGACAGAAAAAGACTTTGCAACAGCTCCACTGCGCTCGTTCCCGTCATCTCCCCTCAATTCACACATGGAGACACACTGGAGGTGAATCCCTCTCTGCAGTGAACAGAGAGTTACCGTCGGCTCCTGTAATCAGGGCTGAATGTAAGGGAGCCTCTGACAACACAGAGCGCAACGCAAACGGAGACTGCTTGGAGGAAACGTTCATATTTTGGGTTTGCAAGGGATGGGATAAAAAATTTAAAAAAAACATAGTCACCAGGGAATCTTTATATTAATCCTTCAATTACAAAAAAAATTAAAAAAGCCATTTAAGAAGTCACCCGTGATGAATTATACATCAGTAAAACGAGGCCCCAGCTTTAGAAAGCCTTTTGTTCAAATTCGAAGGAGTGAAACGGAAGCATATGGAGGCATGAAGCACTCCGAAAACATTGATTGCCTCATTATTCATCACGCCTTCTGGGATGTGATAAAAACGCACTTTACATTTCACAAATGGTTTCCCTTCAGGCTGGACAACTGCTGCACCTGAGGTAGAGGAAACTCTTAGGCACTGGGTTACCAACCTGGCACCAGTTCATCCGTCTCATGCTTCCAGTAAGCCTTCACAAGACGGTTCCACGGTCATACAGGGAGAGACAACAGACTATTACCTTTCAGTTTGTTGTGTTCGGAGTCTGCGGGGAACAGGACGTCGGGGAAGAGCTTCTCGAAGGTGTAGCCGGCATACCGGGGCCGGTTCTCCACGTAGGTCCTCACCGACTGGTTGAGCTTCATCAGGAACTCCTGAGACGGCGTCCCCAGCTGCTCGATCACCTTGTTCCACTGGTCGATATCTTAAAGGTTTCAGTGTTAAGGAGAGCACCGGGCTGGCGGTTTGGCAATGCCAGAGTTGGGGTGGGTCCTTTTCTGAGTAGCATTATGAACTGATGAATAATTAAAGAGCCATATGGAGCAGCTAGGTCTCATACTGCGTCGTTCTATCTTGGATAAGCTCCTAAAATACTTGTGTATCTGCAACGGTTTGTACTCAGAAGGCTGGTGGAATCCAATTCAAACCTGAGGAGGACGGACTGGGGCACGCACACCGTGCACGTGAGGTGAGACAGGTGATGCTCACCTCAGACCATCCCTGCTAATATGGATGCAACTCTTTTTTTTTTCTTGAGAACAGAAACACAGATTTACATACAGATGTAACATCAGACACATCAACACATACGGACATGCCTTGTTCACACCTTTGCTCATCCTTCCAAGGTGAACCACTACCTCCATGAAGAGACGCAGGTATATTGGTCAAACCAAAAGAGGAAATTCAATCAGTTCGACTGTTGTCGAACTGATTGAATCCTGTGTATTGAATCCTGGCTAAACATATGGTAGAGGCTCTCAAATGATCAACAAACTCTATAATGCTACAGATCCAAAGATGTATGGAGGCAGAAGTTACTGTTGGACCTCTCAATAAAGGAAACTGCAGCTGATTTGATAACTTACTTACGTCTTCAGTTCACTCATAGAATATAATAACTAGAAGTCTTATTCAAATCACACTGGCTGCTTGTGCAAACAAAAAACGTTTTCATATATTTTGTAGTTGTCCCACTGAGGCTCCATTTTGGACTAAAAACCACAGCACCCTGGAAACCAAGGTTAGAAGGTTTGGTATGTCAGCTGCTTTTGTCATGTTAGTTAAATAGTATAGAGCTATAATAGATGCTGCTCTGTTTGGGTTCCATCTCTGTCAATGTCACCTATGTCTCTACAGAGCAAGCGAAGTGCAAAACCCCAATATGAAGCTTTGTTTGTCCAGCTAATGAATACTAAGAGACTATTAGCTCCCTAATGCAACGTAACCTGTGACAGCACAAACAGGCACAGACGCCTGGCAGCTTGTGTGAGAAGATATGAACAAGATGTCAGACAGAAAGGATGAGAGACGAGGTGGCATTTTGGGGGGTTTTTGGATGGAGGTTCAACTTAAGGATACGATCGGTGCCTGGAAACAACACACTACCCCGGACCATTTCAGCCATGATGCAGCCAACAGACCAGACATCAACTGAAAAAATGAAATGACAACCACCTATTTAGCATGCAGGACTGGAGAACAAAACAGGGAAAAAAACAACCTCAACAACATAAAAAAAGACCAAAAAGGGAAAATGAAACCATGTGGTGTGGTGCCAAGTGATGTGTGTGATACATGACAAAAACAAAAATGAGTTGAGTGCACTCTTAAACCTGGCTCAGCGTCCCACAATGCTGAGGGAAAGCATAACCTGTACATACTGCAAGTCTTTTAAAGAACTAATCAAAGAACAGCAGATTCATGAGCCCTTTAAGTGAGACACTGGCTGTCAAGGTCTACTGAAAGTGTTTCAACACCCTCAGCATCCTCAGTGCAATCCATGCTGCACGTCTTACAGAACACCACTTTATTCAGCATTATGTTGTGGTCATCTCGTTGTGTGCACGGCTGCTACGGCCTCAATAAGAGACAGACTGAGGATAGACAAACCATTCCATTCTATTTCAGCTCTTTGATGCGACCGGCACGGTGCTTGAAGCTTAAAAAGGTGAGCGAGGAGGGAGTCGAATGTGAGAAGTAGAATCTCTGCAGCAGTTCACGGGGATGTTATCTCCGTGTGATCCGTTCGGGGGGGAAGAAATGCTTCTGAGAGACAAAGAGACGTCTGCGTGCTACGTTCTGTTCCTGGAGGAAAAGCCAGACACTGCTGCAAGCAGCTCAAGGATACAATCCCTTCCTGGAAAAAGGATTTTGTGGCGAACCATTTCTGCCATAATGCAGCCCACAGCCCAAATATCCACTATGTGTGCGCAGCGTAAAAAGGAGGGAGAAGAGATTAAGCAAAAGAATGAAACAAGTCAGCAGGAAATTAGGGTCAATGTTTGAGGACAAAGGATGAGAGAGAAGTAACATTTAGCAAGATTCTCCTGAGTTTTGTTACAACAGGAGCATCATCGTTATGTATCCACCTCATGACGTCTGTACAAAAGGGAACATTTTATTCTCAGAGTTGTTTGAAAATGCAAAAATCGAGATTAGCTGAACTGACCATTATGTATCTGACTTTATACCGAAAGGTCTAATTACTACACGTCTCTATCACGGGAATGTTTCAACATTTGGGGAAATACACTTGCTTTCTTGCCGACAATAAGATGGGAAGGTCGACACCACTCTCGCGCCCGTACGCTAAATATGAAGCTAGAACCAGGAGGCAGTTAGCTTAGCTTAGCATAAAGTCTGACAACAGGGTTAAACAGCTAGCATAGCTCCGTCCAAGGGTAGAATAGTCTGACCACTAGCTCACTAATGCACATTATATTTCCCAGAGTCCTCCGCAAAGACAGAGTCCAGCACATAACCCCTGCAAGACCACAATCCTGCTTTTTGTACGGATTAAAGAAACAAGATGGTGTTATTAATTCGTGAGCTTTAGATTTCCTTTGGACTGAGCTGGGCTTGCTCTTTCCCTTTAGCTAATGGTCTCCTGGCTCTAACAAACAGATATACGAGAGTGGTACCAATCTTTCAAGCAAGCACATGGCCAATAAGCATATTTATCAAAATGTTAAACTACTCCTTTAACAGTCTTGCAGGAACTGCGATACGTCCCAAGCAGGAGCACCGAGAGAAATTGCTGACGCATGCACAAGAGCCTGTTTTTAGCCAGGCTGTACGGAGCTCAGGACAGACAACCTCTTAATAAAACATCAAAAGCATGCTAAAGCACTGCTGGGAACTGGAGTCCCCAGACAGGAAGTTCCCCACAAAGCACCGATGCCCAACATGCCAACTCCTCCCCCACCACTGAGTGTGACCTTTACAGGAACAGGGAGAGTGTGTGTTTGGGAGGTGCTGAAAAACATCCCAGGGGTGGGGGTGGGGGTGGGGGGGGGGCATGCAGCAGCTTAGGAGCTCCTCACTGGCCGGTTGGTGTCAAAGAAGCCTCTTTCCTCCACTCACCATTGGCCTGGTAGCCCATGCCCAGGATGACCTCGGGGGCGCGGTAGTAGCGGGTGACCACGTAGGGCGTCATGAGGAGGCCGGTGGCGGCCGTCCGGGCCAGGCCAAAATCCAGGATCTTCAGTGTGCAGTCAGACTTCACCACGATGTTGCTGGGCTTCAGGTCCTGTACGGACAACGCAACGCGGAGAGGGTTAGGAGCCGGATTTAGACCAAGGTGGCACAGTTGTATGATATGGTGGCATTCTGCTAAAAAGCTGTTCTTTATCATATTATTTATATTTGATCCTTATCTAACTGTTCCCTGAGTCCAGTGCTCTCCTATCAGTTGCTGCATCATGTTCTGCACTGCTTCGTCAGCCTAAACTCCACCAAGAAGTAAGACCAACTCTAGAGCCTCTTTCAAACATAGTTCCCGGATGAGTTACTGGAATAACCTTTCAGGCGCCCCCTAGTGATTGTCACTGCTCACACATGCGCCACATTCAGGAACATTTCCGTCTTGCGCATTTTTCCACACATACCATGCCAATGGCGGTATAGAAGGGGCAAGAGATAGTCTGGCAAATGGCGATAATGCAACACTTATGGATGCCAACCGACATAAAACTCAGCAGGAGAAGGAGCAGAGAGGACATCTCTCGTCATTTTCAGGAACATCATAACGTCATAAACAAAACTGCCCTCCAGCCACGACAGTTTCCGGTTGACTAGTTGGCGTTCAGCACCATTTATGATAGCAACAGATCGGATACTTAATCTGTGGTTTCTCTATCGTAATCACTTCCTGGTTTGGAGAAAGTATGCACATACTGCTGCGACACCTGCCACTGAAGTGCACAAAAATACCCAGGGGGCAGCTCACCAGCAAACAACACAACACTAACTCCAGGAAATCTTAACGGCATCACAAGCAATGACAAATGTCTCACTTCTTCACAATGAGACATCATGCTGTAGTGCTGGAGCTCGGTGGATTGAGCTCGACTGCCTCGTAGGAAAAAATCAAAAAGGACTCGAGAGCTCTCGTTGCAGAGACAAAGCCCACGAGAACAAGAGATCTGAATCTCTGGCGATCCGTGACTCACATCGCTTCCGCTCACCTTATGAGAGCTCTGCGTGCTGATGCCAGTGCGGCTGCTTAGCTCCGCCTTTGGCTCAATTAGTTCTGGCTGGCAGAGCAAGAGGAGCTCTGCTACTCTACTGCTGCGTCTTCCACCGAGAATGATTGACAGAGTGCCACAAGAGTGTGTGCGTGTGTGTGTACACATGTGCGTGACTGCGCATACAAGAGGGATCCTTTGTGCGCTGCTGCTAGTGCTTCAGGGTGTGTGAGCAACCTGTACATTATCTCCGCTGCCTAACAACTTGTGATCTGGTACCAATAAATGGAAGTTAAATGAGATGTTATGACTTTATGTGACACTGTAACACAACTGAAACACATCCTAAATGTACGGTGTTGTCATCCCGACAACAATATGACTCCCTGGAGCTGTGTCAGAGCGATGAGCGCAACGATGTGACCGTCTAATCGTCACAGCGGAGGTGGTTAGACAACGAGCAGAGGTTGGTGCCCGTGCGTGTCACATCAGCGCGCCTCACCCTGTGTATGATGCCGGCAGCGTGCAGGTGTTTGATTCCACACAGCATCTGGTAGAGCAGGTAGGACAGCCTCTCGTGGTCCAGCTCCATCTGAATCACCTGGCAGAGGTTGGCATCCATCAGCTCCATCACTAGATACCTGCAGGGGAAATGGAGAGGGTGAAGCAATCCCGTGGAGACAGACACACAGACACACACACAGAGAGAGGCAGGGAGGCATGCATGTGCTGACTTCACCTGGAGTTTTACAATATACTTTGATTATGGCACATGGATGTAGCATATTTTTATGACTTATGTGACACTGTGATTCTACTAAAACACATTAGAAATGTAATAGGGTCAGAGCGGTTGGACGGTTTACGGTTAAAAACTAGATGATTGAGAATGATTTTCAGTTTTTTGGACATTTGGCATTGCTTTCCTTTTTTTTCCTCAGAAAGAATTCGGGACATTTTACTAAAATGTTACCATACATAGATTTTTTTATTTCATTCGTTTCCAGATAGCCGGGGAAAAAACACATGCAAAGTCTAAAAGCTACATTGTGAACTCTTCTTTCCTTCCCCAGGCAGCACTAACCGTGACATTTAGGAAGTGACAGTAATGGCTCTACTTCTAAAAACTGTGATGATGCTATGCTATCTGGCAGCTGTTACATCATCGGCCCCTACAATCCTCCTACTTGAAGCAAGGACCTTCTGACAGATTGTTGTACACAAAGAAACATCTTGGTGACGGAGCGTGCGGCTCTGCACCAAATGAAGAAGGACTTCTGCATACTTCATGTCTGAATACAATGAGTCAGGAACTGAAAATGGGTATAATACACTGTCAAAGTGTGCAAGGAGGAGAGTAAGTGCCTGTGCACACATACTGGGGAATCCATATTTTGTATATTATCATTTTGTATCAGGCACTCTGTAATGCAAGTATGCATTCAGGTACACAAACACACGGCCGAATGGAGTGTTATCCTCCATCCTCCAACTGTGTGTTTGCCACGCAGCCCTCCGGCTAGGATTTGCCCAGTTTCCTTTTTAGCTCCAATCAGGCAGACGCAGCGCTGCAGACACACACACACACACAGAGCTTCTAGAGGACGGCATTAATCATGTTTGTTCCCGTCATACAGCGCATAACCATCACTTCCCTCCCCACATCTCAGCTTAGTATTCCCCTCTCTGAGATTCCACAGCCAGTTTCCTCTCACATGCCCCAATGTTCATCTCATTGAAGGCGCTATGTAGAACGTATACAAGTTGGAGTTGACAAAGGAATGAAACAGATTGCAGAAGCTGCACCCCTGGACCAGTATTTGTTAGATCGTGTGTCATAACAGATTTGAGTTATAATAGACCCGTGATATCAATTATTTCTTTGTGACTTAAGTCAATGTTTACAGTTATTTTAAGATAAAACACCTGTTAATCCACAGTGTGTCGGACGTGTCCTGATATTAAACATGTCCATTTACAGTAATTATAATTGTGCTTATAGTGAGGCAGGATAACACACAAACCAGAGATCCAGCTAAGCTGCACAAGCCCCTAAAAGTCAAAGAAAGGTAATCTAAGCCCCCAGCACGCCACCTCCTGTGTTGATGTTACAAACACTCAGTGAGCAGATGTTACTCGGGCTGTGTAGTACTCACACGTCTTGGAATTCTTCCAGAGTCTTCTGTGGTGTGAATACATTTAATAGGCCGATTATCTGTCAAAATGAAGAAGAAGAAAAAAAAAGCAGTTATTGATCTGCAAGTCCGGAGAGGAGACGAAGGTCCTCTGCACCTCTGAACCAGGAAGGAGGAACAACCGAGGTAGTGACAGCAGCCGCCTGAGCATCGGTGATGAACCATAACAGGACATTCCCCAAATTAAAATAGTACATAACAAAGCAGCAGCAGCGAGGAGCGGTGTTGTGATCCGTTAACCAAACGAGGGGAGTGAGGTGGTTGGAAATACGGCACAATTTAAATGGATGCATGAGGACAAGAATGATGTTCAAACTGATTTGAGCCTCAGGGCTTCTGTTCATCACATTTCATCTTGACTAATCTAAACTGTGAGACAACCCTGTGCATTTAAACCCAGATGTGAGCCCGTCTCCATTGGAACCAGACGACAACACTAAACGGTTCATGTGTCACAGCTCATCCCTGATGGTGAAATAGATATACAGGAACATTAAAACATGCAAAACAGAACATGTGGAGAGAACTCAAGCTCTTACGTTCTTGTGGTTGACACATTTCATCAGCACCAGCTCCCTGTAGGCCCGCTTGGCGTGGGTCTGGTTCTGAAACGGCCGGCTCAGCTTCTTGATGGCGACATTCCTCTCAAAGTTGTGGTCGTACGCCGAACTGAGGTGAAGAAATGAAAGCAAGAACTCGCTGAAAAATGTTGATTTCTTTGTAGCACTTCCCGGAGGACCTCAGAGACACTCTTTACACACCGACACTTCATTTGTTCGGTAGCTGGTTCAACATGACAGCACATTAACAAAAGTCCAATATTTACTCTCCCTTTAGCTCAGTTTCCTCTGATGGAAACATCTCTGGAGCTGCTAAACGCTCCGCTGTGTTCACCACAGAGTCGCTAACTGGGTCTGTTTGTTACTGTGTACAGCTTACAGTGGAGTTGGTCATAAAGGCAGATGACAATAACCTGTGGGTTCATCACGACAAGTAACCTCTTTCACACACATCTAACACGTTTGCTAACATGTACAGGACTGTTGTTAATTCACAAGATGGGCTTAAAAATGATGTTCCAAAGTATTGTAAACAAACAGCCAAACAGTATATGTAAACAACACCATCACTAACTGTGACGTGGACCTGAGAGATCCTCAAGCTCAGATACAAACGCCCACCTTTCCTTCAGTCCGCTCACGTCTACAGAAAGCCACACTGCACAGTTAGCAGATACTACATTCTGCATCCATGTCTGTGCTGAATGTAACTAATGCTAATATTATGAAAATCTGATCTCATCAACTTTCAGAGCCGTAGAGACCGAGCGCTGCATCGATAACTTCCATCAAATGCTCGCTCACCTGAAGGTTTTTCCCCTTTCTGACAGATAAATGGATTTTTAGACACCTCGTCCACATGGCTGACAAGACACAGCCATACATGCATACATACATACATACATACATGCATACATACATACATGCATACATGCGTACATACATAAGGCGGTAGAAATATTCACTCCTCGATTCATTTCTAATCATGTTTTTAGCTTTCATAAAAATGCTCCTGTAATTCAAAGAGAGGTCAGAAAATAAGATGTGAAAAGACAAAGACATTGATTTTAGATTAAACTCTGTTTCGAAAGTTAGTGGGTCAGGTTTGGCATCCACCATTTTTTTATATTCATGCCAAGTTCCTAAAATTGAATATGAATAAACAAAAAACAACAAACAAAAGAGACAAAAACAATAATCTTAACTCAAGGTCCACTTACTTTTTTTCAGGGCTTAAAGCCACATCTCTCAGAGTTCACCTATTTTAGCAAGTTAGTTAGTTCTCATGTGACCCGAGTAAGGGACCATCTTCACGACCACTCAGCAAACACACAGCCACTGATCACATGCAGTTGAAAATAGAAAATGCTGTTTAAGTGGACCTTTTTGTCCTTTGACTTACCAGACGATTCCCTGTGCTCCGGATCCGATGGGCCTGAGGTTCTGGTAGCGCTTTATAACCATGAAAGTCGAGTCGCCCACATCGATGCTGTAGTACTCCTTCTCACGCTTGTTCCGGTTCATGGTGAAGCCTTGGACGAACGCAATGACTGGGCGTCCAAGTGGGGCTGTCCTCTCAAGACCTGCAGAGCGTAGAGGGAAGGAGGACGTTGTCACTTCACACTTTTCCTTCCAGCGGCCAAAAAACATCCACACTGAACGAGAAAAATGCAGAGATTTTTATATAAATATATTGTATGCTTCCTGATCGGCAAAAGAAGCTGAGCTGCCTGCCTGGTACCAGCATCAACAGCCAATGAAACGCAGAGGAACTGCTTGATGTACTGTAGATCTGTCTATCCATCAGCGCCACAGCACTGGCTCGGAAAGCTCATCACCTCACCAATAACTCACTTAATTCTGCTCAGCACTAGTAGGGTTGGAATTATGCGGGGACGTCGTGTACTGAATGCCTCATTTGCATGCATTTCCTGAAGAACTGTCAAGTCCTTAGTAGTGATCAGCACCACTGAAGTGCAGATATGCTCATGTGTGCAATGGTACAGCATGCATGTCCTCTTACATCCGCTCCATCGGTTACAACGAGTACTGTATTATAACCCCCAGAGGTCTGGGCGGTGGAGAGAGACACAGAAGAAGCAGGAAGCTGGGTTTCATGCTGCGTGTGAAGACGACGAATCATTAGTGGGATTTGGAACACTGCGCTGAGGTCTGATGATAGATGTGTGTTTCTTGGACCGTGACCCGACCGACTACTGCTAACCCAACCCCCCCTTCCTTTCAGTATCCGTTAGCCTACGAGGCTTTCCCTTCTCCTCGCTGCTAAAACCCATCTTCCATTTCTTCAGTTTTCTCCTCTATACGCCAGACAAACTATCTTGTATCCACCTGTGCCACCTCCTCTCTTGTACTTGTGTTTCATCCTTTTTCTGCTTCTTCTAATCTTTGTCTCCTCTCCGCTCTCCTGCCTTCAATCATCTTCCGTCTCCCGACAGTCTGCAGCTGAGCCACGCCGTACAGACGTACGGGGGATGGATGAAAGGTGCACAGAGGAGGCTGAACTCACTCACGTTATCTAACAAGCAAGAGACGCACTGCCAGATTTGGGAAGGAAAGAAATAAGACATATACTTGAGTAAAAGCATACTCTTGCAGTTGCAGAAACACTTCCAGAGAATCAAAAGCTTACTAAACAAATTCACTGAAACAAACACACCCTAACCCAACACGTCGTCTTCAGAGATGCTTCACTGAATCCTAAATTACCATTAACCACAAACGATTATTTCTGCTGCACCCAACCAGAACCCTACTTAGCCCCGACGCCAACCGAGGAGGCTTCTAATGGGAGGGAAACACTATTTGAACGGGGGAAAGCTAAATAATCTAGACTCGTGAAAACATATTCTACACCGCTCGTCAAGGCATCTTTGCAGAGACTGATGAGCTGTAAAAAGGATGAAATGAAGTATCTCCACCACCTGCTACTGTTCGATTATCACCTGATAGAGACTCTATGTCATTTAACAACCGCCTCATATGTCGCCTGCAATGACTCCGGATGCCAACAGAGCACTTTGCTAAGCACCATGGAGCCCACACTGTCAGTAACTGCACTCCCTGATGAATATGATAAAATTTTTGGGAAAAACTAAAAAAGACAGAAGGGTCTACAATGTGTGTTTGAAGGATATATCCAGGATGTCAAAAATTATTCAGCAGGGGAAACAGGTTTGAAAACAAAAAGACCTACAGATCACTGTGTGAAAGTGAACAATCACCTGGGGGAGCGAGACAGAAGACAACGAAATTAAGGAACAACACTCTTCCAGGAAGGCCGGGTCGGTCTTTATTCACCGTTAATCATTACAAAGCAAAAGCAGCGTACATTCAGTGTACCTTCAGTATCTGTCTGCTAATGTTAGCTCCACAGGAGTATCCCTATTACGCAACGTTTAACCACGACTAGCTCCAGAATCCACAAAACCAGCCTGAAAATTAAGGAAATCTGCACTGATTGCATGAGAGTCTATGGAGCACGGCCGGATAGTTTTCAAACCGGGTCAGAGCCGGCCGATGCTACGCTATTATTGACTAGTCTACGTTCAAGTGGTGTGACTTAGCAAAGGGTCAATTACAAACACACATAAAAAGTCTCACTGTGTTCAGCGTTTGTAGCTCCAAAGTAATAAAAGCTAGTAACTGTATGTTTGGTGATACCACCACTAGGATACACCAAAGTAAGGGCTGAATGAAGACTGGCTCTTTATCGGCATAGTACGACCAAACAACGCTAAATCTGTCTGAGTCCCTGCCGTAGCGAATCAGCAAGAATTCTTGATAGATAATGTTCTCACGTCCCTTTATTTTCATGTCGAATATCATCAAATCTCTCGACTGATCCACCCAGCAGCAGAAAAACGTCAACTTCATTTGCCAGCGGCCAAGGGACCAGAAATAAAATGTGAGGCACTTCTATGATTCTTTCTGGAAAATGTCATTCGGTAAATCAAATGTGAGCCACATTTGACAGAGAGAGAGAGCTCTCGTTGAGCTCTACCAGGCGTATGTAAGCACTGCAGAATGTCACAGCTGATGTTAGGCTTCAGTGGTGTGACATGATTTTCCTCCACTTAGAGACAGAACAGCACATATCAGGGTGACTGAGACTGGAGGATCTGTGGCTGCATGTGGAAATGGGGCTGACTGTGTGTGTGTGTGTGTGTGTGTGTGTGTGTGTGTGTGTGTGTGGGCCTGTCAACCCAAATAGACAGTTAGGAGGCATGTTACACAACCAGGGCTGCACGCAAACACAGAACCAGTGAGTGAAGTCTGTTCACTAAGTGATCGAGTGGGTTTTTCATGTTTAGACAGAACAAAACAAAAGACCGGCCCACAGCTACACTTCATCTGTACGACCACACGACCCCTTCAGGGGTCGAAGGTCAACTAGATGTACTGATAATCAAGTCGCAGCTTTATCAAAGGCTTCCCAAAGACCACGGCTGACATAGCTGTCTGTGAGGAAATAATGTCTCCGACAAGCAGACAGAAAAGAAGTGTGTCCAAAAGTGTCAGATGCGGCTTCGTAGAGGTGAACACACGCTTGTCTTGGCAACCCTGTCCAGATAGACACCGATATCTCCCTCACATCCGTCCATCACACCGTCTCTACTGCGAGTCAATCTGTCCCTCATCAGCTATCACAGGTCTCCTGTGTATTAACGAGGTTTGAGTTATCCGTGCGACCAGGATCCAGTCCGCCAGCAATTTGGGAGGGTTACAGTCTATTTTATCTTTGAATTGCTCGCATTCAGCCAAAGTAATGGCTGCTGATAAGAACCCAGAAGGGCACATTCTGTGCCGCATATTGGCACCAGATTGAGGCCCTGTCCACATTACTCCGTTTCTCCTTGGATGCAGATTTGTCAAATAGAAACGATCTCCGTCCACACGGGAGTTTCAGCATCATTCTCGAGTTGATCTGCGTCCACACGGCAGCCTTCGAAGGCGGACAGCACGTGACCATTAACGTACACTGGGCATGCTCGTGACGGTGTAAACAGGAAGTGGATTGCTTGCTTAGTTAAAAAAAAAAAAATACGACAGAGTAATAAAGTAGTCTTTAATAATGAAAGGTTGTATTTGATACTTAAGATCTTCCTCTAAAATCTCCCTCTATAAACTCAAACAGACAGTTCGTGGAAAGTTTTAGAAGTTTTATTTTTCAGACGTAGTTACAGAGCTGCGGGTCTCTCGCTCTCTCACATCAAATTTACTTTAACATCAACACTTACACGTAAACGTTTACTAGATTATGGGTCCATCAATGTGGTCTCTCACTCGTTTCCTCCGTGTTGTTGATGTCTGTTCTCACTAGTAGCTCTGAACATCATGTCCGCCTAGCTAGCTTCTAAGCTAATTTTAACATTACCGCCAATGGAGAAATGCTAACCGCGATTAGCATTACAGCGGTGCGGGTCTGTCTCTCTCTCTCACATCAAATTTACTTTAAAATCAACACTTACACGTAAACGTTTACTAGAATATGGGTCCATCAATGTGGTCAACACACGTCTCTCACTCTATTCTGCTCTTGCTTCGTGCAGGAAAGCTTAGCAGATCGCTAACAGTAGATCCGTGAAATAAAGACCATGGAATCCATAGAAGAGTTTCAAGACTTCAGTGTGAATCTTTCTTATTTGTAAAACTGTGGAAACACAATATGAAATATGGCTTTACAAACTGTCCCTATACACATTACATGAATACAAAACAACAATCCATGATATAGCCAGCATGTAACATGTCCGCCTAGCTAGCTTCTAAGCTAATTTTAACATTACTGCCAATGGAGAAATGCTAACCGCGATTAGCATTTAATACAACACAAATGTTATACTAAACACGCGAATAGAATATATCTACGTGCATCTTTTCATGCTTCATAAATACATACTTACAGACTAAGGTCTCTCAATGCTACCAAACGGAAGAAGTAAAACGTTAGTGCAGCGTGTCTTCTCATTAGAATCTAAAAACAACGAGCTGCTCCATAGGGCTGATGACGGTCACGCCGCTCGCTAATCACTCCAATAACAGCTGCTTCCTCCACAGAAATGCAGACTTTTACTGCACAACAGCTGCTAGCTGCTGCTAGCTGTTGTGCTAGCAGCAACATCGTGTAGCTGTTGTGCTAGCAGCAACGCTTGCAATTAGTTATCCATGTTGAAATGAATCGCTGGTAGCCCAGTTTGTTTTCTTCCGGGTACGGGTCACGTGATAGTGAGTGTGACGAATCAGGGACGGAGACGTAGTGGTTGCCAAGAACCAATCCAGTAGCGAACACGGGTGTGGGCGTAATTTTTTCTAAGCACATCCGTATCCGACCGTCCACACGCAAACGCAACCCCGGAGTTCTCAAATACCTCCAACCTCGGAGGAGTTTTCAGATTCCTCCGTTTAGGGTGCTCCAAAACTCCGGCGTAGTGTGGAGTAATGTGGACAGGGCCTAAGACACTGAATAACACTTCTATTGTGATAGTCCGGAGGGACGATTTGGGGGTATTTAAGCTCATGCTTCCAACAATCTGAGCCCGATTTGAGCAAATGTGCTAATCATGAAACAAGACAACAATTGGGCCTTTGCTAAGCCCCGCCCAAAAGCTGGGCCATTGGGTCTCGAAGTCGGTGTGTTATTTTTGGAGGTGTTTTAGTTAGATTGCTGAAATAAGGTATTTGGTTAACACAAGCTCAGGAGATTTCCAAGTTTTGCTCTACGATATAAAGTACGTCAATAGTTAGCGGTTGCTAACAAGTGGCTAAAGGAGACTACAAAACGCCATCTCGCCAACTAGTCCGCCTTCACCGCCTCGTTGTGTATACTCGTGCTCATGAGACCGCGTCGTTCGTTCATTTAGCTTTTTATTACTAAAAGTGGGGTTCAGTTGAGAAAATTTTCTGACTGAATAAAACTTTGTATCATAAACTTGTGTTTGCCACAGAGCTTATTTTCTGCAATATTCCAAAATCCATTGGAACTATCCCATTGGCTCTTTGTCCAGGGAACCAGCATGATGCTAACTTTGGCCTACAATACACAACGCATGGTATCTTTTTGGAGCTGTACCGACATGATTGTAGATTTGTTTATTTTGTGTTTGCAGCTCACACAGTTCTTCATTCTTCTTCATTTTTCAGGTTCAGAATCAACCACTAAAGAAGGGAATCTAACGGACACAACGGCAGTAGTGACTGAAAGTGGTGTATACCAATATGGACAGCTACGAAGAGGAAAAAGATATTTTTTTCTGCCACATCGCTGCACAATGAATATCAATAATGTCTTCATACATGATGCACATGATCAACTGCTTGTAAATCTTTACAGCAAGCCTCATTTGAACAGCTATGTCAGGTGCGAGCACACAAAACATATTTGCACAAGGATAAGGACTAATGAAGTATCACATGTTGCAGAGGAGGATCTGAACATGATCTGAAGGAGTGGAAAGACACGGGAGGGCGGCCGGTTCTTCATCAAAGGAAACCGTCTTTGCACTCACCCGTGACCGTTTGAACTGTGGCATGCTGTCGTTTCTGTTTCGTCAGGGTTCTGGCCACCGGGGTTATCAAAATATCGACTACACTTGGCATATTATGGAAGACAACTGTGGGATACAAAGAGTCACGCAGTGCATTCAACAAAGAAATCCATGGACTGATACTGCGAGTACTGTGGTTCAACTACTGAGAAACTTAAAAATGATCTAATATTCACAACTCAATAAGCCCAAAAATCTCTCAGTACCGCCCTATCAGACCTCCAGATATGAATGCGGGCTCGTCATGCTTCAGCCAGGACTCATGATCACATCTCTGAAGGCTACCTTTATACTTTGGGTGCAGGAATCACATTTCTGGGTGCTTTCGGCACGACCACTGCTGTTCTCCTGGCAGGTTGTTTAAAGAAATAAAATAAAAAAACCTTGCTAGCAATGTGCAGTGCAGTCTGGGAGCTGCAGAAACCAAAAGTGACTAGAGGAACATGTTCGACAGATAGCACAACCAAGATGCACACGCACACACACACACACGCGCGCACACACACAAGCTGCAACCTGTGACGATCTCAGTCAAACCTGATTTTGATCAGACCGTTCTAATAACAGATCGCGTTTTTGAACATCACTGATAATCTGGTGGATTACAAAACCTCCCATTAGATCAACCTGCTTGATGTATTCGCAGGCCATTAGCATCGCATAATAAACCACACACACAGACGGACTGCAGCCTCGCATGTAGCCAAATATTGATATCCCATCTGCCCCGAGTGGCCATCGCATTAACAGAGATGCTGCTACAGTACAACAACCGGTGTAGACCCACCTATGCTCACTTCACAGCGCAGTCATTGAGTTAGCCCACATTCCAAGCGAATAGAAACATGTGCGAGATCGTATCTTTAGCAGTAAATATCAGCACACACCGATGCTAGCCGAAACGGGGTGTATTCAAAGGCGTCGATGCGTGATTTGTGTTTACCGGGAGGGTGTTCTCTTCTTCGGGTGACCACAGACTGGAGGTCACGGCGTTGTGGTTTGAGGCTTTTCGCCAATTTCGCGACTGGCAACGCCACCCCGGGTCACAGTTTACAGTGTAAACTGTGCTAATGCGTGCTAACGTGTGTGTAGCACTGGCACGGATAGGTTAACCGCGTTACAGTAGTGCGCTCCCCCAGTGTAGCCACTCAGTCTGGCTGCCTTCTACCAGTTAGGCCGGACCTGTCCTGCCTGCTGTGGTAGTCACCCTACTGTAGTAACACCTAGGCACAGTAACGCGCGTGAGACAAATGTGCCCGTTCCCATCCCCCAACTGTTGACAATTACACGTCTGACATGTTTTAAAGGAAGAAAAGAAAAATACATATGTCGAGCTCACCCCTCTCCGGTTAATTCCAACAGTGTCGACCCGCAGTCGATGTTTGCTGCCTGCTGGAGACACAACCCGGACGTTTTTTTGGGAGGTGTGGGGGGGGAGAAAAACAGCTCTTTAATCTCTTTTTTCCTCCGGATACTCTCCCGTTTCCCCTTACACTAGCAGGCCAGGGTCATCGCAAAATACCCGTGTAGCTTCAACGTAACCTAATCTTTGATCTTCCGCGACACGAGCGGTTTCTGCCATTTCATAGCAGCGTCGTCGAAACCTTGCGACGTTCCCTCGGCTGCACAATGAGGACCAGGGGGACGTTCAACACCGCCTGTGCGTTCCCGGCAGCCGCCGCTGGAAAGCGGAAGCGACGGTTTCGCAACGTTTTGTAATGACACGGCAAACGGCGAAGATTTTTGCTATTTTACACATATTGGTGGGTTTAAAAAAAAAGGATTAAAAACACATCCATAAATGCAAACGTTTAATAAACGAGTTTGTACCAGGGATTACATTTAAAATACCGTGTATATTTTTTCTATTTGCTGTTAACAAACAGTTAATGTTACAAAATAAAGTCGACTGAACTCCAATTTAATGTTACAAAATAAAGTCGACTGAACTCCAATTTAATGTCACAAAATAAAGTCGACTGAACTCCAATTTGTATATGCATTCATTTGAATAAGTTATAGGTTGGCTAATGCAGCCTGCAATTTGGAGTGCCCAATTGTATTTGCTAGATTCAGTTGCCAGTATATAAGGTATCCTACAATTGTAAATTAAGTAATTCTACCTTTATGAGGTTTTAACATTTACAACTTTATGTACTTGAAGTACTGTACTTGGCCTAAATACAACTTAGATACTTCTTTATACTACATACTATACTATCTACGCCATAGACTGTATTTATGCTTATCTGGCTGCTGTAGTAACTAGTTATTTTTCAGAACATTTGAAACGATTATCAAATGCAATGCATTATCGGCATTATCTAAGAAGGAAATACTTGTAATGGAGTATGGTGTCTGCCTGAAACGTCATAGGCCTACCTCAATCATTTAAAATCAGATTTTAATTTAATCAAAGATGTCCTTTTAATGATTTTCCGTACCAGTTTTTGAGAATTGACCACTGTGTGGAGAATTTCAGTATTAGACACGCATTATTAGTAGGATTAAATAACACCCCAAGTGGTGAGTGTCACAATAATAAATGTTAGTCACAATATGTTTCCATATGGAAATTATTATTATATTATTATGTTTACAATATTCTTACTTATAGAGGATATTATATGTTACAGTATATTAACTCATTGAATGTATTAAATCATAGTCACTAAAGGTATTAAAACACTGTATGAATAGTTTTGAGGGTCAGAAAGAGATCATTTTGAGTGAGGCATTTTCAGAGGTGCAGCAGAGGGCAGAGGGACGGACAACTGACCAGCAGGTCAGAGAGGAGGAGTTCAGGATGTTTGCCACAAAGGATCGATCCAGGGAGGGGACAGGATTCAAATGGAGCCAATCACTAATCGACCATTCAGACGTTTTAGGACAGTTCGGACACTTTCGGTCAGGGAATATAAAAGACAATGTTCTAGAGAGCATTCCTCAGACCACTTCCGCTCTCGTTTTTCAGAACCTGAATTCAGACCTGTGAGTGAGATGCGTGCATGTGGTCTCTGTTCTCGAGAACATTACTATTGATAGTTAATTCAGTTTGTAAGTGAACTTTGTGTAGTACATTAAATATTGTTTTTAATTTTGAACCGGATCCAGCTCATTTTTCTGATGCGCGTGCGCAGTAAGAAGCTCGCAGCAGAAAAGTACCTGCGGCCTGCAGGCTCTCTCATCCTTTGTTTTAAACCTCAACAACTGCGATGGGCATACTAGAGTTAGTGTGTTTAATTATTATTATAGGTGTCACGTTTATACATCTAGCTGCACATGCAAGCATCACTTTGACCTTCTGCCACAGGTCACATGTGTTTATTATTCCTCGGGCTGTAAAGGACATAGAGTAAGTTAATTTACTATCTTGATGATGTGGCTGACGATGAAGTGGTGGGTCAGCGTGTACTATGCGGCCTACAGATATGTGGACAAGAAAATACCATCAAACTGCAAATAGTTTGCACACTAAACAGCAGGAGAGCATGAACAGCACCTCTCAGAGGCCCTCGGTACTGCAATGTTTGTATGTCATAAGACTTTATACTCCTGACCTAGTGAAACTCACCTATGAATTCAAATATGTTACTTGTTACATCAAATATATCCTTCAGAATAGTGCTTTTACCATTGATATTTAATACCTCACTTATGTAGATCAAATGTTTGAATAGAGTATTTCTACATTCGATTTTTTCTCTTTTACTAAGTAACATTTCAATCACAGAAGAAAGGTTACATAAGCCGTGAAATCTGGTTATTCTCCAAGCCCTGCTGTATTAGTCAATCAATTTAATCTATGTAAGGTGCTAATAGAAAGTGGGACAATTACTGTGTCACTAGTGGTTGAAACATCAGATTAACACAATGGATTGGTCCATTGCTGCCCCATCTGCCGTTCCCTCGCACTGCAAATCCAATTATGTTCTTACGTCCCCCGGTCTAAAAATAGTTGAAAATGAAGCGGAACGCAGAAACAACACGTCATTAGTTGTCAGCAAATGACGTTACGGAGCTGATGTGTCCTTTGCGTGGAGACAATTGATCTGTCGTGAGGAAATGACCGTGTGTGACGAGCTGCCATGACAGACAGCAGCACCGGGTCGAAGGAGCGGTGGGTGGAATGGCAGCAGGGGATGCATGAGAGGAAGAAGGATTAGGTCCAAGAGTGGCTGATGTCTGAAGGAATTTAAGAAGAGTCTTTCCAGATACCGGATGAAATAAGGTACACTGCGTGATGTGTCAAAACCAAGTTGTAATGTTTTTTAGTCTGAGCGTTTAGTCATCTAACCACCTGTAGGCCTAAGAATGTGTGATTGTACACACAGTGGTGGCATGGGGCATGAGGTGCAGCATTCTTTATATATCCTGCTGCTGTGACAACACAATTCCCATATGGGATTGAGAAGTCCTCTGCCAGATTTATCGAGGATAAATCAAGGCAACAAACAGCAGAAAGCAACACTCAAACCTGGTCAATAACACGCGCACAAAAGTGGCATAATCAGTTGATTGTGTGTGATTAGATTCAAATTCTGGTCATTTTTCACACAAGACATGTCACAGTAGCAAAAGCACTGAGGTAAATCACAAAAGGAATGGTGTCTGAATTCCATTTAGCTCCTTCGGTTTTCAGGGTATAGTGCATCGCTGGCCCACTGTCACACCATCACAACGTGTGTGTTCCTACAGAGAACAGAAACAGTGTTAATGTTAATAGCAACACATGTGCTTTTCCAGCTATGATGAGTCAAAATGTCTGCTGTGAAGAAAGGCCATCACCGATTGCTGCCGACAAGGTTGTCTGGGTGAATCAAAAGTACACTGGATTATCAGAGCACAGTTAAAGTAGTATATTTAATGAAGTAATTCATTAAATCATTAAAATAAATGAAAGCAGTAAAGTCATCAGTAAATAAAAGAATAAAAAAACAAAAAAATACAAGAAAACGATAAAGATTCCTCCATTATCTGGTATCCTCTAATATAAGGAGAAATAAGATGATTATAATGAGATCGTTTCAGGAGGCGACATCCAGATGTTAATCTGATTGTAAAACAATTAATGACAACTCGCAGGTTACCGTGGTTGCCGAGAACCATGCTAATACTTCTGAGTGATTTGTTAATCTGTCCGGACTTCCTCCTGTGTTGTGCCATAAGTGATCCCACAGGCTCAACGGAACAGACTGAACCGGTACAAGTTGAATCAAAAAAAAAAAACACTGATTTAACAAAGAAAACAAAAATCACACAAAGTACAAATATAATGTGATTTGTCTCAAGCTTTGAAACTACAGCTTCCTGTAATCTTCTAGTCATTAATCTGGTAAAACCATTTTTATTGTCATATACACATACACGAAATTTGCCTTCTGCATTTGACCCATCCCTGTATATAGGGAGCAGTGGGCTGCCAATGATAGGCGCCCGGGGAGCCGGGGGTTCAGTGTCTTGCTCAGGGACACTACGATACGTGACACGGATCTGTTGCTGTCCATTCTGCGTGTTCGGTCTTGTTTTTGTCAGTAGATAAAACCTAGATGTGGTCAGTAGAGATTGTTATATTCTGAGCATGAAAGCAAAAAAAAAACTGTTGGGATTGTTTTCCAATTAGATCTAAATCCTCTCAACCTTAAGCTTGTCCGTCTCAAAGTCTGACCTCCGACCTCTTAACGTTAATTGTGTCAGTCGTACTTAGTGACGGGATTCTAGCTCGTGAGGACGTTCAGCCTGTTTGGTAAGAAATGACACAACTCCTCCTGTAATGTACCGTGTTGTGGTATACAGCAGTGTTAATCCAGGTAACAGGTATTACTTATTAAAAAAACGATTGCATTTTAATGTAGATAAATAATTCAACTCATGTGCGGTACAGAAACACATACCTATCTCCCACACGTAATACAGCAGTACAGTCTTTCGACCTGCAGCCCTGAGTGTGTGTCTCTGTTGTGTGTGTGTCCCAGCAGAATGGGTACATTTGTGACCCTGGCAGAAGTGTTGGAGGGCCGGGGTTCCAATCTGGACGAGGATGAGGTCTGGTGTCTGCTGCTCGCCACCACTGAGGCCTTACTGGCCATTTCCAAAAAAGGTAACCGCTCATGCAGTTCCCATTTCCTCCAAAATCCACCTGTCTCAGTGCACAGGGGCTCTCTTCTCAGGCAGCATTCAAGAGCATCCAAACAGTCTGAGGTTGAAACACTGCGAAACAGCACAGCAGAAAGACAAAGAAACCCTATGAGTTAGTAAATGTCACCGGTTTGTGCCGTGCTTTCTGTTCAGGTTCGGGCAACATGTGCAGTGTGCTGAGCCCAGGCTCGGTGCTGCTGTCAGCCAATGGGAGTCTGGCCTTCAAGAGCTGTGCCCGATACGAAGACGTGGCCTCCTTCACAGCTCCTGAGGTCCAGCAGGGTCAGGCTGCCTCCACCAGGACTACAGCCGAAAAGGTTTGCATGTTAAATCTGAGGGGTCATTACATTTATTTATGGGTTAGTGAAGGATTCAAAACTTGCAATCTTTCTCTTTAAATGTCACTGCTGAGACACGTGGAGAAAAGTTAAAAAATTTGAGCACCAGACCATCGTGCAATAAGAAGAAATCCGTATAACCTGTTATTTTTATTTAGCCTACAATTGGAGTAATATCCCATGTATATAAATTTTTAATTGTCCAAAAATTGTGTGTGAAGGTAACTTCACCAACAATCAGTTAATTGCACGAGCTCCACACATAAAGTAGCACCCTTTTAGTACCGTTTGAGCAGAAATTGACGTCTGAATCCTTTCCTTGTTCCCGCTCTCCTCAGATGGTTGTGTACTCACTGGGGATGACTCTTTATTGGTGTGTCGATTATCATCTACCTCAAAACCAGGTACACTTTTCCTCCCTCTTTTATCTCTCGCTCCAACTCATTTCTCACATCGTTCTTAGCGCTCGCGGTATATCAGCCATTTTGCTGTCGCTTGTTTCCTCCCAGCTGGTCCATCTGAGCGCAGAGCTGGAGGCTTTGCTGCTCAGCATGTGCGAGGACATGGTGGTCAGGCGGACCGACCTGCTGACGGTGCTGGAGACCTGCGAGCTCCACCACAGGGCCTTGATGCTGCCTCCTGCCGATCGGCTCGTCAGGCAGCTGGTAGAGGATGTCTACAGAAACTCGGTGAGTGGGCGGATGAGGGAATGGTGTTGGTTTGGTTTCAGCTCCTCAGGGGAGGAGGAGGTCATGTTTGTTTTTGAGAGGTTTTATTTTTGTTGAGCCTACTGATTGCACCAACCCTGTGCTTGTTTCCTTGACCTGGACAGTGATGTCTTTGCAGGTTGATCACGTGTCCATGGCTGAAAATGGATCCCGACTAACAGACCGCAGTCAAATGATCAGGGACAGATTACACAGTAAGAAACCGAGCCCGTCTGTCAGATTTAAAGTCCAACGGAAGTGAAATTGCTTTTCTGTCGTCTGCAGCATTCACATATCTGCTCTGTAAACCACTTGTCCTTTGTTCTTCTTTGAGAAAGAAATCAGAAACCAAAGAGGAGAATACTACCCACGTTAACTTTCCTGTTAAAGTCTCCTTCTTATATAACTTAGAGAACATGAACACACGACTTTTGTCCTGCACCTTAGCTTGTTGAACGACAAAAAGGGGATGACTGAATGTGATTTCACTTTAAAGCAATAGTTCAGCATTTTAGGAAATATGCTTATATTCACTATTATTGCAAAGTTAGATGAGAAGATTGATACCAATCTCAGACAGGAAGGTTGCAACAATCTTCTTATCTAACTCTAAAATGCTCCATCTTAATTGTGAAAGCCATGATATTGGTATGTGGACAACATGCTTAGTACTGCATACCAATTTGTTTTTCAGGAAACTCTTTTAGTAACTCAACATGGATGCTGAACAGGAAGATTTCTAGAACATTCTCCGGAGCATCTTATCCATGCGAGCCATCAGGGTATGAAGCATTACACACATTATAACAGAGGTTTCATTTTAGCATATAGGACACTGTCAGTGTCCCATTTAGAGGTTTAACGCACAGTAAGAAAACACAGTATAAACATATGGTGTTTACCTCAAAACCAACCAAATTCAAGTTTGACATGTTGCTGCAATGATACAAAGCAATATGAAAAAGTAAAAAGACAGTGCTGGGAAGATAAAACCCCCGGAGGAGAAGGAAAAGAAATGTGTGTGATGTTCGAGCCATCGTGTTCATCGTGTTCTGAGTGACAGATCTCGACTCCGATTAGACTGAGAATGGAAAACTCATTTTTGCCAGGATCCCCTCGGGAAGCCAACACAGGGAGAGTTACGGCAGCTGGCAGCAGCCCATGTACATGGACGGTGGTCGCAGATCCATCTCAAGATCCCTCGCACGATTCGGATCCACGATGAGTCTCAACAACAAGAAAGTGAAGGTGAGCCGGGTTATCATATCATGTTACATAATATGATAGTATCCATCCATCCATCCATTTTCCACCGCTTATCCGGGGTCGGGTCGCGGTTGCAGCAGGCCAAGCAGGCCGACCCAGACCTCCCTCTCACCGGCAACACGTTCCAGCTCATTCTGGGGGATCCCGAGGCGTTCCCAGGCCAGCTGGGAGATGTAATCTCTCCAGCGTGTTCTGGGTCTTCCCCGGGGTCTCTTCCCAGTTGGACGTGCCTGGAAAACCTCTAGTGGGAGGCGTCCAGGAGGCATCCTAATTAGATGCCCGAACCACCTCAGCTGACTCCTTTCGACGCGAAGGAGTAGCGGCTCGACTCCAAGCTCCCTCCTGATGACCGAGCTCCTTACCCTATCTCTCAGGCTGAGCCCGGCCACCCTACGGAGGAAACTCATTTCGGCCGCTTGTAGCCGCGACCTTGTCCTTTCGGTCACGACCCAGAGTTCGTGACCATAGGTGAGGGTAGGAACGTAGACCGAGTGGTAAATTGAGAGCTTTGCCTTCCGGCTCAGCTCACTCTTCACCAAGACGGTCCGGTGCAGTGCCTGCTTTACTGCTGCAGCCGCACCGATCCGCCTGTCGATCTCCCGCTCCATCTTACCCTCACTCGTGAACAAGACCCCGAGATACTTAAACTCCTTCGCTTGAGGTAGGCACTCCGTCCCCACCTGGAGGGAGCAATCCACCGGTTTCCGGCAGAGAACCATGGACTCAGATTTGGAGGTGCTAACTCTCATCCCCACCGCTTCACACTCGTCTGCAAACTGCCCCAGTGAATGCTGGAGGTCATGATCCGAGGAGGCTAACAGGACCACGTCATCTGCAAATAGCAGAGAGGCGATCCCGAGACCCCCGAAACTGACGTTCTCCACCCCCAGGCTGCGCCTAGATATCCTGTCCTTGAAAATCACGAACAGGACCGGTGACAAAGGGCAGCCCTGGCGGAGGCCAACACCCACCGGGAATGTGTTTGACTTATTGCCGAGAATGCGGACACAGCTCCTACTGCAGTCGTACAGAGACCGGATCACCCGTTGTAACGGGTCCGGCACCCCATACTCCTGCAGCACCCCCTACAAGACCCCCCGAGGGACCCGGTCGAAAGCCTTCTCCAAGTCCACAAAGCACATGTAGACTGGTTGGGCAAACTCCCAGAGCCCCTCCAGTAGTCTTGCAAGGGTAAAGAGCTGGTCCACTGTTCCACGGCCGGGACGGAATCCGCACTGCTCCTCTTGAATCTGAGGTTCGACAAGCGGTCGGAGCCTCCTTTCCAGCACCCTGGCATAAGCCTTCCCCGGGAGGCTGAGTAGTGTGATACCCCGGTAATTCGAGCACACTCTCCGGTCCCCCTTTTTGAAGATGGGAACCACCACCCCGGTCTGCCATTCCATGGGCACTGATCCCGACCCCCATGCAACATTGAAGAGGCGTGTCAGGCAGGACAGCCCAACTATGTCCAGCACCTTCAGCATCTCAGGGCGGATCTCATCCACCCCCGGCGCCTTGCCACCAAGGAGCTTTTTAACTACCTCAGCGACCTCTGCCAGGGATATGGGTGAGCCTCCCCCTAGGTCCTCAGGTGCTGCCTCCTCTGCAGAGGACATGTTGGTCGGGTTTAGGAGTTCCTCAAAGTGCTCTTTCCACCGCCCGACAATGTCCTCCATCCGGGTTAGCAGTTCCCCCTCCCCCCCTGCTGAGAACAGCCTGGGGTAAGCCCTGCTTTCCCTTCCTGAGCCGTCGGATGGTTTGCCAGAACCTCCTTGAGGCCAACCGAAAGTCCTTCTCCATGGCCTCCCCGAACTCCTCCCATGCCCGAGTTTTAGCATTCGCGACCACCGCAGCTGCAAGCCTTCTGGCCTGCCGGTACCTGTCAGCTGCTTCAGGAGACCCCTGGGCCAACCAGGCCTTGAATGTCTCCTTCTTCAGCTTGACGGCTTCCCTCACCTCCGGTGTCCACCACCGGGTTCTCGGGTTGCCGCCATGACAGGCACCGATGACCTTCCGGCCACAGCTCCTAGCGGCCGCATCCACAATAGAGACTTTGAACATGGTCCACTCGGATTCCGTGTCCCCAACCTCCCTCGTGATGTGTGAGAAGTTCTTCCGGAGCTGGGAGTTAAAGACCTCCCGGACAGGGTCCTCCGCCAGACGGTCCCAGTTTACCCTCACTACACGTTTGGGTTTGCCGGGTCTTTCCAACCGGTTCCCCTGCCATCTGATCCAACTCACCACCAGGTGGTGATCAGTTGACAGCTCTGCTCCTCTCTTCACCCGAGTGTCCAAGACATACGGCCGCAAATCAAATGATACGATTACTTAAAGTCGATCATTGATCTCCGGCCTAAGGTGTTCTGGTACCAGGTACACTTATGAGCCACCTTATGTTCGAACAGTGTTCGTTATGGCCAAACCGTGGCAAGCACAGAAGTCCAATAACGAAACACCATTCAGGTTCAGATCGGGCAAGCCGTTCCTCCCAATCACCCCCGCCAGGTTTCTCCGTCATTGCCCACGTGAGCGTTGAAGTCCCCCAGGAGAACTATGGAGTCGGTAGGCGGCGCCCTTTCCAGGACCCCTCCCACCAACTCCAAGAAGGCCGGATACTCCGAACTGCTGTTTGGTGCATAAGCACAAACCACAGTCAGAGCCTTGCTCCCCGCAACCCGTAGGCGCATGGAGGCGACCCTCTGGTGACGTTCCACGTCCCTAGAGCTAGTCTATGCCGCCGGCGATCGGCATGCCCGGGCCTCCCGCCCGACCCACCGCCCGGTCTGCATAGCACCCGACCCCGATGCTTGTCCCTGCGGGTGGTGGGTCCACAGGGTGGCTGCTCCATGGTGTTATGACCGGACCCCATGGGCAAAGGCCCATGGGGTCCTTGATATAATAGTAGTAATAACATAATATATCGTCACGTTTCACCAAAACCTTGTTTTTTATATGATTCGTCCTCTGTTGCAGGACATGGGTCCTGAGTTTATTCGAATGTTAGATGAGCCGCTGGTTGTCTTGGAGCTGCCTGGATCCATTTTGGTGAGTTCTGGAAAACAGAGTCGCTGTTGAGAGTTTGGAGAGATTGACAGTGGTGTGAAGGGGGCATCTGCATGGATCATTTCTCACCCTGAATCAGATTTTTTTAAAGTCTAATTCTGAAATAAATAATTTTCTCCCTTTTGTAGTCAAAGAAAGGGAAATCTCCAACCACTCAGAGAGAGCTGAGTGTGTTGATGCCAAACGGCCAGAGCATCCTGGTGAAGTGTGAGGTGAAATCCAGAGGAGGGGACGTCTTTGACATGATTGTGGCTCACTCCAACATGGTGGAACATTTCTACTTTGGCCTTGCTTATATTGACGGTAAAGAGGTTTCAAGTGGATGAGTGAGGGAGTCTTTCTGAAGGGCTCTGTTTTTGTCTGATTGTAGCATGTTTGTAGCAGTTTATCTGAACACTTGAGCATTTTGAGGTTCTTTGTTGATACGTTACATCCTGTTACATGCCCGTTGTCTGTGGTGTAGGTAGATCAGAAGTTATACATTATTTCTGACAATTCATGATTTTCTTTGTGTTCTTTTCCCTTTTCTCTGGTCAGATAATGAGTTTTTCTTTGTGGACAATGACACCAAGATTTCCAAAGTGGCTCCAGATAGCTGGAAGAAAGTGCCTACAACCACCTTTGTCCTTTTTTTCAGGGTCAAATTTTTTGTCAATGACATTTCTCTTTTGTAAGTATTGCTCTTTCTTGTGTTGCTACAAAGAAAAAGCTACAAACATGTGTCTCGTAAAGTCGAATCCTTTAAATGTGTGCGGCCTTCTCTATCAGGCACAAGCAGACCCGCCACCAGTATTACCTCCAGCTCCGGAGAGACCTTTTGGAGGACCGGCTGTCCTGCCATGAGGAGACAGCTCTGTACCTGGGAGCCCTGGCCCTGCAGACGGAGTGCGGAGACTGCATGCCGGAGGTTGTGCACCACGAATTTGAACAAAACATGTCAAATGAATCCAATAAAAATTAATATTTTAAAAGGTGCCACGAACTGAACAGCATTTTTAAACATTGACATATAATGTGAGTGTCTCTGCAATGGTGTGGTATAATTACTGGAAAGCAATGATCAAGTTTCTCTCAATGAAAGGTTTTGATCTGTTGTGTGTAGGTGTATGGTAGAAACTACTATCGCCCCGACCAGTATGTCTCCAAGAGCGTGATGGAGAAACGCGCCTTGCCTCACATTCAGGGGGAGCTACTACGACTTCACACCAACTACGCTCAGATGCTCACCGACGAATCCGAGCTCGAGTACCTCAAGGTGGGCAAATAGTCAAATTTCATTGTGGAAATTCACATCTAGTGGTACAACTATGAGTACCATTAATAACATATGAAGCACAGTTACCACTCTCTGTTTGTCCCTGAAGGTGTGTCATCAGTTGCCTGAATACGGCGTTTTGTTCCATCGCGTGATTCGCGAAAAAAAGCCTTTAGAAGGAGAAATCATGCTGGGGGTTTGTGCCAAAGGAGTCATCGTCTTCGAGGTTAAAGATGGCTGCCGATCTACCGGTCAGACTTTCTACTGGAGGGAGGCAGCAACCATCTCCTCTAGTGTGAGTGGAGCGATGGGGATTTGATTGCTGCCAAAAAAAAATGTGGTTGGTAGTGACATTCGTTATTTTTCTGTGTGTGGTATTCCCTAAAAACCTTTCCTCCGTGTTCCTGCAGAGGCGTAAATTTGTGGTAGAGAGCCGTGTCAGCAAAAAGAAGCACATCTTTATCACAGAGAGATCGAAGATAGCCAAATATCTGTGTGACCTCTGTTCAGCCCAACACAAGTTCAACAATGAGATGAGCTCCCGCCAGCTCAGCCACAGCCTGGTCTCAGGTCAGTTTGCTGCGCCGTGACAATTGCCGAAGCCAGCTTTTTGAGTTGTCGAACTCGCCGAGTGTTGTCGCCATTTTTCTGCGGATCTCAGAAGACATCGCTGGAAAGACTAACTAGCCCTTCATGTTTGTTTTCTTTACCTCCAGAGGAGAACATCGTGCAGTACGCTGCAGTGTGTCGCTCTCAGAGCAGCCGGCTCAAGTCCTTCTCCTGTTCGGAGACGCCACAGGATGACAGCGGACTGACCACGCCTCAGGACGGGTCCCTGAGCAAGCTGTGTGATGACGTCACAGCCGGGATCGAGACGCGCATTAAACAGCAGCTCCTCAGTGAGCCGAGGTACTTAGTTATCTAGCAGCTCATGCTAATTTCAGTTCTTCTTCTGCTTATTCCAAACATACTTTGGCAGCACAACAAAAAAAAAGCACTTCCTGTTCTCGGAGGACAGAATTTCATTATGACTCCATCACTATTAACACATTAGTTTTCTGTGTTTCTTCTGCAGCACCTTCTCCAGCAGTCAGCGCAGCAGCACTGGTATGCGTTCCCCAGCCTGTTCTCAGAGGAGCGGATCCGAAGCCCCCTCCAGCTCCCCGGCAGCCAGAGGTACGGCCGAGCACACTGCTGGTTGTCTCTACCTGACGGCCTGCAAACACGATCAACAACGTCAATTCAACTTCTTCTTTACGTGCTACTCTGCTTTGTGTCTTACAGAAACCCCAACGAAACTTGGGTCATCGTCGGAGAGAGAAGTCATATGTGTTAACTTAAAGAAAGACCCAAAGCTTGGCCTGGGTAAGCTGATCACACAACAGAGAAGATTGATATGACCCCTCATAAATCAGTTTGTTAGGATGTTGATGTATGGACTAGTCCACCACAGGCAATTTGTTAATTGTTAACAGGGGGGGCGGACCCGGTTTGTTTCGTTCACCGACTAGCGTCTCTCCATCCCATGAACAACGCAACAAGTCGTCCACTGCTTCAGCACCACGGACAGCACCATTGATTTATCGAGACACTACACAGTCAGAGCCCATAGATTCTAACTTGCACAAACCTCAGTCAGACAAAGGCTCAATGAGTCAGCCAGACTATACTTAAACGTTCAACTAAACTACCCCTTTGCACCTGCACTCTCTCTGCTACTAGAGGATGGAGAGGGGGACTGCAGGTTTACAAGGCATTCATTTTGGTAATTTTGCTAAGGGGACGACATCCCTTACATCCCTTACAATTATTTTCACAGTTAGATCATATAAACACTCTGACAGTAATTATGTGAAGTGATGAATGAGTCCAAATCTTACAGAAAAGCCGGTGGAGGGTTCTCTCTTTCCTCTCAACATATCTGTGGTTTGTGTTCATGCAGGTGTAGTGATAGTGGGAGAGGACACCGTGGGCCACTATGACTTGGGCATCTTTGTTGCTTCCATTGTGCCTGGTGGACCCGCCGATAAGGATGGACGCATCCGACCAGGTAGAGGATCACATGGACATTTTTACCTCCTTAGCAACACTGTCTTCAATGTGTTAGTGAGGTTCCATGGTGGATACCTCATTTTGGTGCAGACTCCTCACATATGTTCAACTATCTGGATGATAGGCATCTTTTGAAATCATCCAGCATTGTCCTCTGTTTTTAAGGAAATGGATGCAGGGAAATGTGTAGCGGGGGAAAGTGCAAAGGAGGACGGAGAGGGAATGGGAGGTTGTCTGTTTGATAAGGTTCACAGGCCTTTGGGGGTCACACGTGGGTTCAGAGGTGGTGGGGAGGTCTTCAGACTCCACTGATACTGGACACCGGCACCATTTCACCGTGACCTTTGCCCGCAGGTGGTCGTCTGATCTCTCTGAACCACATCAGCATGGAGGGCGTCACCTTCAGCAAGGCAGCAGAGGTGATGCAGAGCAGCCCCGAGGAGGTGCAGCTCATAATCTCACAGGCAAAAGGTGCTCTGTGTGTGTGTGTGTAATGATACTGTGGCTGTGACGCTTGCCCTCCTTTTGTTTGCGTGTAATGTTGGCGTTTTAGTAATTGGCCTATTCCACTAATGCAACTGTTCTGAATTACCAACGTGAGAATGATAATGATGTCCTTTCTCTTCTTTGTGCAGCATAGTGGCTTTTTTGTGGCATGCCTCCCTGCGTGTGTTGCGTTGCCCTCTATTGTTATATGCGATAATATGTAGAACATTTTAGTGTGTTTTCTAAAAATGTTACATCATCATCCCACTTGTTTGTCTTCGTGCAAAATGTCAGTTTTTGTTGACTCATCTTGCTCGCAGGGGTGTAAACAAATTCCATCCTCCAGCTCTCATCATACTGCCCAGTTAAAGCTTCAGACCCTTCTGATGTGAAACACACCATATTCCAAGTGTTCTCTCCATCTGTCATCTCTTTACATTACAGATGCCACAACAGCATATAACACAATGTTTTTGCTTATATCACAACCAATATAGTGGCACTATCCTGACAAAAATACATTTCAAATGTGCTTTTTTGCATTCTTGCCGGGAGTTAGATGAGAAGATTTACAATACTTTTGTTTCTTCAAGTTTAATATGAAGCTAAGGCCAGCAGATGTTAGCTTAGCTTAGCATAAAGACAAAAACTAGGTGTAACAACTAGCTGTTTCCCCCCGTCTTCAGTCCATATTGCTAAGCTATGCTTACTGGCTACTCGACTTCTTAAAAGGGACAGTGTACCCTGTCAAGGGTGCTTGTTAGATGGTCAAATGGCTTTGGAAAAAAACCCATCCCCACACACACACACCTTTTCGGTGCCTTATTACAAAGGAGGACTGTGTACAAAATCACCATTCCGAGAGCGTATTTTCCAAAATGACGACCATTTCATTGAACACTTTCAGACAAAATGCGCTGAGAAGAATAGTTAGCACCTGTTTCAAAAACTTTAGTGTTTTGAGGTATACCATTAACTGACTCTGTTGATGTTATCCACAGTGGGCCTCAGTCCCAACAATGTGCGCTCTCCTGTGTTGCGGCATTACGAGTCTCAGACCACAATAATGACGGACGTCCGATCGGGGGACGACAGCTTAGATGAGATTGTTTCGGCCATGATGACGCCGAAGACCGGCAACAGGCTCCACGTCCCCCGAGAAGGACGAGACCTCGGTGCACAGGTAGAATCATGGAGACAGTTTAGGTGTTTTTTGTGGCAGTGTCTTTATTTATAATCCTTAAAAAGGGTCATAGAGTAATCTCTAACTTATTAGACCCCATATAGGCAGAATTAATGTCAGCAATATGACTTACTGTACTTCCTACATAAGTCTTTGTCTTCATTTGGCGATGGTGATTTTGTACTTGTGACTGTAAATATCTGCCAATAATTTGTATGGATGAGATCAGTGGGTGAGTATGCAGTCGGACATACAGAGATACAGGACTGAAGTGAGTGTTTCTGTCTGTGTTGGTTTCAGGACAGCTGCTCTCTGTCCGTCCCTCTGAACTGTATGAGGCCTGAGGAGATCACTGTGGAGCTCGGAAAGATATCAGGAAGTCTGGGCATCAGCATCTCTGTAAGTTTATGAAACATGCGATTCGTAGAGAACTCACTCCGGGCTGAAATGGTTTATCCATGACATCGACAACATGTCAAATAGTACCAACAAGAAGGCAGAACACACAGGGGGGGGGGGGGGACAACTTTCTGTTTTCTGTAAAAAAATATACTGTATATAAATATCAGAAAATGAGCAGTCAGCCAGTGAAATAAGTACAGCAACTCATCTCCAGCAGTGGGTCACAAATCTACTGTACTCAGTCTGATTAACATGTGACAACATTACAGAGGGAGAGAAGTTGGTCCATGTTACCTCACTCACACGGATCACCGCAGCGTCATCAGTGTATCACAGATCTGTGTTCTAAATCAAAGTTTCATCGCTAACCATTCAGGGTGGTGTCAACACTAACCTTCCTAATGGAGGAATCTACATAAGAAGCCTTGTTCCGGAAGGGGCTGCTGAGAGAGACGGACGAGTACGTTCAGGTACAGCAGCTAAATGTCCACAAACTGCTTTATTAATGGTGTGTTTAATCCGTTTACAGTCATGTGAAGCTTACTCAGCGAGGCCATTTGTTGATTCCTTTGAATTTGATGGTGAGAAAGCCTCTTCCCCAGAGCCATAACAGCTCCCAGAGAGCAAACAACAAATCATTAAGATTGGGAAATTTGGTGTGTACATTTTGGCATTTAGGTGATGATTTCAAGAGGTGAGGAGTAAATAATTAGGAGGAAGAGGAGAAAAAAATAATGAATCTGTTTGTTTATTTGTCTCAAACTTTCTCCGTTACAGGGGACAGACTGTTGGAGGTGGATGGGGTTAGCTTCCACCGCTTCACCTACCGGCAGGCTGTGGAGCATCTGAGTAAAACTGGGGAGGTAAAGGAAGACATGTGACTCATGTTGTATTACGTCAGTGTGGGAATCCCATTAGAGACCAATGCTTATCTATATACGCTGATGATGATGATCGTTATCTCTACAAGATGGATTGGCACGAAAGTTTATACGCACATTTACGGCTGTGAGACGATGAATGCTTACGACTTTGATGACGACCTGACTTTTCCTCTAGCGCCACCATGAAGATTGCTTTTTATGGTTTTGAGTGAAATGTCTCAACAACTCCACAAAATTTGGTACGCGCATTCATGTCCCAACAGGATAAATTGTAATCATATTGGCGATCCCTTCAGTTTCCTCTCTTCATCAGGTCCAAATTGTAATTGTCCAAAACTTTGGTTTCAGCTGTAATTGGAGTTTTGTGCTAATTAGCAAGTGTTAGCATGCTAACATTATACCTGCTAATGATAGCATTGTCATTGTGAGCCTGGGCTTGCCCCTTCTGACAAGACCTCTGGTTTATCTGACTCACCCTTCTCAATCGAAATATTTGCATCAAGCCCATTTTGTACTTTGCCACATGGATACTTGCGACCTGACTTCTTTTTTAGAATCGGCTCCTGAGACGGGGCAGAAAGCTGTTGCAAGTGATTCTCATCTTTCCCTCTCCTCTTCTCTAGCTGGTAACCTTGGTTGTGGAGAAGGTGTCGACACACGTACCCAGGGTTTCTTTTGGCGAAGATACCATCAGTATTGTATCCAATCACAGCATCAGCCCAGCCACCAGCCCACTGAGGATCAACAGCTGCTCGTCCGTCTGTACTGCTCCAAACGTGAGCTTTGTCCGGCCCAGGGACTACAGCTTCGTCACTGAAGGTAGGGGAACTCAGTTTAGATTTAAACCAATGGACTTTGACCTCACGTGCGCAATAGGTGCCTTAACAAACTAAGAAAGCCAGAGATCTCTTTCTGGGAGTTTGTCAGAAATATTTGCTGAGAGCATTTGGGGCTCTTGCCAACTTCCCATTATGAATGCAATTTTGCCAATAGATCGGTCTGCAGGTCCCCCCAGTTCCTTCAAAAAAACTTTACACTACTGAGGAAGAGCCTGCATGAGAAAGCCTGTTGACTCTAAGCTGTTTTGTGTTTTTAATAGCCAACCACGCTAGTCTGGCTGCTTGAAGGTGAACCTTCACACACTTCCTTCTCTTCATCCTGATCTTCCTTACTGACTTTCCCCTTCTTATCCCCCTGGCCTCCTTTATCCTTTGGCCTGTCCTCCTATATCTGTCACGTGTATCCTCTTTCCTCTTCACACAAGCAGGCAGATCACACATTTTTTTACATAATACAGAGTAATTATATGGTCTTAGCACACAACACAAGACGCGTGAGGCCAAAAAGGCCAACGTCTGATGACACCTAAACTGTCACAATGTCAATCCTAACCATTTTGGTTGTTGTGTTGTTGCTCATTAATTAATGTATGTATCTGTTACTGAAAAATATATCTGAATTAAAAAAAATTATATATCAATAATAAATTGATAATTGATTTTACTGTTGCCTTTCATCATGTCTACAGAAGGATGAAGAGGACATGCAAGTAAAGATTTATTTATCTTGAATGTGATTTTATTTTTAAATTTCTTGATATAACAAGCTTTGATTTCCTGTTTTGACAAAATAATGATTCCGTGATGAAGAGAATCTGTTTTGGCTATATCTTGAGTTGACCCACTCTTTTGGCTAACCAACCTTTGTCTCTTATGTGATAAAAAAACAAAACTCCCTTACAGGCCAACGACTGCAAAAAGGCAGATTAAAGGAACAGAACGACATTTTGGGAAATATGTTTATTCGTGTTCTTTTTGACAGTTAACTGAAAAGATCAATACTACTTTTATATCTCTCTGATAAATATACGACTACAACCAACAGCTAGTTAGCTTAGCTTAGCACCAAGACTTGAAACGGGGGAGACAGCTAGCCTGGCTGTGTCAAAAGGTAACAAAATCTGCTCACCAACACCTCTAAAACTCACTTATTACATTACATCTCATTTGTTTAATCCACACAAAAACCTAAAGGTTGCAGTTTTGCGGGTTTTACCGGTTGGCTGATATTCTTTACTTTGGACAGAGCTAGCTGTCACCTGTCTTTATGCTAACCAGCTACAGGCTCTACCTTAAATTTACTAGATAAATATGTGAGAGGTAATGATTTTGTAATATTAAGCAAGAAAGTGAATAAGAATATTTCCTCTATCGGTGTTAAAGGAGTGAAAGTCCCTAAATGTATTTAAAAAAAATGAAAATAATGACATAGCGTCCTGCCTTCAAGTTAGTTCAGGCAGACAACTTGAGTCTGCTGAAATGTGCTTCTCATGGATGACATGGCAGCGTAAGCCATCAGTGCTCTGCTCTCTCTTTAGCTTCGTCATGCCTGCTGCTGGATTGCTCTCCCCAACACAAAGCTGGTAACTGCTGCAGTCACTTGCGACCAGTGCTGCTGTTGTTCATAAGCGTTTCACAAGACCCACCTACCACCATGTAGCCTCCACCTGTTGGCTTCATTTCCCTGTGAAAAGTTAATATCGTTAATATCTTCCAACTCCAAGTTTTGGAGCATCTTTGTGGGGCGGGACAAGGTCCGCGAATAGACACTGAATATCAATTTTGCTTTTATTTTTGCATTTTAGTTTGATTTAAAGTTTAAATCGCAGCAAAATTGATTAAAATAAATATCATCTAATCAGCTTTTTTTCTTTCCATACCTCCACCTCTCCCTTCCACCTCCTCTTTCCTGTTCCCTTAAACTCCTGACCTCCATACACGTACACTGTTTGCCCTCCTCATTATCCTATAACTGCCTCCGTCCTCCATCCTCCGTCCTGCCAACCCCAAACCCAAACCCTCAGACAACACCCAGGAAGTGACGCTGACTAAGAGTGCCAACGGCCTGGGCTTCAGCTTCCTAATGTGCGAGCTGGATCCGCCAACTCGGGACTTTGGCAGCCTGGTCCGAATAAAGCAGCTTTTCCCCGGCCAGCCAGCCCAGCAGAGCGGCAGGATCCTGGAGGGAGACGTCCTGTTGGCAATCAATGGCCAGTCACTCAAGGAGCTGTCCTATTCAGTATGTGCAGATTTGAAATGAAGTCTATTCGTTTGTCCTTATTAACCAGAATTATTGCCATGGTATGATGAACATACAAGGAATTTGACATGACGGAAGGTGTATAACATTTAACAACAATCAACAACAATCAACAGTGCAAAGTAGAAACATTTTAAAATTTACAGAAAAATATAAAATAAAGTAAAATATAAAATAAAGTGGAATATAAAATAAAGTGCACAAACGAACAGATAACAGGACTGTAAACAAGTGAGATCTAAGTGTAGTGTAGAAGTGTCAAGTGTATTAAAAGGTATGTGCAGGGGAGTGACCGGTAGGAAATTGTCCTGGGGATGACAGTCAGTGGGGGACCCGGGCTCTGTTAATGAGCCCGACTGCCGACGGGAAGAAACTGTTCAAGTGTCGTGAGGTCTTGATCCCGATGGACCTCAGCCTCCTACCAGATGGAAGGGGCATGAACAGTTTTTGTCCAGGGTGAGAGGGGTCGGCTACAATCTTTCTTGCTCGCTTCAGGGTTCTTGAAGTGAACAAGTCCTGGAGGGACGGCAGATTGCAGCCAATCACCCTCTTGGCAGAGCGAATGATGCGCTGCAGCCTGCCCTTGGCAGTGGCTGCAGCGTACCAGACTGTGGTGGAGGAGCAGAGGATGGACTCAATGATGGCAGTGTAGAAGTGCACCTTCATTGTCTTTGGCAGGTTGAATTTCTTCAGCTGCCTCAGGAAGTACATCCTCTGCTGAGCCTTCTTTGTGATGGAGCTGATGTTAAGCTCCCACTTGAGGTCCTGGGATATGATGGAGCCCAGGAAGCAGAAGGACTCCACCGCGTCGACGGGGGAGTCACACAGGGTGATAGGGGCTGGTGGGGCTGCATTCTTCCGGAAATCCACAACCATCTCCACTGTCTTTAGAGCATTGAGCTTTAAGTTGTTCAACCCGCACCAGGTCACCAGATGGTCAATGTCCCACCTGTAAGCGGACTCATCCCCACCAGAGATGAGTCCAATGCGGGTGGTGTCATCCGCGAACTTCAGGAGCTTGACGGACTGGTGACTGAGGTGCAGCTAATCTCATTAGTAATCATTGATTGGCTTTTACATAATGGACTTTTCTTAAATTGACT
This sequence comes from Anarhichas minor, assembly GCF_050575085.1. Lineage (NCBI taxonomy): Eukaryota > Metazoa > Chordata > Actinopteri > Perciformes > Anarhichadidae > Anarhichas > Anarhichas minor. Next base: position 6,634,539 of record NW_027466463.1, on the reverse strand, counting down.
TGTTATTATTTGCACGATGATGTATCAGTTTGACACATGACTGTAAAAGAGTTCAACTGAGTCGCCCATTTTATCAAATTAGATATTGTTGTCCCTCTCTAATATGACAGACATGATGCTGTTGCGGTATATGATTATATGTAATTATTGCAAAATTCATCAGTACATACATGGAAATATATCATTTCTACTTTTATCAACTATTGTGGGTTGTTTTGCTCTCATGATGGTTTAAATCTTGTTTTGAGCAAAATCTGAACATTGAGGAGATACTGATAGTGAACGTTTTAGCTATCACTTGGAATGAAGATGGTGTGTTTACTCAAGTACTGTACTTAAGTAGAAATCTGAGGTACATGTACATTTACTTGAGTATTTCCATTTTATTCTACTTCATACTTCTACATCTCAAAAGCAAATACTTTTTACTCCACTACATTTGTCGGACACATTAAGTTTCTTTTCAGATTGGAATTTTTGATTCCCCTCCATTCCAGTGAAAACCATGTATCTCCAGATTTTGGGATTTTGAATATGATTACTTTTCTGATCAACTGAAGGAGGAATGTTGATAGAATTATCATACTTCTTAAGCTATGTAAGCTATTTTAAAACTGTCTTGGATAAACTGGAAAATGCATCGTCACAAAGCTGAACACAGGGCTGTTTTCTGAGGCCTTGACTTTTTAGAAATACGAGGTCTGTCTAACAAGACAGCAAAGTTATACTGGTCTTATAGACTACGATGCATTGCTGTAGATTAAACTACCCAACAGTATATAAAGTAGTTAATATTAACACAACCTTAAACATCTACAACAATAAAATGTTGCTTTTAATGCAGAAGTAATATTAATCCAGAGGCATCAAAATAGTAAAACACTGACCGGGACCATTGAACTGCACAATGCCTTCTTTTACTTTGAATCATTTCGGTTAGTGCTGAATATACTAACATACTTTTACTTAATTAGGGATTTAAATGCGGGACTTGTACTTGTTATGGAGCATTTTCAAAGAGTGGTATTGCTGTTAACAGTTCTCTCTTCTGTCTGTAGAAGGTGCTAAAGCTGTTCAAGACTTCACCGCTTGAGGTTCGACTGACTCTCAGTCGGCCTGCTCCAGGTACACACACACACACACACACACACACATTCAAACATGCGCATGTACACGCTGGCACCATGGGCGGATTATAAGATAATGGGCTTCTGGACACAGACACGCAAAAAGCCCCACCACATTTCCTACACAAGTAGGACACAATTACTTTTTAGTTGTTCAGCCTCTTTTTGTTGTTGTTTTGTGTCTCTTTGTGGTTGCTTTGCTCCTTTTCTTAGTTGTTGCGAGTCTCTTTCTGGTCATTTTGTGTCTCTTTGTAATTGTTTGGGTATTTTGTAGTTATTTGCAGTTATTTTTGTAGTTATCAATGGTTGTTTGGCCCCTTTTTGTAGCCGTTGTGAGTCTCTTTAGTCTCTCTTTGTGGTCATTCTGGTCCCTTTGAAGTTGTTTTGTGTCTCTTTGTAGTCATTTTGAGTCTCTTTGTAGTTGCTTTGTGTCTCTTTGAGGTCATTTGATGTCTCTTGGTAGTTATTTTGCTCCTGTTTGTCTCCTTATAGTCTCTTTGTTTCTTTTTGTGATCGTTTTTTTGTTTCTTTTTCTTTTGAGTCTCTTTGAGTGACATTTTGGAGGTGAAGGCTAAGAGGGCCCCTCACACATTGGGCTGTTGGCCATGTGCCTGGTCAGCCTGTACAGTAATTTACCCACTGGCTAACAACCCACATCATTTCCTCACCCATTTGTCTGTTTTCTGCAGGGATCCTTCCTTCCATTGATCAGTTTACTGACACATGAGTGACGTCACAGTGTCATACAGCACCAGCATCCAGGGATGTTCAGAAGCAACACTGTGCTTCCTGTTCAATCAGGAAGTGGCGATGGAGACCGAGGAAAGAATGAACGATACGTGTGTTTGGATCAGTGCATTAAACGCTGCTGAAAGGTCAGTGATGTTCCGCAGTGTGACGCGACGTGATGTGATTTGACACAGCATGTTTTATTTATTGAGGGTTGTCATATCGTATTGTATTTTCACAAAGACTCTGGTTAGTCTGTCTAAATGGGCGCACGTTAGTCCAGAGGGAGAAACTGACGTTTTCAATCACCTCAAACACCGGAGCCGGGAAACTAAAATCAACTGAAGCAATCATGAAACAACATAGCGCACTGTGATGTCTTACACAACGTGCTGTGACATGACATAGTGCAACTCAGTGTGACATGACGGAACATGAGACGGTGCTTCACCGTGCTTGCTGTTTGCTTTGTCTTGAGCTTCTGACTAACAGTGAGGTTTCGTTTTCTCTGTTTTCCAGGCGCGCTGAAGAAACACTGACGTAGCAGGGGAGCGGAGAGGTTTTGAGGCCTTATGTGAATGGATTTGTGGAAGCAATAGTTAAATAAAAATGTGAGTAACTGGATAATTGGGGAGCCATGATGACATTATTAAGATTTTTAAATATGTGCATGTTTATTACCAGTGAAGTTGGTATTTTGTGTCATAATGGCAAAATGTTTCCTGGAGATACCTATTGTGGGAACTACCACAGAGGAGGTTTTGAGTACTTTTCCAGATGTCCGTTCATTTCTGTTAATTTTCCAAATTAGATTTGTCAGTTATATCCAAACATAAGCATTTTTGATTAAATACCCATGCACCATTTCAGGTCAAATAACCTCTGCTCATAACTGTGGTTTGATCCATAATTGCATGCTGTAAAAGCAACCTTAATCTGTTTTTACCAGTTCATCTCTGAACCAGAAGGTGGAAGCATAGTGCTAAAAATGACAACATTTGCCTTCTTTGTATGGCAAATGGCAATCACCAGTGCATTATAAATTAAACAAAGTAAGTAAACGATATTTACCCAGATTTTTTATTAAGACTCTCAAACTTATAAACACTAACAAAAGTAATAAAACTGTCAAACTGTATGGTGAAGAATAACGTATGTTGTGTTGAGTACATATCTGCAATATTAATGCTTAAAATAAAAAAGTTAGCAGAGCCACAAAAATAAAAGCCTCTAATGCCAAAATATTAAGATCAGAGCCTCACGTCTCAATTAATTAACAGCATTTCTTGGAAACAAAGGTAATAGTGTGATTTTTTTTTCTCCTTCATAGGAAGTCCAGAAGGGGCATTTTGTTGACGCTAAAGAAGAAGAAGACAACTAAAACCGATTGTAAAATAATTGTTGGTATAAATGTTGTTGAGGACACAAAAAGTCCACAGATATGGAAAATATGTCGCATCTTTACCTGTGAAAGGTCCTTTCTCCACCATTAAAAGGAATTCACTTTTCTGTGTGTTGGCAACTTCTTCTGCTTTTGAGTCTCCTGGAGTTCATTAAGGCTCACATTATTATGTGTTCAGGTATACCATGAATACAAACACAATACAAACACAAAAGCCCTTAAACTGAGTCTGACCTGAATATGGATGATCCACCAACAACACAACTCATTTAGTATCTGGACGAACAGGGCAGTACACACACACACACACACACACACACACACACACACACACACACTCACCTCCCTGGGTGAGGAGCCAGTAATGGCCCCTCGTAAATAAGGGTTCCTATATTTCGGTGAAACCCAGTAGTGCATCTGGATCCCATCAGAGCTCGTGTTCCCTTTGCAAATGATCCCAAATGTTTCTAATTATGCCAGTGGAGTCGGCACGAGGCTGTGTGAGCGCTTGTGTGTGTGTGTGTTTTGGTGTGTGCGTAATCGCCCTGACGGACACACACACCCATACACTGGCCTCTGTTTATTCATGAACAGGGTAACGGAGATGGACAGCGCGGTCTTGACCTCTGCAGCCTCTGCTTAGGTCACTGCACGTGGCGATGACTGATGAGTGAAAGACGAGGCGGAGGTGGATTTTCTCCACCGGTCTCGTCTGCTGACATCGCCGTCTTCCTGTTGTGCTCAAGTAATTTCCCACCAAAGAGGGGCTGAGGTTGCAGGATGAGTGGTGCGAAAAAAATATATCATGCAACCATATGTTGAGTATCTACAGTGAGAGAAGTTATTGGTCTAATCCACAGTAAAAAAATACCTTCAAATCATTTGCATTCATGCAATTTACGTCTTGTAAGCCAAGCGTTCAGTATGCAAGACCTGCATCATGTTTAATACATGTTCGTTGTTTGAGTCGGAGGGTGTGGATGACCCTTTTCATCGTGCATTCAGCATACAAGCCGGGATTGTTCGCACTCGCATTGTGTTGTTATAACCTCATGGGTGCGTGACTGCACACACCAGGGTACATTTTATTAAGTGCTAACAGAGTATTATGAACTTTTTCTCTGGTACTTCATCATAGATTAATATGCTGGAATTGAGCCACCGTTAACGAAGCCAAGTGTTGTGTTGTACTGCAAAAACAAAAGGCATGATTTTTTTTAAAAGAGAGGAGAGCACCACCCATTTGCTGGTTGGCTTTTGTTGTTAGCTACGCCAGGAAGATCGTACGATCAGTCGCTATGTGTGCGTGCATGTGTCCGTGAGTGAGTGTGCACCTCTGTGTCCGTCCACAGCTAATCTCGCATTGTACTCTCGCATTTGTGGTGACTTGCACTTTCTCAAAGCACCGTTTATTGCCTGTTCTACACTGCCACACTGCCAAACTCCACAGTTCCATTCAGCTCAAGGCATCTTTCTGCTAATTGTTTTTGTTGGCCAGCAACTTTACCGTATTGGTTCATTACGGAATTTAGATCGCTATAAAGGTCACAGTTCTTCGCGAGGCCGACAGTACACATAAAAAGGCTGCCGCTCTGTCCTGCTATGTTGATTTGAATGGCTGTGTCAGTCTATCCAACTCCAGTCAGAGTCGGTGGTGGGGGAAAGTGTGGAGCATCAGCAGCTCAAGAGCAGTGGAGTGGAGTGTAAAACAGATCAATGAGGAAAGTGAATATTGAACTGGCCAGAAACATGACTCCAAACGAATACTGGATGTTTAAATAGGCAACCGATTGCCAACATGTTAGCCATATCAACTATATAAGGTAACAATTTGCCATCATACTGTTTAAAGATAAACCTAACTGTGTCTTACTCAAGATCATCTCTGCATTCAGAACAATGTAACAACCTTAGACTCCAGTCCGCCCTTAAACTCACCGACAGTTATGAAGAGTCACAGACTGGGTGTGACAATTTCCCTGTGCTGTGCATTGTACACATTTACAAAGAACAGCATTATACAGTAACTGGAACTCAAACGAGAGGTCTGGTCTGACCTCGTCCTAACCTTGATGTAAGCAAGGAGAATGTGACATATGAGAATCTGGCTCTTAAAACCATAAACGTTGCCCATTGTTTCATACTGCGTCTCCAACACACGGGTACGGATAAACATCTCTGCTCCTGAGTCACATGCTAAACGCTCCATGACCCCTAAAGTAACCTGAAAAACACCACCCAGACAAATGGGCACGGTGATGCAGTGTGGCAGGCCTCAAAGACCTCTCTGCATTAGAAGGCATTGTGAACGATTCACATTTTCCACTGCAGCCACCGTGACGCACGGCCGTGTCCAGAGGCAGCAATGGATGCTGGGTGATTGCATGCGTTGGGTTGTTTTGCCTCCGTCTTTTGATGTCACCTCTTGCTCAGCAATTTCCCCAATTAAATTTGATTGTGCTAATGTGTTAAGTGGACTGCCACGATTAAAGGTAAGCCGTGTTGTTTTTGAGAAGGTCCTCAAATCCATCACCATGGCTGCGATGCCAAGCACCCAGTGGCACCAACTCTGGGCTTGGAAAAAGTTTGAAACCTGAAGGGGAAATCGTCAAATCTGACTTATTACTGGCAAGTGGGAAAGGATATCCTAATTATAATTATATCCTGACCAAGATGGTCGATATTTAAAAATGAAAACAATGATAATTGCGCATTTTAATGGTGCAGTCAGGCAAAGAATTCCACCTTTTTGGGATAGACAAGACGAAAAATGAGACTGAAAAGGTAAGTGAGGGGACGTCGGTGAAAAGGAGTCCAAAGCGAACTCAATCCGTCGAATAGATGAATAGACTGAAGGAGTAAGTGGGTGTGCGCACGCTCACACTCTTAGGATAGAGGGGGAAAGTCAAAGTTATACAGCGAGCCCATGATGTGTCAACATTGTTCAGCGTGGGAGGTCGCCCCAGGGGAAAGCTGCCTAACACACGAGGGAGAAATTCAACAGCTCTTTCAACAGAAATCCTCATCATAGGTCTCCGCCTGCTTCAGGAAAGCAAAACACAACCTGACGAGATGACCGCGGAGCCCCGAGCTGGAGCCTGGCCTGCGGTTATCTCGGTTTGTGAGGTGGAAAGGATCGTGAAAGATTGACTCACTTTGACGACAGGAATCCGATACTTCACGTGTCAAAACTCAGCAGAACGAGATACAGTATTTAAGTATTATTAAATGGTTAATTTGGCATGTTTTTACTTCCCTATAATATGTCCGCCTGGGGCTGATCAGGCTTCTGACTGATGCCAAAGCGTTCAGTGATTACTTCATTAGATGAGATCTCTTTGAAGTAAATACTCATTTCCACAGAGGAACTTTTAAGGTATTGACAGGATCCATCTATCCTGGGAAAGATGACAGTAATATGTCTCAATATTTCCTAGTGCTGGCTGCTGAGCACCTCCAATTAGCTAAAGTGGCTGATTGGGCATGTTGTTGTCGAGACTCAAAACTTTTCGACGAGCAGAATCTACCGACAAACCTTTGTCTCGGTACACGTTCTGGCAGGCGACAAGTTTATCACATTGATACATTTTAATCTCTGTTGCAAATATAATAAAACCTTAGTTGAATGCCATTGTCAAACATCTATTCATCACAATCTATTCCTGTGGTGTTTTTTTTATCTTTGTAGACCTCCGTTGCTAATGTTTTAAGCTAGCAAGCTGTCCGCTTCTTAGGAAGCAAGTTTGCTAAATTTCACGGTGGAGATAAAGGAGCGTCGGTCCAAAAACATGAGGTATGTGGGACTGTTGAAGAGGCGGGGAGCCGGTTGCAGCTAGCTTGTGTGCAAGTTAAAAATTTAGCACAGCTATGACTTAAGTCTTCACTAATTTAAATGGGTTGCACCAAACAAAAGCAGAGATGGTTATTTCTTATGCAGAGACTACTAAATAGTTACAACTCGATCCTGCAAGGCACCAAGTGTGCCTTGCAGGATCGAGGATGACACCATGTTGTCCTCCATTGAGATGGAGAGCTCAGTGAAGTGTAGCTTTTAAATGACAGTATGAAGTACATCTTGACTGCATTGAGCTTCAAGAGACGTGAGCTTTAGAAGAAGGAATAGTTGAGTGTCGTCAGGATATGAGTATTATGGCTTCTTTCCACATCACTTGACCACTGAGGTTTGGAATGAAACAATTCCCACGCAAAACTGGATACTCATCCAGGGTGGGTAGCAGACCCAATGCTTCAATATGTCAAATACAGCAAAGACATCAAGGTGTCTAAACCTAATCTAAATCATAGTTAGATTGAATTAATCATGTTAATATATCCAAAGATAAATGATTGAAAAGGTAACCACAGAATATTGTATAAGATTTAAAGTAATAGCTCGAAATTTGAAAATATAACCGTCATTTTATACTACAATGATTTCAGGCTTTGACTCATCATTTAGAGGGGCATTACATTATATATGTACATTACATTATACACACGTCACATTACTGTTTGCGACAATCAAACTGCAGCTTTGTCTCTTCTGTTGTCTGAAAATTTCAAGCTTGTGAATTGCACAAAAATCATCTAATATGTGATTATGGCTGTACACTTATCCTGACCTTCAGTCAGAGCCCTTTTTTGTTTGCTTATTCTCCCACTAGCCCGAGCCGGACAGAGAGCCGAGCCGGACAGTATTCTCAGGTTCTTTTGATGCCATAAACCTGGGTTTTCAGCTCTCACTCGGCACCTTTTGCTGTGCAAAGGATCAAACAGCTAAAAGGAAAGAGGCTCAGTCTCCCTGCAGTGGAGGTTGGGCCAGGGCCTGATGTTCTGCATAGTTGAAGGTCAAGAATGTTGGTTATGGACTTACAATGAGGGAGGAATGTTACTTGTAAAGTCGAAGGAGAGACGGGACTTCATTTTCCCTGAATACCTTTACAGTGATGATAAGACCAGAAGGATGAGGTACAGTGCGTCAAATTAAGTCATTTGTCCAAAAGCCTTAATGAGGCTTACATAAGGGTAAGGAGTTTCACTTTGCCAAAACCCCTTTTTACACGGGACTTGTATTACCAGGGGACCTCATGTGATTTAGAAATGATCCGCCCACGTCTGTGTTTCGTGAGGTGCATTCTCACAGAATAAGTGGAGTCTGTATTTTACTCTAATTCACTGATATTGTCCCTCGGTTGTGTCAAGGCTCTGGGTATTCACTTATTGATTGCTGTCATACAATAGTGGTTCAGTAGAGCTTTTACATCTGAAGGGTTTCATTCCAAAACACCATATTTACTTTGGTAAAGCTTTGCTCGTTGAAATGAATCAGGAAAAACCATAATTGACTCTGTCCAGTAAATGAATGGAATTCACTGTTCTTCGCCAAATATTGGTTTAATTCTTTTTCCCTGGACAATTAATCAAATACACAAACAATCACACACCACTCGGCGTCAAAGGGCTAACTTGGTAAAACATTTCAAGTCAAGTGTGAGACGAGAGAGTTGATTCTCTACATGAAATCAGGAATCTCCGCACCGGCCGTTACTGCGTGGGGACGTTGAACGTTTTGATGGACCAAACGGTCTGCGCTGTCGAATGAAACACGCTCCATTGCAACTTTATGGTTTGAATCCTGATGTAGTGCACCGCTCAGATATGTGGGAGAGAAACACGAGTTAGGGAAATGAATCAAGGTGAGGATTGTTGTTGTGGTAAAAGCAATATTTAGAACAAAAATGGTTAAAATAATGCACTTATCCTGCGAAATAGAATTCATACAAAGATGGCACAAAGTACGGCAGGGAGCTCTTCCACCAGCGTTTGTATCCGGAAACCGGAGCTGACCTTCAGGTGTGCATCCAGCTGAGATGGATGAAGACAAAATGTGTTTCTGTTCATTGTAAATGATGGATTTTACAGTGAGGGAGTGGAGTTACATCCTCTGTGAAAGTCCCTCATGGATGTGCCAGTACATTGTGAAGGCAATAATCGTTCTGTCAGTTGTGTGGCACGAGCGTCCGCCACATGAACGCATGCGGTCAGTACAACTCTCACGCGTACTGTACAGCCCACCCATCTCTCTCTCTCTCTCTCTCTCTCTCTTTGCACCCAGCTACCTTCCTGTCCAGGATAAACAGACCGGGCTCGGACCCTCCACCTCGCTGCAGCAGTTAACGTCGGCCTCCGTGAAACGCAGCAAGACCGCATCAGCCACAGACAAGTTTTACAAGCGCGGCGCTCTCTGTCCTGCTGCCCTCCATCAGCCCGCCCCCCTTTTGTCCCAAAAGCCCCGTTCCCCATCCCAGACCACTCCCCCAGGCCCCATTAGCACTCTCGCGTTGAGGTTTTACTTTTAGAAAATGTACTTTTACACACAGCTGCTCCAGAGACAGAAACCATTTCATCGGGCGGGAGCTAAAGTTCAGCAATATTTTGAAGCAAGCTTGGAATCTTAACAGAGACGGAACTCGAACTCGCATCATGAATTCAAGGCTTCGTTCTCTGTTATATATATATATATATATATATATATATATATATTCAAGCTGCTAGAAAGCTTTTCAAGCTCTTTCTTCCTATACTGGTCAAACATACAGTAGATAACAGGCAGAGAAGAGGAGGGGAAATCACACACACACACACACACACACCTACACACACACAGACATACACTGCAACAAAAACGTAGGGGTGTAAATTGTGAAAAAAAAGTGCAAAATAAGCATGTACACACACATATATGGGGCTCTGACATGCAGGTCGCTCGTGAGACGGCCGCTCGTACCACTTGGCTTGCAGTACTCGTTCAGGTGCACAGAAAACAGAATTCATTAATTTTCAACCCTTCCACCATACCTTTTCTGTAATTTTGTCCAGAATTCAGTTAGTAAAGCTGCTGCCTTGCTCCCTAAAAACTGTGGTGTTTCAGCCATTAGTAGAGAGCTGCTGGGATGATGTCATATTTGTAGGCCAACCCAGGAAGTTAGCATCACGCTGATTCCCGCCACAAAAAGCCAATGGGATTTTTGTCCCATTGGATTTTGGATTATTTCAGAAACCAAACTCTGTGGCAAACAAGGGTTAACAATACTAACACGTTTTGTTCAACAAGATATCGTTATTTATTTGGCAGGGACAAAAACGTGTATCACAGCATTTTTAGCCAATGCTAATTTCCAATGCTCGTCCCCAGAAGATCCTTTAAACTTGTAAGCATAGTCATGTACACAGTATATACACATTCAGAAACATACAGACATATACATAGTATACACGTACAACCCCCCCCCCCCCCCCCCCTTCACTTATATCATTTTTGAATCGTCAAAAGTAAAAAGCTAACGTTGGGCTGTACACAAACTACACCACTGTTGTCTTAAGTTCTTAAGCTTGTGTTAACCACATACCTTATTTCAGTCATCTAACACCCATTGACTTTGAGACAAGGGAACCAGTAGTGCATAAATGCTAACTCATTTCCTGGTTGTTAGGATTGCTGCAGCACTGTATTGTTAACCAGCTGAGGTTTAGCCGAGCCAGGAAGATCATCTCTGCCCTGTTAGCAGCTCTGCTCATGTTTCCATCAAACTGTGAAAAACCCCAGTGGGCTTCACAAGTCACACCATAGATATCCACATTCCTTGCGATCATCTGCAGAGATGTGCAGTCGTGAACAAGAACAAGAGTCCAATAATGTCAAAGGGCCAATTAAAGACGAGACTCATAACTCAGTCCGCAGAGGAGTGTACAGTGACCGCTTCTTTTATTTGAAGCTGAGCTAATGGCTGTGGAGGAAGCACTCTTTTTCTCTTTTGTCTCTCTTCCATTTACCCTCTTCCTCCTCGTCTATCTCTCCCGCCCATCTCTTCCTTAATGTGTCCCTTCAGAGTAGGCCACACCACAGCCATAAAGCTCAGCTCTGTATCTGTCCATCACTTCTCATAAAAGTCTTATTCGTCCCAGTAAACACTCAAGCTCCTTTCCCTGTGAATGTTTTTTATTATTTTTTTTTTTTCCTTCGGTGCAAGGTTCCCTGTAAATAATTTGTTGCCGTGTATTTTACAAATCATCCTCCGACTGCTACGTCCATCTTGTTTCAATCAGCGCTCGGAGCGGATGATTTGATGCACAGATTGTTACAAGGTGGACTGGAGCGTGCATCAAGGATGGATGCACGCATGTAAGCATAGAAGAAGACTGTGTGTGCATAATGCATCTTGACCTGGAGGTCAAATTGTCTCCACCTGTTATTCTGTGTCCCGTTGCTTTTCCAAATTTGAGGCTTCAACGAATCTTTCCAACATGTTGTGAATCATTTATGAATCTTGACCTCGGACCCCGTGAATAGGACCGTGGAAGGAACCTGCATGAAAATTGTTGTGTAAAACACCCTGCTGAAAGATCGGTGTGTCGGTGTGTCTGTCATGTACGATGGCTGACATGTGGGTCAGGACACATTGAACAGCCGGTTGTTGGTTCAAATCCCAGAGGGGGAAATGTTGCCCACTTCCTCCACAAGTACAGTCAAACAAGGGGTCACTTGTAGCGATAAACCTACAGGAAATTACCATCTGATTCTGCAGCTTCCATCACCTTACTGAGTTTATAGTGAGTTTTTCCTCGTTGTTTTGCTGACTGGCTCCAACTTTACTGTTTTGGTTCACTCTCACCTCTCAGTGTTCACACGGTAGCGTCAGTTTAAGCCTCAGCAGGCACCTCTTTTCACAGTAATAAGCTATAAAAACCCACTGTATACTATACGCATTTAGCAGCTACAGAGCCAGATATTTCCATCAGGAGTGGGTAGCGACCAAAAACAGAGCTACAAGAAGAAGGAATACATTGGAAACACAACCACACCTGCTGTATGTGTAAATAAGGAACTGTTTGCTAACAAGTTCGTCACAGCGTATACTCTGTATGCTTTAAACCACACTAAAGAGATGGAGACCAATGACGACGCAGGATGATTGTATGTTTCCCTGGGTCCCAGCTCCTCCGTGATGTCAACATCTGAATGTGACTATATTTCTATGTGTTATTGGCTATAGGACGTTCACTTATCACAGTATGTGCAAAGCCAGAAGATGGCAGTGCAGAGCTTCAGCTGGTGTCCAAATGACTTTGCGCTACATGTGCCACAGCTTCAAGTTTCTTCAATGTATTATCTGTTCTTTAAGTTCAGCACGCTTGATTCATCTTGTGTGTGTGTGTGTGTGTGTGTGTGTGTGTGTGTGTGTGTGTGTGTGTGTGTGTGTGTGTGTGTGTGTGTCTGTGCATGTGTCCATCATTAAAGATGAATCAGTCTACTTCTGTCTGTCTGCTTGGCTATTACCGGAGCAGACGGACCATCAGATTGTTAAAACGTACCCGACTAGTGTGTGTGTGTTCCTGTTCGTAAGGCCGCGTGTGGATGGTGCGCCTGTATGTTTGCCATTATTAGGACTCCGTCCGCTGCTGCAACTGTGTGGCCCACAGACCGAACCAGACAGCTGATTCTGTTTCACTGACTAGAGCCGACACGACATCACTTCCCAGGAAAATATGCGTATTGTGCCTAAAGTTATATAAAATGAAAAGGGATCGTATGGGTTGAATCCAACCCTGGCAGGAATCCAAGTTGTCACTTTTGTTGGTAGATTTTTTAAATCATTATATTGTAATCAAAGATTACATGGATTATTTTTCTCCAAAATCTGTACATGAAATTCACCTCGTCAAAACGAAATGTTTCAGGGGAAATGCTGCCCTCAGTCTCTTGACCTGCCGGCGTTTGATCGTCAGCTGATAAAGGTTTACTACAAATCTTATACCTGCCGTCTCGTGTGCCACCTCCACTCCATCAGTTTTCCACACCCTTACCGCTCCATGTTGCACATCGGCACGGCCAACTGCAGAGCAGGCAGCAGATCTTTAAATGGAGCTTTTAAACCCAATAAAGTCGAGAGTAATGACAGAGTGGTGAGAGGAACTCGGCGTCCGTCACATTTACACTCTACTCTGCTTCCTGCAGTGTGTGGAAGCAGTGGCGGCTGGTGGAAAGGTTTCTAGGTAGGGCCATCCTATCAATTTCAGCAAACATCCCAGTATGATTTAATGCAAAAAAATTAAAGTATCAATCACGCATTACTACTTTGCAGTTAAATATTTAACATTTATTCCAACACGAAAAAAAGCAGTAAATAACACTTATATAATATAATATAACATGTTTATTTATTGAGACCTTGTTATAGGAGGTAAAGATCAGGAGAAGTAAACATGAAGTGTAATTATGAATACTGATGTTAAATTAAGCTATGATAAGTTTTCACTGTTAATTTACCATCTCAATTACATGTTGATGCCTCCATGACCAAGTTAAGCAGATGAGACTGAGGACAACTATGTAGAAGAAAAGATGTTCACTTTGCCTAATATGTAGCTTGACAGAGTTCTCATGTGTGTCCTGCTGTTCTCATGTTTCCTTACCTCCTCATCCCTCACTCCCGTAACTGTCCGTGCTGGATCTGTCCCCGTTGTTTTAAAAAGCTAAATAAGTTATTAGCATGACGTCATCCAGCTAGCCAAACCTGTCTAGGTGTACAGCTAGTACAGAAGCTTCGCATGTACTGCTTCCCTTTCCCGCTAGTCTGCTGTCTGATTGTGAGGTCAGGCTGATCTGATATCAGCTCTTTGGCCTGCAGGATCTCCGCCAAAGTTCTCCTCTCAAACGAGACTTGGAGGTGTAGTGCTCGCGCTGGCCTGTAGAGACTTCTCCTGACGAGAACGCGCAGATAGGGGGGCCAAATCGTTTTGGCCCCACACTGAATCTATTTGAGGGCGCTGATTGGCTAAATTGTATGTCACTCATTTATATCTTTAATCAGCAATTGGCTAAACTGCTTCATAGACCCGCCTCTTTTGGGCCAAAACGATTTGGCCCCCCTAGCTGCGCGTTCTGAGACGTGTCGTGCACACAGGCGGAGAGCACGAGCAGGAAAAGCATATATTTTGCACAGATATCACATTTTACACATATTACTGGGTACATTCCACAGTTCAAAAACAAATATTGACAATTTGTATAATTTATTATTATTATAATTTTTTTTTTGTGTGGCTCAAGGTGGGGCCAGGCCCCATGGCCCTCTATTGACCAGCCACCACTGTGTGGAAGTAAGAGCGCTACAGTTGCTGCCGTTGCGGTTCTCTGGACGTCGCCGTCTAAAGTTCCACTCAAAATGTAGTAAAAAGTTAGCTTTCCATTACAGCCTCTGTGTGTGTGTGTCTCTATGTATTTGTGTGTAGACACGTGCCTATATGCACATGCCTGTTTAGTTTAAGTGGTTGTGTGTGTATGTACAGTATGTCTACGTGAACAGGTGTATAGTGGCTTAGAGTGCGTACTGTGTGTGTGTGTGTGTGAGAGACATTGGCTCTTCCATCTGCCATTACCTCACTGTAATAATAACACCATTATTCTCACTAACTAAGATTCCATCCTCAACTTTTGATGGCAGTTGAAGCTCATCCAGCTTCTGTGTGTGTGTGTGTGTGTGTGTGTGTGTGTGTGTGTTTCCCTTCCAAAGACAAATGCCCCAGGAGGACACACAGCTGAGCCGGCTGGTGGCGGCTAACGTTTCACTGCAGAAAATGTGTCATCTTTTTCTCGCTGTGATGGATATTACATCCATGCTTCCTCCAGGTGCCCAGGCTCTGTTTGACTGCGTGCAAGTCTATGTGTGTATATGTGTGTGTGTGTGAGTGTAAGTGTATGCATGCTTCCTGACTTAGTGTACCCTCGCCGTACTTTCATTAATCACAACTCTCAGACATTCTTTTTTTCCTGTCAAAAGAGAAAAGACGAGAGACAGATGATCTTTGTTTCCATAAAAGACACTTCTTTGATTTCCGCCAGCGTCTTTCCTCTCCCAAACCGCTAAGTGGGATACAAAACATGATCTCCTTTGACTGCCATTCAAAAGCCCTATTGGCGCTCCGGTCGGAAGGCTAGCCTATATTGTCTTTAGATATGGACTAGAGCGTATAGACTGCGCATGTGGTTTTCCTGGCTTGGTAATAAAAAAAATGCAGAGAGGCAGAGGAAGAGAAATGTTGAATAGACATTACTGGAGCCATTTATTTTACTTTGCTGAAGGATATCAGTGTCAAGGAGGGATACAGTCCATTTACTGAACCTCTGCTTTTCGAAGCTATTTTGCAATACACACAGATTTTCGTTCATGCACCATTTTGAAAACTAAACTTAACAGACCCTGTGTTATATTGCTCTCCTGGCCAAAGAAAGATGCTATGAAAACAAAATGAATTTAAAGAACGCATGAATGTATGAATGAAAAAACAGAACTGTGAATAAAACGTCACAATATCTGATTGAATGGGTGCATAATAATAATAATAATAGCTGAGTCAATGTATGCTTCATTAATGCTTAAACTACATTACAGGAATAAAAAAAAATGTTACTACAAGGATATTTCATTTTTCTGTTGATATTGGTGTTTCCGAGCAAAACGTCTCATTTTACTGAAGCAGGGTCTGACATTCTTCCCCGCGCAGTCCGGGTTCAGATTCTCAACATCCTCTTTTTTTCTCCCCAGGGCCCGACCACACGGCCTGGGCCTCCAGCACTGCTCCTCGCCGGAGGGTTAGGGTTCTCCACCTCACGCCGGAGCACGACTTGCAGGTTAAAGGCGGCAGCTAAGCCAGCACTGGGTCTGTCCGCGGTGGGCTGGTCGAGTCTGAGCTGAAGGACTTGCTGGTGAATCTGAATGATTTCATGTGATTTCGCACAGAATCCGACCCGGCGGCACCGAGTGCTAAGCGTCGAGAACAACTACATAGAAATAGCCAAACTTCTTGCTGATGGTCTCGTTCACTTACATAGGTCATAAGGCATCAGGAGTACATTGAGAGTTTCACAACCAGTTACTAGTTCCTCACAGTAACTTTAACTTTGTCATCCAATATTGTATGCATGAAGAACCGCTGTCAACTTCTTTTGTTCTTTTAGCCGTGTAGCATTAGCTTCCGTTAGCGTTATTCTCAGGATAGCGTCGTCATTCATTCGGTTGGTTGGTCAGTCGACTAACTTATATGGCTCAGAGTGAAAATACCTTTGTTTATGACCAAATACCTGGAATGTCATTATTACTAGTCGTTACTACATGTGTTGGATGGGATGGGAAGCGAAATACAAGTTACCTGGATAATCACAACCTTGGCCGTACACGCCGGGACGGCTGCTGAGCCCTTGCGTCAAGTATAAAACCAGCTTTAGTCTCTCTGTCCAGGAAGAACCTCTCCCATGGACTATTTCATCTCCGCAGCATCCGTGCCAATACCCGTTTGGTAATGACTTGATAACATTTGCAGGCTTGCTTCAAGGAAGAAATATCACACTTTTGGATCCTCAATGTGCCAGAATCCATAAAGACATAAAAACACCGTTTTGGAGGGACCATTTCCTGCAGAGCTTCTGTTTCTTCCTGTGGACATGGAGTGACTGGCAGGAAGCAGAGCTTAACGTCATGCAGCACTGATATGAAAACACAACTCAGCACAGTGAAGTGAGGATAAACAAGCTCTCTTTATGGTTATTGTGATGGATTATGTCCAGTTAGTTTTGACAGTGGACAAGACTGAATCGCAACAAATGGCTTCTTCTGAAGGAGGAGAACAAACTATATACACCTACGCGGAGGGAAAATACACTATAATTATGCATGAATGTATTATTCTACTTGTTCGAAAAGCCACAAGGGTACACCCACAAATCATTCCAAGTGTTATTGGGGTGTGTCATTATCTTTATATTTGCTGTCAGCATTCTTGTGCATCTGGCTGAACTCCCGTGGTTTTTGATTCATGCTCTTTGTGGCTTGGAGCGAGCTCGACCTCGGGCCACGGGTTTGGACACATCCAATAACACGAACACACGTACGTATCCAAAAACTCTCACACACACACAGAGAAAATGCATAATCAGAGATTACTCGGGTGAGGTGGGAAGTGAAAAAGAGCGTTCTTGCAAAAGGTTTGAATTGACTTATTGACTGTTTTCCGCGTCAGAAAAAGAATGGTGGTTAGTGAGAGTGCAGGGCCAGCTCTGTATCCCAGATGAAGACCGACTGACTCGGATCACTTCCAAAGAGGATGTTCTTGTAGAAGTAATTTCTCAGAATCGGGCCTTATCAGGATGTAGGAATACATAAACTGCACAGTTTATGGTCTGGATGACACAGAACAACCTCAGCGGGCGAAGCCGAGCATGATCCACATCCAGTCCTGGGTTTGTTTGTGTCCAATCATGCTAAATACTGTTTATAGGCTCTGTGTGGAACTGATTCAGATGCATATTTTCTCTAAGTGCCTGGCTGCAATAATGGTAGCTGTTGTTTAAATGCTCGTTCAAGTTTATTTATTTCTTCAGGCTGTCATCACAAGCCTGCCTCAAATCAAACCAATCAACAATCAATTACAGAACAAAATGCAGTTATACTGCGTTAGACATAAACGTTAGACATAACACGGCCTTCTAATGCACAGAAGCCAGCCCAGGCTGGTTGGCACCACCACTCTCAGACCCTTAAATGTGTTTAAGGAAAAACTGCCATGAAAACCTTCATACATTTATTTATCCTACATCTTTCATAAGCGCTGGAACAAAAGTACAGTCTCCTACGAGTGTCTCTGCCAAAAGCCCTGCTCTTATGTCGTAATTGCAGCGGTCGAGTACGAGTTTAATCTGGTGCAAATCTGCCTTATTTATTATTTGTTCAGTAAGAATTTGAGCGCAAATGGCCTTACACATTTTGCTAGAGACAGATGTCCCTTGTTCAAAGTAATCCCACACAAATGAAAAACATGATTTCCTTTTTACAGAGAGTTTCTATTTCTGTAGTCTGAAAACTGGATGCAGAGACCGGTTTAGAATGCATTTTGCACATTTTCTACTGACTGATTTTGGTCAATTTAATTATCCTGTGCAAATGCATTTCATAAGATGCAACACAATGAAAGTTATATTATCTTTTCCATAACGATGCTTTGTCATTTTTTGCTGTAGTTTGAAAGTTACAGACTGCAGATTTGAGCCGTTCTTTGAGGGTGCAGTATGTGGTGTTGTGTTGGGTTTGTGATGTATCTCAAGGAATTACATCCATATTCAACAGTTCTGCACCTCAGTATCAGTTCAGGGACAATGCAGAAAGTATATCGTAGCAAGACAATTTCACTATATATAGTGAGAAATTAAAGGCAATAAATACAAAAATAGTCCCTTGTAATCATCCTTATAACCCACTGGAAACTCTTTTGGCGGTGTCTGTACCTGTGGAGATCCCACCCTGTGCCTGAATTTTCCTATTTTGTTGTGTTCAAGGGTGTTTCTTCAGCGTCAAATTCTATAAAAACGTATCGACCAGGTGCCAAATCGTAATGCACACGAGAGGAAGATGGCGGACGCAGCGCCGGAAAAAATGCGAGAGGGAATCTTGGGCTGGCTTTTTACACCACGACGAACACCGTAAACCCTCAGTGAGCTTTTAACTATAAGAGTCCTATAGCAACCAGCAGATTGAGTTAAAGGCACCAGGGCCGCCCCCCTCACAAATAACATGAGCATTTAAAAAAACGGTAGCATCTACAGTATGACATTCCTGCTGTGTGACTACAGCACAAGAGCTGTTTACCTCCAGTAAACATGGTGCTGGGGGGAAGATACATTAAGAAGAAAATAGAGGTCCGGACTCCAGGATGCCAGCACTCCAGGTCAGAAGTCAGTCTTCCCACAGAGAACATTTACTCTCAGGTCCTTTATGCAGAAGTTCTCATTATAAATAACAATCTTCTGAATTGAAGACAGAAGTGGCAAAGCAGGATAGCTGCAAGGCAGACACAATGGTTGCCGTTGTGAGTTGAGCTGTGCGTTTGTGTGCTGTTTGTATTTTCAGGACAGGACCATTAACTGGCCCCTCGCAGAGAAAGTCAGCGGGGTTCAAATGTGTTTTGTCTTGCTGTTGATTCAAGCTGTGTTCCTCTGAGGCGCCACAACCATCATGGGTGGCCACGCTGGGCCCTTGGCACAGCACACATAAACGCTAACTTGCCCTGTAATGTACAGCACGATCTCGCTCTCTTTCTCTCTCTCTCTCTTCCCCTCTCTCTCTCTCTCTCTCTCATGCACAGAACGCATAAGTAAAAAAAGTGTATGCGCACTTATAATCATACTGTGACTTTCTCTCGTTTCTTCAACTACACAAATATACACACCGCTGTTAGTCTGCAAGAACAAACTTCTCAAACACAAATAGTATGCAGTGAATGCACAGAAACAAGAGAAAAATGTGCTTATGCTCAATGCATGTTTATAAAGCACAAATTCAAAGGGACACACACACACACATACACACACACCCCGGCTGGGCCGTAAAAACAAACTGCTCAAAATATGGCATTTGTCTTCTGATTAAAACGCTCACATTCCAGCGAACTGTGCTGGGCCTGCCAGGCAACAGCCGTCATATTGACAGTCGGACGTGCGGTTTGTCCGGGCCGATCTCTCATGAAGGGAAGCTTTATGGCACAGCCAGCCCCATATAATCAGCTTTAAATGGTCCGAATGCTAACGAGAGCGACGGCACCCTCCCACCCTTCATAGCAGCCAGCCGGGCCCCAGGAGTTAGGAAAGACAGAGACAACAACAACTTAAGGGGCCATGAAGGAATGTTGGAGAGTTCAGAGATCCCCCCCCCAAAATGGTCCAATTTATTGACCTATAATTGTGATAAGGTTTTTAGATCCAAAACCATCTGTCTGGAAATTGTTTAGCTGGAATGATGATTGGCTCTCGCTCTCCGAGTTGCTGCAGCTATGCATATTGGATGGGATAGTCGAAATTGGTGAAATATTTGAGGTTAGCTTTAACCACAAAATAAAAATCAACCATCCAGGCTAACAGTGATGGGTCATTTATTTACAGAAATGTTTAAACTGCCTGTAATTAATCTCTCCCAAACTGTCTCTCCGCTGGACGTAGAGGCCATGTGATAACTGCCATCAGACTCCAAATACGATAACGAACAAGCCAACCTCCATATCGCCAAAGCAACGTAGTGGGATTAATGACTGTGCTGCAATTACTGAATATAAAACTTAAATCCCTTACACTAAACTTCCGTTACTGAAAAGTGGTGGATGAGTTACTGTAAGCCGATGTAAAACAACTGCATGTAGAAGGATGGCTCATCTTCTAAGAGCTATGAAGAGCTGAACAGTGAAGGTAAAATGTGATCCTTTGCATACATACAGTATTGTTTCATAGTTGTTTGTATTAAGGAAATGTGTCCCGGCACACAGAAATATATACAGAGTGGTGTCGTAAAATACTGTATCATATTCTACTGTCTCATAAAGAGGAGCCATAAGAAACTTACAAAATCAAGCAATAGCAGAACATACAGGGCCATACGGACGTGTAGTATATGTACCCATGGTGGAATCACATATGGCATACTGTATATTGGAATGCAATATATGTCTATATACAAATGTATAATTTCATATGTGGATCCATTGGTGCATTGAAAAAGTGCTCAGAACTTTTATTCACACTTTATGTCGCAGCCTTAAGCTAAAATTGAAATCACCAAGAAAACAGGATTTTAGAATTTTTTTAGCAAATTTATTAAAAAGGAAAAACTGAAATATCACATTGACAGAAGTATTTACAGCCTCAACTCAGTACTAAATTGAAACATCTTTGGCCACAGATTACAACCCTGAGTCTACAAGCTTTGCACTTCTGGATTTGGGGATTTTCTGAACCTCTCAGGATCCGTCTGGTTGTACAGGGGCCGTTGTTGGTCAGCTAGTTTCAGGCCCCTCCGGAGAGGTTCATGTCCGGACTCTTGTCTGTGCCACTCAAGGAAATTCAGAGTTGTCCCTGAGCTCTCCTGCATTTTCTTGGCTGTAATATTTTCCGACATGACACACAGTCACAGTCCTTATTTACCATCTTCTAAAGCTTAGATCGGTGGAGTGTTGCAGTGTTCGAGTGTTGAAGTTTCTCCCATCTTCACACAGGAGGTGTGGCGCTCAGCCAGAGAGTGAGGTTTGCGGTTACCCTTCTAACCAAGGCACTTCTCCCCCAATTACTCAGTTTGGCTGGGCGGCCACCTCTAGTAAGAGTCCTGGTAGTTCCAAACTTATTCCATCAAAGAACCACGGAGACCTAGCTCTGCACTCTTTTCTTGTTGCCTTCCCCAGATCTGTGCCTCGACACAACACTGTCTCTGAGCTCTGCAGGAAGTTCATTCAACTGCATGTTTTTTTGTTCTATTGTGCAATGCCAGCCGTGAGACCTTTTTATAGACACGTGTGTGCCTTCCCAAATCATGTCCAATCAGTTGAATTCACCACAGCTGGACTCCAATCAAGGCATATTAGAAACATCTAAAAGATGATCAAGAGAAATGGGAGGCCCCTGAGCTCAATTCCATGTGTCATAGCAAAGATATAGTGATATCTCTGATTTTTCTTTTTAACAAATTGTCAAAAAACTATAAATTCTAAAATCCTGTTTTCACTTTGTCATTATGGGGTACTGAGTGTGGATTCATGAGGGGGTGATGATTTCAGCATAAGTCTGCAACATAACATGTGAAAAAGTGAAGTGATCTGATTACTTTCTGAATGCATTGTATGCTTATTTTTTCCATTTAGGGTTACAGCATCTTGTGCTCTCAGAGACAGACAACACAGCTATTACTGTGCGGAGACTCCACATATCCCCAAGTGACACATTTAATCTATCTGATGCTGCAGACAGGATGCCTTTAGAGCTATGTGGCGGCTCCGTCTCAACGATCTCCGAAATGGAGGGTAAAGAAAGAAAACAGAAAGGTGAACTTTAGGCTGAAGTCAGGGAAGGTCTGCTGCACTTTGTGCATTATTATGAAATAAGATGGAGAGAAGATAACTTTAGGTTCCTCCGAAAGAGTGTAAAAAGCATTCTATATACTGTAATATGACACCTACAAAAGAAATGGCTTGATAAAATACGCAAGAACCACATTAATTATCCTTGAATTATCACAATTTCAACCCTTGCGTTGAATGTTAGCCTGTATTTAAAGTCAAACTTTGAATTCTCACTTTTTATGTATGGTAATTACTCTGTAATGGAAGCTAGCAAGCTAGGCTAGCAAGCTAGGCTACCGCCCACGTGGAAAGAGGAAGCTAGTTATTCTAGCTTGCAAATGTTCGCAGGAACATTGTTATTAAAAAACTGTCATTGCTATTAGCAAGCCATCCTCATCTGAAAAAAACCCCGGCCTTGGAAGCACTTATTACGACCAATATTTACGTTTGACGTTAGGTGGAAGCCTCTAGTGGCCATAGTCATTATGACGGGAGCCAAGGAGGAAGTCAGGTGACGCAGCACCCAGGAGACAGCTGTTTGTGTCCTGTGTGAAACCAAAAGTCAACGTGTTGAGTTACTTTAAATTACGGAGTTATTTTAAGCTAGTAAATACATTACTACCTCATGTACCATGCTTTAAAAGCCACAAAGAGCTACGCAGTGCAACAGTAGCTTAGCATCTCACCTCAAGTTCAGGCTCAGGCTGATCATTTCGAAATGTGGGAAAGTCATTTTGATAAAACCGGACAGGGAAATTGTCGGTCCATAGAGGAAGAGGAAGACACGGGTGTAATGAGCTGCGGTGGGTAAAGCTCTCCAACGAATCAAACTTCACCACACGTAGTTGTGGGTATAGCTTCTTGAATTGTTGACTTCCTGTTCAGCCATGCAAGTCTTATTAAATGAGCTGAGCTACAATGGGACAAATGAGCTGCAGTTGACGAGGCACAGAGCATCTGGTAAAAGTAAATCCTTACAAGCCCCAGAGCCACAGACAGAGCTGCACAGTGAAAAAGACGCATTATGCAGCGATAGGAAGAGGATGGCTTTATGGGACAGCTGTGTAGCCCAAGAGAGCAGGAGGAAGTGTTAAAGGATGCTACTGAGGCATGTTGACATGGATGTAGACATTTTGTAGACGAATAGTGCCATGTATTTCAATATAAAGACCTGTTTGGACCTCTGCTGTAAAAAATTAATTCACAATCAATTGAATTATTAATTTAACATGGATGCTGCCTGTATAGATTGGTAAAGAGGACTTAAGGAAACCACCCACTGAAGTAACTTCTTGTTTTACAAGTGCTACATATGTGCTGGAGTGTTTCAGGTACGTCTGTGGGACTTCAGGTAATCTGAACGGAGAAACATAAAAAATGAACTCATTTTTGTCAAAAGCTTTGACTTCAGGGGTCAAAATCAAAGCGTAATCATTTTAAGAAAAGAAAGCAATGAAGTGACAATCCTGACCACCCTTTTGACAAAGCCGTGTCACTGCCAAAACAACGCTCAGATCGCCTTAATACACATCCAAACCTACAGGGCTCTTTCTGAATCAAACCGCTTCCATAGCTGTGCTATTTGTCATCATGGCAAGCAAACGATCTGAAGCAAGCGTTTCTCCCCGTGTGTGCAGCTTGTAAAAATATCACAGCTGCTCTGCGACTGTAGAGTCGAACGGCTGTAAAAGCTGTGTGTGTGTCTGTCTCAGTGTGTGTGTCAATGTACTTGTGTTAAAGCCAGCATGGGTTGCTGCCTGCCTGCATGAGCTCTTAACCTCAAAATACCACACATTAACAGGATACCTATTTGCATAGCAGACATAATTGAAACCATAAAAAAGTGTTTGTAATCATCAAGGAGGGAAAGTCACTCATTTGAAGTATTCTAATTACTATAATTATGCATGTGCATTCTGATGTGCCCCACATCTTCTGAAAACAAATTATGTATTTTATATATCTGTTTTCAACCAAAGTAATCTCACTTCTATTTGGGTTGTAGTCAAAGGACCATACCCCTGTTTTGCATGTTTTAAATCAGTTGTACTTTACATTAGTAGACAAAGAATACCATAGTGTTATGGATTTTGGAACATTTCCATTTATTTATGTACAGTGAAAATCAAGTTGCTTACACTTAACATTATGTATTGTGAAACTGCAGTTCAGACTTTTTCAAATACATTTATAGAGGATAAAGGAGTCCGATTGCATAGAAGTTTATGAGAAAATGACTCTACTTCTCTCTTGATTTATTACCTCAGTAAACATTGTAAACATGTGTTTATTGTCTCAATCACTTGCTTCAAGTCTTCTTTAATACAGCATGATGTTAATTTAGTAAATAATGGTCCTGACTAGGGCTGAAAATACATCAATATTATATCATTATCGTGATATGAGACTAGATATTTGGATATGGTATAAATGTTGTCTTTTCCTGGTTTTCTGCATTACAGTAAAGTGATGTCATTTTCTGAATTCAACAGATTGTTCTCGTGGTTCTGTTATTTGTCTTTACCCACTTAGTCATTCTATCCACATTATTGATGAAATGTCATTACAAAAATCTCATTGTGTAAATATTGTGTGAAAGATCCAATGGTCAACCCATAGACTGTATATAAGAAGTGGACGTAGTCATCGTGACGTCCCCCATTGGTTTGTGAACTGCCGTTATGAAGCCTCGAGTTCGGTGATTTGGCCGTCGCCATCTTGGATTAAGGACGTGGCCATCTTGACTTTTTGCAAGCGGTAAACGGAAGTTATATTTGGAATGCGGAGAGTAGAGACATCGCATACAACTCTGATAGGGGCAGCGACTTGTCAATCACAGTAAGCTCGCCCTATAGTATACTCTGCTTACTCTAAATGGACCATCATTTACGAAATGAACATCATGTTGTATTGAAGAAGGCTTGAAACTAGAGATTGAGACCATAAACTCATGCTTACAATGTTTATTGAGGGAAAAAAATCTAGTGAGAAGTAGAGTAATTTTCTCATAGACTTCCATACAATCAGACTTCATTTTGCAACCGGAGGAGTCGCCCCCTGATGGCCAGTGGAGAGAATGCAAGTTTTAAGACACTTCCGCATTGGCTTCACTCTGCAGAACCGGAGGTTGCTGCCTGGGTCAACCCTAATATCGAAAGTATTTCGTAGTAAGAAATACTCTTACTGTACACTTTTCCTTTTTGGTCATACTGTTGAACCTTTAACTTTCCAGCCCCTTCTATCTGCACACTCTGTCCTGGCATGGTTGTGCTGATGTCTCTGAACCAGCACATGGTACAGTATGTTGACGCTCTATGACTATCTGGCAACTTCTGGTGACATTTTGAGTAGCCAATATTTAGTTGGCGCATTTCTAACCTATATTCTATTGTGTCCAATGTTCAGTCCAGCTCTATGGAACAAAATTGTAGGTTTCTGCAGGTAGTTGGAAGAAAAAACCTCCAGGACTGAACAGCGCTGGCTCACAGGGAACACTGGGTGCAACTCGCCTCTGCGAGTGTTTTCTCAACTGGACACCAATACGAGAGACTCAGCACTGAAGCACTCTCGCAGATGTGTGCTATGCATCAAGCGTTTTGATTGCTGTCCACAGGACAGCGCCCAAATGGCCGTGGATCCGATAGCTTTCCAGCGGCTTTACGACTTGAGATCTTAATAAAGTGTCTGAATGACTTTCCAGTGCTCTCATTGGTTTTTATTCTCTTTACTGGGTGAAAGCGAGCCCTCTCTGAGTGCTCTGAGGATATGCCTTGAAGAGCTTTGCAGGTTTTTTTTTGCCTTTGAAGGATCCGTACTGCAGGGATTTTCCCAGTACAATTCATCTCTGTCTGTCTTCTCTGTGTCTGTGTGTGTGAGTGTGTAGGTCCGCCACAGGCCTAAACCGCTATTAGTGGGGATTTTGCCCTCCCTTTGAGGTTGTGTGTCTGTTTCATTTAAATAGGTGAGAACTTGGATTAGATCTGAATCTCCTCCACACACACTATAGGACTCACTCCCCACAGATGGCCCTGCAGGTCATCATGCAGCAGACCACCATTTCCTTGGATATGTGGTGGGTCTGCATGTGTGCTTTTAAAAGAAACTACGAGATGAGATCGCGCTGGGAACGCGGACGGCGCGGCACGGTAACACACGACAGTCATGTCAATGGAAAAGAGTTTTTCAGAGTTTGATAAGCTGGTGAAAGTTAAAGAGCCAAATATTTCCCTCAGGAGTTGGTGGAGACCAAACTGGAGCTAAAATGAGACTGAACATAGACTCACAGTTGTTGGGTTTTGAGAAACACGACGTCAAATCAATGTTAATGTACGTTTGTTACGCTGCCCCCGAGAGGGTGAATACTGCTCTAAAGTGCTGGCTTCGACAGAAGAAATATTATTTCTCCTACAAATGAAAAGTTTAATTTATAAGCAATACAAAAAACTTTTCAACAATCAATTCAATAAACTGCAGTTTTGCGACTGCAGCCTAACTTGGTCTGGTATGACCAGTAGCCTTTTGGGAATATGTTACCATATTTTCTAAACTTGATATTACTGAGACAGCTTGCTGACTTGCTTTTCTATTTGTGTGATTCCGCTACGTTTTAGGATTTACCATTATTATTATCTTATAATATACCATAATCCCGCAATTGCTTACTTAATGCCCAGCAAAAAAAGTTTGTTGAAAATGTTCATGCTGAAAGTGAAAGCCATTTTTGTGGCAATGCAGCTGAACTGTTGTTTTCAACAGCAGCAAAAGAGAAGAAAAAAACACACTCATATCAAGTTGGCTTTATAGCTCAGGTTCTAAACTTTATTGCCCCCGATTGGTTTGTGGTGAGGCACAGAGACAAACATGGAAAGTAAGGAGATACAAATGTGTCCATCTAGCCGGCAGAGTTTTACAGTGCATTCCACAAATACAGAGTCTTGTGTGTTTATTTTCAAAGGGAGGCTTTTCTCCAGACATCGTTGACAAGTGAGAACCTCGGGACTAGCTTCAGGTCCTGTAGGTCCCATCTCACACACATCCATGCACACACATACCTGTTTGGAGTACCTCTCCACCGAAGTATTTTTCCAGGGAACTTCAGACGCTTTCATGTGCTAAAGTCACGTCTATCACATTAACCTTAATTGGTGTGTGCAAGTGTAAGAAACAACAAACACATCCTGAGTGCTGCAGAGACAGCTCAGGCCCGAGGGGGAGGCGAACACGCATCAAAATAACTGACAGGGGTAGAAGAGAGCGCACGCTTCGGGACTGATGAAACTGGTTTGTCCTCTTCAGGATAATGTGTTGTGGGGAGCTGACCACAAAGCTCTGCACACCTGCTGCTGTGTGGAGGGTGATGGTCATTCAGGCAGTGGATTATTGCATAATATAGATATGTATATTTGTGTGCACACGTTCTGTTGTGCAAGCGTGTTGTTTTGTGAACCTATACGCTCTCCACAATTTGCTCTGGAGGATCAGCAGAGTTGAGGATCTGAGACGCTGACGAGCTTTAACAAACTTGTTTCAGTATTTAGATTCCAATTAACGTTTAATTATGAGCTGATGTTCGACCTTTGAAACGCTAACGTCACAAGTCACCGCAGTGTTTAAAAAGCAGGCAAACTCCAATCAAGACCAGCGAGGGTGTTAAAAGGTTCCAAACTAACGAAGAGAAAAATGAGCACATGCCCTCCTCCACATCCACACTCTTTGGGTCCCCAGAGAAGGAACAGCAGCTTTTAATGGAAGTGTTGTTTGTTGAGAAAACTGAAATTTTTCACTCTTTGAAAATATATTGCATCATAGGTTGATCTCGTAACCTCGTTGGTGATCCGTTGACTTTTCCTCTGGCGACATTACCAGGTAACATTTTCCATGTGTCCAATTGTTTGGTTCATGAACAAATACATTAAAAACGAATGGCATTCCCATTGACCTCAGCTATACTTCATGTTGCAAATTGGCAAATATTGGCATGCTAACACGCTAAACTAAGCTGGCGAACATGGTAAGCTTGATACCTGCTAAACATCGACATGGTAGCATTGTCACTGGGAACATGTCAGCATAATAACTTTAGCTAAAAGGACCACAGTATCGTGAAGGCTGCGTGCGGAAAGCCGCGTTCCACCGCTGTGGTATGTGGTAACGACACCACAAGGTGGTAGCGTAGCGATCTACTGCACATGTGCGGTACGCGTCCTCTAGGCGGACACTATAAACAGAACCGCTACACGTCTGTGGTGTCCGCCGCTGCGTGTGTATGAAGTCACTTTTTACTTGCTGCTAGGTCGAGACATGCATTGAAGGTTCAAGTTTAGATCTATTAATCTTCCACAGATTACATTAGGAGGCCCGGAGACAAGTTAGTTGAGTGTCATTTTAACAGAAATCCAGTTTAGTTCTATTGTGTACATCTGTTGCAGCATGCGGTCAGTATACGTGCAGAAATATGACAGGCTGCTTAATGTGTTTGTGTAAGTCTTGGGAAAGCACGAGCGGAGCAGCTTAGTTAAGTGTTTGATTCACACCTTCAAAAACCCCACTGTACACACACACACACACACACACCTTTCCCTCTCCCACCATTCCTGGCGTCAGTTGAAGCACTACATGTGAGACACCCCTCATTAAATTTGTGTGTGTGTGTGTGTGAATTTTCACTGGCCCCTCTCCTCGCTTATTAAACATTCATAGGAGGGTGACTACTCTGATGTATAAGTTCCCTTAGCGTATATGTGTGTGTAAGTGTGTGTGTGTGTGTTTCTATGAGGCCTGCATCCTGCGTTGATCACCCAGGGAGAGTGTTTTCGGGTCTACTAACAAAGAACCACTGTTACACACGACACTGTACCAAACTTGTGGAGAAAAGCAGTTGTCTCTGCACTCTGCTGCATTTCCTCATGTATATATTCAGCAATGCATATCACAGATCTTTACAGAGTGTAAAATAGAAAACATGTAAACCGTTTAAATACAGTAAGACCCTTTCAACATGCCTCAGACGACTACAACAAAATATTACCATCTTCGAAAGGCATATTTAAGATATTGTGCAAGTCCTTTTTTTCTATGTGAACGTTGATGGTGAAGTGTATTATACAATATTACACACTATTGAAGCAGAGCTGGAAACAGTACAAGCCACGAGCCAAATGGTAAAATATAGAAAGTGGTTGCTAGATTTACTCACCAGCCCAAAACACAACGGTAATCTATTGAGTCGCTGGGAGATTTTGGAATCAACAAAAAGGTTAAAGTCTGGGTAAAGCAAAAGTAAATGTGTATTCTGAGTTTTTCACACCACAGAAAAAAATGTGTGTTTAACCACACAGCTAAATTTGAATGATTAAGAAAATCGTCATAAAATTAGGTTTCAAAATCGTAAAAAAAGAATCAGTGTTCTCTGCTCTGAAACGCTCGGAGCCTGCGCTCTCATGCTCCCCCCAAATGACAGGCAAGGTATACAGGTATACATACAGTACTACAGAATCACCATATACTAAATGTTAAAACCACCCTCCCCCTTTTTATTTTACTTTTTATTATTTTGAAATTTAATTTCAAACCCTGTACAAAACACTTAATCAACTATGTCTGTGACCATTTTCTATCAACCACACCAAACCCCCCCCCCCCCCCCCCCCCCCCCACACACACACATACACACAAAACAACCGAACACATAGGGCTATGTTCACCGCAGGAAACAGATTTTGAGGTCTAAATTTCAAAATAAAAGGTGATGCTGTCTATGATCCATGCCTTGGTGGGCTATTTCCGCATTCAATTTACACCTAAATTGAAAGTTAGCGAGGTAAAGTCACATTACGCTTCCTGCCCGACGACACTGCTCTGCACTCAGCTCATAAAAGGAATATGATGTCATGGTTCTGAAGTGATTAACAGCCTACATAAACATTGAGCAGAGCGATCGCAAATTATAAACAGTGTGTTAGAGTGACGCTGCATTTCCTAGTGGGCTGGTGTGATTAAACAGGGAGGTGGCACACACTAGAATAATGACTTCAACTTCTGTAAATACGATGCACATCCGTTATGAACTACACGTGCCCAAAGTACTGAGCACATGACCGAGTGTAGAAGTCTTCACAAGGCCAAAACCTTGAACACCAATCCAAAACGGACCATTTTGAAACCTAAAAGCAAAAATAATCAACATCAAAAGAAATCAGAAAAAGGACCCAAGCAGACCTGAGAAAGGTTAGACCCAGACACAGACCCACATAGAGAGAGAATAGAACCAATGGCAGAGTTGTTGTATCCAGCGATGATAATGACAAATTATCTCGATGCAGAGTCTGCTCCACTTGGGTGTTGGATATATTAACACACACTCCCGAGACCTACCGGCGATACTATGATGCTTTACCTGACGTACTGTGCAAATGTAGAAACATAGCATTTTAGAAACGCATATCTCCTTCCATCCTCTCCAGGTAACGGGTGTCGTAGCTCAAAATCCACAAAACCAGCCTGAAAACAAAGACAATTTCAAACAATTACATGATATGGAGCACAGTCTTTGTTGTTGGACCTTTTGTCAGAGCTGGCCGTTGCCATTGGTCTGAGTTCAAGGGGAGGGACTTAGCAAAGGGTCAATAAACTCTATATAATTTGAACCTGTGAAGCAACTTAAACTCTCAAAACTGCTGGCACACATGCCTGCCGCTTGTTTACCCATTCTCCTTGCTTTATTCATCCAATTAACAAACATGGTTCAAATCGAGAGAAAGAGCCTATTCTTACATCTCGTCAGCCCCACGCAGTCATCCCCAAGCCAGCAGGGTTAGGGAGGTTGGATCTTTTAAACCCTCCCACTGGGAAGCTAATCTTCCATTCCATGCTTTAAGCCAAAAAAAACATTTCAGGTGATGTAATTATTCAGCTTTCACAATGCCTGCGGCTTCGCCTGCCTGCATACCTGGCCGGTTCCCCTTACAGGGTTACGTGCTCGGCTACCAATTGCTTGTAAAAATAAAAAGTAAAAAAAAAAGCAGCTTCTGCAACAGAACAACTCGTTACTTCTCATAATCAACTTCAGATTTGGTTTATTCATCCGCTGCAGTTTTTCTCAGCGTTATGAAAACCAGGTTTCCTCTGATTTAGATGCTAATGGTGCTGACTGACTGAAAAATGACAGTGCGAGAAATAGTGCACATTGATAGACACATGAATGTGTCTATCAATAACAGAGGATAAACTATAGCCGCATGCCATAGGCGCACATTGAGAACTCGTAGCAAAAGATAAATACCAACACACCCTGTACATGAGCTGTGAATGTCTAAACATATGTAGAGTTTGATGAACAAGTTGTACAGAGATCTACACCTGTGTACAATTGTTCCCAGGTGAATTAGCAGGCGTGCAGAGACACACTGGCTTTTCTGTGTTCCATCTCTGCTGAGCCACAGCCAATTATTTCATTACTATGTCTGCAAAATTGTGTCACAGAGTCTCTGTGAACTTATAAAACAGATCTGAGACTCTGATGCTGACCGGAGTGGACAGAGTTCATTTCAAAACAAAACAGTGTTTAAATTGAATAATTATGTAGTTTCCTGTAGAAAAAAAAATCAAGGTTGAAGGTTAAACTTTAAGCATTTTTGAGTGGAAAGAAAACGGGGATGTGTTGAAGGTAGTCAATTTGATTCTCATTCCAGTTTAAGTTATATTCATGGTGAAAATATCTTACTCACAGCAAAAAGAGTTCAATATAAACTATGTTGGACATTTCCCCATGGGGACAACCGCCAAAGTCTTTCAGTTAAACCTGCACTAATTGACATTATCTTGTAGTTGATATAGCCAACATATATAACATACCAACATATAGCAAAAGCAACAGACAAAAAGAAACCCAAAAAATCCAATACCCGCTCTGTTTTTAGCTCAGTTTTGGTCGACACCCATTGTTAAGGAAAGCATCTAGCCTGTGAGAGTGAATGAAAACAGTGAAGTCGTGGGCCGTATGAACCAAACAATGAGCTGAAAGACGCTCAAAGGCTCCCCACAGCTGAGAGTCAGGTGACAATCCTCGTTCATCACTATGAGCGAGCGACCCTTTTCACACTACATGTTGTAACTTGATCTGGCCGCGCAGCAACCTGACAAAATGAGAATCAAATGTCGCTGCTTTACCTTCTCTCGTATGTTATAGTTTGGAATTCACCATTCAACCCGTCATCGCTGTCATTTCCCTTCTCCCCTCCTCACACACAGTCGCACACATACAGTTTTGTTATCAGTTCAAAGAGCCGAGAGAGGTCAGTGAGGGAGCATGTCAGTCAGACAAGTTGTCACCCAAATGATGACAAATTGGCCGCCTCTCCGCTCGCCTCCCAATCAAGTCCAGACCTGGCTTTCATGCGCGCACGGTTCCTGTAAATGGAGATCGATGGCACTGAGGTGAAGCTCACATTCACACACAGTCAGCGCTCGAACATCGAGCTGCTTAGGGTTAAATTACAGAATTTATCCGGGTTTCAGTGGAGAGTTTTAGCGTCTTGTGATGGCCTAAAATGCATTGAGATTGCTTTTTTTAAGGACAACGCACGGAACACTTCTGCTTTTGACAGGAACGTTCTCATGTTTGACCATATTAAACACTGTTGGCATCTGGCTTCCTCTCACCTTGGGAGAATATAGTGAAGAGACAGTGTGAGGGCCTTCACCTCTTGCTGATCTCGACTCAGCTACTAAACCCTGCCGTCTCTCCAACGGGCTTGTTTCCAAGGAGACAAACATCATGTAACCCAACACTGTGAGTCTTGCAATAACATTGTCTTTATCGTTGCCGATGGGTGGAATTTACTCGTTTCACGTCTCGAAGCTGAGAGAATATGCAGGAATGCTTTTCCTCCTGGTGAATGTGCTGTAGAGCTGAACATGGGGCAAAATATTTGCTTTCTTTCATCCTATTTTCTTTTTCTGGACCTTTAATAACTCTTTATCTTCTATCTTTGGCAACGTCTTTCCAACACGCTATGTTTGGTTTGTAACTTCACATGGAGCCGGAGCTGCTTATGTTTCGTATTCAGAACGAAATAACAAACCTTTCAGAACTTATCAGAAGCAATGTTTGCATTCAATTGTCAAGGAATTTTAAGCGAACTAATAATAATGATAAATAATGTATGTCTGTAAACAGAGTATATAAGTGGAGGTTGCAAACCGGAAACAAAACAAGTCAGCTTGGCCTTCGAGCAAGATCTTCTGGAATATGTTTCAATTGGGCAAGTTTAAATTTTGTTTTTATTTCAGTGAGTATTGGGCATGTTTTATGCTGTCTGGAGACAAAGACAAGCATT
This sequence comes from Anarhichas minor, assembly GCF_050575085.1. Taxonomy (NCBI): domain Eukaryota; kingdom Metazoa; phylum Chordata; class Actinopteri; order Perciformes; family Anarhichadidae; genus Anarhichas; species Anarhichas minor. The sequence continues at coordinate 6,601,018 of NW_027466463.1, read as the reverse complement.
CACACAATATGGAAATATCCGAGAAGATGCGCAGCGGAAATGTTGTCCTTGAAAGCATGTTAGCATGCTGATGTTAGCATTTAGCCTAAAGCACAGGTGCACCAGCCCGCTCTCATTCCCAAGGTATGCATTACAGATGCTCTGTGCAGTGTCAACGCACAAGGAACCCTTTACCATCTGTATGATACAGACAGGGTTTTCAAGTATACAATGTAAACGTAATGGCATTGATAGACCCCCCCCAGAGGAAATGCTCCAGGAGTGTGATGAATAATGGTGGATGGATCAAACCATGGACTGTATAAAACATGGACGTAGTGTCCGTGACGTCACTCATAGTTTTCTGAAGCATCGCTGTAAAAGTGGGAGGATCTGACTGTCGCCATCTTGGCAGTGACGACACAGCCTAACTCTTGGTTGATCTAAAAATGCGCAAAGAGGTGGATTGTGGTTTTGTTATTTTGAATTCAGAACATTAACTACGCAATTACTGCAACTGTAGTAGAATGTCATTGTTAGAAAGTGACGGCTAGGGTCTTGACCAAGCGTTAGTATATGACAAGTTGATATGTGTTGGATGTGCCAACAAAGTACAGCCTCACAGAGCTGTGAGCCTGGTTGTGAACTCTTAGTCTTGTTAGTGTGTGTTTTAAAGTCTTAAATGTGTTTTGGAAGCCTAGTTTAACCTGCAGGGGTTTCTGATGGACACAACATTGCTGCCAATGAGTATGAAAATGAATTGAAAGCATCTCTCCCCCAAAAAGATAGTCTGAAAGATACTAACTGCCAAAGAAAATCCTCCCAACCGCTTCGATGAGCCTGACAGGAGAGTGTGGTCGTGTACGACTGATAAACAGAGTGAAGAACCAGCTGCTTGAAGACTTTGAGCAGCTACACAAATGTGGGATTTGTTTCATGCTTTAATCGAGGAGTTCAGAATTCACTTTCACATGATAAAGGGCTTCCAGGATGAGGACTATCTTATCCTTAGACTAATGGTATCTCAGGGGACGTTTCTGTCCAGCAGGACTATAGATAGACTCAAAAACAGGAGGAGAAAAGACAGGGTTGTCTTAGAATTGGGGTCGTCTTATATTTCACTTACTATCATTTTCAAAACTTTCAACTGCATTTTCGTGGTTATCATCAGTACTGTTGATGGAGTCTGTTCAAAGCTCTGGGAAAAAAATGCTTGTTAGAAGACAGAGAAAAGTTCAACTTTGACTAAGATTTGCACTTTACTTACTCGGACTCTATGTACCAATCACAGCAGAGGAGATGGAGATGAAGAGAAGAAAAGAAAATATCAGGGAATTATTACTTATTTTCATAAGTTGAGTTTTCCTTCTGCTTCTTCAGCTCTGCCTTGTTATTGTTGCTTCTTCAGGGATCCGTAAAGCTTAATGACCCGTCACTGTATAAATCCTACCTTTTGATTTACATTTGCACTTTTGCTCCTGTGACCCGTTTGATCGGGGGGGGGGGGACAAAGTACCGAGGGGACGCAGGAGATTTGAAGTTAAAACACAGTGACTCCATTCTACTTTGTGGCGTTGCAGGACAAGTTATTCAGAGGACAACGGCTTCCACAAAGGCTTTCTGCTGTGATGTGGACAAATCCCAGGACGACGTTTGCTCTGATTCATTGCCATCACGTCATTCATTCCCGTTTGGTCAGAAAGTAACTTAGGGAGGGAGGGGTGTGGGTGTTAGTAGGGGCAGAGGTGAAACCCAAACTCTGAGGCAAAACCACAAGGTTTTGCATAAAAAACAACTCCGGACCTCAGATGGCAAAATATGAAGAAAACAACCCTGACTCGTTTACTTTTCTCCACCACAGGCTTCCTCCAGGCGGGGGTCCGCCAAGTCGCAAATGAATGTTGATTTTAGAAACAACAGAAGCCTTTTGTCTCGGAGGGCTCTGATTTTTTTTTTTCTGTCGACCGTCGAGCCACTTGGCTCCGCGTCTTGTTATTTTTCCACGCATAAAACTTTCATGATGAAATAAAGCAGAGGGCATGTGGCGGCGGGGACGGGCCTTTGGCTGCTATCACTCATGAACCTGATCGATGAGATGAGGCCGAGCTGGCTGTCTCATATCGTGTGTCTCAGTACGTGTCCTCTTTCAATCTTTTTGTTTTCTTAACTGTCTCCTTTCTGTTTCCGTCTCTTTACTTTTCTGCTTATCTCCCTTCTGTCTCTAGTCTAACTTTCTTTGTCCCTGTCTGCTCTCCCCTTTTTCTCTCTGTCTCTTTTTCAGTTCACTTAAACTCAATTACCAAATCTTTTTATTGGCTTGCAAACCTGAAAATCAATCTTGCTGACAATTCAGAAACACTCCTGTTATCTGTATCATTCTTTTTCTCATCTTTCCCCACCACACACACACACACACACACACACACAGGATTCGGGATTCATTCTAGACGTCTGATGAAAAAGTACGTCTGGGTCATTTCCACGCGGATGTTGGTTTTCTCCCTCACAGCGTCGCTTTATCATCGCTATCTGATATTCATATTCTGTCATCTCTGATGTTTTCCTAAGCCCCCTCTACCTGTCCTCATAAATAAGGGTACGCTGCGGCTTTAACGGGACAGCAGCAGACACTGATGGCTGAAGCCACATTTACCTCGCATGTCTTTCGTTTTGTGACTCGGTCTCACGTTTTATGGCTGGGGGAACTGAACCCGTGTCCCCTGAATGCAAATATGCACAGTTTTTTTTAAGAGCCTCTCAACCAATGCGAGGTCCGGGAGCTGATTTAGGCACCACCGCCGTGTGAAAATCGGACACTCATATCAAACAAACCTCCCCCAGGCTTTTCCCATTCACTTTGATACAGTCAGGGTTTCATTGAGCATCTCGTGGCCTCTTTGATGCTCGGCATCTGGTGGCTGCTGTTCAGGACACGCTGCCCTATTACTGCAGTCTCATGTTTTGGAAACAGTTGGCAGATCAGTTAAAAACACTCTCTCTGGTGTCCTTCTGAGTTATTTTCTAATCCCACATGGGAAAACGTGTCATATGTGTCTCCACTTTTCATTGTTGTATTTACCATATTTCCCCTCCATAAACAGAACTACACTAGTCGTACATTTCAGTCTTCATAATTCCTCCGACACAGCTCACTCTCCTCCGACGATTTGAGCATGTGGCAGGACAGACATTGAGGTTAATTGTGAAGTGACACATGAAGTCCCCTGCTGCCTCTCCCGCAGAACTATGAAGTAGCGGTATCGAATATCTTACCGAAGGCTGTTTGGCAGAAAGTAGCAGCCTGACTTCACTTCGAGACGCGCAGAAAAACAGACTGACTGACAGGAAGCATGAAAGAAAAGAAAGTGGCGCTGTGGGCTGGGAGCTGTGTGCCATTTGATGGGAGAGAGACCGAAAGGAAACGGACAGAGGGAGAGTTCCTTGCGGTTTTTATAAACACATCGCTCAAACTTTTGCAATCACATCACACGAGGACGGCGTACTCAATGTCAAAGGTTCAGGACTCGGTCATTGGATCATTAGCAGCACCCTGAGAGAGCCTGCAGCAGCGCGGTGTGTGGTGGAAGAGTGCGATTATAGAAATAATTCAGTCGGAACCAGAAGTTAGCTCAATTCATGTCAGTGCTGGCTTACTGACAAGATTATAAGTGTGTGTGTGTGTGTGTGTGTGTGTGTGTGTGTGTGTGTGTGTGTGTAGTGTGAGCACGCCATTTAGTCTGTTACAGTAGAACTATGGGTTAATTAGTGTCAGTGAAAGTGGAGACTGCACAAATATGATTTAACAATCAAACGATACTGCAGAGGCTGACATAACCGTACTTCAGCAGTAATGTATCGGAGGCTGTTTCTGTCTGGGCTTTGTCAGATGTGATTGCGGTGCAGCTGATACAAGGCACAGCTGCACACCAAGGATCACCAAAGTTAGGGCCCATATAGTAAAAAGTGAGATTTCCATGTCTTTTTTTTTAATTACAAAAGCAAATCTATGCGCTTTATAAATACTGTGAAGTTATCAAAACGTTAAATCCACGGATGACTGCACACAGTACGTATTCAGAAATTGCATCTTTAAACGAGGACTTCATTAATGTTATGATGTCACAACTATACATTCGCAGGTAGACGTGCCGCTAGACGTTGTGTAGTTGACACAGAGAGTGAGTCCCCGGCTGCGCTTACACTGTGAAGACGGGGACAGCGTAGATACAGGAGACCGGAAAACCCTGACAATTCAGAACAGACATGGCTTTTTCGGGAGGGGGGCCTTAAAGGGACAGGCCCTAAAATAGAGCGCTTCAGACCAAGGGGGAATACAGGTATCTTCAAACAGACATTACGAGAAAAAGAAAGTGTTTTTCGAACGGTAAAGCGTGTTAATATGTTCTTGTAGAAACCCAAAATAGAAGTATGGACACGAGAACGAGCATGATGTGTCTCCTTTAAAGAATGTGTACCGCTAAAAAGGCTAGAAATAATTGGTTGATGAGAGCGGTGAGGTTGAACCAAAACACTAGAGTTGCGGGCAGGAAAACCAAAACAATGAGCCTAAAGACACTAAAAAGAGCTGAGATGAACGGCATAGTTGGGTGATGTTTCTCCGTGGGTTCAACACTACAACCCCCCCCCCCCCCCTTTTACAATACACATAGTCATTTGATCCGGTGTTATTGTGAAAATATGGATCAGTGCAGCTTTATCAGGGTTAACCTCCGCAGTGACTTAAAAGCTCAAGACAAGTGCCATCACTATGGCTACTCGAGCATTGATTAAACAGTATGTTTTGCAAAATTTGCAAAAGACTTACATAATCCATATTACTACAGTATATGCAAGAAAACCATAAAACAGTGTAAATATAATACACCTAGTGAATTAGACCTGCTATTTCTGACTGTTAATTTCAAGTATGTGTTAGTAATATACATCACTGTTGTAGAAGTTAAATACAAGAAAACATTTACTTGAAATGTAAATAGTAAATGTTCCCCCACATAAAGAATGACTTCAGGGATCTTAAATAATGAATAATGGACCAGAGTCAAATATGGGCAGAGAATTATTTCCATTGACAATGCTGTGACATGGTTCATAGTCTACAACACAACTCAAGGCCAGAAATGGAGCAACAGATCAGGTGCGCATTATGGTTTACCACAAAATCCCCAAATAACTACAACAATAAATAGTCCATAAACCAAAGGTAATAGCAGGAAGAAAATATAATTTTGTACATTTCTGATTGCAGGAATAGTCCGAAATGGTTAAACGGCTCTGTGTTGACGACGGTGAAGACAGAAGGTCTGAGTAATACAATATCACCTTCGACTTTTTGCTCTGAGAGAGTGAGAAAACCCCAAAAACCTCAAAAGAAACACCCAAACTCAAAAATCTGGTCAACTTTCCGATAAACAAACTTAATATAACATAAGTTAAGTTTGTATTGAGAGCTTCAGTTCCATGAGAACGGACATTTTCACTTTGAGCACTCCCAGCAGTATCTGACCAGTTGGACTATTGAGTTAGTTCTTCCCAGGACAAAGTCTGCAGCCAACAGGGGAAGACTGAGCTTGGAGACAGTGTTCACTGGAAGAACAGAAAATAAACTAATCTGTAACCATTAAGAAGGACATATGCAATGTTATGCATTATCATGAGTCATTGCACGTTTGACTTCTTAAAGGAATAGTTTTGCCATTTTCGAATGCTTATTCACTTTTCAAATGCGGAGATCGATACACTTTCATATGTGTATGCTGAATATGTAGCTCCAGGCAGTTAGCTTAGCTAAGCATAAAGACTGGAGAAGGAAACGGTTAGCCTGGCTTTGTCCAAAGATAACACAATCTGCCTATCAGAACCTCTAACTTCTAACCCAAAGGAGTAGTCCTTTGAGGCCTAAAATCTTCTTTTTTGGCATCTTGGAAACATGTTGCAGTGTGTATTGTTTTCTGCAGCTGGAAGGTGACTATGAACACTGATTATGTTTTCATTGCATAGATAGTGAAGTGCAGAACGACGTCTTCCTTTTCTGTAAAATAAACAGATATTCCTCTCCGTTTTCTCCCATCACTCCACTGGTTTCCATCGTTCCACTGCTGCCTCCTTCTCTCTCTCACTCGTCAGCTCTCGGAGACAGGAAGTAATTCACTAACCCCTCTCATCACCACTCCAGTTGTTCCCGTCTCCGGCGTTTTTGGCGAGCCATTTTGATAAATACCATGACGATTCACATGCAGCGAGCCTAGCCATACCATATTAGCCTCAATATGATGGAGTGTGTGAATATGGAGCAGAAACCCAGGGCCCCTGACTGAGTTGAGAGCAGTATCCGCTTTAATCCCTTCAAGAAGCGAGCATTCCCTCATGGATTCATGAAAAGAGCCCATTTATAGACATGAAAAAAAAGACCCGTTTCAACAGACTTTAAGTGCGACGGCCAAGGAAAACAATGTGCCTGGCCAGAAAAACCCAAGTCTGTAATGCACCGACTTAATTCCATTCTCTCGCATGAAAAGAGAATAAAAAGTTCAGGGCTGGCTGGAGAGCTCGCTGTGTCCGAATTGTGTGCGGCTGACAGAAGCACTGACATACAAAGTATCACTCTGCACGAAAATCAACTTGAGGCTAAATCACACCACAGGCCGCCTCAGTGGGGCCGGAGTACACGTCACGGTGATATGACAAGCGATTTAAAGACAGCTCGGACAAAATGCTCAAAACTGGAGGGAAAAAAAAGAAAAACCTGAGGGTGAAACAGAGAGAGAGAGAGAGAGAGAGAGAGAGAGAGAGAGAGAGAGAGAGAGAGAATTAGCTGACTGGGAACGGGAGAGAAAGTATACAAAGACAGAGTAATAAAGTGAGGGGCAGATAGATGGAGAGCGCTCGGTGCCAGTCGTCAGTCCATTTGGTCCATTAACGTGGAGAGTAACGGCCTCACTGACTGAGGGATGATGGGAGAAATGGCCCTTCCTGTAGGGTAGCTCTTGAAGTGATGTATAGTTGCGAGGACAGAGCGCAGCGCTCGATGGCCGAGTCCTCCTCCCTCAGCTCATTACAGGCATAAACAACGGGGGGCCTTCCTGTAAGGAGAAGGCACTCTCACAATACAGAGCCAAACCAATCCGGAGCGGGTCAACTATTGTTTCGGTCGGACAACTTTAAATCTGCCTTTAAATGTTGCTGCTGCAACTTATGCAGAAATAGATTCATTGCACTTATAGAGAGAGTTTAAAACTGTCAAATGCACACAAGAGTAATGCAATGGAATAGAGTACATTATGCCAAAGTCAGCACATCATATAGCACTCATGCCTACTTGAGCTTTTGAGAACACAAACATTAAAGCTGCGCTTATCAATAATTTTATACAAAAAAACTGATTGAATTACTTCATGTAATGTGAAAGGGGTCGCTCATATTGACAACCCGACAGACATTTTTCACGGATTGAAATTTTATAAATGTACAATTATTAGTGTTACAAATTGTTTATGTGTCACAGACTGTTGTGTCGTGGTGTTTTGCCCTGTTAAAGAGCGTTAGTTGTGAGTTATTAATTGTTGTGCTATAAAGTTATAACCATGATTAGGGGTCCCTCTCAATACAGTTAAGAAAACTAGCTCCGACTGTAGCCTTCTTAGCGGCGAACAATATATTTAGCTGCCTGTTGAAGAGTTACAGCAGTTCTTTCGGCTATGACGGTGTGTGAAAAATTCATATCATACAGGAAATTAAAACTGGTATACCGATATACCGGCCCAGCACTAAGCTGAAACACCTCATTATGACGCCACAGTTATGGTTATTATTTGTTTTGTGTAAAAATGAAGCTCAACACCTATAAATACACTAACTGAAGGGTGCAGATACATGAATACGCTGAATGTGTGTCCTCTCTTCTCTGACTGCAGCTGGGACTGCTGCTCACTACTGTGAGAGTGACCACCTGTGAGTGCTTTGGGGCGGCTCACGGCAGCACCCGCTGCTCGTTCACTACAGTGCAGAACGGTACGTGCTTTCACGTCAGAGTCAAAACACCAGAAAAGTCTCCAACAACACCAGAACAAGTCGCTAGATTTGTCACTAGTAGCTTTTGACAAAAAAAGTCGCCATGAGGGTTTGGAAAGTCGCCAGATTTAGCGAGAAAGGTTTAGGCTAAATGTGTCCCCAGTGCAACATTGGACGCAACAATGGTTCCTATCACATATAAAACCAAACAAAAATCCATCTTCATAAAAACAAGTTGTACAAATAAAAATATATAAACAAGCATATTAAAGCTACTGCAGATGTAAAAACAAAAGCAGTTCACTTCGCAAAGCTGCTGTTCACTATTTAAAGACAAAGTCCTTCCTCCTTTCTTTGTTAATAAAGAGTTTAATATCACGGTTGTTCAGTACATCCGTGCGTTTTAGTTCCAGTAAGAAGTCCTTCTTGATTCATGGACGCTAGTGACGACAGTCATACATTTTAATGCGTTTGAGGGCTGAAAATGTCCGCTCGACAGAGGCAGCAGATTTTGGGATTGTTACCGCCCAACATGTCACGCTAGCCCACTGACCAATCACGTATGGCTAGGCCAGCTAGCAGGCTCTGACACGTCAAAGAATACGCCCAACATGTCAAACTAAAGATCTGATTGGTTGAAGACTATGACAATCAACAATATCGTCCCCATTCACTTAAACTGCAAAGGGATTCACTTGTGAGTCTGCAGGCCTCGGGCCTCTCTTCTTACATAGAGACACAGAGGTGAAATCTGATTGGATAAAAGCTCTACTTAAAACAAGCTGCACTGGAAGCAGAGCAACTGAGGAAGACAGTAGCTGTGCAATGAGAAAATAAGCTAATGGGGAAAAGAAATTATAATACATATAGTGTATTTATGAAAAATTATTAAATTATAAAATAGCTATAACTTTTTGATTCTGTCAGCAGAGAAGGCCTTGCTGGCCCTGACGGCCCACCACTGGTGTATATAGATGTGTTTGGATTTCCATGAGCCCGAGAATGGACACAGAAACAGAAAGTTTTATGACTTTCTTTTCTTTTGTTTGGCATCCCTCAAAGTCTGTCTGCACTGATCCATTATGTTTTTTTTGTCTAGCTTGAAAAAAAAAAAATGCAACTGGCTCGGGAATTCATGCAAGCTTTATACAAACAAATCATATGAATCCAACTTTTGTCAAATCATTTACAGGCTCATATTTCATTTGGAAGTGAAAAGGTGCATTCAGGCCTCAATTTGTGCAAGTAAAGGTTTTTAGTGTTTAGACTAAACAAATGAGTTACTCTAAATAGGGTTCTCCATGAACCAACACCAATTACATGTACCTACAGTATGAACACCAGACGCAACCCGGTGCTGTTGCGCTAATTAACTAAAGCTGTAGCTTATGTGCTTCATTTAAGCGCCACCATTCTGACAAAACAACAGCATCGTCTGGAGGCAGTTAACAAGGAGAGGGCTGACGAGGTGAAGCCAACAAGCAGCACAGGTCTGCTGCTGGAGTGTGAAATGTGCTGCGTACCATTCCTACTGGCAGAGAAAGATGTGCGATCGTGGCTGGCTTTTTAAAACGCAGCTGTTCCAGAAGCCTGAGATGTGAAAAATGGGTGCAATTTGAGATCGTTGTAAATTTTTCAAATAACTGACAAACACGCGGTGGATGATTGTTCTCAGACGGGTGGGGGGGGGGGGGGCTCTGAAGGGGAATTGCCAAAACAACTCGCTTTAGAGAAAGTTGGAGCCCTGAAAACACTGAGGAGAGTGATGACCATTTACTAATGAAAGCTCTCCTCATGGGAGACATTCAGACTCATCCGTCACACAGTCACAGGCTGACATTTAGTTTAGAGAGGGTCTGTGAGGTTTGGGCTTCAGCTGTAAAGGCTCCCTATGACATGTTTTCTTATGATTAGTGAGAGTAAGAGCTAAGTGGGAGTCATCCCAAACTCCTCAGTGGAAGTCTGCTGTTGGATGGCGCAGCAAACTCGTTTTTCAAAAGTGGTCTGTTGGTCTGTCGGCAAGTTTTTAAGCCCTGTTGCGCTTGCCTGTCTTTGGTTTTTTTGAGTTCACCAGCTTTAGCTTAAGATCTGGTTTCTCACTTTCCTTTTGTGCAAAGGGGTTTCCCCAACTCCTCTTTCCTAACCATAATGAAACTAAATGTCCTCTTTCAAGGCAATCCATCTTCCGGCCAACAGTACATCAACCACTGGATCAGACGTTTGCGACACAATGAGAACTTAGCTTTGTTAAAGAAAGAAAAAGAAAAACAACCCAAAAGAAAGTATTTTCCTAATTGGGCCGCTCGAGGAAAAGCTTGTCAGGGCTGAAATCCATCACGCTGATTGCTGGCCTTGTCTGCGTGGAGCCACATGGGGGTGGTGCCGTGTGGGGTTTGTTGGGGTTCTTGTGGTTTGGGGTTCTGCACATGCTAGTTGGATCTCGGGAGGGAAGCCCTCGCACAGCCGAGAGCAGCTCATTACATCGGTTAGTCATCAGCTCCACTGTCTGCAGCTGGATGATAAATGAGCAGGTCCTCATGTGCGGCTCTGACAGCCCCGTGGTGCGGGGTCAAGCCGGCATCTACGGTGGGTCGGCAGACGGCAGCGAGGCCGAGCGAGATGCAACCGCACCGCAGACAATCTGTGAGGGCTTTCGGGAAATTTAAAGAAACCCTTCGGTGGCTACATCGGAGGTCTCCTCTGCCAGCAGGAAATGTGTGAACGCTGATCACTGTTAGATTTCAAGTACTCAGACTTTGATGTGTTTCACTGGTACACCGCAGGAGACTTAACGTTAGTACCAACACAGCACAGCACGCCTTTTCTTTTCTTTTCCCCTACTTACTCCAAAACTTTTACAAAACAAATGATGTAACAAGTGATAAGGTTCTCTTTCGCTTTCACATGAGAATCGAGAATCAATTCTGAATCAAAATGTGAGATCACCAAAATTATTTCCACACTATGTCTAATCAATTTTGTGTAGATAATGACTGGGGCTCATTACCTTTACTTTTATATTTCAACAACAGGTCCAACAGGTGATCAAGCATGATGGTCAGATGATTATACAGCTTGTAAACAAACCCCCCAAGGTTAAGCACATTTTTTGGAAAATATTTGGAAAACCAAACGACTAAAAGGATTTGCCCAACTGTTAACTGCCAACCGGCCAAAATGAAGAGCCAAACTGGCCGACGTCCAGGTCCAAATTTGACCAACTTGCCGAAGTCCTGCACATACAGTTTTGCTGTGCAATTTGGGATTATTCGCAATAATTCGGCATTCTTCCAAATAATGTGCTGGCAATTATGGCAGAACTGTCATGATGTTTCCAATCAGTCTGATCGGCTGATCTCTCCAGCTTGTTTCCCTGTCCTGACCTGTTGAAGGATGTGGCTATGTTTTTTAGATTCTCAGCAATTACGCTGCAAGCGTGTGGAATTTTGATGAAAAACTGACTGGAAAATCTGATGCTAAAAATATATTTTGCAGTGCAAATATTCTGTAGTTTCAACATGTATTGTTTCATCACGAGCTTTAGACTGATGTACAGTGTAAATTGTGTTCTTCTACATTTTCTAATCCGTTTTAGTTTTGATCTGTTAGTGAAGAAAACTTTGGAGCTAGCTAACAAACTACAGAAAATCAGTTTAAAACCAAACTATCCCATTTGTTTTCAATCAGTGAAAATTTGCTTAAAAAAGGTAAACACTAGCTTAGCATTAGCATCTGTATCTATGCCTGTCTTGTTTTAGTTCCACAGAAATGTAACTTATTTAATAAGCTAGCAAGTTCATTCTACAAGTGGTTGGTGCAATGCCTGCTATTTGTTGGCCAGCTAAGCCGAAACAATTAGTTTAGATCAACAAAGCACGACTGTTGCCAAGCTACAAGTCTGGATTTCTCTCCATCTTCGAAATGTAGATGTTTGCACACAGCTAATTCTGCAATTGATCTTTCAGAGGCCATTTGAAGTGGATGTTGCAACTTTACCTGGAGGTAAAAGCTGTGAAATAGGAAATACTTTTGATATTCCAATGTCTGCTTTTAGGAACCCTTATTCACCAGCAGACACATACACGCTCTCTGTCACACACACACATGACGGCGATGACTCTCCTGTCAGCGAGTTGCCCAGGTGCTGCATGACTGAATAAATGTTGCCTAATGCTGCTCAGATGTCACTTGTTGTTTTTTTCACCTTAACATTCGGCAAATTGCAGTGATTTGGAGTCATAAATTTGCCATGCGCAAGTTTCTCCTCTGACTCCAGCAGACATTCCCCATTCGGCTGGCACTGCTGCGGCTATACTTGCAACACTATTGCATGAGACAGCCGGATGTCTCCCGGAGAGAGCAAGAGGGCTGTATGTGTGTGTGTGTGTGTGTGTGTGTGTGTGTGTGCGCGCGTATGTGTGGACCTGTCACTCTCGGGTTGAGTGATGTTGATGTGAGCTCAAGTGGCATGACTGTGGCTCTCTATGAGGGAGGTATGGCACAGAATCCAGACTGGAGGGGAGTATGGAGAGTGTGTGTGCGTGCGTGTGTGTGTGCGTGTGTGCATGGCTTGGCAGACATCAGATGAGGGGATGTCATGCCACTCAAACTCTCTCTCACACACACACAAACACAAACATCCATATCCAACTGCAGCGAGCATGAATGGTCATTCAGCTCCAGCCAGCAGTATGAAAACAAGTCAAAGGGAGGAAGAGGAGGGAGGAATGGGGGGGGGGGGGGAGTGTGAAGGATGGGGTCTCGGGCCAAAAGAAACACGGTGGGCTCGTCTGTCCTCCTCCCTGTCCTGATGAGCACCCCAGGCAAATATTCTGTGAATGAGAGCATATTTCGGGGGGTTAACTTCCCAATTTACCCTGTGAAGAAGGAGGAGGAGGAGGAGGAGAGGTGACTCATCTCATGATGTCATACAAGATGAAAAATTTTAAATGAGTCTCAATGTGTAATAGAGGACATATATTTTGGCCTGCTTCTTGGTCTGGTACTGCTATTACTGTACAGCAGCGCTGGTTCTCAGCCCTTTCAGCGTCAGCGATGTGATCCAACAAAACAAAGCAGTGCACTTTTCAATTGCCCAGTGAAAATGTCTTGCTTGTTTGTGTTGTCCAGAAAGCCCTTTAACAATGCACAAGACATCTGTGGCGAGGCAGGAATGGATGACGGTTAACGGAATAGTTCAGCACTTTAAGAAATGCACTCATTACGTTCATGCTGAGATATAGGAGAGAAGATTGATACCACTGTCACGTCTGTACACTAAGTATGAAGCCACAGCCAGGAGCTGGTTAGCTTAGCTTAGCATGAAGACGTGGAAACAGGGGGAAACAGCCTGACTGTCCTGAATCCACCTACCAGCGCTTCTAAAGATCACTAATTAACACGCTGAAACCTCAACTTCACGGCGATGAAAAGGCAGGAAGTCACTGCTCTCATCTCCCCTTTAACCACAACTTGTCATCTTTACACCCGTTTTGCGTTGATTAAACAAATGAAATATAATGTGGTGTAATTAGTGAACTTTTGAGGCGCTGTTGGGTGGATTTTTTTAGATAGAGCTAGGCTAGCTGCTTCCCCGTTTCTAGTCTTTGTGCTAAGCTAAGAAAACGAGCTGCTGGCTGTTGCAGCATATTTAGTGTACAGACATGGTATCAATCTTCCTATCTACCTGTCAGCAAATGTGTTGGTGTTGGTAGGCTGGTTTTGATCAAATCTAGCTGTCTCCCACTGCTTCCTGTCCTTTTGCTAAGCTAACTATGCTACTGGTATTAGCTTCCTATTAATATATGGGTGGAATCGATGTTCTCATCTAACTCTCTGAATTAAAGCACAGTACGTATTTCTCAAATGTGTTTTTCCTTTAACCGTCCAAACTTAAAGAATGTGATGAGCTGAGATATTTTTACAGCGAAGCTATAAAGAAGAAAAAAGGTTTAAAAAAATCCTTTATTCCACAGTTTTATTCATAGAAAAAGTTCAAATCTTCATGGAACATAAAGCCACAAGCTTGTTTTAATATTTGAGCTTTAATGACCATTTCTCTACGTTCACTCTCTCCACACTCCGTACTTTGTTTAGCAGCTATACTGGTAACCAGGCTGACGTGTGTGGGACACAGGGCCTGGACATGCTCCTTTGATCTCTGCCTGCAAAACCGCATGATAATGAGGTGACTTTATGATCATTGAGAATTTATGCTCATTGGATATAACAGTTTTCAATTCAACAAATTATGAACCTTGTCCGCCTGACATTTTCTGTACTTCTCCCATTGCGGGAAAGCCGTTACGTGAGAGGTCTCATGAAGTTTGCCGTGGGTGTGACAAGTACTCATACGGGTTTAATAAATTACCTTTGAAGTGGCGGCTAATGACTCTGGTGGGGCAGTTTTGGCTCAGTAGCTACAGCTGCTAGACAAGAGGAGTCGATACGGAGCTGGGGCCTTTTGGCTGACGTATTTCCACGTCTCCAAGGCAGGGAGGCACAATGTCTTCAAACATTAGTGTTATAAGTCAGATTTTGTCTCTGTCCCTAAAACCAAAGATCAAGGCTTCAGTAATCAATAATAAGAGGAATACAATGACGATATTTTGCACAATATTGGAATGCAAAGACCTCAATGGATCCAGATGGAGGGGGATTCAATCCTGTGACATGAGGTGAGGATGAAACTCATTTTTCTTTAATACCAGATGCCGAGTGTTGTTGCTTTCGCTATTTCATTTTACGTGATGAATGTTTTGGAAGAAATGTAAATTTCATGCAGAGAAACTTGCATCGAAGAATTGACCGCTCATAGCAAATGTGTATGCAGTTATACCAAAAAGCTTAGCTCATAAAAGGTTGGGGTGGTGGAGGAAGTGAGTGATAGCGAGAAGTATCGTGTTATAATGGCTGTGCTGTACATCATGAATATGATTGGACGTGACTGGTCAGCTGGTAACCACCCAGCTGCTCATTGAGCTACGGATTGTGGAGCGTGAATGTAGCGGCTGATGTTATTCAGCTCATTCCTGAATGCACGCCGTGCTCACTTTTTCTCAAAATTCAACATTGTGCACATTACTAAAGATTATTCAAAATGACTAATTCAATTTTAATGACCCCATGAGGAGTTTGACTGATTGCAGGAACACAATCCTCATCAGACCAATCCGTAATAACCAATAAGCTCTCATTGCAGAATGAAGAGTCATAAATGAAGTGCTTGAAGTCCTCACACCTAAACAGTAAAGTCTGTCATTGCCGTCCAAAACGACTCAGTATTTTCTGATCTGACGCCAGCTTTGGTTAACTTCAGGCAAGTAAAACTATCAGGCTACGGTTAGGAAAAAAGTATGGTCATGGTGAAAGAAACCAAAATGTAGCTGTTGGTGGCAGAATGGATGTGACCTGTGGTCTCCAACATCAAAGTCATGCCCTTTTGTGCCCCCCAACCATCTTCCCTGACCTCCCTCCTAAGAGGTTTTGTGGCGCTATAACTACGTCGAGCCACTTTCAGGGCCCCACCATCCCAAGGGGCCGGTTGGAAATCAAGCCTCGGCCACAGTCGCCTTTGCCTCCGAGAGAGACGAGTCGTTACTCGCATGACCACAAGGCCGCTGCTTTGTGAGGAAAACACAAGCATTGTGTCGTTTTAAGTGTTTGATCGAATGATTAATGCCGTTGTTTGTGCTGGTGAGGACAGCCTGCAACACCATCAAAGGAAGACTCACAGCCCCATTAGAACCAATTAGGCGAGCCCACGCTGAGTGATAACACAGTTCGATGGCTCCCCGGGTGGAGACAGATGCTATCTGGCTCTTTCGTTGACGCGGCACAAACTTTAAACACACCAGTGTTTTACCGAGGGGGAGCCCGGTCCCTGCAGAGTCCTTTATATCCGATGTAAGACAACTGCGGTGTCAAAGAGCCCCTTGTGATCCCCCTCGGGACCTGTAGGTATTTTAATGGCTGTCTGACCCGTGGTGGCTCTATAGCCTGCTGCCATCTCTCTCTCACAGGGAAACTATTGTGTCGCAGGAGAAACACAGAAAGCAGAGGAGAGCCTAAAAAGACGCTGTTGACTGCTTGTTACTCAATCTGTCCAGAGACTGAGATGAGCATCTGAATCTAAATCTAAAGTAAAGTCAAAACTTATTGTGGGTTGTTTTTTTTTTATCCCTAAAAGAGGTGATATGACTCTGGGACAGAGTGTGTGTTTTAATGTTAATTCCTTTATTCCTTTATTTATTTATTATTATTTAATTCCTCTGCAGCTTTAAAACCTGTTAGGAGGATATTTGTGCCTTAACCTGAAATAGTCACACCACTTGAGTGGATGCTGCATATTTACAGCAGGTTTAATATTCTCGTGGGGAACTGCTCTGTTCTTAACTGTGCTGCTCATCAGAACTCGTAAGCAGCTCACCTAAAATGCGGCGCTGTCTTTCGTTGGCTGTGCGCTCCGAGGCGTCACCATCTGACATCCAGCAGCAGAGCTCTATGCATGCGACCCCCCCACCTCCCGGTCTTCCTCCCATTGTAGAAACAGCTGTAGACCGTGAACCACGGAGTGCGGGTCTGACACGGATTACCTGGATACCGGCTGGAAAGCCTGGGTGGGCATCAAGCAGCGAGAGACAGAAAGGCAGCGCTCCTTCTGCTTCTTTTCTGGCTGAATTAAGTTTCTCCGCTTTTCTTTTTTAATGGGATCTCCTCCAACATCAACCATGGCGAGCCGGCTTCTTCACACTCTGCACATATTACTGATTCTGGAGTCGAGCTGGGGTAAAATGGTTTCTGAGGAAGCCGCGCGTAAAGGTGCCGAAGTCTCAGCGGCTGTGGAGCAGCGCGTCTTTGCGCACGAAGGCGCGAACCGGGACATGGTCTCCATCAACATGTTCAAAGTGTACGAGAAGTACAGCAAAGAGCCGCAGAGCCAGAGGGACGGAAACACCGTGAGGAGTTTTAAGGCTGTCCCGAGTGAGTGGCCACAGCGTTTATCAAACCCATGTTACCTTGGAGAGAACCGGTCATCATAAAATAATCAGCACTGCACTTCAAGGGAAGTCTGATTTAAAACAGATAGTTATGTTTATAACTCTCTGCTTATCTATCAGATATTTCCAGGTAATATTATGGACCGATACATATTGATTGGGCATTTTGTTAAAAAGTCTAAATTAGCTCTCTCCCAGAAATTTTAAAATATAGACAAACTGTTTATTTCCTATTGCACTTTAAAATAAGGCGAATCAGCATATTAGCCTAGTCTTATTTACAAACTCATTTTAGAACTTATAACAGTTTTATGATACTGCTTATGTCCAATCTCGTTTTGGCTTCTCTACTTTTATTTTACTCATTTTTGCACATTTCATTCATGAACTGTTTACATACTAAAAATACAGAAACGGGCTGAAGGTTTACGTAAAAACATGAATAGTCTAATGTTGTGAACAAAATAGTCCCTTGAGATAAGGCATTCTGATCTTTATAATATCATCAGTGCAGCTTCCTAAACGCAGGTTGTTTCAATAACATAGCTGCTCTCGCTTCCCACTGGTGCCAAACATCTCCACCTATATGCTCCGTTGGTGTTATGATTTAGTGATCCGGGGGACTTTTAAGTCTGTTAGTTCTCCAGTAGCTGCAACGGCCTAGGTGTTACACAAGAGCCTATTATCACACCCAGACACCGGCTGCACAGCAAAAAGCCTCAGAGGAGCTCTTTTTGCCATAAGCATTTCCATATGCCCGCGACAGACCTGCTGGACCGACCCAATGTTTGTCTTTCAGGCTGTGGTGGAAGTGTGGGAGACGAGGGTGAACTTCAAGAGTATAGCCATCCAGGATGAGGCTGTTGTTCGTGCGCGAGGCAAGCACTTAAGCGTGCTGGGCTCAATATTTTCCATGCTGCTGCTTATGTCAGTCAGATGTGTTGAGCAACATTTTTGCAGAAAACGTATTGGATGTTGTTATTCATGTCAGTCAAATGTGACAGAATGATATGATAGAAGAGGGCTGGGGGAAGGTACAAGGCAGCAACATGATCGCTTTAGTAATCTTCATTGTTCACTTCAGAGGTAGATCCTCTTTCAGGTCTTTAGCATAGGTTTGAGAAAACATCTGTCTGGTTAAACCAGAGAGTCCTTTTTAAAGCCAATAGATACATTTGAAAAAGCACGGAAGAGAGAATGAAAATAAGGTTGTCCTTTCTCATCAGTTTTCTAATTCAATTTTCAAATTCTCCAGGAGTCTTGCATGGCAAAGACGTGTTCCAGTTCGACCTGTCCACCATCCAAGAATCAGAGCTCATACTCCTCGCCTCTTTTCATTTCCTCTACAAGCGGCCCCGCCAGCACCAGCGACCGTGGCGTTTCCGGAGGCCTCGCCACCCATCCGGCGGCCTCCAGCATCCCTATCCTGCCCCCCCGGAGCTCCTCTTCCACGGATCCTCTTCCACAAACTCAGCTTTTGCGACACCGCTCGGGAACATAACTCTGGCTCCTTTCAAGAAAGGCTCTTGGCAAACAAGGGATGTAACGGCAGTGCTGAAACACGCCAGGGATGTCAAACAGCTCGTGGTCACGGTGGAGTTTGAAATGGGCTTCGGGGCGGCTCGGGGGCAGCAGAGGAGCCCTCACGGCCAAGAGCGCCTCTCTCCAGCCAACCTGCCGTATGTCTTGGTATACGCTGACGATCGGGCCATAGATGAGCCGAACAGCGTGGCCACGTCGCTCCAGAGGTACGGGCCCTTCCCTGTGACGGAGGACGCGTCCCCCTCAGCCTCAGCCTCAAGGATCCGGCGGGAGCTTCACCTCCAGATCCAAACCAACGACATTCCAGAGGTCCAGTACAACACCTTGAAGAATCATGAGCTGTGGCAGAACACGTACTTCCCGGCGAAAGCCAAAGCGGCAGTGAAGCCAGGAAGGAAGAGTCTGGAGAGCGGCGAGGGCCTGGGAAAGCCCCAGGTGCTGAGCTTCGATGAGAGGACGATGAAAAAGGCCAGGAGGAGACAGTGGAGCGAGCCCAGGGTTTGCTCCAGGCGTTACCTCAGGGTGGACTTCGCTGACATCGGCTGGAGTGAGTGGGTCTTGGCGCCAAAGTCATTTGACGCCTACTACTGTGCAGGGGCCTGTGGATTCCCCATCCCTAAGGTTACTGGGCTCATCTTCATTTTGATTCAGATAATAGAAAATTCAAATCTTTTCAGGCATCATGTTTATCTATTTTTCCCTTAGTTTCTACTGTTATAATAGTAAGTTCTGTCAGCGTTAATCCCGTTTACTCCCACTCATTTCCTTTAGGTGGCGCGTCCTTCCAATCACGCCACCATCCAGAGCATCGTCAGAGCGGTGGGAATCGTCCCCGGCGTCCCCGAGCCGTGCTGTGTTCCAGAAAAGATGAGTCCCCTCAGCGTCCTTTTCCTCGATACAAACAGGAATATGGCGCTGAAGGTTTACCCCGGCATGTCTGTGGATACCTGCGCCTGTCGGTAGGGCCGGAGACGGCAGGACGTGCGATCAATGAAGATGAAAGGTTACAAGGAGGACGTACAGGTAGAGCATATATATATATATCAGAAGGGCATTTTTCACATCGAAGAGGACACCAGTGATGAGGACAGCGAGAGGACGAACTCTTGAGTCTCAGTTTGAGAACTCTGTCGTGAAGCTTGGACTAGCCTCTGTCATGATGCGACATTGACGAAACAGTTTCCATAGATGTGTTTTCCTCCACCCAGGCCACCGGCATTTATTTTTCTCCCTTCACCCAAAAGCAGTTTATAGAAGTGCACTTAATACAAACCTGTTGCTGTAATGTATTGACCGTCTGGAGGTTGAAGTTAAGTAAAAAAATGTATGCAGGTAGATCTTCATCTCTGTTCATCTCTCAATAACTTCCTTTAGTCTTTTTCAGCACACTTTCACTTTTATAAAGTGATCTTCCCGGCTTCGGTGTTAGACGAGATAACACTTTCTTCGGTCTCGGCCTGGACTCAGGCCTGGTTTTTGGAAATGTTTCCAACTCGACCAAGCTCAACGTCTGGGTTTTCAACAGTTTCTGAAACCTTCGGACATCAGTATCCTCTGCTGCTTGTCCCCGTCGGTAGGATTGAACTGAAATTTGGACAAAACTGATGAGCTGCACACTGACTCGCGGACTCAGGAGGGTCTGAGGGACACAGAAGCTGCACGGCAGCACATTTACATCCTACCAAATGAATCAACCCTCGTCATGTAAATACTGTAGTTACTAACGCCAACTAAAATGGTACTTATTCTTAAGTGATGTCACCTTGTTGCCATTGAACACCTCCCACATATTAGCAAGGGACGTTATTCATGCGTGAGAGGTAATATCTTCTTTGAACTATATTCCCATAGCCATTTGTTTATCTTGTATATACTGAGTGTATTTTGACGCCTACTGAGACGTGATGTGTCGCTCGCTTCTGAGGGAGAAGCGGTGCGTTGCTGCCACCTGCTGTGCATTTTGGGAAAGTTGAAGAGACTAAACCATAAGGAGAACGTTTTACATTACATTACATTACAGTCATTTAGCAGACGCTTTTATAGACGACTTACAATTCAGATTCTTTTTAGCACTTCCTGTTGCTACTCAGTATTTCCCTTTCGATACATAAATACTGTTCATCAAAGATATAATGTTAAGTTTGTAATGATGGTAGATTTCCATAGTAAGTTAAAAAAAAGGGATGAATGTATCGGACCTTATAACTGTATGGCTCAAAGTGTATTTGAATAGTTGTGTGATGTGTGGTTTGACACATCGTAGACATAATGTATGCATGGTAAGGAAATAAACTGAACTGTACATACGGTCAAAGACACTTGCTGACTTCCTTAGGTTTTTATAAAAAGTATAAATCACAGACTTTGTGTGCATTTGACATACTATACCTTGCTACTATGTATATACATTATAACACACATATGCATATATATATATACGTAGATATACTTACTTATATATGTATGTATGTATGTTTATATATATATGTATTTTATATAACAGAAATGTGTCAAAGTGGCGTGATAGTGTTGATTTATTCTTTAGTATTGTTCATTTTGTAAGGCAATTGCCGGTTTTTCTAACTGTGTTGATAATAGTGACTCCGCCTTAAAGCTGCACTTCTTTCAGCGCTTTGTTTTCATCAGCGTTGTTTCCAGTCAGAGCAGGCAGCCGTTTTCAAATTTTTTTAAAAACGTAATAAACCCACTTTACTTCATCAGTAGAATTTAGCAAAAATCCACATATTTTTCACAGCCGTTGAAGGAGACGAAAACCAGAGCTGGGAGGAGAGTGAATATTGAACTTATTTTCGGCAGATTGACAGAAGCACAGTTGCTCTCTGTGTCTGCTGGATGTGGAAATAAGCAACTATTTGCTACCAGTTTGACAAAATCGACTTTACACGGTGATAATAAGTCAGTGTTGTGTTAACAGTTTTGTTCCTGTTGAATGCTGCTTTAAAGGGCTGTTAAAAATATAACAGCTAATTGGAGAGTTTAAATGTTACATGATGTTCTAAATGTTGTTTCAAAGCTTTTTGCACCCTGATAAAGAAATTCTGGATGAAACTTCTGAATTGCTTGACTTGGAAACAGAAACCTCTGTACTGACTGTTGGCACCAGACATTAGCCATTGCAAGCCTCATCAATATCAGCCATCAAAGACCAGTCTATCTGCAAAATGTTAGTATAATTAAAGTACAGTTTTGTACTGCATATTTTTCAGCCCAGTAATTTGGCCTAAAGTCAAATGACCAAAGTTTCACAACACATAGATCTCAGTCCAGTTTTCCCTGCTGTGTTTGTTTTCCTCCTGCATGTCGACATTATTTGTTGTGTCCGTGCCAGTTGGTCTTGTCGTCGCCTTTCATCACTGATTGACTCCATAGAGAGGAACTCTCTCATGCTTAAATGGGCCATAATGAAAGCAATTCTATGAAACCCGGCATGAACCGAGTACTGAGTGGCTGCATTGGTAAAAGACAGAAATTCCAAGAAAGGCCGGACTCAGGCCAACGTCCCCTGACACATTGGCTTTTGGTTCCGGTTTTAGCTGTGTGATGAGATAAGCAGCAACCTGGAGTGAGCAGGCTGGCGCTGCTCGGCACCAGTGGTGCACACCAATTGTGTTTAAAAGCACGTTTAAGGGGTATTGGCATAGAGAGGTAAAGTCCTGTGCCTTCCGTTAGACCGCCATGGCACATTACTTCGAAATAAATATGTACGGTCATCAGCAGGACAGCGAGAGATGTGGTTCACTGAGCAGTTTCACACAAAACTAAATGGCACTAAAACAAACGTATGACAAAGTGTGACTTTCTTGAGGGGCTTTTAAATGATCTGTTAAATTGACCAGCATGCTATGTGGCCTCTCAATTACAGTGGAAAAACAAGGGTCTTGCGCATTCTGTGCTGGTCGGCTCAATATTGACCTCTCCGAAACTCCCAGTGGCATTGCACTAAATGACGCCATCTACAATGCTAATGATGTTAGCAGCTGATTGCTACTTTTTTTAGATACTGCATGCTGATGTTTTGCCAAGTAAATATCTTTGTTGTCTGGTCTGGGTATGAGGTCCATTTGAGATTGAACAGTTGAATTTAAATGTCCACATTATGTGATATTAGGTATGTCATTTTTAATTCACAGTGCTACTTGTTGCATTTGTGACTGCTCTTTGTCACTGACTGGTTTAGATCAATTCACTTGCACATTCCTAAAGCTTTCAGAGTCTGTCAGATATAGTAGGCTATCTTCCTTATCAGTGCCTTTAAAGGGACCACAGTCAGCAGACATTTTGGTATCTGGAACATGTGCGTTACTTGCAATGAGTGGCTGGATAAAAGGTTAAACAACACTAACTTGTAAGAAATATTTAACAATGATTGTGGTGAAGAATGCAATGTGCTGTTTCTTTTAAGTGTTTTCTTTCCACTGGCCTCAACGCTGTCACCCTCCAGCTGGGAAAAGGCATTTTATGGAGATGTCTGCTTGTCAGTAACCTCACAGTATCCAGTGCCTCTCTCATTATCGCTGTCAAGTGTTTACAGTGTCTTCATTAGCAGCCAGCCCTCTGGTGATAACAAAGCTTAAAAGAAGGCATCAATGGCAGTGATAAGCTTGGCCAAGCTACTATTTTGGTTGACACAAGTCCCCCTGTTTACTCTGGGAGCATGGGAGCGGACATCAGGACTGTGGTCCTTGCATTGGGGATCTCCATTTTCCAACCTTGCCGTCGCAAAGTCTGTTTTCAGGCCGGGCAGAAGGTAAAGTTTGTGCCAGCTCAGGGGATTAGAAAGGACCTCATTTCAAAATGCAGAGCTCCAGATCCTTCCTGCTCCAGGTTTGTTTGTGTCTGGTGGTTTGTATGGACTCCTGCACCTGTAAACCTCTCAATAATGACATCCAGAGTGAGGACCCCGAGGGACTCTACTCCCAGCTGTCAGAGGAGGACCTTCTGGAGGAGGAAGACGCCGACTCCAGGATGGAGAACCTCCTGGGAACAATGAAGGAGGGCTTTCTGAGGAAACTCAACCTGTCGGATGTTCCTCAGGAAAACAGCAAGATCTGCCCTCCTCAATTCATGATGGAGCTCTACAACAAGTACGCCTCGGACAGCTCGGCAAACCCTCAGTCTGATGTCATTCGAAGCTTCACAGTCCAAGGTACATGAACAGAGTTTAACTTGTCATGCAAGAAATATGACATGCAATTATCTTAATATTGTGTAGCTTGAGGGAGTCACTTCCTGTTAATAAAGATAAGTCTTATTCTGGGGTCTTTTTTCCCTTAGTAATCCCCACAGTCAGAGAGTTCAATATTTGGAAATCACTACATGCCAAATGTATATTTCGGTTTTCTAATTTATATAACTAGTTTCTATGCAAATTTTTTATTAGTAATATTGTTCAATTAGGGATTATTTTTGTGGAAAATTTTAAATAAATGGCCATAATTCTAAAAAAATGTATTGCACTCTTAAGTTGAGCATGGTCGAGCCCTGTAGCCTACAAACTTTGATAAAACACACTTTAGTGTTGGCTGTCACTCATTAGCAGATTCTATTATTCTGTCAATATTCAAAATTTCAAAGGATCACATTGTGTGATGAAGTTTGTATTTCCCTCGGAAATTAGAAGCTAGAAAGCCAGGCTAAAAAAAGAAGAAGTGAAAGCTAGTTTAGATTGCTAAATGTAACACAAATTCATTTTATTTCAGTCATTGGCAGCTCCTGCACTCAGTTCATCCTACATTATAGAAAGCAGGCAGTCTAGCTAGTGTTAGCTGTCTCTCTTTTATGGGTCCAGGCCACAGTCCAGATTGTTAAAAAATTGATATTCCTGTGACCTAAGCCTTTTGTACTTTACTCTGTTAGACTGCAAATAAGAAATGGACGTAGTCGTTGTGACGTCACCCATTGGTTTGTAGAATGCTGTTTTGAAGCCTTGAGTTAGCTATTTTGGGCATCGCCATCTTTGATTTTTGCAACCAGTGAATGGAAGTGACCATGTCTGGACTGCAGAGGAGTGTTGTAGAGGCGCAGTGTACGGCTCTGGTAGCAACCTGTCAATCACGAGGTAGCACCGCCCTAAATCCTACTCCGCTTTATGGTCTATTGTATTCTAAATGGGACTATAATTTACCAAATATACATCATGTTGTATTGAAGAAGACTTGAAACTAGAGAATGAGACCATAAACTCAGGTTTACAATGTTTACTGAGGTAATAAATCAAGTGAGAAGTAGAGTCATTTTCTCATAGACTTCTATACAATCCGACTCTTTTGCAACCAGAGGAGTCGCCTTCTGATGGCTAGTAGAATGCAAGTCTAAGGCACTTCCGCATTGGCTTTACTTTTCAGAGCCGGAGGTTGCAGCCTGGTCACTTGTATCATAGCACTAACATGCAGAGTCCAGACGGAGTCATGTAGTAACATACTGAGTGCTGAAATCACAGATGGGGCAAACAGCACAAAGCAACCGCTAATCGTTGCAACTGCAGTAATATCAACATTATTTTGGACCAAATAAGTACACAAGCCAAAACAAACCCCAATGAGACATATCCTACTGATTTATTAAGAGAAAAATAATTTTAAAATCAGTCTGACATAATGTCAGGCAGCGCAGATCTCAGCGTCTGTCTTATATAAACCCCTCTAACCTCTTTGTATCTATCCAACAGATATCCCTCTCTCTGTGACAAATGGAACAAAGTCAAAACACAGGCTGCAGTTCAACGTCAGCATCCCCAACCATGAAAAGATCACTACTGCCGAACTGCAGCTCTTCTTCTTCCCAGAAGCCAGACCAAGGGTCACCTTCCACAATTTCAAGGCCACCATCAAAGTCTATGAAGTAGATTACAACGATTTCACATCCACCACCCAACTGCTGGTTGGAAAAGAGGTGACAGGCTTGGAGAGCACGTGGGAGACGTTTGATGTGACCACAGCTATTCAGAGCTGGATCAAGTCGGGCCATGGAGCAACTGTTTTTGATGTTGTGGTTGATAGGAAGGATTGTGGGGCCTCTAAAGGCGGAGAAGAAGATGCAGGCTGTTTGAATATGAGCGTGTCTGTTGGAAATAATACTTCAGCGGCTTTAATAGTCTTCTCAGATGACCTGGGTAGCAGGAGGAGGGAAACAAAGAAGGAATTAAGAGAAATGATCCTCCACGAAGAAGAAATCATCTTCCACTCCGACGCCGACTGGAATAGAGGAGATCAGCTTCCAAACGAGATCCCGGAGGTTCAACATCCACGGAGACAGAAAAGAAAGGCAGAGACGGAATACTGCCAGCGGACCTCTCTCAAGGTCAACTTTAGGGACATCGGCTGGGACAGCTGGATCGTGGCGCCTCCAGAATATGACGCCTTTGAGTGTCGAGGCCTGTGTTACCACCCGCTGACAGACGAATCGACCCCTTCAAAACATGCCCTCATCCAGGCGGTGATGAACCTCAGGAACCCCAAGAAGGCCAACATGGCGTGCTGCGTCCCCATCAAACTGGACCCCATCACAGTCATGTATCAGGAGAACGGACGCCTCACTATAAGATACCTTTATGAGGAGATGAAGGTGGCAGAGTGTGGTTGCAGGTAGTCAGAGAGAATTGGTCAGCTCTGGTGGTAGCACAGGTGATCATAATGGTTCAAAAGTCAGTCGGCTGTTCATACCTTCCACAGGCCAAGTAGAAGAAAAGTACCCCAGGTCTAAGAAGAAGATGAGATAGAACTTTATTTATACCAATTTTGCAGAAGTTGCAGTACAAAATAAGAAAGAGTGCATGGAACATGGATGCCTTACCTATTTATTCTCTTGATATAGATAGGTAGTATATTAAAATAAATAGGTAGTATGTGACAGGTATAATGTTTACCATGTTGACATGGTGTTAGCATGCTAACATTTGCTAATCAGCACGAAAGACCAATACAGCTGAGGTTGATCAGATCAAATAGCTGTCGGGATTTTTAGAAAGACAAAAGTCAACCTGGTGGCACAAAAGGAAAAGTCAGGAGATCACCGAAGTCATAAGAGCTCATCCTCTGTGTAGCATTAATGTCTGAACGAAATATGGCAATCCGTCCAATAGTTGTTGATTGGTGGACCGACATTGGCATTTTTAGAGCCAAGCCGCTAGCAGTACAAACAATATAATAAAACATTACATTAAACATACTGTACGTACCTTTTTACACTGTAGTCATGAAACAATGCTATGTAGCATTTACAGTTTATGCTATTCCTTTAAATCTATTGCTAAGAAAAAGTCTTAAACTCACAAATAGGGATATGTTTTGAATGATGGAACCATCAACAAGTCAGTTACACTTTTTGCATGTGCTGCTATGAATTCTAATGGCACCTGTGGCCTTTGTTAAAATTGTTTTTTTTAGCATTTTACATGTTAACCACACTAAGCAATAAAACAAAAGGAGACAGATATCTTTATATTGGGTATTTAATACTGGATATATGTACATAAAAAAGCTTGCCCGCACACTGTTTTGGTCTAATACATTTCAACAAAACTAATACAATTGTAATTTTATGCAGTAAATAATGTTAAACAGAGCAGAAAGTATGTAAAAAGTAAACAAAAAATGAATCGTAAAAATCTAATCTAAAAAACAAAAGTACGTTAGTTTTGTTTGTTATCAGACATCTTTGGTTACTATTACAAGAACTAAAAAAATATTTGGGTTTTTTGTAGATAATAATGCTACAGTACATCCATCAGTGATGTTTCTAGAACAAATTAAGAGACTTGTTGGCATTAATAGGGCAACATTTAATCACAGCTGTCCATCTGTTATTCATCTACTAGTTTTAGTGTAAATCTGTACATTACCATTGAAAGTGTAATTTGTTTATATATATATATATATATTATTTTAGTGGTATTCTGTAAATCACTGCCGTAGACAGACTTGTACAGTGTTCAGCTTGAACATGCATGCTACATTGCTGAGTGGAGAGTTATTATTGTACTGTATGTTTCATGATGTCTACATTTTGTTTCTGAGGCTTTCCTACCCTCAAATGAATAAAAATATTGTCACAAAATTAAATTTTATTTTAGTTACTCAGCTCATCCTGCATTAGCTGCATTTAGTAACTTTCTTTTGCATGACTGAATTTCTTTTTCTGTCCAATTCCTACTTCTTTGACTTCAGGTGGTGACCATTGTGTAGTACAATTCATAAATCTCAAACCAATAAAATCCTCATAGACTAGCTAGACCAAATGCAACTGCCTTTGTTGCCTAAATTGACACTAATCCCCTTGTATCGGAAGCTTCAAACTAATAAATATTAGCATTGCCTTTTACAAACAGATTCAGAGGATTGATTTATACTTTCACCACACAGCACAAATAACTATTACTTGCACTACAAATAATGCTAACCTCATTCTCAAAATATACACAACACTAGATAAATCAGAGAAGACAAGTGCTGTTTCAGCTCCAGGATGCAGCCAGGGGGAGAAAAGAACGTATGGAAATGAATTGGTTTTATATTGTTACAACCCTGACTTAAGGGAGGCAACATGAAGGAAGAAACTAGTGTTTTCAAGTTGGAAGAACCTAATTTTAAATGTATTAAGGAAAATACAAGAGTAAAGAGGAAACAAAGTGGTGTGGAGACGAAGAGTGGGGAAGGTGGAGGAAGGGCCTTTTGTAGGTCGATCTCGTGCCACTGATTGCATAGGAGGAGTGAGTTGATTAGGATTTTGTATGGATTAATTTTGTTATTTTTTTACATTTCAATCACAAACTTCTCTGGTATGTTTATTCCAGTAAATACATGCAGTAGCAGTATAGGGATTATTGATTTCCTGCATTTAATCATAGCTGCTGCCACTGCTCGTTAGAGGATAGTGAAAACAGCTGTGCGTCATTGTCTCCCTTTAGCAGTGACTGGGCTCTGTCAAGTGACTCTATGGCAGATTGCATTCTGTTGCATTGGTGCAGTTATATACTGTGTAAGCTCAAGTGTCCTAATGGCTCAGTTATGAACAATGTAAGTACCATAAATATATACTTGTTCATTTTTTAAAAAGAGTTACAAAGTTTTGTTCTGTTTTACTTGGTGACTGTTAGCTTTTAATTCTGTAAAATGTTTAATTCTGTGATTCACGATATCTTTTGTGATTGTAATGTAGGCAATATTTTATAAGGGTGGGAAAAGTTGTGAATATTGTCTGCATGTGTCATTCACACCATCCAAGACAAATCCTGAATTACCTAAATTCTGATGGTCTGTAAATCATATTTTTTTGTAATTTGTCGTTTGTGTTAGAGTCAAATCACAGTTAAACTACTCAAAGGCCGAGACTTGTATCACATAAAGGAAGAAAAAAAAAAAGCACAAGTAGAACAAACTAATTCCACTCAATCCAAATATTTTCGTCTTAATGCACAGTGTCAGTTTTGTAAATATTTGAAGTCAGTGACACATCCTTATCAGCGCTGAAACCTCTGTGACAAGACAAAAATGAGGGGTCAAGTTCATGTAGACACTTGCGCGTCCTTCCGGGGTGACTGCTCTCGTCTTAAAATAGCATCAATAACAAGGCAGGCAATCCCATTTCAATGTCCAACAAAATAATTGGCTCAGTTGACTTTTGCCCCCAACAGCATGTGACAACAGAATGTCTGGATTAGCAGTACAATATTACATCTTGAGCCTGCCTGAATTGATTTTTTTGTCCACTTGGGAGAAGCACAATCAGCTGTAGACTTCTAAGTTACAAATTGCGACCTTGTAAACTTACAGTACGGATCCTTGGACTGGCCTTATAGAGAGAAAGAAAATGTATTTTGATTTACTAATTTACTAATTAGCGCGCACAAAATATAATTCCTTCTCAAGGAACAAGATAGAAATGTATTGCCTCAATTTGATTAAATGTTCCCACGTTTTGGTTTATTTGGTTAAAAATTAAAAAACAAAACAAACGTAACCAGCGGATCTGCCTCGTGCTTGACAGCCTGCAACATCACTCCAGTTAGAGACTGCAGCAGGGTGCGTCGTGCAGGCTCTCTGTATATACAAATATTTTGTGTGCACAAATTCATCAAATAAAATGTTTGTATGTATATATATATATATATATATATATATATATATGAAAACATTTGCCTGCTGTGTCTGGAAATGACGCTGATGAGAGCAGATCAGAGCGGTAAAGTTGTGGGCCAGGGTATTTAATAATGAATTTATGATTCATGCAATCTCTGCAGGCTAACAAGTTTACGGAAATAGCTAATGAGTAGCTGTTCTTGCCCGCTAACATGCAAATTATACAATGAGATTATTTCATCTGACAGAGCAGCCTTGATTTCAGAGAATATTTTCAAAGCTAAAATGCCACTGTTGTATTTCAAGCAAGATAGCAATTTAGGGATTGTAATATCTACGCCACTGCTATAACCAAAGTATGACACAATGCACTGTTTAAAAGTCTCGATCTGTGTCCTGGGAGCTGGCATAGGGGACTTATTATGTAAGGCATGAGGCGGTATTAAAAGTTAAGACGTGGAGATTAGCTGAGCACTGTGTACTGTAGTATGTGGAAGGAGATGATGTCTGGCTGCATAACGCTGAGCTGCAAAATTGCCTGAATCAGGGTACCACTCGTTATTGATGGCAGATTCAAGGTCTACATATAGATTTTAACACAAATATAGTTTGAATTAATTGTCAACGTAGGACTTTCATTTCACCAACGTATTATTCACATAAACCTTTTCTTTATTTCACCGTCCACCAAATAAAAAGATATACATTGTGACCATTAAACCATGAGAAACAATAGCCCACTGTGAAAGAAGAACAAAACAGGAGAAAAAAGGAGAATAAGCAAATGACTCAGCATTCAATCCAGATAAAGACTTTTTGTTCTTATATCCAGAGTGTGGGTGTGTGGTGTTTTTCATTACCCTATTCTGATCCCGCATGTGTTTTAAGAAGACTTTGCCACGTGTCTATAATCGTGTCACCAGTGGGGCGACCCAGACATGACCCCTAAAGCTACCAACAGCACCAAAATACACCACCATAAGCTTCCATAACAAACATGGGAGTGAGAGAGAGTGAGCATGAGAGTTTCTGATCAGGCTTTCGCATCAATCAGTCCACCTCAAACACATGTTTGACCCGTCCCTCTTTTGTATCTAGAAGAAAATTGTACGATGTTTAAATATTAATGAGATGACATATGGTGAATTTAGAAAACAATGCCGAAATATGACTACAGAAAGTAATGGTAAATTGTGTCAAGCACATTAAGCTCCTTGAACAAAGACAATGCAACTGCATAAGAGTAATGCATTCTGCTTGTGTGGGAAAAGGTAAGAAACTGCACAGGCTCCCGTTCACCATTTTTGATTATGTCTGTTATTGTCTGCTGGCTGAAGATAATGCGATTAAAGGTTTATTGGGAACAAAAGCCTCTTATGTTGATGTTGTTGTGTCCAAAAAAAACCATGACAGTGACAATGTTCCCTCCTATAAAAACAACCATCTCTCAACACAGGCAAAAGGACTAAGTCAGCCCAGGGCAAGAGAAGACTGAGTTGTTATCTTTCCATCAGCGATGATGAAGACCTTGGCGATGGCGCAACACACACCATCCCTTTTTTTGATGCTTCTCCTATGTACTCCATCCGTCAAGTCATCATTCCAGCCCGCCCTGATGTTAGAAATGGCCAAGATCCTTTTGGAAAACTACTGCTTCCCTGAGAACTTGGCTGGGATGCAGGAGGCCGTCCAACAAGCCATCAACAGTGGAGAAATCCTGCAGATTTCAGACAGGAAGACCCTGGCCTCTGTACTCACAGCTGGAGCTCAGGGGGCACTGAACGATCCGCGGTTGACTGTGTCATATGAGCCCAATTTCGTCCCGTTGATGCCACCTACGCTGCCATCTCTCCCCATAGAGCAGCTGATCAGGCTGGTGAGAAACTCTGTCAAGCTGGATATCCTGGACAATAACGTTGGATATTTGCGGATAGATCGGGTCATTGGGACGAAGACAGCGGCAAAGCTTGGCTCCCTGCTGAGAGACAACATTTGGAACAAAGTTGCTCACACATCCTCACTGATCTTGGACCTGAGGTATAGCACAGCTGGAGAACTGTCTGGAGTTCCCTTTATAATCTCCTATTTCTCAGATGCTGAGCCCCTCATTCATATTGACACTGTGTATGACAGGCCCTCAAATACAACTAGGGAGCTGTGGACCATGCCGTCAATTATTGGGGAAAGGTATGGAAAGAAGAAAGACGTGATTATTTTGACCAGTAAACATACCCTTGGGGCTGCTGAGGCAGTGGCATATACATTAAAAAATCTAAAGAGGGCCATCACAGTTGGGGAAAGGACTGCTGGTGGCTCCGTAAAAGTTCAAAAGATTAGGATCCCCCAGTCGGAGTTCTACATAACAGTTCCTGTGGCAAGATCAGTCAGTCCAATCACAGGCCATACCTGGGAAGTGAGTGGTGTTTCCCCAACCGTCAACGTCATCGCCAAGGAGGCTGTCGCAAAAGCCAGGTCTCTTCTGGCTATAAGGAGTGCCATTCCAAAAGTTGTGCAGAGTATTGCCAACATAATCGAGAGGTTCTATGCTTTTACCGACAGAGTTCCAGCGATCCTTCAACATCTGCAATCTACAGACTTATTCTCTGTCGTATCTGAGGAGGACCTAGCTGTCAGACTGAACCAGAACCTCCAGACTATGTCTGAAGATCCACGGCTGATAATCAAATACACACAAGACAATGCTGCCATAGTAGAGAAGGATCTTGCACTTGACAACTTTCCAGATGATTTGGAATCATTAAAAGTACTGGTAGAAACAACGATCAAAGTAGAAATTCTCCCACACAATACTGGCTATCTCCGCTTTGACCAATTTTTCAAGTCGTCTGCAGGGGATAAACTAGAAGAGCTCATGGCAAAAAAGGTATGGGAGCCCCTCAAAGACACTGATAACCTGATTATTGATTTACGCTATAATATAGGTGGTTCCTCTACTTCTCTCGCCCTTATACTGTCCTATCTGCAGGACGTTTCCAAGAAGCATCATTTTTTCACAATATATGACCAAATTCAGAACACAACAACAGAATATGGATCTCTGCCACAAGTTGCAGGCCCAGCCTATGGCCCCAAACGTGGGGTTTACGTGTTGACCAGCTACTATACAGCAAGTGCCGGTGAAGAGTTTGCTTACCTGATACAGTCACTACATCGTGGCACAGTCATTGGGGAAATTACATCTGGTACTCTAATGCACTCAAAGACATTCCAGATAGAGGGGACAGATATTGCCATCACTGTCCCTTTCATAAACTTTTTAGACAACCATGGTGAATTCTGGCTAGGAGGTGGTGTGGTTCCTGATGCCATTGTGTTAGCTGAGGAAGCTGTGGAGCACGCTCATGAGATTGCAGATTTTCACCAAGGGCTCCAGTCCCTCATAGGAGGAACTGGAGTACTGTTAGAAAAACACTATGCAATCCATGTTGTAGCGCTTGAGGTGATTAAGATACTGTTGAGCAAATGGGCTGAGGGATTGTACTGGTCGGTGGTTGACTTTGAATCTTTGGCATCTCAGTTGACGGCAGACCTTCAAGAGACTTCAGGCGATCATCGCCTTCATGTCTTCCACTGCGATGTCGAGCCAGAGTCACTTCATGATGGCCCAAAAATCCCCAATGTTGAAGAAGTGGGATACATAATCGACGCTTTGTTTAAAATTGAGCTTCTGCCAGGTAATGTTGGCTATCTGAGGTTTGACATGATGCCAGATGTAGAGGTGGTAAAAGCCATTGGGCCTCAGCTGAGAAAATCAGTGTGGCGCAAGATAGTGAACACAGATGCCCTCATAATTGACATGAGGTACAACAGTGGTGGATATTCAACCGCAATTCCCCTCTTGTGCACATATTTCTTTGATGCTGAACCATTGCGGCATCTTTACACTGTCTTCGACCGCGCCTCAACCACCATGACAGAGGTCATGACATTGCCTCAAGTCAGAGGTCAAAGGTATGGGTCCTCCAAGGACGTCTATATCCTCACCAGTCACATGACAGGGTCAGCAGCTGAAGTGTTCACCCGCTCTATGAAGGACCTGAAAAGGGCCACAATCATTGGAGAGCCAACGATTGGAGGGTCTCTATCAAGTAGAACCTATCAGATCGGGGACAGCGTCCTGTACGCTTCCATCCCTAACCAGGTTGTGTTGAGTGCGATCACTGGGAAAGTGTGGAGCGTTTCAGGGATTGAGCCTCACATTATAGCCCAGGCAAAGGACGCTCTTCCTTTGGCACAGAGACTCATAGCAACAAGGCTGTTGAAGAGAGAGCAAGGAAAATAGTTCCTCATGGTGTATGCTCACTTTAACCTTTATAAACTAGGAGTTAATTTGTCTTGTGTTTAGCCACCACTTCAATGTCATAGTCCATTTTCTTTGTGCGGCAAGTGTTGCCTGTGTGACATCAACATTATCTCCCAGAATCCCAGACCATCCAGTCTTCACTATAAAATACATTTTTACATTCAAGGTGTTTAGCTGATGTATAAGCTTATTATTAGCGGGAATTTTATTAGCAGTGGGTAAGGATCAAATCTCAAATCTGCTCTCCTAATCTGGAATTAAAAACAGTAATGTCGGATAGCCCGTTGACATTACAGTAGCCTCATTGCAGTGTGAACAGTGAAGTATTGTGAATAAAACAACATCATACAAAGTATTAATACACCAATTATCAGTGTTTCTTGAAATAAATTACACTGCACTATTTTTATTGACGCTACACCTCCCAACCTGGGTATTTTCATCATGTGAAATTGCCATTTTTTTCCTCTGTGTTAATATTTTATGTTATTCCCTTTTTATTACATTTTAAATGTGTTTTAGGTAAATATTTTGTTGACCCATATTAATTCATGAAAAATGTTTTGATCATTATGTAAATTAATGTTGATGTATGTCATTGTATTGGACAATTTCTCATGTCATTGATTAATTTCTTGATTGCTTGCTTATTTATTTTTGTTGCATTGGGGTTTTTTTTTGGGGGGGGGGTTTCAGCTTCCCTGTTCCATCACTGTAAAACTACCAGCAGAGGGAGTAAGTACCAAACAAACCTAAACTGACTCTTGTTCACTTCAACACCACTGTAGATGAGAGACAACTGCTATTAAAGGTGTAATAAAATCATTCAGTGGTTATTGGTGGAATTATTTGGGATTTAATTTACTCTCCAGACATCAAGAGGAACATTTCTCTTTGACCATGAAGAAATGAAAGAGCAGCTTTAAGTTTTGAATTATATGGCAATCATGAGTTTTCACATGCTCCATTTCAACATTTTCTTGAGTTTTCATCTTCAAAAATAACACGAAAGTTACATATCAATGACTTCCACTTATAAATATCGACACCAAGAGGCTTAATAAGTGAAATCACAAACCTTAAACTCTTTTCCTGATATTGAGTTACAAAGTTTTCCTCACATGACGCACTTAAATAGGTGTTTGAAATACCTTGTGTAAATTTAAGACGACTATCTTTGGCAAGACCTCTTTGTTACTACACCGACATGGCTAGGTTGTTATTGCCATACAGAAAACTCAAGATAATGCGATTAGAGGTTTATTGTGTCGCAAATCCTCTTATGTGTGTGTTAACAGAGACCTTGCAGCCAAAACAGTGCCATTCGACAAAGAAACTCTTCGGAGAAGGAGGTTTGGCTCAACAACTTGCACTTTCCATCTACTCAATTTTTGTCTGACTAAACTGACAAAAATGGCAAAGCTTATCTTCCTGGTTGCACCTCTGCTAGTTTTGGGGAATGTTTCTTTTATCCATGCCGGGTTTGCCCCCAACATCATCATAGATATAGCAAAAATCATCATGGACAATTACTGTTCACCAGAGAAGCTGGCGGGTATGAAGGAGGCTATTGAAGCAGCCGGCAGCAACACAGAGGTTCTTAGCATCCCAGACGCTGACGCCTTGGCTAATGTACTCAGTGCTGGAGTCCAGACCACAGTCAGTGACCCACGTTTGATGGTCTCCTATGAGCCAAACTATGTCCCTGTGGTTCCCCCGAAGATGCCTCCCCTGCCCCCTGACCAGGTAATTGCCGTCCTGCAGACTTCGATCAAGCTCGACATCCTGGAGGGCAACATCGGCTACCTGAGGATCGATCACATCCTCGGGGAGGAGGTTGCTGACAAGGTTGGCCCTTTGCTCCTAGACCTGGTCTGGAATAAAATCCTGCCAACCTCAGCTCTCATCTTTGACTTGCGCTACACCAGCAGCGGGGACATCTCAGGAATCCCCTACATTGTGTCTTACTTCACCGAAGCCGAGTCTCCGATTCA
Organism: Anarhichas minor; assembly: GCF_050575085.1. NCBI lineage: Eukaryota > Metazoa > Chordata > Actinopteri > Perciformes > Anarhichadidae > Anarhichas > Anarhichas minor. The sequence continues at coordinate 6,565,056 of NW_027466463.1, read as the reverse complement.
CATTGACAGCGTGTATGACCGTCCCTCAAACACCACCACAAAGCTGATTTCTATGTCAGCACTGCTGGGGGAAAGATACAGCATTACCAAACCCCTCATTATCCTCACCAGCAAAAACACCAAGGGCATTGCCGAGGATGTTGCCTACTGCCTGAAGAACCTGAAGAGGGCCACCATTGTGGGCGAGAAGACTGCTGGGGGCTCTGTGAAACTCGACAAAATCAAAGTGGGCGACACTGACTTCTATGTTACCGTGCCAACTGCAAAGTCCGTCAACCCCATCACCGGCTCCACCTGGGAGATTACAGGTGTGACCCCCGATGTGGAGGTTAACGCCGAGGACGCCCTCGCTACCGCCATCAAGATCGTCAACCTCCGTGTCCAAGTTCCAGCCATCATTGAGGGATCGGCGACCCTGATTGCAGACAACTACGCCTTTGAAGATATTGGTGCTGATGTTGCAGAAAAGTTGAAAGGGCTCCTGGCAACCGGCGAGTACAGCAAGGTGGTCTCCAAGGACAGTCTGGAGGTGAAGCTGTCTGCTGACCTGAAGACCCTGTCTGGGGACAAGAGCCTGAAGACCACCAGCAACACCCCAGCCTTGCCACCCATGGTGAGTCCCTTGTACATAAGATTATGGTCTTTGGATGTGTCTTTAGGTGTCATTTGTTGATGTTCAAACAGCTATTTAGTTGGTTATTTACTGACGTAAGTTTCTTTGAAAGAGTTTTTAATTTACACTTTACTTGTACAACAAAAAATTATCTTGTGTTCAAAACGTTTCTAAAAGTATTCATTACAAATGTTGTGGTCATGTGGGAAAGATGATTTTACACTGCATTGGATAAACATGTTAAGTCTTTGGAGGATATGATATATGATATATATTTGGAAACGTGTAATATGCAGCAATTCAAATATCTTCAATATGTGAAATATATACCTGAAAAACAGATAAATGTACTTTTACTTAGACATATTGCCTATGCTTATACAACAAATGCTGAGTTGTTTATTTTTCACCCACCCCAGGATTATTCTCCAGAGATGTACATTGAGCTGATCAAAGTCTCCTTCCATACTGACATATTTGAGAACAACATCGGCTACCTGCGCTTTGACATGTTTGGAGACTTTGAGGAGGTCAAGGCCATCGCCCAGATCATTATTGAGCATGTGTGGAACAAAGTTGTCAACACTGATGCTATGATCGTTGACCTCAGGTGGGTAATCCTGCACAAGTAAAAGCTTCTATTCAAGATCCAGTGTGTCCATTTTGGAAAACAAATCATCCGCTAAAGCCGCTATTGCTCATCAGTCCTCTGAATATAAAGGACTTAGTTTGCATAAGTGTAGTATTTTTTTGTATGTATCATGTTCATCATCACAAAGGACCATTAGATTTCATCATGAATCTAACCTTTCTATGATGGTCTGGCTACTGTTTGGTGCAGGAACAACATTGGTGGCCCAACAACAGCCATTGCAGGCTTCTGCTCTTACTTCTTTGATGCCGACAAGCAGATTGTGCTGGACAAGCTGTACGACAGACCATCCAGGACCACCACAGAGCTCCAGACCCTGCCTGAACTCACAGGTAATTTTAAAAAAAGAAATCAAGTCATAGATTCCATAGATTTTTTACTAACCAGCACTCGTCTACCTCACACCTTTAACCTTGTTCTGCCTCCATCTCTTTCTCTATCTAAGGCACAAGGTACGGCTCCAAGAAGAGCCTGATCATGCTGACCAGCAGAGCAACTGCCGGAGCCGCGGAGGAGTTTGTTTACATCATGAAGAAGCTTGGCCGTGCGATGATCGTCGGAGAGACCACCGCCGGGTCTTCCCACCCACCCAAAAACTTCAGAGTTGGTGAGACTGACATCTTCCTCAGCATCCCCACTGTCCACTCTGACACAGTCGCCGGGCCAGCCTGGGAGGGAGCTGGTGTCGCACCTCACATACCTGTCCCAGCTGACGCCGCCCTCGAGACTGCCAAAGGCATCTTCAACAAGCACTTTGCAGGCCAGAAGTAAACCTCTTTTGCATTGGCAGCCAAATAGTTTCAAGATTTAGAATTAAGACTTGTTTGAGAAGCGAAGAATGTAGATTAAGTATAAAGTGTAATCTGCTATTAATTTTGTCAAAACCTAAGCCTTTTCAGCCTGTTTGTAATGTAGAGCAAAGGTTGAACAGTAGGATTTACCTCTACTTTGTATTTCTGTTGAATGTTTTGAGAATGAGTGATGCTGCGCAACCGATTATTTTGTGAAATGGGTATGACTAATTCTGTGTCAAAGATCAGTTTTATCATCAAAACAACTTTGATTTACATGTTTGAAAAGTCACATGTAAGATATAGGAAACAAATTGAGTAAAAACACACAAAAATTACTTTCAAGCTCTGTTTGCTATTCTTGTATTATGTTGGATTTTTGGAATTGGGATCTCTGTGAAGTGATCCACTTGTTGCTCTGGTCAGAAAACGTCATGCAATGTCCTCTGCAATGTCCTCATTGTGTATGGGAAATGCTTGGGTTGTATCATTTCCTGTGGTGAGACACAATAAAAAAGACTGAAAACTCAAATACAAAAGTGTGTGCTGGTCATGTTTTACATTAACAGAGTTTGTACCATTATAGAAGTCCTTTTTTGATTTATCGTGTATCTATTCTACAGTGAAGTGCAAGAAGTTTCCTTTTTATTATTGTGTCATAAGATACAACTGTCAGTTACGACACCTTTAACTAACAACTTGGAAGAGAAAACAAAATATGTATCTGTTAAATTGTGGCTTTAACTCACCAACAAAGGAATAACATGATGGACTTCTACGTCCGTACACATAAGACAAGTTTTGGTACCCGAAGGAATCATCCAACAGACAAGAAACAGAAGATCGGTCGTGGATTCATTTTGATCTCATGTTTTAAGGACCATGTGGTCTTTGTATAAAATACAAGAAAAAAGAGATAAGAACCCATTGTTGTGCCTACTGGATGCCATAAAGAGAGCAAACTTTTGAATCAAACAAAGGACGTATTTTATTCTGAACCTATAAATTGTCATGTCTTTCAATATCAACTTTTTTAAATAATGTGAAAGTACATTATTTCAGCTGTTATGTGTCTCTCAAATTATCAGGAACAAGTAGCTGAAGCTTCCAATTTGTATTCTTAACAGTCATAGACTTTAGTTTAATCGTGCACAAACCACAAACTATTATTTCTGTGGTGCAATTCAGACCATGAACCCAGATAATTAGGTGGGCAAGATTCCCTGATTTGAGGCCCAAATCTTACCACAAAATAATTACTCCTGACTCTGAAGAGTACTGGACCCTCTAGAAAATATATAGTCTATATGTAACATGTTGGTCTAAATCCTATGTCATTAGATTTTGGTTGTGTTTGGGTCTCTCTGTTTAACAGAAGGCAGAAGTAATGATTGTAACTAGTGGAATTTTGCAATCCAAGGATGAACTTGAGAAGCCATAAGGACATGCCAAGACTGTTCTTTTTTTGTAGGGGAGTGTACACTGGACTTGAGTGTTTATGAGTGTGTTGTAAGTGGTATGTATGTAAGCGGCTATGAAGATATACTGTATGAGTGGATATGAGACAGAGGAGCAGTGCACTGGTAAGCACTGGAATTTATTTTGTAAACCATAAGGATCTGAAGGGGGGTCAACATGTGTTGAGACACAGGGGCCAAAGGGTGACACAGTGTGGGAGGGGTTGGGGGGGTCTGACACTTAAGAACGGGATTTACCGTGCTACTAATTCAGGCTGCTACTGATTGTTTTGTAATCTGTTTGTCGGGCCTGGTTTGTGTAAAAGTGATGGGAAAAGCAAATTCTACAAATATTTCCCATGGGAACGTCAAGACCGAGCATGAACGTCGTGACGCCAATGACGTCAGACGCTACGTCCCTCTGTCCACTCAGAAGTTATCATTTAGATATCGATATTTACCCAGAGACATAGGTCACATACAATTTAAACAGTATTACTCGTTCAGAAAACTGGTTTGATTACTGTACCCATGATTGTTATGAGTTAGTATTACTGTTCGGGTTCACGGTGCAGAAAAAGACCAGCCGTAGTTAACGAACTAGCATTTTGTAGTTCTTTGTTTGTTTGTTTGTGTAATAATCATTATCGGCAAATTGAATCCTGAGAGGCATTGGCGGACTCCGCCACTAACAATAAATGGCTATTGCTGAAAAGATGCCGACCATAAGGGTTTCGTTTTATGAAAATCTTGTGGATTATAATTCAAAGCAGATACAGCTTAATAACATATCACAAATATACACCCAGCAGACCTGGTGGCACATAGTATTCATAAGAATGCTGTACAAAACAGATACAAAGTGTGAGAGGCCCTGGGGGTTTAAAGGGGCCCAGAAGCTCATTTTTACCCTGGGCCCCCTTGGCAGGTTATTCCGGCAGTGCTCACAGAGGTAATGAATCACCTCCATCTGTTTGATGAATGACAAAAAGAGAAACAATTCTGTAAGTGTATATTTCTTGTACCATGTAACTGTATTCTCCACACTCGTTTTGCAGCCTCTGGTTTATCATGATGATTACAGATGTTGCTGTTCATGGTATTTATTATGATTACAGATGTTGCTGTTCATGGTAATTAACGAGCAGCAGCACAGAGAAAGTCAACACACATGTAGTGACTTATGAAGACAAAGTGCTGGGAAAACGATACATAAATAGACACATTGGTGTTAAGACTAATTTAATGACAACAAGCTTCATCATTCGGCGACATTTCTCATAATCATGATCCCATCCTGTCCTGCGCCGAATCCTCCGCAAAATGCGCGAGTCTGCCACGTGAGGGAGGCGCAAAATGACCCATTTTCCGTCTTTCTCTCTCTTCCTCAGTTTGAAACATGAAACCTGGTCCATTTCAGCCAAGTCTGTCCCCCGTCTTCCAGTTCCTCCGCGCCAACACTGCTCTGCGTTACCCAGCTTCGTTTGGCTTTTTTTGCAGACCAGTTTTGACACTTTGACTGGAAACTTTTATCCATATAGATATATACATATATCTCTTTTTTTTATCAACCACCCATTAATTTGAGCCATCCTCCCCTTGACGCCGGTTTTGATTTGTTTCTGCAAATGCTGCTTTTAAAACTTTTTTCCCTGCTAACTGCACGTGGATTCTGAAATATCCGGAACTTCTATTTTTTTACTTATTCCATCTGGGAGAAAGCATCTCTCTCTCCGGCGTGTTGCTATGATTGTAAACTAAGAGACGTGGACGCATCGCCTGCATCCTTTCTTTTGTCTTTGTTGCACCTCTGCCTCTTTAATTATATAACTGTCTCTGGGATGTAAGAAGACACTCAAACAATTGTTTTTTTTTTCTTTTTTTTCCACAAAGGAATAAACCTTGTTTTTTTACCCGAGGGGAAAAGCATGGCGACACTTAAATTGAACATGCGTGTTGTTTTGGTTTTATTCGGATTATTTTTGCTCCCTTCTCCATCTGCAAGAGCCGAGCCGGAGCAGCAGGACGAAGAGGAGGAGGAGAGTTCATGTCAGGGCGCTTTTGACCTATATTTTGTGCTCGATAAGTAAGTGGAAACAGCTTAAAATGATATGTTCATTAAATCATATTAGGAATATCATTTGGAAACTAGCCTACAGAAATTCTCGGGTGCAATAAGCCAGCAAAACACACACAAAAATAAGCCAACACCTGCATTTTCTATTCGTGTTACTGCTACTTTTATTGCTGTAGGCCCTAGGTTTATTTCATTCAGTTATTGAAGACGATCTTTTTCAAACATGAGGTGAATGATACCAAAGTTTCTGCTCTTAACATGATTGTTTTAAAAAAAAGTAGAAAAGACTATGGACTGTATAGTTTAGCTGATTAGCACCGCTGCATCCGCAGAGACATTGTGCGTGCGTGCGCGCGCGCGTGATGACGCTGGAAAGGAGGCTGATTTACAGAGTACAGTTTGCTGAATAAGCAAAAAGAAGACCAGCGGTTTGGATGCAACAGTGATATCTCTATTTCTCTGCGGATTTAAAACCCATTGTTTCTTCTTTCTCCACATAATTTTGTCACTCTCCTTAAAACGTATAACTGTCCGAGGCAAAGAGGCTGTTATTCTTTTTAATTTTCCCCCCACTCATGCTGAAGGGATTTTTTCTGCTCTTTGCTCAGTGACTCCTCACCGTTCACTCTCTGTACGCCCACATAGGAAAAATGCTGTGGTTGTGTGACATCTTAGCGCTGGACTCTAGCCGGAGAAAAAATAAAATGTCAGAGAAAAGCAGGAGAAACTTCTAGATTGCCTGTTTCTCTTTCAATGCCTTTACTGTACATCCAAGCGCAGTAACTTGTGTTTTCCTCCATAAGGGAATACAGAAATCACCCTCTTTGCCATAATGTGACTCAATATAAAGATCTATACCTCATTATAGTACTCAAGTATGACTATAAATACTGTAACCCAACTACTCATCCTCATTGTAAGCCACTGAGCCTAATTTGATGGAGAATCTGCAAACAGCAGAGGAGGAACCTCTGTTGTGAGCAATTAGAAACTTTATTACAACTCTGCTGTTGAATCTGTTCAGCACCTAACCTGGGTATTGCTGCATCAGCGCTTATCCTTCTCCTTGCATTAATGGAGCATTGCCGGGAATGGGGAGGGGAAACAAGCAAGGACAGGAAGCAACAATGTTTATGGAAAATGTGGTGTTAATTTGGAGGACAACATGTTGCACGCAGCACCTTTAATAGCTCGTTTTGTGGGGGGCTTCACCTATGAGGAGGCTGTGAGAGATAAAAACAAAAAGAGAGAAATCTCTCGCAGATTAGCATCACTGATGACTATATAACGTCTAATATGCCATTCGGTGTATGGCTTCATCTAATTAGCTGACATTTTTCACCCTGATGGGCCCTAGTTATCAGCATAGTGACAATTTGAAGTGCCTTGCTGTACCAACTGAGCACATAATCCTTGACATGTCTCCTGACTTGTAAATGTTTTGATTCCTGAGTAGAAGTGGACACAAAACACGGAACTGCTCCCCAGATGTGCGGGGCAGCATTTGGCTCGCGCTGTGCGGTAAACACTGACACATGCTGCGAATAAGGAAACGGACTCTTTTTTTTTTTCTCCTCCTTTTGTTTCAATATCAGATGCTATTGTTAGCTGGTCTGCGTGCTTTGATGCCCACTCTAAGGGGTGACTAACAAGGTTAAGAGAGGAAGCTCATTAGAGACCTGCCTCAGCCTCAGCCTCAACCCCATCCCTCAGGCCTGAGTTGGTTTTATGAGACGTAGCCTGAACTCTCTGCCCTGGTCGATCCATGTGGAGGGCGTTAAGTGTGTGAGAATGGGGGTTTTCAGTATGTGGACTAGCAGAAGATACAGGGTAGTAAAATGCTGACAGTCCTCCCTTTCGCCAAAGTACAGTAAGACACATGGGACTACTTTAGGGATAGTGTGAATCATTGGTCACCTGGACTCCAACCCTGCGTGGATGTGTTCCTCTTTTGGAAATAACCAAAGACCAGGAAGTTCATTTACAGTGAGTTACACAACAGATTGAGCGCTCTGGTTGAGCAGAGGGGAAAATGTGGCTGAGGGCTTTTATATAATGAGCCACAGATTATGTCACTTATTAGCCACTTGTCTCTGGTTGAACCTGTTTTAATCAGCAATAGCTACAGTAGCTATTATCCACCCAATACTGGACGATTGTGTGGCATACGAATTAAATCATAAGCGTTTGGTGCCCATGCAGGCAGTGTTCCTTTCAGTAAGGTGAGAAGTGAAGCCTTAGCCATAACTTAACCAGCCGTTTGCTGATAATGTAGGAATATCTAACACACCAGTGGCTCTGTGAGGCTGTATACTTTGAGCTAAATGCTAACGTCAGCATGCTATCGCAAGGAATCTCTGTCTGTCTGTGTTCATGTGAGAATGTCCTTTCGCATATCCCAAGAACCGTTCTTCCAATCTGCTTCTCGCTTAGGCAGGTGTATTGTTGGGAACCCAAGGGAGAGCCATGTCGAAATTGGTGCAATTTGGACCAGTAACAAGTTTAATATTTAATAAACTTTGAATACACAAGCAAACTGTGCTCTCTGCAGTTCACTTATGAAACAAATATTGAAATTTTATTTAATTTGGGGGAGCACATTTTGCTGTTTGAAGTCCCTATTTGTAAAAAGTGGTGGCCACTGATGGCAACCAAAGGCCAAGCATTGGTTGCCAAATTTCTCAAAATGGTTGCCAATGGCAATCTGGCAACCCTTACCGTCGAGCCCCGTTATGTGGGGCGTTGCAGAATTGTCCGATTCAACATCATGTCTGAAGATAGCGTTGGTCGTGTTTACCTGGAAAGAAGGCGCACAGACACATGGTAATGCTGATGGAATTGGTTTATTTGACGAGTAAAGAGAAACACACTTTGGGCATTGCGTTGTAGGGTCACGAGTTTCACAGCAATGAGGAAAGATAACTGCTGCGTTGGCTCATAAAGTTGACTCCAAAGGCATTCGTTGCAGACTCGGGCAGATGATGTCATGTCACGGCTAGAACATGTAGGACAGTGCTCTCTGAGACTGGCTGCAGTCTGGGACATCCGGCACTGGGTTTGGAAAATTCGGGTTTTAGAGAGACACACTATCCTCTACTGCTAAGTGCCCTTCAGAGCTATTTATGACATACTTAAGGAAAGGACAGGTGTTACAATACCCACTGGACTCAAAGGGGGGGGAGGGGCAGCAACACAACAACCAGTGTCAGGACTGAATGGTTGCAACCAAATAAATGCAGAAGTTAGTTCTCCTTTCAAGTCCAAGCAGCCCACACGCGTTAAACTGTGACTTTAATGACTAATAGGAGGATGGTGGAGGAAATGGCAGAATGCTAACACATATCATTTTCAAGTAGGAGGGAATAACTGGAAGATGACACTATATACAAACCCAAAGGTCTCCAAATAAAACAATGGTGTTGATTGTAAAAACGTGAACAATTCCAAACCTTTGGCGATTCAAATATATATTTTATATATAAGTGTTGTTTTGATACAGTACATTGTGGGAACGTTTGGGCCGTAGCCACACCCTGCCAACCGCTAACGACATACATCCCTGTGTTGTGGTGTATGGTATATGAGACATACAACACCAAGGAACTGATGTCACCGCTACTGTAACCTAAATGAAGTCACACACAAGCTAGACTAAAAGTCTACAGCTGCACTCGGGTGTAATGTTTACCATGTCAACCATCTTAGTGTGTTAGCACACTAACGTTGGCTAATCAGGCCCAAACACAAAGCACAACTGAGGTTGATGGGAACGACATACGCTTTGTATGCGATCATTAGGACCAACGTATTAGACAGATTCCAATCTTGACCTGATGATGGCGCTAGAGGAAAAGTCAGAGGATCACCCAAAGTTATTAGGCTTAATTGTCTGCGTAGCAGGAACATCGATACAAAATGTAACAAAATGTAAATTACTTCATTTAATGAAATCCCTAGAGCCACGCGGCTAGCTTGGCTAAAAATCTGCATGCAACCAGAATGAAGAAACAGGCTGATGGTAGCTCCCCACCCACAACTCCAGAGAATAACTGAGGACTTTTGTGATGTGCTTTTTGGCCAATTTTGCTGTCCAATTATGAAACCTTAAGCTCTAAAACAGTCACTGTGGTCATTGGATGTATACCTTTAAGCCCTATACTGCTGCACGTGTATTTGCTGATCCGGAGCTGACGGCCCTGCAGTTTAGTGTTTTATATGTTTTCATATGGAAGATGAAATGATTCACCTTTGAGCCCTAGTGCTAATGTTCACTTCTTGATGACTGCATTTACACTATTATGTTTATGTCGATTGTGCACAAATTAGAAGCAATTATTGCGCAATATTGCTATCAGTGTTTAATTTGTGGATTACAATATCAGCTAAAGAAGGTGGAATTAAAACAGACACATGAAGTCTTTCCCTTTGTGTCAATGTCTGTCTGCTTTTGATGTATCTCTCTTTCATTTCCACCAGACTCCTATTTCCGCTCGAATCCATACTCCTCATTGCTCCTCATGAGATACACTCTTTTCACACCCCTTTCACACCCCTGTCTCTTTGTCTTGTAGGTCCAGGTCCGAAATACAGTCATTTCCGTTTGTTTTTTCAAAACTACTAATCACGGCTGCAAAATGTTGTTGTTGTTAATGTAGTCACGAGTTGGCGCACCGGTTTGGGCGTTGGGTCATGCTGCCTGAATCCTGGCAAGTCAGCGGAAAAACCAAGACTTGCAGCTGCAGTCCATAAATATTTTGGATATGTCTCGCAATGGAATACGTTCTAGCTCTGGAATGACACTCGCTCTGTGTTTTGTCATTTGGTCTTTTGCAGCGTGCTGCTTTGGTGTTTTCGGCAGGAAGAAATGTCTTTTTAAATCTTACCATGCTGTCTGACGTCCCACAGGGACAAAACGAAGACCAGAGGTTTTAAAGGGAATGAATGCCGCTCTAACTCCTTTCTAAACCCTCTGGTAATATATTATATATGACTCTGACCGTACAGAAAAACAAGGTGCATTACAGATGGTCTGATGAAGCCAGAAAATAAAGACTCTTATGACACACACCTCACATGCCTCTCCTCCAGCTAATTATCCCGTAGTTGTTTTTTTCCCCCAAACAATTCCTCAACAATTTGGGAATAGAAGTGCAGCATTAGCTCCTCATTGACTTCTACAACGGCTGTAAAAGTAGGTTTGTGGTTTTAAACAAACAAATCCTTGTGCCCAGTCAGTTGAATTGGAGCACCACCATTGGCTGCAGGCTGGGGTGGTGTGGGTAGGCCCAGCTGGAATGGCAGACAGCCTCCTCGGTGGAGTTGGGATTTTTTTCTTTTTTTTTTCTTCTTCAACACTTAGAACCGTGAGAGCGAAGCTGAGAGCCGCTAAGACTTTAGAGCGATGGAGCTTTTTCCCACATGCCGTCATCCCGTTGCCCTCTGGGAGAGAAGTGCTTGCTGGGTAGTTAAAAGTGGACTTAGTTGAGAAATTAAAGAAGGCTTGATGTCAAACACGCTTCAGCTGTAATATCCTGTGCTAGAGTTTAAAGGATTGCAGGCATACTCAACAATTCCCTGCCTTTCAAAATGGCCACTTTAGGGCCCATAGCATTTTTTTTTAAACATCAACTGTTTTCTCCTTTGAAGGCTCCTTAAAGCAGTATTATGTTGACATAAAAAAATGACCTATGGTACTTATAATGGAAGTAAACGGAAAACTTGTTACCGTATCCTAATTATTTTGCTTGAGAAGGGGACAAATGGCAAGTTCACTGAAAAAGAATGTTTTTCTTTTAGTTTGCATTGGTGTAAAAATTAAAAGCCCAATCTTTTAATTGACCAAATATCAGATGCAGTAAAGAGCTTGCTACAGCCCAAATGTAAGCAGTCTAACACGCTTTACTCAAATGGCGAACACCGGAATGTTAAAAAGTATACATATACATTGTGAGCATGTTAGTGTGCTTACGTTAGCATTTAGCTGATAGCCCCCTGTGCCTAAGCACAGCCTCATAGAGCCGGTCTAACATGGCTCTAAGTCTTGTTGTATAGTGTGGAAATCATTAAGCAGACACTTAAAAGTTGCTTGTGTTTTGTAATCCAGTACAGTGATCATCAGGTTTGCATTATTGTTTTTGCTAAGAATAGCATCATTATGTGATAATTCAACCCAAAGTCAGTCTTGACATTGATTGTATTTCATTAATATAATAATGTAACACTGGTAAGCATTAATGCAGACTTGGCGTTCACTGTATTGGAACATTAAGACGTGATGCACAGTTCAAGAATGCATCAGGAGTCAGCTAATTGATTGGAACAACTGGAAAAAGTTAGAAAAAATAACACCCATAACTCTTAAACTGTATCGCCTGTATCTTAAAATGGTCGGCATGAATTTAAAATTGTTAATCTCTTGTCAAAGACTGAAACTTGTTCCTGCTCTGTCTTTCTGTTGTAACACTTTAGCCCTCATCCAGCTGAACTGTATGCTCACCTCTATACACACACAGTCACACCATCTCTCTCCTCAACACACACACACACACACACTTTATGATTCATTTTCTGCAGAACCAGCCGAATGATTTGTCAATTAAGCAAACCCAACCTCAAATATATCCCTCTGGGAGCCTTATTGACTCATTATTGAAACAGTTTTTACCGTGTATAGTTTAAAAACATTTTTTGGCTTAGCCTAACAACGGTCAGTGGTTCCATTGAAATTCAAATCGACAAGTAAACACAACCACGTCTCAAGCTTATATAAGCCATTATAAGAGAGTTGACAGTAGAGTGATAACAGGGAATGAGGTGGAGAAAGATGTCCACAGACCGACTTGCCTTAAAACCCAGAGGCCAGAGTAATAAATCAGATTTTAAAAAGATATGTTCACCACACAGCAATTTCATCAACTGTTTACACTTTGCTGTGGTTGTCTGGTGGGATTGGTGCTTCGGGCTGTTTTGTATGCCAGCTGTGTTGGCTGAAGCACACGGGCGACACTCGGCCTCATAGTTTTTTATCGAATCATCGGCATGTTTCCTCTGGCAGACGAGTTTTGCGTTGGAGCCAACAGATTTTTCACATTATCTCACTCCCAGTCAGCTGAATTTACTGTACGATAAGGCTCTTCATCTTTCCCTTTTTCTCTTTCCTTCCTCTCCTTTTGTTTCTTTTTCTCTCTCGGCCCTTGGATGGCGCACGTCCAGACACATGCTCTTCATCTCGCTCCGAGAATCTGTCAAGATCAAGAGAACGCTGTCGCTCGGCTTTCGTCGATTTGCTGGGACATGGCTTCAAACCGCCGTTGGGTCTTGATCACTTTGTCTGCAAATTGTATCGCCCCGCCCCCTCACCTCTCAAACCTACTTCATGTGTTCAAACTCCAAACCACTGAACTCCAGGGCTCAGCTCGGACCATTAAAATGAGATCAAAGGATTTAGGGGGGAAAAAAGGCACCACATAAAATTGTTTCGTTAAGAGTTATAGAATGAAACGGCCCACTTCCTTTAACCAGTGCTGTTTGGACAGGTGAGTAAAACTGCAAGCTAGGCCTCGGCCCCACGGCTACAGCCACCTCGGTCAGTTGAGCGGTTCCAATGCAAACAAGAGTCATTGTGGTTCAGGAATAAAGATAAGCAGATGAACACCAAAGGTGGGAGTCCTCAGATTCACCCTGGTGTTAAATAAATACTCAAAGATGATCCCCACACCTCTACGTGACCATTAGATGCAGGAACGTCTCGCCAGACTTTCTTCTTCTGCTTCCCCCTCCTCCGTCGCTGTAATGGAATAGTTTACAAAAGAAATTGGCTCCTGCCATTCCTTCAGGTCAGAGACCGTCAGTGTGTGTCTGTGTGTGTGCGTGTGTGTGTGTGTGTGTGCAATCCTTGTGTGACTGTTTCTGTTTGCGCTGCACATTTTGTTGAACATCCAAGCTAAACATCTCTCCCACCTCAAGCTTTTTTATGTTTGGGGAGGATTTTGTTGAGCTTGTAAGGTCTTGTCCTCTTTCTTTGCTCAGTCAGCCTTGATGTGGGGGAACGAGTCATGTCATTAGATCAACAACAACTCGGAGAAAATGCTTAGGTCGGACATTTAGTCGACCGGCATTTGTGTCGGCTCAGACTAGACGAGTGAAAACAGTGAAACTTGCATTACAAGTATATGTTATTTTGGATGCTTTTATTGTATTTGGAGGAGAGGGTCTAGATATTACCAGCATGGGTGGCCCAAAGGGAACCTGAACCTCTACCTTTGGCAGAGGGGCAATGCTCGACTCATTCTGCAAGATTCTCTGTGTTTTCTCTCAGAAAGTTGCTTTCCTTTTTAGCAGTTCGTCGCCTTCTGAGCAATCAATTCTGTTTGTTTTCCTTGGACTTTAAGTCGATGAAGTTTGCTCTCATTTCAGCTACTGTTGCTCGTGTTGACTCCCCTTGGAATGCTCGTTGCTGCGGAGTTTGTTGAGAGTTTTGAATGCAGATTAATTTCAGCATCTGCAAAAGTAATTGCTGATCGACAACTCTATCATATGAGATGTGCGACAGTAGAATTCATTATTCTTGCCTCTTTAAAGTGGAAAAATGGAAACTAGAAGATTACGAACACACAGTATTCTTCATACATTGTCCAGTCTGCCAATTAGAGCATTTAGAGTCTGGAAGCATAAAGAGCCTTGAATGACTGAGGCACGATGAGAAAATCCCTTGGCTGTGTCTACCCCCCCGAGGCCTGGCCAAATAATTACCCCTCTGCTGCCAAGCAACAAGTCAAAAACACCTTAGGGTATAACCTCTGAGACACACAATTCTAAGGCAAATAACAATAATCACAATTGATTTCCATTTCAAGTTTTGGCCATGTAGCAGGTGCTGTTTTCCAAAGCAACTCGCAAGACGAAGGCTCAGGGTTTTGTGTATCTACAAATATCCAAATAATCAAAAAAACAATAAGCGTTGTTAATAGTAATCTCATTTACTGAACAGATGTTTTCTCATCAGCCCAAGGCATGAAAAGCCTGTGAACCAGAAATTGTTCAGTCTGTGTGTTATGCCTAGAGGGGGATTCTCAAACCGATTTCTTTTGAGTGTGCTGGGAACTGATACAACTAAAAGGTACGCTAGGATAACGAACTTAGTGTTTAGTCTGGTTCCTGTTACCTCCCATACAAACAACTGTTTCAACCTGATGATTTCTTGCAGTCAACAATAAAAAAGGTCACATTTGTACGTTTGGCTCATCCTCAGTGGACTGCATGTCAATGGAAACACACCAATAAATTGAAACCCAGCTAATCCCTGTGGATAGAAAAAACGTGTTGACCTTCTGTCCAGAGAAATAGCAACACATCAATGCCGGCCAGTTCCAGTGTGTCTAATGCCGTTACATCAGTTAGTCAGCACCTAGAATAGCATTGAGTCATCCTTTATTCTAAGCAAGCCTCTTCCACTAAACAGGCCTCTAGTTTGACCACCAGTCAATTAGCTCATTTCCCATGTGTCATCTCTCTGGCTCACTCGTTAGCTAATGGATGACCAGCTGACCGGTCACATCATGCCGGATAGACCTCTCCGTTAATGCTCACACTTAATAAAAATACAACAAACACACACACACACGCACACAGTCTGTCCAGAGGAAATGAAGGTAGCTCCGTAGGGAGTTTTTCATAATAGTCCAGTTTTATGGAGGTTCCCCTGCGGAGACCGGTACCTATTTCCTCAGCCTTGAGGGCCTCATTCAGGATACAGGAGGGTGCTAAATTACACACCAGACCACACCACCATAGCCTCTTTTATCTCAACAGGCCCCTCATGTATAGCGCAGGCTAATTGTTTTAAGTTATTCCCTCCAGTGGCATTTACATAAACGTGATGGTCCATGTTTTTAATTAAATTTAGGTTTAAGTTCCCCCCCCCCCCCACCAAGGTTTAGTAACAGATAAACGATGTGCTAGCTATCAATCTGTTGCTAGCTAGACAGCTAAAGTAGCATTCTAGCTGTTGATAGAAACGATGTAATGAAAGTAATGTTCCTTCCATTAACTAAACAAAAAAACAATACTTTTTGTTAAAAGATAATTTCAACAGAAAGTGAAGTTACTGTAACAAGTTGAACAGTTGTGTTTGGTCCAGAATACATACAGCTTGTTCTTGTTTTGGAGCTAATGATGCTACCACCTGTTTTGTTTTTGGCAAAGAAAGCAATATTCTTCTTGTATGACTGCCATAACCTGTGGAAGTTAGTGTGTCTGATAGATAATTCTAGCTGAACAAATAATTTGTAACAGATATGTATACAGGAATCGTAAACTATCTTTAATCTTGGATTAAGGGTGAATGTGCTTCGCAGGTTTTATAATAGCTGTATTTTGATTAGCATTGAGCTACTTTGAGGATATTCTTGCTTACTCGTGTTCTTATTGTTACTTCTTTCAACCACTGTATGGGGCATTTGAACTCATGATTTATATATATTTATTTGTTTTTGTCTTAGGTCTGGCAGTGTGAAGAATCACTGGGAGGAAATCTACTACTTTGTGGAGAATCTAGCTGAGAAATTCAAAAGGTAAGGGCTCCATGCTCCATGCTCCATGCTCACATAGGCAAACATACATGTCAACACAATTTATCCATCAAGTATGCAGTACGAAAGGGGAATGTATCCTGTAACATTTGAAAGGTTTGAAAAAAGGTTTCACGACTGGACTTTAAGTCTTGGGACACTTTACTGCCTTGCTGCCTCTGTACTCTGTACTTCCTGGAGCCCAGAGCTGAAGATCACTGAAGAGAAACACATACTTTACGCAGCAGTAACCCCGGTAAAGTAAAGTAAATATCTGTCCCTACAGCGACAGCTGGCAATGTGCTTAGCCACCCAGCATGCAAGCTGATGTTTCACTGTCTTCAGTAGCTGAGCTGATGTCTGGAGTCAGTGGGGGTACCAGCAGTGACTACAGGAACAAAGATCTTCTATGTGTAGAAGCGGCCTGGTTTTTACACCCTGGGTAGACACTGCAGCTTTAAGTGTCTCAACTCAGATCTCTTTCCCCAAATGCTACTCACCTCTGACGTTTTATAATGAGTGCCAATGATGAGAAGTTCCACATGGATATTATACAGGTAAGTAG
This sequence comes from Anarhichas minor, assembly GCF_050575085.1. NCBI lineage: Eukaryota > Metazoa > Chordata > Actinopteri > Perciformes > Anarhichadidae > Anarhichas > Anarhichas minor. Next base: position 6,548,333 of record NW_027466463.1, on the reverse strand, counting down.
TACTCTTGAATGAAAATTATTTTTTAATCTTGTTTTTTTTCAATAACATTTCCCCAGCAGCATGATTGCCCCGAATTTACAAAGTTGAATAAGCAAAATATAAACTGTATTCATACTGTGCAGCCTCTTCATGAGATAGAAAACATCTGTCTGTTGGGAGTATGTCGTCAAAGTTCATGTGATTATCAATAATTTGCATCCTTTTTAGTTTTTTTTTAACATCAACCATATTGATTACACATGTGTCAAACATGCAAAACCAATCTTTCAGTGAACATAAAGAGAACTCTATTGAAGCAAATGAAGATATTGTAGATATGACTGCATCCTCTTATGGCTAAAATATGAAGTATAATAATACAAACAATACAGTGCCGTGTAAAATGCAAAATTTCAACAGCTAGCCCTTTGTTTTGTCCGTACTGCTCGAAGGCCACAACAACACCTGCAGCTCTGCGGTTTGACCATAGAGAAGAACCAACCGTCCACAAAGTTTTTCACAAACATGACAGCGCTTCAAACAGCGCCAATCTGCTTTCACTTACTGTCTCTCGCAAATAATACGACATTTTTTTACGTCAGATAGCTGTGCATGTATGTTTACAAGCACGCAATTCCTTTCTGAAGATAGAATTTCACCAACAAACAAAAACAACAAGCTTTCCCCACATCTGAGGGCTCAGCGATGTAGTTTGAATACAAACTTTTGAGTCGTGTCACGCACAGGAGGTTCGAATCGTGCTCGCAGGCACAACTCCGTGCATGGTGTCACTTGACGTCTTGGTGTGTCGGGCTGCATTCAAGATGCACTTCAGGAAAACAATATGTTGCTTTCGCAGTGTTACTGTGACCCTCACAATGTTTGTAATTAATCTCAGATGGTGTGGAACTGTTTGTATTACTTACATGTTGTGCAAGGTGGGAAAACACCAACTGGCAGCCAAATGCTCTGTGTTTGGCACGTATCGTCAATAATTGATGATAAATGATTTTTCTCACTGCACTGCCAACAATGTGGGAGGCTGAATGACAGGTGAGATGATGGGTTTTTGTGTTTTTCTTTCCTGTTCCAGTCCCATGCTGAGGATGTCCTTCATAACATTCTCCTCCAGAGCGTCCACCATCATGAAACTGACGGAAAACAGGTAAATTAAGTTCTGGCTCATACCGTCTGTTGTTTAATGTGATGAATTAACTACAACCGACTAATCCAAGCTGAGTTTTTGTTATGAATAAATGTTATTACAGCACGGAATGCTGTTGCACCAGAGTGAAAGAAGATGCTCTCTGAACTGACATGAAGCTAAAAATAAAATGGACCTGTGTCACCGTGTGACTGTTGAGAGTGTCCCCAGCTTGCATTAGTGCTCCACTGACTAAAATCAACAGTCTCAGGGGGGACTTTTGTAAAGGATAGAGACATATGTCCTTCTTCTCTGCAGAGGGGACATCAGAAAGGGGCTGAACGCTCTGAAAAATGAGATTCCTGGTGGAGACACATTCATGCACCTTGGACTGCACAGGGTAAGCCTGTGTCGAAATTCTTTTTCATGTTATTCTACACTTCTTCTTTTAGTTCAAATGTGAAGCTTTTTGGTATTTCCTGTCTTTCTCACCACGAAAAATGTCTCCTACTTTTAAAGGCAAACGAGCAGATCCACCAGGAGAACTTTGGTACGCATGAAAGAAAAAAAGAAAAAATAACTTTCCCTTGTGAATAACTACTTCAAGCTCATGGTCATGAATTATGTTGAGGTTACAGCATGTCTGCATGCTTCTTCCAGGCACGGCCAGCGTGATTATCGCGCTGACAGACGGAGAGCTGCAGGAACATCAGCTCATCACTGCGCAGCAAGAGGTAGCCACTTATAGCTCCGGCAGTGGATCACACGTTTTATTTGCTTGAGTGCCAGAACCCACTCGCTTTAATTGCTTGTGTCTCCCAACAGGCGGAGAGAGCCAGGTCTCTTGGAGCTATTGTGTACTGCGTCGGGGTCAAAGACTTCAACGAGACGCAGGTAACGCCAACGTAATCCATTTGTGGCAATTTTACCTTTGTGTTCCCCTAAATGTCGTTCTGTCTGGTTTGAAATAAAGACCATGCATGTACAGTATACCACATGTGCTCAGGAATCCACGCTAGAGTGTATTGAGCGGCCCCTGTGCAGTTTGGCTAACCCATAATTTAAGATTTCCTGAAATCCAATCCAAGAGATTTTTTTACCCTGAGCTGCCTCTTAAAGCTGCCAATTTATGTACTTATTCTATGTTCTTCTCTAATTTAGCTACTTATCTCCTCCCCCCTTTTTTTCCTCCTCCCACACCTCCGTCTCCACCTCTCTCCCTCTGTAGCTGGCCACTATTGCGGACACCATTGAGCACGTGTTTCCTGTGCTGGGCGGCTTCCACTCACTCCGGGGAGTCATCGATTCGGTAAATAAACTCTTCTCCGCTCAGGGGAGCGTCCCTGTAGCTGAAGCTCACATACGGCGGACGTCCACAGCGTTCATGTATTTATCTACAGTCTGTCAGAGCTGCCTTCAGGAAACACTCGCTCAGATATGAATGCACAGAGAACCCCGTTACTCATCAGACATCCGGTCGCTACATCGATTTATCCAATGCAAGAATACAAAAGCAGCACTGATTCATATCTAACTGTCAGCGTTGTAGTCGAAGATTCAACTCAAACGGGGTTTTTTTTAAACGCGTTAGGTAGAACTGTAGGTCTTTGTGGACACTGGGCTCATGAAACTCATGCACATATTTAAAGAGTACAGTACAGGCAGGGTCCAAGAACAACAAGCCCCGTCTCCCGTAATGTTACAGACTTACATCTCCAAACTCCCGTGGAGTATACTGATGCGGCCATAGTGTTTAAAATATGCGTTTCAAGAAGTGGAAAGTTTTCAGAAGTGATACAGTGTGATTATTAAGCTCTTAACTGCCAGTCAAGTTTGATAAACCTGCATGTTACAACGAGGCCAGCAGCCGTGTAGGAGAAGAATAGAAAATAAATGACTTTCTCTTTGTTTACCCTCCAGATCATCAAGAAGTCCTGCATTGAGATTTTGGCAGCTGAGCCGTCCAGCGTGTGTGCCGGAGGTGGGGAGCTGAAAACACACACTCGAACACACACACACACACACACACACACACTCACACAGTCGGACACAAACTGAAGTGGGTGCCAGCCTCCCATCGTTTCTTGAACTGTGTTCATTTCATTACTGCGTGCCCCGTCTCCCCTGCTCTCTCTTCAGTAATGACATTCCCAGATCATACATGAGCATCCAGGTCACTTACAGGAAATCTCTCGGGACGGGGCCCCGCCGTGGGGATAATATTGTAGGCTCTCATTAACAGGGTTGGCCGTGAGAGAGTGACGGTGCGGATATTGGATTATAATGTAAAGTGGACAAAATCTTTAGTGTCCTGCCAAGAGAAAGATCATGCCAGTTAAAGGCAACATTAAATGGGCATTAAATGGCACAAATTAACAGTTAAAAGTTGCACTTTTGGCAACGGCAGAGGGACTTTTACAGCTTCTCACATCTGCTTTTGTCTTTTTTTGCAAGCAGTGCATTTTACAGAGTATTTCACGTGAAACTGAAAAGCAGTCTCTGGCCTGCTGCTCAGTTCAGTCCTGCAGGTTCAGTCTCATCTTCATGGATTTATCGCTGAATATTTTCCCTGTTACAGGCAACATCGCAACTACTGAGGTTACATACTCAATCGTATGCTGAGTGGCTCAGTTGTGGGGTGGAAAGGTTGACTCTGCTGGCATTTTCTACTGTGTTTACTCAGATTCCCTCTGCCCGATGACAAGCAAATTAGGGCTCATAAATTAAAGACACATGCCTTATTAGTTTAGATTTGGGCCTGATCTGATGTGTTTCTATTTTACTGTAACTCACTCACTAGGATGGACCGTCTGTGTATTTCTGTCTCTTGGTCATATTATTTCTGCATGTTATATTTGTTTACATAACAGGGACAATAACAAAATGTTAGGGAAAAAATGGGGAAGTATAAATATATGTACATATATACATGCACATGTCCTACATATACATTCATACATATTTAAAGTAATAAGAATATAAAATCAGAATAAAGGAGGTACTATGCATTCTTAGATTTGAGGACTGAGGCCCATATTTCCAGCAATCTCTGTCATGTACCATACATGCAGTATAAAATGTTCATTTTGCTTGCCAAAGAGTGTTCCAAAAAAAATGTCAATTGTGCGTTGTGTAACCAGAGTCTTTCCAAGTGGTGGTGAGAGGAAACGGCTTCCTCCACGCCAGGAACATCAACCAGGTGCTCTGCAGCTTCAAAATCAACGACACCGTTACAGTCAGTGAGTACACGCCTGCACTTCTGTCTCTTAATGTAACAACGTTTAGATCAGTCTCTTTATCATGTGTCAGTGCTGAATAACTTACTGGAAATATGACAGCCTCATCAGTACACAGTGCATGCATGAGTGGATCCTCACCAAAGAAACCTCATCATACATCACATTTTATGGCAAGGAAATGGTCAAATTCAAATGTGCATATATGATCTTCTAAAGGCCATACAGATCAAACACTGGCTGTCTAATGTGTGTTCATAATTTACAATAATGCACAGCGATGTAGATCAGACTGAGGAGTCTACTTTGTACCTTCATTGAAATGTTGTCTTTGCTTCCTAGATGAAAAGCCAGCTAGTGTAGAAGACACATTCCTGCTGTGTCCGGCTCCCGTCATCGATGAAGTTGGGAAGTAGGTGCCTCTTTTTGTTATTGATTTCACATTCATCTTTGATCATTTCATTCTTTGCCTCAGACACAGAGAAAAACACATGTATGCATACACGTGTACACGGGCACAGGCCATGAGAAGCCTGCCATACATTAGCTCTTTTTTACAATTCCCCATCCGTGGCCACATTCCTCTTTTTTCTAGATTACAGTACGGCTTAGCAAAATGTAAGGGGCGCTCTGTAGCCGTGCCAGCACATGCAGTGTGTAAACCCTCCGTGCATCTGTCCTGCTTCTGTCCTGAATTAGAACAGAGCAGTTCTCCCCAGCTCCACAGAGCATTGGAGCATCTTTCAGCTCATTGTTTTTTGGTTTTATCAGCCACTTTACTGTTTTGGTTCAGTCTCACGGCTCTCATCAGTCATTTACAGCTGCAGCTGTCTTGAGTCAATGTTGTGTTTAAAGCTTGTTTAAAGCTTGCCGCCCTTCAGCGGCAAACAAATCAAATATGGCAGCTTTAAGGGCTTTTACTGGTGAATACAACACAGCGTCCAAATGTACCACACAGTATAAGTACCTGCACTTTTGTGTTATCTCGGTACATTTACTTTTCATGATTCTGGAGAATCCTCGTGCATTTAAGAGCCCAATTCCAGACGACACTGGAGGAAGGGAGGGAGGGATGTAAAAACTAAGATAACGGAGGTTGTTTTGCTCAAAACGTTCAACCCAGAGTCACACCATCAGCTGGGCCGTACTCTCTTTTTAAAGCCCAGACCGTGGTCCAACATCAACAATCCACAAACCTCTTTAACCAAAGTCTTCATGGGAAGAAAGTCCACAGAAGAGACGGTTGAGTGGACGCTGGTTAAAGCCTTTCAAACTGCTTGGAGACAAAGAGTCACTTTTAGCTCCTTTTTCACACACTTTCTTGACCTGTAGCGGTATTTGTGTTGGTGATTGCATGATTCCATAATTACGCTACAAATTCCATCATTTGTATTCTCCCGACAGAAGTTACAAATCCGATTTACGGTTAATATTTGCACTGGCAGTGGTGCGGAAAGAGAGCGGATTTGATTTCCACTGCAGGGAGGAGAGATTTAAACGACCCGGACTGATGACTGTGAAGCTTTAATCAATACCTCAGCAGAAGGGTCGTAAAGCTGAGGAGGGTACATCGTGTGCCTTCGCCTCCCTTAAATGTCCCATCAAGCCAGTCATCTCCTGCCTTTGTATACATTTTCTGTTCTCTCCTATCCCTAACTTATCTTTTTACCCCTCCCCCTCCCTTCTTCTCTCCACCTCTGCCTTTACTTTCGGTGCCACGGTGGCTTTTTTATTTTCACCAACTGCTTTGCCTTGCTGGTTGTTTTCCAGCCCCCCTCTTTCTTTCTTTCTGTTTCATTTCCCCCTCTATATCTGTCTCCTTATTTGTGTCCGTCACCCAGAAGCTTTCTTTCATCCCCTGTCCGTCTCCCACTCTCTTTAAACATGGTCCCTGTCCAGTTTCGGCTGATCAAAGCCGGGTAGCAGCTTGTCCGGTCTTTCAAGTGTGCGGCCGCGCGTTTGTGTGCAGCTTGACTCCTGACAAGGTGGAAAAACCTTGTGTCTGTGTGTCTGAACCGCTCCATTAATACCCAGACAAATGAAGTTTGTTTTTGACTAATTTGCAGCCGTTTGTATCCCTTTTGATACATTACCTTTGATAGCAAATTTGACCAAAAAAAACTTACTCAAAACCCAACTTTTAGCATTGCTGCAATGCTTCCTGGGCTTTTTTTTTTTTGGATTTAGATTTAGAGTTCAGGTATGCTCTCTCTGCCCCTCTGGAACGTGGCATCATGTAAGTTTGGCCAGTAAATAGGAATGCAGGCTACTTAGCGCTTGTCTTTTAAGCCGAGGATTCTTTTAATGAGCAGCAGACGAACTCTAGTGTTTTGTCTCATATGTCCTATTCAAGTGTGCGTGTATGTGTGTTCTTGCTTGGACCGCCTGCCGTGTCCGTTTTATTTCCTTGACTAACAGCTGTCAGACAGAGTGCTCGGCAACTAACATTTCCTCCACTTTATCTCCTCCACATCCTCAACATCCCACTGGTCAGCTTTCTCTGGCTCATTTTCTCTTCATACCATTTTCCTGGTTTCTTTTTAAGGTCCCAGGCTTAATATATCCAGTAAAATAGGTTATTATAGTGGTAGTGCTCCATTGTTGTCCAAAAACTAATGAACCATGTGCCATCATTGCAAAGAACATGGGCCCTGTAGTTTATTGTGTCTCAATTCCACTTTTACCCGCCACAAATACTCACTAAAGAACCAAATCTGTATTAATCCATTTTTTTTCCCATCCATTCCATTTTCCACCGCTTATCCGGGGTCGGGTCGCGGTGGCAGCAGGGCAAGCAGGCCGACCCAGACTTCCCTCTCACCGGCAACATGTTCCAGCTCATTCTGGGGGATCCCGAGGCGTTCCCAGGCCAGCTGGGAGATGTAATCTCTCCAGCGTGTTCTGGGTCTTCCCCGGGGTCTCTTCCCAGTTGGACGTGCCTGGAAAACCTCCAGTGGGAGGCGTCCAGGCTGTATTAATCCACCACTGAAAATAGTCCCAGGCAAATGCTGTATTAACTCACGTTTGAGTCACTTTTGCTAAAAAATGAAAAACAAAGCGATACATTTCTGACCCAATTTTGAATAATCCTGTCTTCATTATAGAAACACGTGTTCTTGAATGCCACAGACGGGGTCGGAGGTCAGAGCGTTTGTGGAGTCGGTTTTGGTTCCTTTTCAAGAGATTTGTTGACAATAAGAAAAATTGTGAAGAATACCAGCCTCGTGCTTTTAAACTACAGCTATGAACAGATCAAACTTCCCTACAACAATATTTAGGTTGACTGCTATTCTTTGACATCATACTTAAATCTGAGGGGTGTTTTCCAGCGTTTCTTTAGCTTTAAGACTGTTTTAAAGTTTTAATCTCTTAATGCCCAGCTGTTTGTCATCAGCAAGGTACGTCTGCTGTTGATCATGAACTTCTCTCTCTCTCTCTCTCTCTCTCTCTCTCTCTCTCTCTCTCTCTCTCTCTCTCTACCCTCCTTTTTTTTCAAACCAGAGAGACAGCTCACTGAGTCAGAGTAAAGACATGTTTATCGGTCAAATGGCCTGCTTTCCATCTGCCAGACCTCATTCACATCCACCTGGTCCTGGAACGGAGAAGAACTGGGGGTTTTTTTTGGGGGGGGGGGGGGTGAAATGCTTGCCTTTTGATCAACATGTTTTGAAGAGCTGAATGAGAACAGGCTCCAAAGAGGCCACTGCAGGTCACATGCAATTCTCAGAATTGTTTTTCCCCACTCGGAGGAGGAAGGGATTCTTCAGACCATCAACAAAGACTCACGTGGTTCCAAAATAATCCTCACCTACATTTTTGTCTACTCCCCCTCCTCCGGTGGAAAACATTTGTATCCGGCTCATTTGGGCTCAGTTTGCTCAATTACAAGTGACACGGACACCGTAAAACAAGAAGTCCCTCGACTCACCAAGCAGCTCATGTGTCGGACACAGTTTTCTGCTAATGTTGTCAGAACTGATCCAGTAAAGTTTGAAGATACTGTACAACTGAACTGTCTCTTTGTTCTTCAGCTCACAGTCTTGTGTGTTCTGTGGCTGTTTCCTGTCTCACATTCTCACTTCGATTCGGTGACGGGATTTGGTGTGAAGCCAAGTTCAAATGACATCATCCTGGTTCAAACACACTGAGCTTTAGGAGGAAACGCTTCAGGCTACATGAAGTGCTCCAATCAACGGTTGTTCTATTGTTCCATCCCAACATGAGTTCCTGAGTGTGTGTGCTTGTCTGTTGTTTTGTTTCAGGGTGATTTATCTCCAAGTAAGCATGAACGATGGTCTGTCCTTCATCAGCAGCAACGTGCACGTCACCACCACAGAGTGTGTAAGTGGCTGCCTTTTGTCCCCTGTTCATGCATTTAGCCTCATCAGTCACTCAATCGTGTATATAAAAATCGTATTGCATGTGGTTTCCCTCTGCCTCTGCTGTCCCTTCCAAAATCCTAGAAGTGTGTTGCTTTGCTCTCTGCAGTGAGGTTCCCTTACCCCCCTTTACCTCTTTCATCTTCCCCTTTCTCAATTTTGTTATTTTTCCTCTGTTTTTTTTTTTCGGGACCCAATCCACAGGAGTTTGTAGTAGCGATCCGCCCAAAAAAAGCTCCTCTGAACCCTCAGGAGACAAAAAGGTTAGGAAAGCAGGTTCATGACCGTGAGGCTGCCGGTTCAATCTCAGCAGTGCCCTTGTGCAAAGCGTTATTTCCTCAGTTGGAGCGACTCAATGGCGATACTCTGAGACTCTTGGAGAGCCCCAGGTGTGCGAATGAATATAACTGTCAGCGTGAAGCAGGGTGGAGCTTCATTCTCTATAAAAACAAGATTAAACAAGATGCAATTCAAGACAATTTAAAGCAATAAAACATAAAACATATGGAACATATGGACCGGACCCACCGCAGATTCCCACCCAGCCGAAAAGAAACGCGCTCTCTGAAGCTGTTCTCCCTCGGCCCTTGTGACATCACATCCATGGAAACACGATGAATTCAAACGGCTGTGCTGTGGTTCGTGATATACAGAGCTCAATTAGAGCGTAGCAATTAGCTGCTTCTGGCCACTAAACTAAACCACGCAGGCTGAAGTCGCAGGCTTGAGGGGACACGACGAGTCGGTGAAGTTGTGATGGGGGTCGGCCTTGTGCAACAAACAATACGAGCCCCTCGCCAAAGTCTCCCAAAGCGCCACAGCTTTAGCCTTTGTAGTTAGTGCACAAAATGTGCCCGTATAGCATGAGAAAACACACTCGTGTGTGTGCAGATGTGGTCACTGTTTGCGGTCCGCTGAACGCTGTTACGTCACAAACTCTGCTCGTCGTCTGTCGAGAGTCAAAGAAAACTTGCTGATTTGGGAAATTTCTGAGAGATGATAATTAGTGACTTCTCTACGACGGACCCCACTGCCGATCCGATAAATCCCCCCCGCCCTCGTCCTTGCCGCAAGACAGATAGGGGAAAGTCTAACCACATGTGATCCTCATCTGTGGTCTGTAATGGGAGCCACGTTTGGCTCAAAGTGAGCAAAGCAACTGATGGATTCCTTCAGCGATCACACAGCGTACACTTACCACTGTCGTAGAGGAGAAAAACAAGAAACGTGAATATTTACACTGGCAGAAGTGATGGTGAAAGCACTAGGACTATTACAACATCCTCCTGCAACTCGAGTTTCATTCCCACTACTCTGGTGCTCCTTTTATAATTATTGTATATTATCTTACTTTAACAAGTTGTTCTCTTCCCTCTTCTGCTCTGGTACGAGCAGTGCAGGGAAGTCTGCTCCACACGGTTGTAGTTCAAAATCCCCGTCAGGCACGCGGGGGCGGAGGAAGTGGTGCTGTAGTGCCGCGCGTGGGGTTGTAACGTTCTGATGTCGCGTGTGTTTTCCTCTCCAGTTCGACGGCACCATCCTCCTGATCACCCTGCTGGTGTTGTTCCTGCTGCTGGCCCTGCTCTTCATGTGGTGGTTCTGGCCTCTCTGCTGCACAGTGGTGAGAAAACGTAAACTACGCTCAGGAAGTGGTCGATTTTGAGAAGAAAAAAAACACTTAAATTACAGTTATCCAGAGCTTCAAAGAGGTTTGCCTGGACTCCAAAGGGGCATTAAGCAGCTTAGGGGGCCCTTACAAAAACAACACAGACCTTTAGGAGGTCCTCTGCTCATCGATGTCATATCTCTTTTTGTTCCACAGGTGATCAAAGAACCGCCTCCTCCACCTCCTCCTGAGCCCGTGAGTAAAAAAGACACACACATATACTGTATATACCCACCAGGTCTAATGGAGAATGTGTGTCTGATACGTATAGTATAGTATAAAAAAGCTACAATGAATTAAACAAATAAAAATGTAGTAGAGTTGATTGATTTGAGACCTAGTGTTGCAAAAGTAGGTTAGCTAAGGCGGTCTCAAACGTCAGTTGCCAGATCTCATGAGAGTTTTGTTGCTGAGACAGAGAAAGATCATTTACTCCAGATTTGTCTGTCTGAAACAAATTTTGCGTGAGAAAGTTCGAGAGATATGTGGCTCGTGAAAATGGGTCCAGTATTTACTTTTGTGACCGTGGACCTAAGGAATGGGTCATAATCCATGTTCATGTTCATTTCTCCCATTGGAGTTAATAGGGACCTGCCCATAGTCTCGTAAAGGTAAAAAAAAAAAAAAGCCACGTGACACAGATATAGAAAGCTGACTCTCAGTGAATCGTCTCCAGCCTCAGAATCTGTGTGTTAAAAAGTATATAAGAGAGGAAATAAGTGTGATTATTCGTGATTTAGGAGAGTTCAGATGATGAAGACGGCCTGCCCAAGAAGAAATGGCCCACTGTGGATGCCTCTTATTATGGAGGAAGAGGAATCGGAGGAATCAAGAGAATGGAGGTGACAAGATGACCAAAATGCGTGACACTAACAATCATGATTGAATCTACAACTCAAAACAACAGAGTGGAATCAGACCACTGTAGATGACTTTGCCTGCTTCTGTTGGTGTGTGTATTCATGTCCTGTGTGCTGTCTGTAGGTGCGTTGGGGAGGGAAGGGCTCGACCGAGGAGGGGGCTAAGCTGGAGAAGCCGAAGAACGCCGTGGTGAAAATGCCGGAGCAGGAGTACGAGCCCTTCGAGCCCAAACCCAAGAAACCTCACAACAAGAAGGCGCCTCAGGACCGGAAGTGGTACACACCTATCCGGGTAAACGCACACTCAGTCTCAGACTTATCAAGCAGAGGAGCCACTCAGCCGTCCTGAAACAAAATGTCTGCTTTTCAGAAACACAAAAATCCTGCCTCACTTACAGTTTGACCACTGCCCGTTTCAAATAACTGCAGGCGGCAGAACTTTCTCCGCCCGCAGAGACGCCTGAACTCCTTCAACCGACGTTAAAACATGAAAAGCACCACGAGTGGGGCTGCAAAGTTTTCACAAGACAGCGGGGAGGAATAAAGCCTGTTCTGGTCATATTTGTGTATAATTAGTTGCATAAGCACAACATTCTCCACCTATCAATGTGCACACATAGCCCAAGTGATATAACGTATTCTCCAGACAGAGAGACATTATTAAGACTGGGCGTCAGTGCTGTTTGTGCTTTAATCCTTCACTACAATGCAGCTCTGTGCAGCAACACTGGCCTTTCATACAGTAGCCACGCTGACTGTTATCTGTAGACACTGCTACCTTACAGCTGTATGATGACACAGGCCTACAAACAGCACTGCAGTGATTCACAGGGGAATTTGACACCGCTCATACACCACAGTCAGTGAAGGAAGAAGGTGAATTCATACACTGACTAGTCACTGTGTGTTGGGTGTAGTTGGCCTTTACATATGAAGATAACAGACAAAACCGCACAGACATGGAATAGGGAAACAAACAAGTTAGTTTATTCCCAAATACATTACATTGCAATTACAGTCCTCTAACTACTTACTCTCCAAAGGTGACCTCCATTGTTGTGCAAACCGAAGAGCAAACCTATAAATCCTATTTCTAGTGTTCCTGCTATGATTTCTAAGCGATCTAATTGGTTACAGGGGGTTTTTTGATCGCAGTACTTGAAAATGTGTGTGTTTTTGAATTTCATACTTAGTGTAAAGCAGACAATGTACTCAATGTTTATCATACCTGGTCAATAGATGAGGCTATATGAGTTTGTGCTTTTTAATAACTATGTCACAATGTCTTGACAATAGCTAAAAAAGATGTAGTTATTTCTAGGTAGTTTAAGATATTCACTTGCTTCTTCTCAAGCACGTGCCACTGAGTGCACTGTCTTGGTCCAATCAAATGACAGCAGGCGCTTCCACCTTAATGTTCGGAAGTATAGAATCTAAACAAACTGTTTTGTCCTTTTCCTCCCTGGCAGACCGTTGCAGTAGTGATAACTGTTAACAGTTAACTGCTTGATTTGTGGCAGCGGAGGAATTGATTGACGGGGAATTAAGGATCATGTCTAAAGTTAAGCAGACATGAACCAAAATATGGCGAAGTGACTAATCAGCACAGTTTCAACCAGAGAGGAAGGAACTAATCAGCAGAACAGCTGCTGTAGTGTTTGTTTGGGATTTAAACCTGCAGACTCTCGGCTTGACGGCGCACTGCTGAGGACCACAGACCAAATGTCCGCTGATACACTAGAAACCGTTTTATTGGGATTTGATTACGTCACGGATTGTGTGCGAGGGTTTCGGGGTCCAGATGTGGCCAGCTGTTAAACCACTCCCCTCTGTCCTGTTCAGGGTAAACTGGATGCTATCTGGGCTCTGTTTCGCCGCGGGTACGACCAGGTCTCCCTGATGAGACCCCAGCCCGGGGATCATGTGAGTAGCTCAGCGGTATTTCATTTCATCAAATGCTTTTACACACACACACACACACACACACTCGCATTCACTTCCTCTGTTCCTTCACGTTCTGCTTCAAGTTCATCCCTCCTGCAGTGTTTTATACCTCTGATGACCCATATTTTTTCCCCTTTCTTTCCTTTCTTTTTTCTTGAGTTTGTTGGGTAAATTAAATAAAAAATATATTTCTTATCTTTTGGCTCATAATAAGGGAGATGCCCGGACTCATATTTCAATCTATGGTGCTAAGCTACTTAGCTGTTTTTTTTATGTAACCTGAAAACAATGATTGAAAGTAACGGTGGGTGAGGTCACTACTGTAAGTGCTAATAATCCATCCTTGGGTAAAAAAGTTTATCTTAGATGGATAAAAATAAAAAAAACAGCATTATGTTCCAAACTGGCTCAGTTTTAAAAGTCTTCTAGTGTATCTACGGTCTCAAAATGCTCCAGTCATCTGAACCCTTTATTCATCCCGTTCCCTCTTCCTCCATCTGTCTCGCTAACACCTCAGCTGGCTCGTCTCCATCCCGTTGAGCCGACGCGCCTGCTTCACATTAGACGCCATAAATCGGATAAAAAAGCAGAACCACAGCTCGCAACCAGGCACATCCTTGTAGCTCGATGGGGGTGTTTTCTGACGGGTTCGTGCCTGTGAGATGGTCAAAAATCCCCCCCATCTCCTCATATCAGCCACATGGGTTAGTTTTAATGCCTGTAGCCTCTGTGTTAAAAAACTCCCCAGATAAGAGTTTGGTTTGAATGTGGAGACAAGACGGGAGGTCACTGAGTGCACACAGCTCTCTAGGGATGTTTAAATCCCTTTGACACATTCAGAAAAGACAGTTCATGTTTTAATGTGTTCTGGAGATTCTTTATAATTTCCAACTTCACTGGTTTTGATGGGCACTTTGTAATTCAGTGGTACATATAAATGAGGAGTATAAATTCGACTGCTTGGTTTGTAGACGTGCTAGCGGCGTGTTTATTTAGCAAATGATGCTAGAGCCTAATCTGCATGGTCTGCATGGTTCGGCATGGTTCGGCACGGCTCTACTCAACTCGCTTGGAATCGTTGTTTTTGGGGTTGTCTATGAGCAAAAGTTGTGGATAGAACCCGGTACTTCTTTGGTACCACCTTTGGTCAAAGTTCCAAGCGAGCGGAGCCACTATGAGAAGACGGAGTTGAAATGCTCTGACCACGGATTCGTCAGAGAGACTCGTCATCAGCAGCCGCAAGTGTTTTTTATTAGATATATTTTTAAATGGCAGCCCTTAAAACTACGGTTTAAGGGCTGCCATTCCTGTTTGGTCGCTGTTTAAAGGATCCATCGAGTGTTGTTTAGGATGATGTCACGTCAGTATGGCGGCTGGCTAACAATCCCGCCTACAGGTAACCATCTAGCGTGGAAAAGACATTTTAAAAAGAGCCGGTAACTAAAGGGAGTTGAATCAAGCTGAAATGAGGCATAACGCACTAAAATTAGATCGTGAACAGGGTTAACTTTATGCCTGTTAAACATCAGCATGTTAGCATTATCAATGTGGGCATGTTAGCATGCTGACTTTAGCCTTGCAGAGCTGCTAGCGTGGCTGTAGACTCAGTCCGCAACAACGCGGTTCTCACTTCTTCATCCGCTCCTCTTCTCTTCCTCCCGTTTTCACTCTTTCCTGCCCTCCCCCAATCTGTTCTCCACCTTTTCTCTCCCTGCTCTCCACAGCCGTCTCACCCGCTGATCAGGCCCCGTCCCCAGCACAAGTTAAAATCGTGCCTTGTTAGCAGAAGATTTCCAGTGATTTCTTTTTTTTTCTTTTATTATTATTTTATGGGAATTCCACATTTAAGAGTGTTTTCTTGGCACTGAAACGGGAACAGAGACAGAATTTGCTTTTAGCTTTCTTTGAAACAAATGAGATAGAAAACAATGATCATTACAGCTCACGATTACATCTTCACCAAAGCAGATTGGCAGTCAGATAAAAAGAGATTTGGGATTGGATTTTCTTAGTCAACAAAATGTTCTCTTACCCAGAGAAGCTTTTAGTGATGTCTTCATGTGTAAGCTCTGCATGACGCAACGCTTACTCTCTTTCCACTCAAATGATGTCGCCTCCTCAAGTCATTTGCGGTTTCTAACGATGCGGTAGAAACATCTCCCAGGCCAGCAGGCCGGCTCACTTCCAGGTACTGTAATGTTTTATTTCAAGGCCAAAGTGGAGTGGAAACAAGCATGGGACCCTTTTTGTGTTACCTTTGGTGTTAAATTACCTGCCGCGGTCCCACCCTGTAACGGACCTTTTAGAGCAAAGTCTCACACTCTAAAGCTGGCAGACCTTCAAATGCAGTGGCGGGCCGTCAGTGCCTGCAAGGCCTTCTCTGCTGGCCTAAACAGAATCACAAAGCTATATCTATTTTATAATTTAATAATTTTTCTTAAATACACTACATGTATTATAATTTATAAAAATATTTTTCCCATTATCTTATTTTCTCATTGCACAGCTACTGTCTTCCTCAGTTGCTCTGCTTCCAGTGCAGCTTGTTTTAAGTAGAGCTTTTATCCAACCAGATTTCACCTCTGTGTCTCTAGGTAAGAACAGAGACCCAGGCCTGCAGACGGAGGCCTGCATCCATTTGCAGTTTAAGTGAATGGGGACGATATTGTTGATTGTCATAGTGTTCAACCAATCAGATCTTTAGTTTGACATGTTGGGCGTATTCTTTGACATGTCAGAGCCTGCTCTCCGGCCTATAATGACGTCAGCATTAGTGCAGCTCAGTGTCTGCCGCGAGGTGCAGAGTGCGCTGTGATTGGTCAGTGGGCGAGCACGTGACTATCGTGAAACGAAGCTTAACAGCAGAGGCATGTCGGGTAGTGAATCACATCACGTGATGCAGCTCAGCCAATCAAATATGGGCATTCTGCCTGAGTGAGATGCACCATGACACAGGGGACTGAGACGAGGAAAGACACTGCAGAGCAGTACGTACAATGCTCAAGTTGTGAAAGTAAAATCATAAGACGATCTCTTTGGGCCGCGACTTGTCATTAAGGAGTGATGGTGGGTCCCACAGCCAGACCAGCTGAGAACCACTGTCCTCCATGAGCTCAGAAAACATTATATTTTCCTGAATATAAGCTTCTGCGTTTTCCAGATGCTCTAGTACTATTCAAACATATTGCAAGTCTCGTACCGAATGTTACGTACATAGTTACAGTCTTAGAAACTGATAATATCTGTGGCGCCATCATGTGGTTATAAGGTGGTATCTCAGCTGCAGGACAACAGTGAAGGCCTAGGTATAAAATGCACGGCCCACCACTGTTCAAATGAACAGGAACGCTCGCTCTGTACACGAGGCCGAGTTGACCGATTCTTCATCGGTCGTTCTGTTGCCGTACTGCGTTTTTCATTGCCATGCCAGCAGCTGACTGTCGCCCTTGACACCGGCCCGGCTACAGTACTGCATCGTGTAGTAATGAAGTTAGTTCTTGCTGATGAATCCAATGTCAAGAAAACAATTGATCTAATACTGTTCATATACTGTAACGATTACACACACACACTTTTTCTTTCTTCCAGCAATGAACTCAACAACCCCTCCTCTTGTTGGCTCAGTATAGGCTCAGCATGATTCAGAGCGGAGGGGTTTCGTCTGTGTGTGTGTGTGTGTGTGTGTGTGTGTGTGTGTGTGTGTGTGTGTGTGTGTGTGTGAGGCCTAGAGAGTATCATGGTTTGGCTCACATAGAAAAGTTAGTCACATAGTTTTGTGCTTTTGTGCATTTAGCTTGTGTGTGTGTGTGTGTGTGTGTGTGTGTGTGTGTGTGTGTGTGTGTGTGTGTACACATATTGACAGGAGTTAGCCATTATGAGAGTGTGTGTGTGTGTGTGTGTGTGTGTGTGTGTGTGTGTGTGTGTGTGTGTGTGTCACCAAACCACATCCATTACACTGACGTCAGAGAGTACAGTATGAGGTAGAGCTAGTCCACATTCAAGTCTGTCTGTCTGTCTGTCTGTGTCTGTCTCTCTCTCTCTCTCTCTCTCTCTCTCTCATAAACACAACCCTCCCCTGGGAAGCATATAGCTGGCTAAAGGACATGAGGTAATACCTAGCGAATGCCAGGGCTGTCTCCACCAACCGACCATATCTCTCACACACACACACACACACGTTTTGCCCAGGTCTAGACAATTTTATGACCTTGGTAAGACTGTAGACGGTGGAGGAGGTCAGTGAGGAAGAACAAGCGAGTGTGGCTTTCTTTAATCCAGGAAAATGTTCATAGATTCAAACTGCAGCTGGGCGCTAACAGAACAACGTACATGAAGCTGGGTTTTGGGGCATTTGTTTTATATGCCCTTTACATGCAATTTAACATTTCTAACATTTCATTGCATTCTCTCAGTGTCACCTGCAATGAGGCTTACACGCATTTAAAGGTTTGAAAAGGAAAAGGTGACGGCAACACCTGGGAGTCACTTGCTTACATTATCAAAGGAAAAGCTCGACACATGCCACTCTCATATCTGTATACGCTAAAACACGTAGCCACCGCCAGCAGCCGGTTAGCTTAGCCTAGCATTAGTCACCAGGTGAAAAAGAAAAAAAAACTGATTATTCATTCGTTTCTCAATAAAGCCTGCCAGGGATGAAGCCGAAGCGCAGCTGTAGTTTAGATAATTTGTGCATGTTGCCCAAAGAAAGCAGCCTCTACTCATCTCCTCTCCGTGGGTATTTCCATGAGGCAAGAAAACAGTTTAAAGAATTTGAGAACATCCTCATCCTGGCCTATATTTGATAATTGTTTTTAGCGATGTCTAAGAATGCCCGACTGGATAAGTGGTGACAGACCAGAAACTGGTGGTCCTTTGTGCCTCTACGTGACCGTCCGTATGTGTTAGAGAGGAGTGTGTGGTAGATCTGGAGATGTTCAGCCAAATGGAAGAGGACAATAGTGGTTGGGGGGTGATCTGCTGTAGCTCAACAGTTCGTTCGTGCTTCTTCTCCATAGACATTTCCGTGTACGTATAAAGCTTATAATAAAGACACAGGTGCGAGAGGGTTTTTTGTTGCTGTACTCATTCCACACAGCTTCATGAGTGATATCAATTCCCCCCCATTTTCCACTGAATAAAACCAAGGTCCTGTGGCTCCAATCACTGGTTATTAGCAGATTAACATGACTTCACTCCACTCTGGCTGCCAACCGCATTGAAACTCCGGAGCGAGTCGAGTTACTATGGCGACCTCTGGGAACTCTGGTGAAGCTCGTGGTTCGTGTAATATTTTACGAGCCGCTCAGGAGTGAAACCAATTCATTTGTTTTACACTCTGATAAGTCAAACTTACACTGTTAACATTTTTACAACTTGACTGCTACCTTTTGTGTGGGGGCGACAAAGCGGGGATTTGAGTGTAATCTGGAACACCAGCTGGCCATGCACACACACACACACACAGTCCCACAGACACCTACACACACACACAGAGCAATGACTGTACCATGGTCATGTGGTCCACTGATGTCACTGCCTTATTCGCCCAGATGTGCTTCAGATTAGACACCTGTGTGTGTGTGTGTGTGTGTGTGTGTGTGTGTGTGTGTGTGTGTGTGTGTGTGTGTGTGCGCAATTTGACTAAAACTATGTTTTTAAATCCAACCTATGATGTCACACATATATACAGCATGTACTTTCAACTTCTATTGTTTTATTTGCAATCCCTTTTAAATCCCCAACTGAGTCAGAAAATGTTCATGTATGTTTTATATATTATCATTGGAACCCTACCACAGTCTACAGCCATGCTAGCACAGCTCTGTAAGGCTGTAGGCACAGCTGTGCTTTGAGCTGAACGCTAATGTTACCATGTTAACATAACACGATAATGCTGTATTATCATCATGTTCTCATTATATTTAAGTGTGTTAGCATGCTAACATTTGCTAATTAGCACTAAATACAAAGTGCAGCTGAGGCTGAGAAGAATGTCATACGTTTTGCAGGTAATTACTTCTTAACCAAAGCACATAACACATTATATTTTGGACCTGACTGTTGCCCTAGATGAAAAGTCAGGGGATCACCAAAATCTGTGGACTTCAACCTCTGGAGACCATGAATGTCTGTATATAAATTCATGGCAATTCATTCAATAGTTGAGATATTTCACTTTGGGCTGACGTTGTGGACCAACCGGTAGATCGATTCACCCCGAGAGCCACTAAAAACTAAATCAAATTGATTGCAGATTTGACCTCAAACTTTTTTTTAACCTCACACGTATCCTTGCTTCCCTTCAGGGTCGATGCATCAACTTCACGAGAGTGAAAGAAGAGTCAGCGGCAGCCAAGGCCCCACCTCGCACCCCGATCCACACACCCTCGCCCCCAACACCGGAGACCGCCTCCCCGTCTCCAACCGCCGCCAGCCCTCCCACCAGATCACCCCCTTCAGGCCAAGTACCCCCGGGACCGCCGCCGTCCCGTACGCCCCCGGGGCTTCCTTGTGCACCGCCATCGCGCCCCCCACCCAGCCTCCGACCCTGAATCACACAGACAAAACAAAACTCCCCGCCCCTAACGCACCCGCTTTGATGTCACAGACGTGCCGCTCTGTTGACCAGTTCTTTCAGTCGAAGGTTGTGGTCCTCGCTGCCAAAGGTACTCCTGCTATAAGCCAAAGATCAGCAGTATTTCCAGTCCCAGTCGTACTTTGTTCCTCTTCTTGTATGGGAGACTGTCAAGTCAAACTGTATCTGTGTCATTTAAGTCATTTCAAACTAAAAAAATTAACTCGGGAGGAATAAACGTAGAAATACAAGGGAATCTCTGTGTCATTGTTTATGTGCAAAATGAAAAGTGGACCCCCCCCGTCCCATATTGGAAAAAAAAGCAGTTTGACTTGACATTGTGTCCCACACAGAGGGTGAACGAGGTGATTTGGGCACATATATTTTACTTAGTGTTGGCGTTTGTGAGGTCAGGGTGGATTGTTGCTGGACAGCAAAGCATGTAGGCACAGAAAGTGCACGGAAGAAAAACTGCAATGGATGAAATTTCTTTGTCGTCTTCATCAACTACTGAGTGAGGCCGTTGTTAGCTGAAAAGGTAGGTTGTACATGAAAATCTGAGTTAACCCGGTAAAGCCTCGAATGGATTGGACTATGCTGTGACTGTGAATCAGAGGTTTGGGGAATTAGATTTCACAGAAATTTCAATTGGTCGTGTTGTTAATGGTGTTGAGTAATTAAGATTAAAAAAATATCAAATTTGCTAAAAAAAAATTGTTTACAATTTGAACTTTGGTTATTGTTTTGAGTGCCAAAGGGATTTTTTTGTTCACCTTTTTGTGATGTTTCTTCTATTCAACAACATGCTAACAAATTTTCACCCTTGATTACAGAAATGATACAGTTACATGATTTTGTGGTCCAGTTTGTGTACCATTAGTGACAGAGAAGTGTACAGATGTTATATGGAAGGTATGTTTTTACAATATGTGATTGAGATACGTTTTTAATGTTACATTGGTTGATATCTTTGAGGCTTTGGATTTTTCCACCTTTACATGTTTCATTGAATTTAGAATACAGCAATATATTTTTTTTTTTGGGGGGGGGGGGAGGTTGGTATCTGCGTAAATAGACTGCTGGACAACTACAGTATGTATTCCTTTTTTTGTCAGCATTTCGACATTGAAATGGAGCAACCAGAAATCAGGTTGACGTCTCTCCTCATACATTTTTCATACACAATTCTGAAACTGTACTTTAATACCAATATGTGTGTTTTATTTCTTCAATTTTATCATCACCGGTCACATTGCAACTGCAGGGCAGTTCAAAGAGCATCTAATTTATTATACTCCCCGAGAGAAATAAAGGAGTACTTGAATATCGACAAGGTGTCCAACCAACAAGACGGACACTGTGCGCAGGATTTAGAAACACAACAGCTAGCCAGTTAAAAGTCATAAGGCGTACCAGCGTTTCACAACCCCTCAGCTACACTGAGAAACATTTCAAACTGAATGTAACCCCGTCACTGTTTATTTGTTAAAAAACAAATGAAAAATTGCATGAATCTTGGTGTGCATTACGCGCCACCTTGCTAGCAAAAGGCGCCGCTGTGTACGTGTTAGCAGTGGCTAACATAAAATAGTGGGGGGGAAATGGCCCCCCAAAAAATGGACAGAACTATGAAATTTTGACTTCGGTGTGTAGAAAAGAGGTTTAAAAAAACGCTGGTATTCCTCCTCTATCCACTTCCTTCTGGAATTTTCTTCTTGTTTGATTTTTTTTTATACTTTTATTTTGAAGTACGTCTATCAGTTATAGCGTGTACCCTTTTACTACATACATTCATAATCGCTCTCAGTGCCTTATAGCTGAGCTAGAAGAAAGATGCATCAGTTCCTTTACTATTGTCATAAATACCAATACAGCTCAGTTAGAACACATTTGAATGTCAAGGTGCTACATGTTGCAATCAACAGATGAATTGGGAAGCATTAATTACCATTAATTAGACATGGATAAGACGATCAGGTTTCGCGAGCAATTTCTAGCATTACATTTTACTACATTTTCCCTTATAGAAACGCAGTATTATTACTTTTGACTCAGCGTCGGGCATTTCCTTGTTTTATCTCTGCTCTGATCAGAACATTACAGATATTCAGATGGTAGATTTTTCACTTATAATTCACAAAATTGTTAAACTAAGGTTTTAAACATTTATTGTTTGAGAGACTTGAGAGATTTTGTTCTTCACTATGTGGTAATTCAGTTCACAAGAATTTCAGTATAAACGCAGATCAGCGTTTGAAGGGGAACTTCTGCAGTGGCTATGAGAGCTCAATGTCATTCCTAATCAAGACGAGATACATTATGTTAATCTGTGTTTTTCACACCTATAAACAGCAGTACTGAAGCAAATATGAAAGACGTATATCATTTTCTCTTGTTGGTTGAAATTACTTCTTCCTTCTTTTTTTTTTACACTGTATCAATAAAGGTTGACTTCCAAGCTTCTCCCGGAGAGTGTCTGTGTGTGATTTGTGCCTCATGACTCATGTGTCATACAGGATTCAGTGTCCCTGCAAACTGTGGTGGGTTCACCACTTGCTACCTTCCGGTTACAAGCTTAGTACTAACCTTTCAACCTCTACCTCCCAAATCGTCAAAGAGGCACCAACGAGGCGGGGAATAAGGCACTGTTGGACGTGAATTCAAGTGTGCCGAAGTGTATCTGAGCATCCCCTTCCAAGGATGCCAACAATCGAGGTGTCACATTATAACCTAATGTCTATAAAAAAAACATTCTGCGCTGACGGAGTATTCAAAATTTGTTTCTCTGGTCGGTAATGAATTTAATACAGCCCGAAAAGCCATGAGCAGTTCCAGCTGGGTAATTACTGTGGAGTCTGCGTTTTTTCCCCTCTGCATGCAGAGGAGAGAAGGATGTGGGATGTTGAAAGGGGTGGGCTGAAAAAAAAAATGGAGAAAAGAATGGAGAAAATGAGGCAGACGGGCAGTCGGTCCTCCAAACCCAGCTGAACAAAGCAAAAAAGCAAGAATAACAGCAGCCGGGACTCTCCCTCGCAGTCCCATCTCAAGTCAACTGTCCGGCTCTCAAAGCTCATTTTCATTCATTTGTACTCCGTTAGTTAGTCTTGGATTCCTAGGTTTTACTGCAAAGGTCCCAATCTATCCCACAACCTATTTCACTGGGTGGTCATAATCCAAGATAATGATGGTGGGGAGACTTCCTTCTGTTTAACCGTTTCGCCATTTATTGTCTGAATAGTGCTGCAGGCATGATGTTTTTTTGTAGGCCAACCCTGGAAGTTAGCATCGCACTGGTTCCCTCGACAAAAAGCCAATGGGATCTTTCCATTGGAGTTTGGAATATTGGAATAAGCTCTGTGGCAAATACAAGTTTGTGATAGACTACTTACTAAGTTTTAATCTTCAAAAATGAACACCACATTTGTGATTTGTGAAACCTGAAAAGAAGAACCTCAGCAGAAGTACAGAGCTAACGTTAGGCCATCGACGAACTACACGACAGCCGTACGACGCTGTGGAGGTGGATTAGTCAGCGTTTCCCTGTCATTATTACGCATTTTAGGCTTTGATTGATGTTAGTTTTAAGACGTGTAAAAGTTTCAAAATTCCCTAGCTAAATCATTGACGCTGTTTGCCTACTGGGTAGTTTGTTAGCTAACACCTAGTCCATGTTAGCGAGTTAGCTGGTCCTTTTCAAGCTGTAACTCAGCGTTAAGGTGTAGTAAAGATTGAATTACAAGCACACAAAAAATGGGTATAAAATGGTGGAGACACAGCAGGTTGTTGAAAAGGATACAATTAGATGAGGAGAGCCATGGACTGCTCTCACCTTTCTACTCTCCTGAGAGGCCACTTACCTGCTAAACTGTGTCGCCAGGAGGAAAAACACTGAAAACTGAACCGTGTTGTTTCCCGAGGCTGCGAGGTCTCTTCAAACTCGCGGCCAACTTGAACGTCAGGCTGCGAATTTTGAAAGTTGTCTGTCGCCTAATTTATGTCAACAAACAAACGTTTGTTAAAACAAAAGTCTGGGTACGCGCCATAATAACTGGTTATTAAATGGTTCTTCAGCCACATCACAATGCCAGCGCTCTGTTTCTAGTCTGGTCCGCAGATATTCAGACAATATTTGTGGGAAGTGAATTCCTCCGTCGACCGCCATCATGGAGCTGACACGGCTGAAGGCAGATTTGTGCAAAGCCTCTATGAAGCGTATCATTATATATAAAGACTACAGCAACATACAGTTTATACACACTGTCCTAATGAGAGGTGGAGGAGTCATTGCTGTATGATTATGGCTGTTATACCGAATGGCCAGGAGGCAACTGCATCCATTATAGCAGCTGACATGTTTACTGCTGCTTGGGTTTCTCTATCTGTAATATTCCTTTTTTTACTGACATCACTTCTTTTTCTTTTCTGTCTTTCTTTTCTTTTCTCTCTCTTTCTCTCTCTCCATGCTGAAGAAAACCGAGGCCCATAGGAATGTGCTGATGGCTGAGTGTTTCATCTCGGTCTCACATTACCGGCCAGACTAAACCTCACTGACCCACACACACACACACACACACACACGCACACACACACACACACACACACAGATGCTGGTATTTGTCATTGCGCCTATATTTTGATGCCCCTGGTATCTAGGGTAACTGGTGTGAATGCAAACAGCAGGCTGGAAAGATGGAAAGCTGTCCTGTAAGCACAGTTTTTTTCAAAGTTAAAGCTGAGTTTATACGACCTTATTCACTGTGTCTGATCCTCTACTGCTACACGGGGGAAACCTGTAATGTAATGCTTTCTGGACTCTGCACATACAACTCATTTTTCCGAAACTGTCTCCTCGTGGTCTCAATGAGGATTTAATATAAAACCTTTGTTGTAAATGATGCCTAGCATACCTGCTAAACATTTGCATATTTACAGCATTTGATCTTATATAAATATAATAACACATTGTATAATGATATATTCTTCTCTCATGTCTTTGATGTGTTTTCATTCTTCTGAAATATTTGCAGGACAGTGTCAATTTTATGTGCGACCATGCCCTCTTCTCTCTTTCCCTCCCTTAGTTGGATTTGAAACATCTGTATCTGTTCTCGATTATTATGTCAGTTTGTTGGCATTGGTCTCGCTGGCTGACAAAACATTCCCTGTTAGTCAGTTAGCATTATGGAATTATCAACCAACTCCGTAGTTCCTCTCTGCTGCACGGGGCATTTTAACATCTTTCAGACTCAAGCTGTGTTCTTGTATCACAGTTTTGGTGTTTTTGTCTTGACGTCAGACAGATCTTAATCATTGGGTACATCCCAAGTCTCTTAATTGCATCCAGGTTTTCCCCTCACAAGGAATCGAGAAACGTCACTCGAAGCAAAGTCTTTTTTTCTGATGACGGTGGAATGGCTGATCACAGCTGGATCGCCTGTCAGTCAGCTTTAACAGCTGGAGAGACTTTTGATGGAGTTTGTGTCTGCAGACATGTGAATTACTAATACTGATAAAGACACACAGTTATCATCAGCAGTGTTTTCTCTATGTAGCCTGTAACCTGTTAACATTAATTCTGTATTCATACTGTGTACTGAATCCTGCTTAGAGGCTTTAGGATCGATTTGTACCGGCAGAATACGTTTATATGATTTATCCATTATTTACGTCTGTATTTATTGATATTCTGATTGTAAAATCAATATTTAATAACCCAGAACATGATTATAGTATCTTTTAAACACTGGAAAGTATTTATAAGGCTAGATGTGTCTGGGGAAATTGAAATGATGTAACTCATATCAAACCAGGAATTATCAGCCTCACTGAATGGAAATGACGATAAATGATGTAAAATGTGTTTCTTGCCAACAGACAGACTCTCTCTCTCTCTCTCTGACTTTAACTGTATCCATAATAACAGATATTGAATGAAATATCAGATTATGAAAAGTCAAGTCTTTCTAATAAATGAAGAAAGTTGTTTGTAGGCCTTTTGTTGTTTAGACATGCAATGGACATATATTTTAAAGAAATGGTGAATCAGAAAACAAATCAGATATAAAGCTGGAGAGTGATACACTTGAGTTTAATCTGTGATCTGTCTTCAGTCTGATATGAAACATCACCTTTGTTGAAGTGAGAAAACTCTTTATCTTACCTGCCTGTCTGTAACTCAACCTCTGCCCAGCACCAAGATGAAGGAGACTGTCTCCTACCACCAGTCAGGTTTATATTAATGGAATAAAGGCAATCTTTCCCTATTTAGAAGTAATTGTCAGTAAAAAAAAAAATCATAAACATGCTGACGTTTGCGAAACACAAATCTCCAAGTTATTGAATATTCACGTCACTGATTTCAAATGATTTGTGTTTTTGGTCAAAGGTTTTTTAAACAGGCCCTTCCACATATACTCTGAATTCATACCACCTGGCTGTCAACTCTCAACCGGCTCTTCAGTTATGTTCCAACACTGATGATGTCGTGGACTTTGGAAAACCCCAAGTGCCACAGAGGCCGACGAATCTACTCTACCACTGAGGGCTAACTGACTCCCGTTGCTGCATACAGTGCGTGTGTGAATGAGTTCATGTCAGGGCTATCTTAGATTTATCACCTTTCACATCAGTTTGTTTCATTTTGAAAAGTGTATTTCAGTTTTGGTTTTTAGTTTTAGTTTACTTTTTTTATCATCATAAACGCTCTGTTTGGTTACAGCTGATTAGTGACTTTCCGTGGAGAATCTGTTTTATGTGTGTAGTGACACACTTTTTGGATGCGCCAAATTAGTTTTGATTCTTTTTTTCCAGTTACATCACTCTTTCTTGCATGCAAAGAGGCCTCGGCTGCGATCCCACAGATAATCTTCTGGCCAGCACAAATTAAAAGAAAAACAGTCAAAAACAAAAGACAAAGAAAGAGACACATTCCAACCAGCAACAACTCACAATTACAGACATCCAGCGAGTCTGCGTTGGTCCAAGCCGCCTCGAAGTCATGCAATTTCCTCATCTTATGATGATGCACGTACAGTGTCATTACCAGGCAGAGATGTAGACAACAGTTTGAGGGTTGGTTGCTGTTGAATGTATGTGTTTGTTTGTGTCAGTAGGCATGTTGTGTGTGTGTGCGCGTGTGTGTGTGTGTGTGTGTGTGTGTGTGTGTGTGTGCGTGTGTGCCAGTGATCGCACTGTGTACAATATGCTTGCGTAGTACATGAATTTTGACAAATCAAAACAAGGCTGTCATGGAATTACCGGAAACGATGAACGCAAGATATGACCGCTTCTTCTTCTTCTTCTTTTTAAAGGTACCTGACAGAGCATAACCGCCGGTTTGACTGCAATTGTTGGCCGCCAAAATGCAGCTGGCGTGTTTGTTCACTTGACAATTGTATTTAAGCTATGCGGGCCCTGTTTCATGCAAGATGGAAAATACACCGCCATCTCCACCATTTTCACAAGTTTGAAGGTCCCTCCCCTTCCGCTACGTGGCCAAGATGGTGGCCATTGAGGGTAAGAAGTGTCTCAACTTTTTGTCATAAGTAGACCCTGTAGGGCTCTGCATTTTGCCATACTTGTCAGACTGAACACACACGTATGCACTTAAAATAGCAAGTGTAAGTACGGAAGAATGCAAATTGAGACACAGCATGAGTTTTCTGTCAAGAGTTAGCCTAAATGAGCTAGCTAGCTCCAGCTGATTAAATCGGCTAGCTACAGTCATTACTTTAGATCATTCTGTGTGTATTCAGGGACTAATTGTTTGAAAACTTACTAAGAATTTTGGATGGTTAAACTGCCCTTATTATCAGAAAACTCGACCGACATAGCAACTAAGGCACAAAGGAGGGCGAGGCTTTGCAAAGGTGCGTTCGAAGAAGATCCAAACAAAGGGGACATGTAACCGCTGTAAAAAGAAAAGGTAAGAATGAATACAACCCACACATTGCTGTTATAAAGTCAATGGGCGTCAATGGAGCAGCAACTGGTCAAAAAAAATGAAATGAAAGAAAGTGAAGCAGCCAAAGTGCCAGCTCTGCTCCGCTCAGCACTGAAAGGAATTACAGTTCTGTGATGCAAACGTGGCACCAGGAGCTGCCCTCAACAGCCCCCCCTCCACACACATCCCCCTCCTCTTTGCTTCCTCCCTCTTCCTGCCAAAGCCAACGTGACCACTCAGGCCTCAGAGGCAACTTGTGTGGCACAGAATCCCCACCTCCACCACCAGCTCTTCATCACCTCCTCCCCTCACATGTACTCAGTAAAGCTCTTACAGATTCAGCTCCCTACCTATCTCCTTGCCTATATTTATCTCCTATCTCCAGCTCACAATCTTTGACATATTCGCAGTAAAAACTCTATGAAGAACTTCTTGGAACTCACTGAATTGATTCTATACAGCGGCAAACTGGGAAAACAACATTGTTCTCTTGAACTATCTGTGTTGCCAAATGATTAGTAACTGGACTCTTCTGTGAAGAAACATTGATGGTCCTCCAGGTTAGGTTTAGTTAGACCCAGACTGTCTCCAGTAAGAATGATCCTACCTTAACAACTTGTATTACCGTGTAACCCCCTGACCAGGAAGTGGGAAGAGCAAGAAATATAAACAAACAGAGCACAGTTTGTTCCAATACTCCCACACACGTGCATGCGCACACACACATACACATATGGAGCTGTTCGCATGGATCAAGATAAATAAGGATGGACTGGTTTAAAGGGAGGTTTAATGGGGGATTTTTAGAAGAAAGCAGTATGTGTAGACAAAGCTTGATACATTCGAACCAAGAAAAACAATGTCACATTGTGCACAATGTAGTTTTTTCAAGGTGTTCCATGGTGTGTGTGAAGGCCTGATTTGGACTTTATGTTTGTTCATTTCACTTGCAGAACAGGCCTAAACCATAAACATACATTTGGAGAAGATATACAGGTGGCAACCTCCGGTTCTGAAAAGTGAAGCCAATACGGTTGCAAAATGAAGTCCGATTGAATAGAAGTCTATGAGAAAATGAATCTACTTCTCATTTGATTTATTACCTCAGTAAACATTGTAAACATGAGTTTACGGTCTCAATTGCTAGTTTCAAGTCTTCTTCAATAAAATAGACGATAAAGCAGGGAATGCGCTAAGGCGTGGCTACCTTGTGATTGACAAGGTAGCCAGTAGTCTGGTTGCTACCAGAGCCGTACACGGCGTCTTTACGTCACTCCTCCATGGTCCAAATAGGATCACTTCCGTTTACTGGTTGCAAAAAAGCAAGATGGCGACAGCGAAAATCCAAGATGGCGACGGCCTAAATGCAGAACTCAAGGCTTCAAAACCGCAGTCCACAAACCAACGGGTGACGTCACGACGACTACGTCCACTTCTTATACATCTATGTCTATGAATATATCACATACTTTCTATCCCCTGCTGCTTGCCATCTGGTCTGTTCAGAAGACTGCACAGCTGTATTTAAGGAATCTGTATCTGTTAGCATACAGTATCAGCATTGATCAGCTGTTTGGTATATGATCACTTTACACATGCTATTGCAATGCAATATGAATATCTATTTTGGCCCCAAAAAAGGATAAACACTAACATTACTCAGGGTAACAGGTGACTGTATTGTATAATTACACTGGGTCTCCAACTGGTGACTGCTTATATTCTATTATAACTTAACTCGTCTTTCTAGCTTCTCAAACCCAGAGATGCTCTCAAGCCATTTATTTCAAGTCTATAAGTAAAGTCTCAAGTCACTGTGTGCGCAGCCCAAGTGCAAATTGTGTCCAAGTTCGAGGCCCCATCTTTCCTGCAGGTCCTGCAATAAATTAATGAAAACATAACCCCCACCCTTTTCTGACCCCCCAACAAATCATTTTTGTACAATCCCTGAAGAGTTTCTAGACTTCTCCAGTTGTACTACACACACCACAGGAATCAGAACACCAACCGTATCCAGCGTTTTAGAGTTTTTGGAAAGAACTGTAGACGCCTGAAAGTATAAAAACACAGAAGACACGACCACAGACAGGGAGGGCATGAAGTGACCAAAAATCAGGGACTGGATGCAAGTCTCACATTTACATGGTGGACACATTAGCAGGGCAGCCAGGACACACAGTCTGCAGTATTTTTCGCTTCACTGGGATTTGTTCTCATCCTACAAATGTGCTCATGTGCAAACTTTCCCTTTCCAAATGTATTATTCGTATTGCAGGCCTGGTTTGCATTAAGCTCCCATACCCAATTATCATGCTTATTTATTTCTCATAGAGAGTACATGGAGGAGAACTCTTAGCCTCATGAAATTTCATCTGGCATTTTACCGCTGTAATCCAGCGTGGACGTGATGAAGAGCCTAGGGTTTAGCCTACATGATTGTTTGAACCATGTTTAAACCACTGTGTTTTAGGTTGCGACCATCTCTTGTGTACACACATTCTGACATGTGTATCCAGCAAAGTTACATGCTCAAACAGCTGTTTTCTTTTTGTGACCAAAGTAATGCTTAGTGGGGAAACACACAGTGAGATTACTGGTTTCAATGGTAACGACGTCGGTAAGGAGCTGTCACCAGAAGAGGAGAGAGAGAGATAGACACAGAGATAAAGAGAGTACTGGATCTGAGTAACACAATTTATATTTATAGTCTGAGGAAAACAACCATAGACTGAAAGAAAAGTGCAAGTGTTGTATGACTGAATGGAATATGTGATTGCACTCTGGAAGTTAAATCTCACTAAAGCCTTAACACACACATACCAAGCCGAATCATATATAAATACCTTATACCTTAACACTGAGTACCTCATTGTTCATGGAACGAGTTAGGTGAAATACCATCAGCTGATTATAAGGAAGAACTGAACATCTGTTGTTCACTCCTGAGGCAGCCTTCAGCCAGTTTATGTCACTGTGTACTGTAATCTCACTCTGATTTGTCCAGTTTCCACAAAATTGAAGCAGTAGTTTGACATTTTGTGAAATACGCTTTGATTTCTTGATGAGAGTTAGATGAAGATAAGATCGATACCACTCGTGTTTGCACGGTAAATATGCCGGACGGCTGCCTGTTAGCTTAGCTTAGAATAAAGACTGAAAACATGTGGGACCAGCTAGCCTGGCTCCGCCCAAAAGCAACTCAATTTGGCTCACTAATTAACTCATTGGATCTGGTCTGTGTAATCCCCAGGAAAACCAACATCATTTGGTTTTATGGGGAGTTGTGTCTGACAATTTCTTGGCCAAGCACAGTGACTTCCTCGACTTCTGTCATTGCTGTGGGGTTGCCAGGCAACCAGCGCAGACTCCACTGGTAAGCCTCTACAACTTGTATTTAGTTTAGCTACCCAGCTGCTGGCTTCATCTTTAGCGCACCGGGCACGACGGTGATTTCAAAAGAGAAAAAGTGTATGATTCACATTGTGCACAATGTATTTTCTTCAAGGTGATCCTGATATTCTCTCTAGTGGCCATCAGGGGCGACTCCGCTGGTTGTAAAATGAAGCCCGATTAATAGACGTCTATGAGAAAACGACTCTACTTTACTACCTCAGTAAACATCGTAAATTGTGAAAAAAAAGCGAAAAAGTGAGTTTCCCAAAGTGTCAAACTATTTTTTTAAAGATGTGATGAAGTAATACAATCTATACACAACTGGTGCTTGTCATGCAGTTTAAAGCTAAAAAACACATGATACTGATATGACTAAGCCCTCCAGTGCAACATTGTATGACTGAGAAACACCAGCTGAATCAAACTTCATGAGCATGAATTCTTCCTCAGAGCTGCAGAGTCCATCACCAACCACAGAAAGAAAAGTGCAGTGTGTGTGCGTGTGCGTGTGTGTGTGTGTGTGTGCGTGTGTGTGTGTGTGTGTGTGTGTGTGTGTGCGTGCGTGTGTGTGTGTCAATCAGAACATAACCCTCTTCTGTCACAACCCAAGGATTTATATGACATATCTGAGGAAAATAACAGTCTTCACAGTCTGGTTTACTAACCGGGAGGCCAGAGTTACTTTGTGTAACATTTTTTCATGTCATCTATGTCATTACATTACAGTCATTACACAACAATAAAAATACATACAAAAAATGTAATGTTGTATGGCTGAATTACAAAGTGCATCATTATAATTATAATAATAAAAGAGCACAGCACAACATGCGGAGGGAAAAAGTAAACAAATAAATCCATTGTTTTTTGCTTGTTTGTTCTACATGTGTCTAAGTTATTCTATTATTTCGTGGTAACGAGTTTGAGAGCAGACACCAATTTGAAACCAACGCCATGGACAATTCAAATTCTGGTAGAAAGATTTAACAGTGATGTTACTAGCTGCCACACTTGTACGCACAAGCCTCGACGACTAAAAGAAAAGTAATCATTTTAGTTTGGTAAATGAAATTCTGCTGTTTGGTAGCCGACTCAAGTCTCCGTTTGCAGCTTCATACCCAGCACACACATTCATCACACTGGGAGTCTTTCCATCATTGCATCTATGACCGATCAATAGTAATATTACATTTTCATAGAGAAACCTCACTGAAATGAGTGGCTTCCTTGTAATCAAGTATGTAAGAGCTACTCTTAGGCTGTACTTGCCTGGTAGTTCTATACTCTTCTATACTTTTTTTTGCTGCTACAGTCTTACTTGGTCTGGTATGACCAGCAGCTTATGCTGGCTGATGCTATCTAATATTAGCAAACTTTAGATAAACATTACTGTGTATCTGAGTGCCAGTTCAGAGACTTTATGACTCTTCTCTACTAAAGTGTGCTAACATTAGCTAAGGTTAGCCACAATAAGCTACATGGTCATTACGATGAAACAATAAAACACAGTCATTTGCAGTGTGTTATAGAAGACAACCCGTTTCTCTGACCCGTTTTGCAGTTCTTTGTGAATACTAGCTAGTTAAGTGATTTTAAAAAATGGGTTGCACCATTAAAACTGGAACTCGCTGTTGCATCTCAAGCTCTGGATATGTTAACCACATTGCACAGCACTTCTTTAATCTAAACGGGAGATATACTCACAGGTTAACTTTAGTTGTGTCACTTGCTAGCTAGTTCAATTAGCTAAATCCCACCTAGCTAGTTGGAGTAAGAACTTATCTCAACATAAAATGTAGTTTGTGAGGTGCCACCAGTAGCAATGCAGACAGTGAACACAAACTTTGAACTTACGAAGAGCGAGAGCAACAAGCTGCTGAAGAATAGTAGGCTACACCTGCACATCTGGGCAAAAGGGCAGCATATATGCCGGTGCTCCCTGAATTCCTAATACCAAGGGCTAGTTGCTAACTTGCAAACTTAGGCAAAGAAAGGCCTTTAACGACCTGTGATGACATTCTGTATTTAATCTTTAATTCAGACTTAATGAAGGATTTAACTAATTGAAAAGTGTTGAAGGGGAAACAACACACATTATATTGTTGGCTCTAATTAACCCCTCAGACCTTTAACCTGTCAAACACACACTGACGCTCTCACACACACCGTCCCGCCGTGCTAAGCCTTGGAAACCTGCCTCGTCTCGGAACACCTTCCATTGGCTCGGCTCCCACCGGACGCTGTGACGTGCTCTGTCAGGCCATGGGTTGACCAGGTTTGAGGTAGTAGTTTACGGTATACGGTATCACATGACTCACACTCACACACCATCGTATTACGTGAGGTTTAGCAGAGCGCCAGGTGATTGTTGGGTAAGTGGATAAGAGTCTGGTGAGAGCAGGAATCCAGGGATTAGCTCTAAAGCCACCATAACTCGCCCTGCGAGCACACGTAAGCATGCAAACACACAAACGGACACGCAGCAGCCACCAACCACTGTGCTGACAGGAAACCTCTGTTATTCAGGACAAAAGTCTGCCTTGCATAACAATCCTCTGCATTCAACCCACTAAGAGCACACACTCCCCTCTCCTAAACATGACTCATGGATGACCTCCAGTTCCTGTAAATCAGAGGAGATTACTGTAGGTTCACTTACATCAAGTACACATTACACTGAAGCAAGGCAGCACAACACTGTTCCAGGCGCTCTTCCCTGTGGAAAACATTACCAAGATATATCGGAAAAATATTTCATTCTGAGCCGTTCACTGCTGCTATGAAACAAGGCATATTGGGAAATTGAAGTTTTACACAATCACAATCATCAACAACTAATTCATTCTTCTTCTGTCCGGCACAAAGTAACCAAATTAAAACAAATCTAGATTTTACACAATGTGCAGTGAGTCAATATGTTTACTTTGAAGAAAAAATGAGAGAATACTGAGAGAAGCTGTAAAATGGTTGGTCATGGAAAAGAGTGAGGGAAGGCAGGAAGGAAATTTGAGCTGTGCCTTTTGAACTCAAACAGGGCATGGTTGCACAAGTGGCAGCTTAAAAGAGAGTTTCATCACTCAAAAATCATACAGCGCCATCACTAAACTAACTTAATTGTTCTTTCGGTGCTTTTCTGGGATACGGGTAGGAAATTCCACTAATACTACTGGGGAAAATGTAAGTCAGTGCTCCAAGCTGGAGACTGTCAAGATTTCGCTGGCCGTTTTTTTTTTTCCAAGCCGCAGCTATCTGTTGCCAGCTCTTTGAGTATTACATAGCACTATACCACCTTTTTATAATCCATTGAAACACATTTGGTTGCCAATCTGTCCAAGAGTGTCCGGCTGCAGACCTCACATCTTGGGACCCAGGTCTGCCCGCCAATGGATAGAGAGGGTCCCCCAGATTTAAGATCCTTAAGTTCCGTTAGCCTTTTTTTTAAATTATTATTTAAGAATGTCTTTGCTGAAAGTTGTTTTTCAAGTAACAAAAATGAGCTGGACATTCTTTCTTTTGGTTCGTTTGTGAAAAGAAACACTTTGCTAAATAAGTTGAATACAAAACACGCCTAACCTGTGTGATGTTAGCCTGTTAGAAGCTAACCTGTTACTTCAGCTCTATGAATCCAATTATTAAACAATATATCCTCTGAGAAGTGTGATTGAACCAATACAGCCTTCACAAATTGTGCACTAAATTGATTATTATATGTAAAATAAAGTTTTCCTGCATATATTATCTCCATCCTGCTTTGCCTGGATGAAAAGGTAACAGTACCAACACAATATCACCGTATACAACAAGCTAATATGACCCATACGCTTACTGGCATTTTATGTTACCATTATCTTTTTCCCCATCTTGCTAATATTAAAATGCAAATATAAATTACAAACATCTTCATAAAAGACTGATGATAACGTTGTTGCTCAGTAGCACTCACTTCAATAGCAAACATGCCTACTGACAGTTAGCTCCAGCTTAGCTTGTGTACAGTAAGCTAACGGTCAGCGGTAGCCTAACCCACAGAAGTTGTAATTACAGCCTATAAAGTGGGACTTTCCAACTTTGAAGGGGAACATGGTGCTTGTGTCCAGCGGGGGTGAGGAGGAGATTTGCTGGCAAGTCTAGCTTTCTTTGGTCTGTTATTATTTTTCCACTTCCTGTGGTGCAGACTCTGACAACTGATTTTTTTTTTTTTTAGGGGGGAATGTTTGTAGCTTTACTTTGTAATTCAGTCTGACAAGCTGGGGGTTTTCTTCTATCTTTTTTGGGAGATTTCTGCAGAGAATAAGTATGCTGAAGACTTACTTTTCTTTATCGACCCTGTAACGGAGGAGTTCATCTCTGTCTAACGAATCAGCTATGAGTCTTAAAACAAAAGGATTCATTGCACACAGTACAAACCAGTAAGGAGAAATTAAATGATATATAGATTAAAGGGGGAGGCAGGATGCTAAATCTTGGCCTCACTGTACCAGTTGGTGCGTTTGAGCCCTGTATTTTATACATAATCTCCTAAAATTGCATTCAAAATTTGCAGTTCATCCAGGAGGATTGGTGTAAAACGTTTATGTGTCCACCCTGGTGGTTTTGCTGCACACAGGAAAAAGTGCCAGAGGAAAGAAAATTGGATACACACATCATGAGGGAGTTTTACAAAAAATATTGAGCAAGATCAAATTACACAACCAAGCCCGGGACAATGTAATGTCCAAACCCCGCTGTGGTCAGGGTCATCCTGGGTCTGTCAGTGGGGGGAACAGAGTTTAGAATAAGGCTGACTGGGCCGGCGACCGCGCAAACAGCTCTCCCTGTGAAATTCCACCGTCAATAGGGGCTTTTTCCAGGCCCGGTGCGCCACAACCCTCCGGAGACCCTGTTTGCAGAGACTCAGAGCGAGAAAGAGACTGCTTGAAAAGTTCCCCGTTCATGTACTGAGAATATGATATTAGTTGCTGCAGAATGTGCAACAGGAGAGTGACAGCGAGCAGTATTTTCACAGTACAGTACCAGCAGAGAGATGCCTCTATTGGCTATTTACTACGACAAACTACTGAGTAAACATGAGCGCAGTGGGTCCATGTTCTGCCCCAAACACTGAGCTGACGTCCGATGGCCTTTTCCTGCCTTCCCGACCGAAATGATGGATTGAACAGTGTTGTCGTTCGTTATAAAAATGATCATAACCATGGATGCTCACCACAGTTTAGCAGAAGTTGTAATTCTCTAGGCGGAAAGAGCGCCACCTACAGAAACGTCAAGAGAAAACGTCAGCAACTCAGATGGGGAGATAACAGAATGAAACTCATGTAAACGTTGAGGTTGTTGAATCCTGTTTATGAGTAACACATGCAACCCTCAGCTTCCAACCCATTTAAAACCACCTTTGACTGCCAATACCATGTGCACACCCTTACTTTGACAGGTTCAAAAGGCATTTGGGGAAATGTAGGAGCAGTTTTCTCAGCACATGTGCTATAATTCACTTATTTAAGCCTGGAAGTGCAGCTACAAAAGTTTGTCTTTGTGAAAAAAGACCTTTCCGTTGTCCATATTTTCCCTCTCTCATGTTGGGCAACGCTGCTTTCAAGGAACACACATCTGTAAATGATCCGATTCCTGCCTGAATACGTTATAAGATAAAACAAACAACGCTGTGTGTGTTCCATCTGCTTCCTTCCTCCCACTCACATCCCTTACGCAAGAGCAGAGCACCATCTTGTGGTGAAGCTAAATATCTTTTTCTTGCATACAGATTTATACACAAATGTATGGCTCATTTGAACATATTTCCAGCGCTTTTATTCAGGAGGAAGGAGGAGAATTAATGCAAGACAATCCTTTTTTTTTCTTCACACTAAATTTTATTCAACGGTTTAAAAACATGATTGAAAACAATAATCATAATAAACTGCAGGTATCAATAATCATCAAGAAATGTCCATGTCACGATTAAATACACAGACACCTAATAAGGACATTTTGAAAAACAAGACTTCAGAAACAAACAGGTTGCTCCTCAGTGAGCACTCTATGGGTGTTCTAATGGGAATGCCTAATTTGATTGCAATACCTTCTGGGAATTTGAGTTCTTAAAAGGAGAGAATCGACATACGGAGCGGTATTGGTTGTCATGTAAGTATGAAATAAATATTCCCGGCCTATTATGGCTTTTACAACCAGCTTCAAATGCAAGTCAGTTCCACCCGTGTACCACTTAGGAAAAGTCAAGTCTTACATGTGCAGGTAGAAATGCGTGTACATTCTAATGAGTGCAGGACAGTAATAGTTGATGGTTTTGTGTTTGCATTGCTCCCGACTGTGGAAAACACTAGAATACTAAAACTGACAAGTGAATGAAGAAAGAAGCAAACTCCCTCCACTGAGAAGGAAGATACGAGGGAAAGAGGAAGCATTAATGTCTCCTCTAAACGCTCTAAGAAAGAGATCTTCTTGTGAATCTTAACTTTCCCTTTAGTCTTTACTAAGATGAGAGGCGGAACTTGCAGGTTGGGCCAACGGGCTTAAACTGTAACTTAGACAATACATTGCTGGAGACACCCTGGAGTGAAATTCACAGCTTTAAGGGAGCTAAATCAACACAAGCGAGCGCAGGTGCACCGTTAGCTTTTTCAAGGCTGACAAATGAAAAAGGCAAGATAAGAAAACAGCTGGAGGAAATAACAGATCCTTTCTTCTCTGCTGTGGTTTCTGTCTCTCTCCAGTCACGGTTAACTGGAGGCTGGAAAGGCAGGAGGACACAGGAGTCCGGTCCTAGATGTGATACACTAAAGCAGAATCTGACCATCACTGTAACCGGGAGGCTCGTTCTTTTAAGTCGGGGACAATATACTCCACAGTGATGGGGAGTGGAGGAAATCTGCTTAACTTGAGATATTATTTGGGAGAGCTGTTCTTCAACCGATTGTTCATGGTGGCGTTGGACAAAACCATCTCATCTGTTCCATAGCACATGAAAGGGAAACAGCATAATCCCTCTTTATTGAAGATCATAGGGATTGGTTTTGGAAACTGCTACGACCCTCAGTGAGGGGTTTCCTACCAGAGATACAAACCAGAGGGACGCCTGAGAGTTCCTTGAGCCCTGTCAGACTGCAGTAATATGTTGGGCCACTGCTCGGGACTAAAGCGAGTGGAAACTCGGTGCGAGCCCAGCGACAGACACATGAGGACGAGTAGCGCACCACAGCTCAGGCTGTAACAGGAGACGCCGTAGATACAAGTCGTCAACAGACCCGAGGCTCAATGACACCCCGACCGTCACAGCAGAGACGCTAAATGGACGCTGGGAGGAGAGAAGTCGTGTGTTTTTAATGTTTAGATATTTATTCTGCGAAAGGCAAGAGCCCACCTGAAGACGACAGCTTGGAATACATTTCAAAAGTGACAAAAAACAAAACAAACAAACATTTAAAAAGGGCTGACAGAGGCACCTGATTATCAGATCATAGCAGGCTTTTGTACCTGTGGATCTGTGGATTGACATTTCTTTGCTGGTAGCTGGTGCTCTATGAAACCTGTAGCGTCAGAAGAACACAACAAAAACAAAGTGAGGTCGATGTCTATAGTATTGCACATACAGAGAGAAATGCTGATTCAAGTTTGCGTACGACGGCTGAGAAACATCCCCAC
Organism: Anarhichas minor; assembly: GCF_050575085.1. Taxonomy (NCBI): domain Eukaryota; kingdom Metazoa; phylum Chordata; class Actinopteri; order Perciformes; family Anarhichadidae; genus Anarhichas; species Anarhichas minor. The sequence goes on along the minus strand of NW_027466463.1, from coordinate 6,509,556 downwards.
AAGAACAAACAATGAAAAGGTGATTGTGATCAGCCTCAAGGCTGAAACTGGAAAAGAGACAATTTGAATTCTTATCTAAACATCTGCGACATGGTGAGCTGTGGCTCAGGTTTTACACTGATGGCTTAATCCCCCCCCCCCCCCCCGGATCATACTGCTTGAGAATTGTGCGACAAGAGCGGTGAATCAAAACAATGAGCATCAAGCTACAGACGAGTGTGTACAACAGAAAACACAGAACAGGATGTACTCACAGATCAGGTCTGGATTCTCAACCTTGAACATGAATCTCTATTCGGGGATGTAACCCAAATGTGGCACTAATAGAAGACGCAGAGTAAAGATTAGAATACATGTGGTTTGAATTCCCTTCTTTGAAAGTTATAGTAGGTACCTTCAACCTGTGCAATTATTAAAAAAACAAAAAAAACATGATTTTTGCTTGAAACGGTTCACAAATTGTTAGATTAAAAAATTCCGAAAATAATTTGATTAAATTAAGTTTCTCAAATTCAGTCGAATAGCTCAAGATGAAAAATACTAAATGTAAGATCCAGGCCAACAAAGATCACGGAACAAGACGTCTGTCCCGACAGATTACATTCTGTTTGGGGAGTCAAGGACACGTTCCCTTTCTATCTGGACAGCTGAACCGCCTCAGAAATCTTGGAAGTTTCTAAACTTGAACTTGAAACGGGGGGAATTTGTTTGACCCGTTTCCAGAAGAAAAGCTGCCATGGAGTCAAACCGTGGGATATTTTAATGTTCACAGTGCTTAGACAAAACATCCGATATGTCAAACACATGTGATGGGGGGGGGGGGGGGGGGGGATATCTAAAGTGTGCCATTTGAGCTGCAGCGTGAATGTAGCCACGATGGTTCACCACGTAGACCGTCAGGCCTAATGGGAGCTTTGGCTACGAGCGGCCGGCGCAAATTCAAGGCAATTGTGTTTGTGTCCTCTGGCAGCCGCCGGAGGAACAAACTCAAAACAATTATCTTCACCGTGCAACGGCGATCAGTCACAGTCACTGCAGCTGTGCTGCTATATACAGGCTAAAAACACTGCTCAATGTCAGACTCAGAAAAGGGCAAAATGACTTGTTCAAAGACTAAAGTTAATCTTCTATCTTTAACTTCATATTTATTTCATTCAGGCAATGAGCCACTTCCCTACCTGGAGAACTCACCTGACAGCTTTAAAAAAACAAAAACAAAACACTAAAAGTGGTTAATTTTAATGCTTTGTGAACAGCGGACGGTCACCAAATGTTTGGAGGAGTTGTCACGAACAGCGTCACTCCACCCAAAAGGTCTGACCTCTACGCAGCGGTACAGTGATCCCAGTATGCTGTGAAATGATACTTTATAGAAAATGAAAAATAAAAAGAAAAGGTGATGACATCACTCGTCCAGAAAGATGTCTACTTTTAATGCTTTCAAATCATAGCGCCCCTTTAAGTTATCTTTTTTTGATATTGACACTGAAACTAAAGACTTCCTGTACTGCCGGCTCCATTGAGAACCAACACCTGAGTCTACGGTGCTTCCCTCTCATTGTTTCGGTTCACCGCGCCACATGGACTCATCGTGGCTCTCACATATGAAACGTGGAGGTCGTCTGTACGCTGGTGAAGGGAGTCAAACAGATCGAGCATAAAAAAGGAAAATGAATACTGGATTTACATTCATCGGGTGGTGAAAAAAAATGGTCAACAATGCATCTTTTAAGACCATTATTCTTACATGGGAGAATACTCTTTCCCTTTACAAAATGACATGATTGACTGCAAAGCTATGACCGGGGAAACAGTCTCGTCTCCGTGAACTACGTCAAACTGCAACGTCATCATAGTCGCCAAACACACATTACTTTCGCCCCAACACACACGCCAGATGTTTTGTCTGTAGGATTCATGAAATCCTTAAAAAAAAGGCAGCGGTTACAGCTTGGGTTGATCTAAGAGTTCCTGAATCTAAAAAAAATACAGAAGGCTTATTAGCCTAGCGGTAAAACTAGCCGGACAGTAACCCTTTTTTTGTTTTGTCTTGTAGAAGGCACACAAACTACCACGAAAGTATAGTAATCTTCAAAATGTGCAAAAAAGCTCAGTTTACATTGTTTCCTCGAGAAAAGAAAGAAGGAGAAAAAAAGTCTCTCAGTATCTGCCTTCCCCTCGTGTTTCTGTGGAGAAGAGAAGTCCACGGGCATCATATAGAAATGTGCTTTAGAACCACACTAACGCCTCTCTGCCTCTCTTCCATTGGCACTTAAGTTAGCGTTAGTGCAGATTAAAAAAAAAGTGCAGAGGCGGAGTCTGCATGTGCACATTCTGTATGTGGTCGAAAAGGCTGCATGACAAGAAGTTCTGCTTTTTATTCAAGATGGTTCAGAGAGGCAGGGGGACGAGGACCTCCAGAGTCAGCGTGGTGACTAGATCCACTTAAAGAGCGAAACCAGCACACGAGACAAAATACAATGACACATGGTAGATGAAAGAGAGCAGCACTTTCATGATTTTCTGCCTTGTGTTTTTTGCCCCGCAGTAGTTTTGTACCTCCACGGTACGATCTCAAAAAGTTATCCAGCAATAGGAGGCAGCTCTGGTCCTTAAGAGTGTGCCGCCGCCCACCATCCCTCCGTCCATCCTCTGAGTCCTTGGTCATTCAGACGTAGACGTAGGCGAGGAGGCGTCAGCGTCAGCGATGGGGGTGGCGGTGGTGGGGGTGTTGGTGGGGCTGTTGGTGGGAGTGTTGGTGGGGGTGGTGGTGGGTGACAGCTTGGGGCCTCGGAGGGCCTGCGGGTTGACAATGACCTGGATGACAAAGTCCTTCTGGATCTTCGTGTCCTGCAGCCGCGTCTTGTCCGTGAGCAGCTTCCCGGAGAAGAACCAGCGCTGGTGGCCAGCGTCAATGTCCTCCTGGGCCTGCAGCTGCTTCTTCAGGAGCCCGATAGTGTCGGCCATGCTGGCGCTGAGGCGCAGGTCCGTGCCCGTGGACAGCCGCACCTGCAGTGGACAGGGGAGCGTGAAGATTAACGGCGGACAAAAAGTACATAAATAACAGAGTTTAATTGGTTGGTTACCTTTAAAAAAACTCCCAAATTAAATGAGAGAAACAACCAGGCGAGTCTTTAAGGATGCTTGTGTCACAGTACCTTGAGCTGGAACTCCTTCTTAGGTGCCACAGCAGGTTCGGGGCCATCGCTGGGGTCGTCGTCGCTGCGCTCTGAGATGAGGTTCACAGGCGGAGCCAAGCAGTAGACGGGCAGCTGGTAGCGGGTCCCCAGTTCGTCGTAGCACTCTGCAAGAGTTCCTGTAGAAGGGTGTCAAACAAAAACATGACGGGTTGTATTTTTCCGAGACATTTAAGCTATGTAATGTAAGACCCACGCCTTTTTTCTCCCGTCCTCACCGTGTGGCAGCGTGATGCTGGCCCCGTCCACTATAGCCTGGGCCAGGTCGTGGTCGCTGCCCTCCAAGGCCACGGCCGCGGCTTTCAGGGCGTCCCAGATCTCCTTGCGGCCCTCGAAGGCCGGCGCGGTATCCCAGAACTCGTCGCGCTTGCTCCGCAGCTGGCCTTCGGTCATCGGATAGTCGCTCTTCCACTTGGGACGGTCTTTCTTCAGAGGCTCGTTGCGTCCTGCGATGGGGGGGGGGAGCCAGTTGTCAAAAACTATGATTCCTTTTGGTTGTTAAAACGGTCCACAACAAGTCACTTTGGATAAAAGCATCTGCTAAATGACTGTAATGTAACAAGTGCGGTACAGTACCCTGTTACCCAGGGGACAAACAGGATTGGATATTCATTCATATCATAAACAGAGCTGGCAGCAGAGAGAACCGCTAGCCGACACCAGAGACGAAGAACATCACACCCCGCACCGCCGCGTCACCCTAATCTAAAATTAGGTCATTCGGAGTTTGCAATATGCATGAAGCACGTGTGGCCTCAACCTTCCTAGTAACCGTAACGTTGTTTCCCACCATTCAATATTAACACATTCAGTCGAGCACTTATGTTAGCAGAGGCCCGAGGGTCACATACACACAGCATCAGGGCAGGGAACTAACATTTCTGATCACCATTCAGTTAAACATCTTAATACTGAACCAGCAATTTACCATACCTGCAATTGTCTAGTGTGGCATTTCCCACTATTGGTAGTAATCTGAATAGGCTGAGGTGAAGTCCTATTTTTTTTTAATGGTTGTTAATGTATTAAGAAACATCTTTAGTCTAACTTTATATTTGCAAACGGCTGAGAGGCAGAGGCGCCACTCACTGAGGGGTGGAAAACGAAAGAGTATGAAGCATCCAAGAGGTTGCGTTTCTGTTCAAACCAATTATTTATAGGGCAGGCGGCTTAGGAGGAGTAATTCGGAGGACACGGGGTGGTGTAGGATTAGCACCTGGAGTGACGCAGAGGGGCTCCCTCACTACCACTCAGCCAAAGTGGGAATGGACATGTGGCGTCTACGATGATCTATCCTAATGTGGTCCATATATAAAGACACACAGGTACACGCACATAAACTGGACTAGAGGTTTTCAAACTGTGAGACATGAAATTTACGATTAATTTCATTATTTATTAATCTGACGATTATATTCTCGATTAATGGATTGTCTGCTTTATTAAAATGTCAGAAAATAGAGAAATTTCTTTCCAGTTTACTGCGATATAAAAGCCAAGGACAAGCAGCGAATGCTGCCATTCGAGAGGCTGTAACCATTAAATGTTTGAGTTTAAAATGATTGACTAATCGTTGCAGATCAAAAAGTAATCCAGTTTTACGAGCTAAACTCGGAATGAATCTACAAATAACGATAAAACAACACTGCACAAACGAGTGGTAGAAAAAAAGAAAAAGAAAAAAAGAAGTATGGAAATAAGTGTGCCTCGTGGATGTGAAAAGCTGGCCGTGACTAAAGGAAGTGATTCAACAGATAGCCCACGGAAACAGAGACACAAAGCACTGCAGAACAGACGCATGAAGCAATAGCCGGGTGTCTTCATCCAGCTGGGCTCATGAAAACAGCCGGCACCAGAAATGCGTCATAAAGAAAGTACGGGGATCAGGAAGTCGTCTCTAAGATGCGAACACAGCAACAAGCATAGGTGGCTGTTAGAGGATTACCTGCGTCTGGGAAAATAAAGTGTCTCTGGCCCTGCAGAGACACCCAGCAGCCCTCTCACATCCCCCCCGACATGAGGCAAATAATGAGCGTGGGGGTGTTTTTCTGTGTTCCTCTTTAAAAGCAGACATCAGTGCACTCTTCAACCGGACACGGACTGAACCCATATACGAGTCTTCCCTCGGGGCACACGAACATATACACATGCAGTCAAACAGCTGGTTATCTTATCACCGCTACGGTGCATTCTGCAACTACGGATAAAGTCCCGTGTAGCATCCATAACGTTACTTTTGGAAACATTCTCAGAAATATTTCCCGTTGGTGATTTCTGACAAGAAATCACAAAATATTTCACTTGCAGTGTTTTTAACACCGACCCTACCAGAGCGTGGTAGACCTCCACGTTGCCTCGGATGCAGTGACACAAAATAAATCGAAGGACAAAGTCTTTACTGTTTGGGCGGAACTGAAATCAATTGAGCCCCACAGTAGAGACACCACATGAGCTGTTGTGTTTGACATCTTCCTCTCACAGGGCCGTCTGTCTGCATGAGGGTGTGTCTAACAGGACCGATCGGGTCCCGTTAGAGAAACGAGTCAGTGACTCAGCGGGACATGATGAGACTTGTTCTTTTTGAATGAAGCGTGGTCTAGCAGGGAGTGGCTGTTGATAACAATCAGGGTGGGGAATCACCACGAGCCGCTGCCAAAAACCCGGGGAACCTTGGCCATGAAGGCTCGAACTTTAAATAGTCTATCCGTCGGCCACATTGGCAGGAAACGCAGAAAGACAAATTATTTTGAAGGTCATATTCGAAAAATCTATATCAGATGTTCATTTTGGAACACCGCCTTGTGGCCAGAGGGGGACGTCTAAATCCCTGACACTAATGCACAAAGCTGGAATCATTCTCCACGTCTTGGCTTTCTGATGTAAACGCGGGACAATTCCTTTTGGAAAAAGACTTTCCATCAGTAACGTTGGAGGAAATGAAATGGGCAGAACCTGCATCCAAACGAACAACAGACACGTGAAAACAGTCACTACAAAAGGGAACTTCGTCTCTAACTAAATCACTTCCACCATTTTACTTCCGAGTTAAGTAACATCTCTTGTAATTGTTTAACTGTTGTAGTGTCCGGTACATTTGACCAACTGACTGACCCCAGCAGAGACTTCGCCACATCTCAGAGGGAGCCTAGATGTTGTTTCCTCATCTTTAGTGAGTTTATTACGACAACATTCATAACGCTGCAGGTGCACATGCTGCAGGTCTGTTACTCCTCTAATAGTCCCAATAAGCAACATCACAGACATTGTTGTCTGGGGTCGAAACTATGCAGAGATTCAGAACGTCTGCCAGTTCAGCCGTGCGGCGCCTGCGTCCCTCAGTTTAGTCTGGTTGCACGTATAACATCGGCTCTCGCTAACTGCTGAAGCAGCAATCCAAATTCCATCCGTCAGTATCAAAGACAAGTGCAAGAGGACAAAAAACATGGCAGCGGGCCAGTGTTTATCTCTGGAGGAATGTTATCTTCCGGGAAGGTAAGTAACTAATGGACACGACCGCCCCGATGTGAACAATCCACAGATCAGCAACTCCGAGAACCGGCGTTACCTTCTGCTTCAGTGTTGCCATTGCCAGTGACGGCAGACTCCTGCTTGGTCACTCCGTCCGCATCAAAACGTCGGTGCGATACGGTGTTCACAGAGCCACCATACATGCATGCCACTTGTAAAATAGCCTACCGTCGTCAGATTAAGTGTGAGGCTTGAAATTGGTGGGGTGAGCAAATTGCAGGCCTCGTTATAGATGCGATGTCAGGCAAATGTAGGCGTAGAAGGTGTGGGTGAATTGGGCCGTAATCTCTGTTGATAGAGGGTCTGCCATCGCAGAGTTAATCTAGGTGCTCAAGTCAAACAATGCAAGAGAGTTACACCACGGGTGTAACTGCATTTACACTTACAACTAAGAACGTGTCTCCAGACTCCAGCCGATGTCCTTACGCGTTATTTACTTCGCCATTTAAATCAATCCACATTGATGTGAGCATGCCCATTAAAGATATGAAGCGCACTGTGAATGCAGATGGATCCCTGACCATGGAGACAGACACCCGCTGTCCTTCTGCTTAGCGGGCAGTCGGTTTCTCCACAGAATAACCTAAAAAGGTGAGCAAGGAGGTTGAAACCCAATCACAAGTGGTCACTTGAGATGCATCAGAGTCAGATGGAGGGAGTGAAATGTAGCTGGACACCAGTGAGTCTCCACCACCTTCTTGCAAGTGCTGTGTGCAACACATGCAATTAAGCAGAACTGGACAGTTGTGCGTGATTTTTGCAATGCCTTCACTTAGCATAGAAATACATTTAGGTGGATAGTATGAGCAGCGGTGGTGCAAGAATGACGTGTGTTGTGATTTAGTTGAAGCCCCTCTCTCAGAACTACAACCACACGCTGGTATGTCTTACCTCCACGTCCACCGTTCCTGGACGAGCCTCGGCTCTGCGTGTCCTCCCAGCCTTCCCAGTATCTCCCCACACATCCTCCCATGGTTCAGAGGGCTGCGGATTGTTTCCACGCGTCGCACTAGCTGAACAGGGGGCCCATCGCGGCAGAAGACGGTGAACCAGGTCCGATGAAGAGGACGGGTCGCAGGTCCGATGCTGCAAGCCTACAGGTCACCCGAGGCGGCGGCGGCAAGGACGGGAACACGCGGATGTTTAATAGCGATGAACGCATATATATATATATATATATAAATATAACTGTTATACCATTAAGATCTAGGCTTACTATGAGTTTCCTCTCTTTACGTATGAGTGCTGTTTGAGTGTGATACGACCCCACAAGACTCAAAGCTCGTGGCCCGCACTAACGTTATAAGAGTTTGACAAATCAGCGAGCAACCGAACCGTTTGTTTAAATGTTACAATACAAACTGAAACATGTCAGTCGTCTAACTTGCCTGCTAAGTTGGTCTAGTTGTGAAATGTGAAGTCCAGCGTTCCACACAGCGCGCACCTTTCCTCGCTAACAAGCTAACAGGGCCAACCAGCTAGCTACTAGAACACCAGTAAACACAAACTTCCGCGCACTCGTGACCATTTGCACGTTGAGTTTCGTCCAAATGCGGTTGATGGTCGCAGCTTCTCGCAGACGTCCGTATACCACTTCAATTCTTTGCTGCTGTTTCCAGCTTGTTGTTCTTTAAATCCCCCCAAAACGTTACTCCCCTCTCCGCTGGTAAGAAGGTGGCGAGCGGTGGAGCTCGCGCAGCAGAACTTTTTTTTACGCCTGCGCGTAAGTACGCAGGCAGGTGCTGTGTTCTCTTACGTCAGGACGAAACGCAATTATGAATGGGCGAGACTGCGAATACATTCGACACTGACGGATGTATCGCATAGCTACTATGTTTCTTGCTTTGAATCATATGTTTAATAATTCATTTAAAACTGCAAACAGTACAAGAGCGAGAACACTGTGCCTCAGTGTAAGGGGAGACGGTGTCAGGAAGTACATCACGAATATCATTCTACTTTTTGCTGAGTTTGGAATTCTGACAGCACCTGAAGGCATCACCAAAAACTAATGTTCGGTTTTCATTTCAACATTCAGAAAACATTTCAGTTTCAAGCAACACACACCTAACGCAATGGCCTCTGCGCAACATTGCATTGTTCGATAACAGCCCTGTTTTATAAAGGCTTGTGTACAATTTGTCACTTTTGCCTTTCGTCTCGCTCCTAACTTTTCGCGCATGCGTGGTCTCAGTTGAGCTACAGTGGCACGATGGCTGCGGACAGCACCCTGCTGCTGTCTCTGGTGGAGGAATTTGTCTCGGGACTACAGGACAGCAAGGCCAAAGATACAGCAACATGTAAATACGTCTTCCTCATATTTGCTTCGACACTTTTTCCAGAACACCTTGTTGCGAAAAACACGCCGTCGAAGCTTGCGGAGCTACCGCTTCAAGGATGCGCAACACGGCGTGGATGGTTAACGAGCTAACTTAGCGCCACAACATCCTGTGTGGTGTCACAACCTCGTGAAACAAACACACACACTCACTGTGACACTTGTATCACGGTAACAGCACACACTTAATGTATCTCTAACGTTTTCTCGTAATGCCATTCGACTAGCAGCGTGATATTTCATGCTCCAGTGTGCTAACTAGCTGCTGTGTTTGTGTCCGAAGCAAAACATCCAACATTCAATGAACTGTGGACCTTTGAACCCGGCCGAGGTCGTTAGATAATCTGCAGTTCTGCGGCTACGACTTGTTTTCTGCGCGTATTTGTAGCTGGCTATCTTATCAGTGCTTTGCTACGATTCACTAAACTTGGCTTTCTGCTGCTCAGGTGTCAAAGATGGACAGTTTACAATACTGCAGCTGGTGGAGGCACTGGGGTAAGCCATCAGGATGTTTCCAACATTACAGCAATAACATAAACAGTAGTAGTATAATTAAAAAGTCCCTCTGTCTGTTGTGCTCTTAAGTTGGTTTAGTGTGTGTTAGACAAGGGAGGTGGAAGGAATTGAATTATATTTAATTTAGCCATTGTCACCCTAAACAAATATGACGTCTTTCTCATGAATGGTATTCATTTACTATAAATGTAAAATTATATCCACCCTATATTGCGGTTTTCTATTCATTAATAATCATCACATTTCATACTCTTGAGTTGCTCTTGTGTTTAATATTTTGTAATGATGAACGTCTTCCGGTCCCTCCCTGTTCAGACTGAGCCTCACCAGCGTCCAGCCTCACACCCGAGCCAGAGGAGTCCAGCTTCTCTCTGACGTTTTACACGATTGCTATGGAGGTCTCACAGAGAGAGAAGGTACACATCTTCTCCTATGTTTTGTAGATCATCCCACTCTCTTCTTTACTCTTTGTTTGTTATTTGGGTGCAAAACCATCATATAATTGTTGGCTTGTTTGGCTGATATATAAAATATTTTTAAAAAAGGAAACAAATCAGACATCTATCGAAAATATCTTAAATAACCCGCAGTCTTGCGGAGCTGCATGCAACATATGAAAAGAGTGATATTTTATCAACATGTCTCTGTTCTCCCCAGTGGAAGTGCTCATTGCCTTCTATGAAGACCGTCTCAAGGACCATTACGTCATCACGCCGCCTGTTCTACAGGGGCTCAGAGCGCTGGTGAGTGTTTGCCTCCGACAGATTTTCAGTGACGACAGCGACTGAAACATCCTGCAAAAGATGAACTGACTGCCACGTTTGCACATTAGTTGCTGCTCGACAGGTTTTGAGCATCCTTTTGAGAAGCTCCAGATGTGAGCAGGGAGACCAACGTGCACGTTGTGTGTTTTTATGCTTTTTCTCCCCAGACAAAATGTACAGTGTTGCCTCCTGGCTCAGCTGTGTCCATGCTGAGGTCTTTGTTCCAGGATGTTCACGTTCAGGTGAGACTTGACACTGTGTTATGATTAAGATGTCAAAGTTGTAGCAAGCCATATTTTATTTTAACATACACCGTTTTGTATGTGCAGGGGATACAAACAACAGTAGATTTGAGTTCAGTCCAATCGGAACATCATTGCTGTTCACGAGGAACAAAGACAGCTGATCAACCTGCTGTACAAGTCTATTATTCATCTGCTGCAACAAATGCGACCCAATCACGTAACCGGCGATCAATGGGCCATTCAAAACAAATGAGTCAATCAAACGAGAGTCACTCAAATGGGCCATTTAGGTGACACACAGCCGCACAGCCCTGATGTGTGAATGCAGCCTTCGAGCGTGTGATGATGTTCTTCTTTTTTTTCCCTGCATGTCTGCAAAGCACTTTCTCTTCTATTAAGTATGCTTTGTTGGTAAACTTGGCTCATGAAAGTGTTGTTTAATTCTGGGTGTTGTGGGTAAGAGCTCACAGGGCCTGTTCCTTTTTCTCCAGTCGTTGATGCTGACCGAGAGAGCGTGCGTCTACAACATGCTCATCAACCTCATGGCGATCAGAGAAGCCGGTAAGAGATGCCAGCTCTGAGTCTTGAGTCACCGTGGCTTAGTTAGCAGAGGAAAAAACAAAGTTTCTGTGTTTGAAAACGTAGGAAATCCAAAACAGCAGAGAGAGAGTTTAGAAAGTCAGAACTCTCACTAGTTGACTTAAACTCTTACCAGCCCTGTGATACGGGACAGAGTTGTGACAGCGTCCTCTGCTTTGTTTGGCGGTTGAATGATTTGCATGCACTACAACATAGACATACTGTACCAGAAGCAAAGGAAGAAAGAGGAAGCATATCTTTCGCCGTCAGCAAAAGACTGACGGCGATCGTGTAATGCTGCCGGTATTTAGAAAGAACACTGCAGCATGTGTGATAGAACAATGTGACCTCACCTCTGTCTCCTCGCTAAAGTAGAAGAAAACACAATAATACCACTGAAATAATAGCTTACTGTGTGTATCCATCGATTAGACGAATCCTCTGAAAAGTTCATATCTGGATTATAGAATCTTCAATGTGGAATATTTGAACTCTAGTTTGAGTCTTACCAACAGTAGACCTCAGATTTTGGAATAAAACTGAACGATCAGCTTTCCATGTGATGCTGAGTGCTGGTCACAGATTTAGTTGTTTTTTTCCTCAGTTAATAACACAACGTATCATTTATTGTGCCTAAGCAATCTTCAACATACTTGTAGCTCACGCCCTACATCCTAACAACTACCTCAGCTTTTCAGGAAGAGGTATGTGGTGTAATGTCTCCAAACTGGCGGTTGTGAAAACTTGTCACCACTCTTCAAACACTATGTGTAAAACCAATAAATCTGTCAGCCATCTAACAGAACATCCAACCAAACTGTGTTCCTGTTTCACTTGTCCACAGAGCTGAAGGGTCTGGGGGCAGACTTTGTGTTTGGTTTTGTCCAGTCGATGGACGGAGAGAGAGACCCTCGCAACCTCCTGTTAGCCTTCCAGATCGCCAGGACCATCGTCCTCCGAGGTTACGATCTCGGTGAGAGCGCATACCTGTGCACATTCAGCATCTTTCTCTGTCTCTGTCCCTCTCGCACATTATTGTGTTACTATCCATTGCACAGTTCGAGCATGACTCTTATGTTGTTCATTTCCTGTCCGCTGTCCTCAGGTAAATTCACAGAGGAGCTGTTCGAGGTGACGTCCTGCTATTTCCCCATTGACTTCAGCCCCGTAAGTCCCTGTTTACTCAGCTGCTTTTTGCCTGAGAACTGCCTGAAAGCAGAGCGAGAGCAGCAGACATGTCATCACCGACTTCCTGTGGCCTCAGACTAACTCTGTAAAAACAATAGTACCCTCGTCTGCTCACGTACATTTCCCGTCTCCACATCATTTTTTGTGTGGCATAAGGACATTCTTCATGAATATGTGTAGGTGCCTTTTTGATTTCTGTGTGTGTTCTCTCCTTATTATCCATCCTCCTCAGCCTCCCAACGACCCCCACGGCATCACCAGAGAGGAGCTCATCCAGATGTTGAGGGACGTCCTCACTGGGACGCCGCGGTTTGCAGAGGTAGGACCGTTTACATTGACATTTAGCTTCTTGGTGCAACGGCGGTCTTGTGACCTGAGAAGTTATAGATAACGTCATTTTTCATTAATACGGCCTAAAGAGAGTTTATTGTTGTTGTGTTTATTACTTCCCCCCCCTCCAGTTTCTGTTACCTCTCATCATTGAGAAACTGGACTCGGACGTTCAGAGTGCCAAGCTGGACTCGCTGCAGACTCTGGTGAGACGTCTCTATTAATCTCTACTCTTTCCCTAAAGTTTGTACATGTGGATTATTCACTGTGACTTGTTACAGCTACAGCGGAGCTGCTGAGAGGCCCAGAGCAGGAGGGTTCATGTGCAACTTATGAAGTTGATGCGGGGTTTCTTATCTTTCTCATTACCACACTGGATACTTTTCAGGTGGCTGGCGTGTCCCAATATGAACATAAGGACGTAGCGGAATTCCTGGAGGGCCTGTGGGCATCTGTGCGGAGAGAGGTTTGTTTGAGATAAAAGTATACAAACCATTAATACTACTTGGGATTTTATTGGGTCTTTATGCCGTCTTAGCTTTGTAAAGAAACATTTCAGCATCTTGTGTTTTTGTTCCGTTTGTGGAGATGGCATTCTGCTTATCTTTATTGCTAGGAATGAGAAACAAGCAGCATCTTTTAAAGCTGCGTTCACATGAACAAACTTTGCTTCTCAAACTCTGCAGGGTTTAGTCTTTTGGTTTGTGTTGTTTGTCCAGTTGCCGGCAATAGCATTTGAACTCCAAATTAAGGCTCCGAGACATGAAGATGTGAGTCGCAGTCTTCAAACAATAGAACTGATGGATGTCATTGAGAGCATCTAAAGGAAATGAGCCAAAACACAATGCTTTATGGGAAGAAGGGAACAAATGCAGTTTCTCATGCTCTGAGAGCCAAGACAAACAAAGACTGGACTGATATTCATCAGTATTTACTTTTGTTCTTAACAAGAGAAGAGATAAATGACTCACGCTCCAGGCGTTGAAATCACTCATTTCAATTTCAAAATCAATCACAGAAATGTGTCAAAATAGACTTTTTCATTCCAGTCCGACCGCTTAGATCAAAGTAAACAAACTGTTAATATAAGCGTCTCTTTGTGAATCTGAAGAACCAACCCATTTAAAATGTCCCCCTCTTGTTGTTTCCTTGCAGGTGTTTCAGACATCGAGCGAGAAGATCGAGTCTGCCGGCCTCGCCGCTCTTACCGCACTCACTTCCTGTCTGTCTCGCTCAGTCCTCAACTCTGACTCTGAGGACTCCCTCAGCACCTTCCTGGATCTCGTTCTCAAAGGTGAAATGTTGTGAAATCGAGCTTATTCGCACACGAAAACCGTTTCATAGGAAGGATGTAAGAACTCCAGCAGTGTATAAAACATGTCGAGGGAACGGTAGAAAGGCTGTGAGAGTGGTGGAGGTGAAATACATGAAAAGAAAATAACCTGCATTGAGTGACTGTGAGGTGGTGAGAGAGGGTGTGTAGATGTACAAAGGGCTGAACTAAATAAGAACTGGGGTTAGTAGGTGGACAGGAAATTCTACCATAGTGACTGTTTGTTTAGTTCTCTTATTTCAACCAGCTGCTTGTACACCGCTGTCATGTTAACTGTGAACGAGATACAATGTTAGCCTCAGAGGATGGTTAGGAAGACTTATCAACCAGTATCGCAGCTTTCATGACTTTTATAAGTACCTAAATGTAAAATCTATAATTCTTGAGAAGGTAGTCTTTATTATGATGATATAGACACTGGGGTTTGAGGAATATTGGTTGATTTCTGAAGGCCAATATCCGTATTTATATTTTAGACAGAAATCCTTCACATCCCCCAAACCCGAAAAAGATAATCACATGAATTTCTGTGTGAATGTTTATCTCTTTAGGGTAAAACAAAGCCGGTGAAACAGCATGGGAGACGATAATGAATGCGAACGAATGAAACCAGAGTATTTTAGTGTTGCCTGCTCTTAAGCCCTCTCAATCTTAAGTGAGTGCTCTACTTCAAAACATTTCGTTTTTTTACTGAATGTGTGATGTTGTTCCAGACTGCAAACATCACCTGTGTGAGCCGGACCTGAAGCTGGTGTGGCCCAGCGCCAAGCTGCTGCAGGCCGCCTGCAGCGCCTCCAACAGGGCGAGCCACGTCATTACAGACGCCGTCATGCCCTCTCTCATCGAGCAGTACAACAGCAGAGCACAGGTGAATGAGCACAGCTGACACCCACATGGTTGGTTGGCTTTTAAGTTTTTTTAATTGAACTCTTTGTGCAGTGTTCCCACAGACGGACATTGCTGGAGGTGGTGCAGCGGTTTGTTCAGTCAGTAAGAACCTGTGAGAACGGTGAGTGCTGTTTATCGTTGTATTTGCTTCAGAGCAACATCTTAACTCCACACCGCTCATGTGTGACCCCCATGTCTTACAGCTGCGCCCGCTTAAACACCAAGAAATAATGATACAAATCATCTACTTATACTACAAAGAACACATTTGTTTTGTGTGTGGACTCTGATAACATCTGTATTCCTCATCTTAAAAGCTTAATGTAGTTTATTGTCTCTTGACATTAAATCTTAAGTTTTCCAGATGCACTGTGAGGTAATGTGTGTTTGTGTATGTATACTATGATAGTCCGTCATAAAGGAACTTCAAAAGGAACTATTTGCTCGTTATTTTAATACTGTAACTGTGTTTAGGTGCTGTTTGTGTATAACCATGGAGACAAAAGATTCCGATTTTAACTCTTCTCTTCTGTTTCATCCTTCCACATTAGAAGAGAGTGTGTTCTCAGCCTTCCGCCCGTCTCTGTGCAGCATGGTGTTTTCAGCTCTGACGGAGACTAACTCCAGCCTGCAGGTCACGGCCACCTCTGTGCTCACCTCACTGGCGCAGCAGACAGGTGAGATGCGATAAACTCTTCCATCCACAGCCTGCAGCTGAGTCGGGTGTAGTGCGACATTCAGCACTGTCTCTCTCTCTCTCTCAGGCCTGCTGTTGGACTCTGATGTTGAGCTGGCTGTAGATCACCTGACCA
Organism: Anarhichas minor; assembly: GCF_050575085.1. NCBI lineage: Eukaryota > Metazoa > Chordata > Actinopteri > Perciformes > Anarhichadidae > Anarhichas > Anarhichas minor. The sequence goes on along the minus strand of NW_027466463.1, from coordinate 6,493,838 downwards.
GACTGTTGCTGACGGAGGAGGACAACAGAGTCAGGTCAGCTTCCATCTGCCTCTCCTCTGTCATCCTTACTGTAATACTGTGTTGCTACGTCTCTGCTGAAGGCCACCGGAGTTCTCTCACCACTAAACCCTACACACTGCTCCTTTAGAACTCATACTGTGCACTTTTAGTTTCGCCTCGATCCGAGTCGTTTATTATTGAGTATCTGCCGATACCGAGTCCAGATCCGATACTTGTGTTTTCATAGATAATACAGCTGCACACACTTCAAGTACATGAACATGAATCCAAAGCTTCAAAGCTCAATAAAGCCGATTCGGTAAATGATATAATCCCTTGACTGGCCACGATACCGATCTCTGAGATTGGATCAGGACCACCCTACTAAACATAAATAGTACCCGTCTGAGTCTTTGTGCTGTTTCTGCCTCCAGCCTTGCTGTGGTGGAGTGTGCCGGAGCCTTGGCAGGGTTGCACCCTGCAGCTGTTATGACGAAACTGATCCCAAGACTAAAGGCGGAGATGTTTTCTGGTGAGTGAACGCACTAAAAATATGACTCATGATGCAAGATCCACACAGAAATATACAGATACTGATACTTGTGTTATGCAAGGCTTGTAAGAGAGTAGCTGGATTTTTCCATGATTTATGTCTTTGTCTCACAGTGAATTCATTTAGTATTTTTTGACACCGATCAACATTAATATTATTTACATTTTAAAGGAAAATAAAACCCTACGAATAAATTACAAATATTTAAGCGTCCCATAATTCATTGCACGGGTAATTGCCCTGCGCCGCTAATGTTTATTTTTTTTAATTCCCCACTTCACATTCAGCAGGCTGACACTTCATGAATGTTTTGCAAACCTTCTCCTCTCCATTGTTCAGAGCCCATGGATCAAAATGACAACAGAGCAGCTCCTGAGAAGCATTCCCATCATGCAGTGCGCCAGCGCTGTTTGTCTGCTCTGGCTGCGGTGTCCACTCAGCCCAGTGTTGTCCAGGAGAGCACGCCTGTGCTGCTGGAGGTCCTCAGCTCAGCACACACAGGTACATCGGTGTGGAAAGATGGTTTTAGTTGGTTTGGTATAGATGACACCTCACCAGGGTCACAGTCCATCTCAAACTGCACAAACATCTTCTTAGTATTGTGTGAAGATTTAAACATTTTCTCATAAATTGATATTTAGTGATCCATATTGAGGCTGAAGGCTTTTACAACATACAGTAGCTAAAGCACACTTAAGATAGTTGCGTATTAGTTTGCCTCCAAGTACAAAAAGCTGACGGTGAGGCAGCACAGAGGTTTGACGCAGTAACGTTACCCATCAGATTCTGAAATGTGAGTGTCGGTACTGCTAGCCGATACTTCATTGCATCACATGACACACATCTGTGTCCCAGCCTAAAGAAGTGAAGTTTTAGATGAATGCGTTTCTTATTTTCTCAGGTAGTGTCGTTTTCTCCGTGGAGGAGGTGGTGTTGGCGTGTCATAGCCTCCAGAAAATAGCCGAGCAGGTTGAGGACTCCGAGGAGACGGGGCGATGCTTCCATGACGTCATCATCCCGCGCCTGCTGTCTCTGGCGCTCCAGGCAGCACTGCAGGGTGAGCGGTCCTTCAACTAAGAATAATGACAATGTCCCCTTTTACCTCGTCTACCCACATCACGTCAGCTGACATTGAAACATTTCGTGCTTCCTATTCATGTTTGTCAGGCGAGGGGTCACCTGGTCGTCGTAGTCCTCTTCTGGAGGAGGCGGTCCTGTCGGCCATGGTCCCTGTCATCAGTACTTCCTGCTCCAGGCTGCAGCCCACGTCAGTACAAACTCTTATCTAGTTCCTGTCTGTTTCTCACATTTTCTTATTTAGTGCGTGTCTCAGATTTATTGAAGCACTATTAAGAGCGTTGTTAACGAGGTGTGCTGTTTCCTCTGTGGGTGTTTCTGTCGTCAGGCTGGCGGGGCAGACGGCGTCGAGGGCCGTGTCTCTCTTCCTGGATGGTGATGTTTCCTTTTTGCCCGACAACTCGTTCCCTTCAAACATCCAGCTGCTCAAGGTTTGTACCTACATGGATTTGTGTACACGAGTGAGTATTTTGGGGGCTTTTATTTAAATATCACACCCCGAAATTCTTCATCATTGCCTCACTGTGCGGTTTATGATAATCAGATGCAAAAACACTTGAAGCCGGTATCATAATGATGCAACTGTATTGTAGAATTATTATCCGTATACCTCGTGTCATCTATGTTTCCCACCACTCGTTTTCCCAGAAGCAGCCGGGGGACTCGTGGAGCCGGTCTCAGATGGTTTGTCTGCTCCTGGGATGTGTGTGTTCGCTGCCTCGCGGTGTGAGTCTCCACACTTACACAACACTTTATCTTCTTTAATAACCGTAGCTGTATTCTAAGTGCTGTGCGTGTCATTCAGGTGGAGGTGCCTCGGTTAGATCTCCTGATGACGGAGCTGGAGGAGATGAGCTGCACCTGCAGCTACCCGCTCTCATACACCTCGGCTGCAAAGTGCTTTGCTGGGCTGGTTAATAAGAGACCACAGGGTCAGTTTAGGGTCTTTACTCAATTTTTTTTTTATTCCCTCCAAAAGCGAGAGCTTCACCGTGTCAACTAAAAGTCTCCGTGATGGTTTGCTTTCTTCTTCAGGCGATGCTCTCGACAGCCTAATTCAGAGGACCATGCAGAGAGTGTGTAGTGAGCTGGACTCTGCGTCTTCATCCGTACGCACTCAGGCCTTCACCCTCATGCTCTGGGTAAGAGTCCCACTGGTTTGTCATTTTACCGTCGGCTGTCAATCAGTCAATGAAGTTGATTGGTAACGTAACAGAAGTATATCATGTTATAAGTATGAGAAGCTGCAGGTGCAATAGAGTTGCTCTTGTCTCCAGGTTGCCAAGGCTCTGCTTCTCCGATACCATCCTCTGTTCACAACGCTGACTGACAAGGTAAAAACAGCAACTATGAAATATGCTCATTAAATACAGTTGGACCTTGTGTTCTAATTAAACAAGGATAATCTTTCCATTTACTGTTCACGACGCCAAAACATACCGGACTGAACAAACTTGTGTTGTATTCCCCCCCCCCCCCCGTGTGTTTCTGAAGCTCTTCTCTCTGCTCGATGATGCTGATCTGGGTCCGGCGGCAGCAGACGGCTTCTGGCTGCTGATGAGCGACTCCACCGACATCCTCAACCGCGGTTGCCATGCCGATGTTCGCATCATGTACCGCCAGCGCTTCTTCAGCGAGAATTCAGCCAAGTTGGTCCAGGGCTTCAACGCTGCGCCGCAAGGTACGAGGCTGAGGAGATGATTCAGACATCTCTCTGTGCTGATGATCACATAAACGGCACTTTAGCAGACAAAATGTTTTTGTTTTACACTACTTGTGTACGTAACAGTTTATCCTTTATTCGTTCATTTTTATCGCCTTTGTACATCAAGTAAAAAAAATCAGGACCTTGATTCTAAAATATTTTTTTAAAAGACCACATTGTTCAGAGAGCAGCAATTTGAGCTTTGTTAATGAAGACCAAGATTCCTGGACATGATAGTCGGCCATATTTGAATATATAAAGGAAAAAGAGGAAATGAGAGAAGGAAATTAAATCTGTTGTCGGGGGTTTATTATCCATTCTGATAACTTCCGATAACTTTCAGCGTAAACATCTATGGACATGAATCAAAGTGTCTGACTTTTTATTTTTATTTACTTTAACCGTTTTTGATTAAATCAGTTCATATCTATCAAGTGTATGAAAGAATATTCTCACCAAGGAATATTCTCACCAAAGAGGCTTGCTCGTCCTCAAAACACTTGCGGAGTGTTTGAAAGACATAATGTAAAATCTCCAGAAGAGAACAAATAAACGAGTCACTTATTATTTAGCAGGTTTTAGACTTTTCCTCTGGCTGTCAGGTTTTAGATACCTAGGTACCACTTTAATGTTCTTGATCTCTGTCTCCTCTACAGAGAAGAAGCCCAACTACCTGAAGGCTCTGTCTAACATTGTCAATAAGCTGCCCAAGCAGGTTCAAGTCACTGAACTACCAGCGGTGAGTTGAGAGCAAACCGTTCATTTTCAGATGGTACCACGAAATACTGTAACACTATTAAAAATGTAGAGCACCTGGGAAATGGTCGGCATTAATGTGTCACGTTTTCTTTTGTCCCGGTCCAGCTGCTGTCTCTGCTGTTGGAGGCCTTGTCGTGTCCGGACCAGGGCGTCCAGTTGTCCACGCTGTCCTGTCTTCAGCCCGTCCTCATCGACCCGCCGCCAGCGCTCATCCAGCAGCTCGAGGCTCTGGTCAGCAGGCTGCTGGCCCTCACCTCCAGTCCAGCCATGGTTAGTGAGGCGACATGACACAGTGTTTTCTGTACTCATCCTTCCGTCACGATCGGTAAGATTGTGAGCGGCAAAAAGGTACATTTATCATATGTTGAATACATATGAAACTACAGCAAAATAATGTTTTATATGTTGTATTACTGTATGATGCAGTTACAAATGCATGTGCACCCACGTCTCAAAAGAGCTTCATGAAAGTGAATTAAAAAGAATAAAGTGGCACAGAGAGACACCGAGCAGCTCCTTCCTTGTGCTAAAGGTGCCGTGCTGTCTTCATTGGTCTGATGAGGCCGCTCATCACTTAGCATGAACATGTCGATTCGCTCTAACAAATATTTTGTTTGTTTCTCGCAGAGCGTAAGGACCGCCTCGTTGCGTTGCATCCACGCCATCTCCTGCTTCCCCGAGCATGAGGTAAAACTCAAAGAATTCTGGATGTGTTAGATGTTGTCAAGTTGTTGAATAAATTCTAAAAGTTATGATTTTTCTCATTAGAATGTTACTATAGAATAGAAAATAGTGCTCTACCGCAGATTTGTTGAGACTATTACTGTATTATTATTATTTCTATGGACAAACAGTTTTTTAGGTTCCTTTCGACATGCTTTACTGTTTCAGGTGTTGCCGTTTCGGGCCCGGGTGCTGCGAGCTCTGGCCCGGCCTCTGGACGACAGGAAGAGGCTGGTGAGGAAGGAGGCGGTTCGGGCAAGAGCAGAGTGGTAAGAGAGCGGATACCGCCGTTCAAGGGATACGCTGGAGGAGATTTAAAATCACTAAATATCACATTGGTCACGACAGAGTTCTTCGTTTCTCTGGTAAATGTGCTTATAGACTATCCTGCTCATTCCCACTCATGCCAGGTGTTGACATGCTAAGGAAATGTCCATAATCTTAAAACACAGACAAAATATGAAAGGTTATATTCTCTTCAAAAGTGGAAAATTAGCAGATAAACGCCCCAAATCTTAACGTTCTGTTCTTTGGAATGCATCTTTTTTATGGTCATGTGCCAAATGAACAGTTTGTAGTTGGTTCGTCACACGAAGGTGTCTCTGTCTCGTCTTCCTCACAGGTTCCTGTTAGGAAGTCCTGGAGGAAGTTGATTCTGCTCCTCAAACACAGCCCTAGTCTCCCATCCTCCCTAAACCTGGAAGAATACAGATGTGGGAAAGTCAAAACTCCCGGACCTGGTGCCAAGGATCAAAGCTGCACAATCCACACAACAGCTCTCTCTCCTCGGTGCCCCCCCCCCCCCCCCCACACACACACTCCCTCTTTATCCTCCCGACTCATCTTTTCAACCAGAACCTCTCCACCCTTCTTCATCTTCTCGCCCTTTTTACTGTTTTTGTTGTCTATATCTTCATGAACGCACAAATACGAGTATGTGGACTGACTGGGAGCATTGTCTAAGTGAAAAAGAATGTTTAATATGTTACACACCTCATGGACGCTGTTGTCTTTCTCACTATTGGAGAAAATGGAACATCAGTGCATTTTTAAATCCCCCAAAGTGTTTTCTCGTAGTTCAGCTGTTAAAATACTATCAGCTGCTTTTCTGCCAATAACTAACAACATGATCAAGACATTTATCATTCTTTTTGCAAGATTTTTGAAAATCTAATCAAACTTGTTTGGATCTAGTTAGAGTTCTGAGATTCTAAATAGCTCTTATTAAATAGTTTGTGTGAACTCCCGTACGAAGAGAGGAAACACCGTACACACACACACACACTGAATGATGATGTCATGAACTGTGGGGGAAACATTTTCTTTGTATCTTTTTTTTAAACTTCGTGACCATTTTGACAGTTTCGGCTGCTAGAAGGCTGTTGAGACCTGGAAACATGTGGATGTGCCAATTGTCCGCTGGCTCACAGGGTGGCGTGAATCAATGCACCACACCTCCACTGAGATCAGTTTACATAATTAAAAATGTCGAGGTCAATGTACGTTAACTTAAGATTGTAAGTTATGTGAACAGTATGACGAACATCTGCGTTGTATTTTTTTCAATAGCTGAACAAATATATCGTAGTTCTTGTCGAGTCATTGCAGTGCGGTCGGCTGACTTTGGACCTCTCACCAACTGATGCCGAGGAAATAGAGTATTTAAGACGTCATTAAAACCTTTCTTTGTAAAAATGCCTTTAATGTCATTTCTTTAAATGTCGTCATGTGAAGAACTTCAAACTAGAAATATCAAACCGGTGTTTTATTAAAAAAAGACAATAAATCAAACTGGAGCTCAGCTCCCATTGGTTACACATATCACAGCTGTATGTCATGTTTCTATGGCAACTACAGATGCAACCCGTCCGTCAGTAAGTTAATGATACAAACGTGTTGCGGTCAAATCTGAAGGGATTAAAAATCTGGTGTTATATTTCACAGTGCCTGAAAGTGCCTCATTTTAAAGACGGAACAACCAAACAAGTTCTTTATCGCTAGTAAACCTTAAAACAGACAATTATTGAAATAATCTCAGGACAAAATCATCATTGAAAACGTACCCCACATTAAGAAACACTTGGGTTTGTCCTCAGCCCAAGACCCACGAACACAGTTAACATGAACATGAACAATGGAAACTAAAATAAAAACCAGACAGTCTGGCCTCAACTCTCTGGCTTAACAGGAAGTCACTTATTAATGGTGCTAGATTCTGCATTTCATCGGTAAACCGTGAGCACATTAAAGGGGTACTTCGGATGTTTAGAAGTGAGGTTGTATGAGGTACTTCTCAGTGTACTTACAGTAGATGGTGGTCGGCGCAACCCCAGTTTGGAGAAGAAGTGAGTACCGGCACACAAGTAAAGCAATTTAACGTTGTTTACAGGAATGTCAGCAAAACATATTTAAGCCACCTAAAACAAAAGCTGTCAACATCCACAGCATTGCTTTGCCGCTGCTCCTGTACTTGTGTCTGCTTCTCCAAACTGGGGGCGTGCCGACAAGTCATCTCTAGATGTACCTCATACACCCAAACTATGACTCGAACGCTGGCACATTGAAACAGTGTAAACAAATCGGACCTTCTCCGAGAAGTCAAATGGAAATCAAAAGACGTTTACCTCCGTCTCATATCTGAAAGACATTGACAACACGACTGAAATAAGATGGCGGGTCATTCTAGTTTACAATGTGCTGCGTTTGACACGTAGCACCTTTAATGTGCCGTACCTGCAGACTGGTGTCCTCCGACGCTTCCCGCACTACCTCATCCCTCTGTCCTACATCTCACTAAAGAGGCTGTAGTGTTGGTGCATGATTTTCCGTCAAAGAGAGACGCACATAAAAAGTCTTTGCCGTTGGCTTTACGGGAGAATGGCGTCGTCTTCACAGCTATGCTGGCCAGCAGCACCATTCATGAATCTAATTAGCGCTGCAGTCGCGGGGCGAGGTCTAGTGAGACCTTCAGTCGACCGGAGACGGCTGGGAAATGATAACGGATCCTAGAAAGAGAAACCACTGGTGCGTATTTCCATGTGGTTCCCACTTTTAACAAAGCAACAACAACCTGTGTCTATTTGTGAAACTACAAAGCTTCCCTTTCCTTGTTATATGATTGTAGCAGCAGGAGCTTCTCTTCTTTTAGATGTGGTTTAGAGGAAAGGATCAGATGGCCATGGGGTCTGTTCTGGTGAAGGTAAAGTCCCACGTGATGCCGTCCCCGTTGGGAAGATGGCTGGAGGGCAAGAGGACCCGCGTGAACCAGTGACTGAGGGAAACGGAAGAACAAATACGTATTGGTTGAAAACGGTTCATGTTTTTGTCAAAGGAGTCCGGGGGCTTTGAAGAGAAAAGGGTTAACAGCGAGGTTAAGCAGTGAAAACATTGTAAATCAAGCGTAAAATATTTTTGGGATAAGTTCCTTATACAACCTCACTTTAAAAAATCCAAACTATCCACAAAAGGTTTTCATGAAATCGCCCTTTTATGGTCCTAATGTGTTTACTTTCTGTCACTACCGCCTCTATATAAGGAGTTGTGTTTCACCGCAGTAACCACAGCTCGGTGCCAAATCAACTACGGCTGAAAAACTCACCTCCTTTTTTCCACACCCAACAGTAACTTCCAGTTGTTCACTGGACCGTGATGATATGGATTTTTGAACACCTGCGTTAGAACACAAAAGAAAGGCATTTTCAATGTTGTATTTTTTTTATACCAAATACTTACAGAGTCAACAATGTTATTTAAGTTTTTTTGGTCTCAAAATGTACGATTGCATGTGCTCCAACTGGTCCAATGCCGATTTGCACACGAGTGTTAGTACCTTGCCCTTCTCCTTGAGTCTTTTGGCCTCTTTGTTGTTGATGTGACGCTCCACGCTGGTCTCTCCTCTGCTGATGAGTATACTGTGCCAGAGGGTGAGTCCTCCAAGAGCGACAGACACCGTGCTGCAGGAGGACATGTTGTAACATGATGCTATCAGCCTTTATCTGATGTTTAAACAGCAGGGGGGGGGGGGGTCCTTACCTGGTCAGCACCCAGAGGAAGATGACACTCTTTTGAGCGGTGGTCTCGGTGTAGGTTTCGGTTGGAGGAGGGGTCTGATAGTATCTCTGCAGGGGGGACAGGAAAATATTCATGCTTGCGAATACGGACTCCTTTCACTTTCAGGTCTGATCCCAGGATGTTTCAGCTCGCTGCTCTCTGAGGGCATTTCGGCTCAGGAGCAAGAGGCTGCTCACAATGTGGGCACGTTAACATGAAGTGATCTCTGGGTCAAACTAATTAGTATTCAAAGCCCAAAGGTTGTTTGTTTACCAGCTGGTGCGTAAACACCTTTGACATAAGAGCGTCCCGGAGCAGAAAGCTGAGATCCTTTGCATGTCTCCAATTTCTCTTTTCATCAACCGAGCCCGTCTTGTGCCTTCTGACGTGCTACCGTGGGCGAGACAGCGGAGACGCCTCGCCCACAGCAGCAAAACGAGAACAGCAGAGAACGTGTCCCGGCCTCACCTCTATCGCGCTGTAGGCCTCCAGGAACAAGGCTTTGCTGCTGACGCTGCAGTAGAAGCAGCCCAGCATCATGTACAGGCAGAAGGAGAAGAAGTAGCGCTGGTTGAAGTGGCCCACGCAGTTGTTCAACCAGGCTGGAGACGTGTTCAGTTCAATGTGTACAAAGATGGTGAATCTAAAACAAACACTGGAATCATTTTTGAAATCAAAAAAAAAAAAAAAGCAAACAGAGTGAAGCTTGCCCATGCGTTCTCTGTGATGCTTGTTAGAAGGATACGACAGTGGTGGTCCATCTTCAAAACACAGCTGCAACATAAACAATTTACCATGAGGGATTATTTACATTGATTTTAAACTGAAGAACTGCACATAAGAGTTATTATTTGCTTATCTTACGTGTTGCAGATGCTGCAGTGGTGCGTCCTGTGCGGTTTGGGAGTGATGCATTTCTTGCAGATGGACACTGAGGGAATATGAATTTTGTCCTAAAATAAACAAGAAAACACAAATGAGGAGGAAGCGTGCATCACTTTTTAGCATACACCGCGTCAGCATTTTCCCTTCGGCCTATCAGGAGTTCAGTACCTTGGGCGAGTGTCCTGGAGAGGTGGTGGTGGCCTTGTAGTAATGGAAGACCACCATGATGAGAAGCCAGTGGCCACAGCTCAGGTGCCAGACGACCCAGTGCAAAGGGTAGGTGCTGACAATTGTGGGTAGGACGTACAGGTAGATGATGACCACAACCGAGGTCATCAGCAGTATGACGAGACAGACAAACACCTGAGAGAGAGAGAGAGAGAAGATGTGAGACGGTGAGGAACGAGGTTCCGGGGGGGGGGGGGGGGGGGGGGGGGGACATGGAGGATAGAGATCCAACGGCTCACCGCTCCAAACCAGCGGGTAACATTGTCCACGATCCAGTAGACGGGTTCAAACGCGCAGTCCAGCAGAGTGTCGCTGTTGGTGAGGCTGTTGAAGTACAGCGACTTGAGCAGCAGCCTGCTGTAGCTCCACAGCTCCAACAGCCGGCTGCCGGTCCACGTCCCGGTCGCCCCGCCTCGGCCTCCTCTCTGCGGGCGGCACTGCCGGAACCAGCGCAGAGCCAGCCTCATGGCCCGGGAGAGCTGCCACCTCCAGGTGCTGCTGCTGCTGCTGATGATGCTGCCCGTACGCATGCCACCTCCTCCTCCTCCTCCACCACCACCACCTCCTCTCCTACACACTCTGCCTTCCAGACACACACACACACACAGACACACAGACCAACAGGTGCAAACACAGGCCGCGTAAAAGAGCAGCTCTTCGTAGCGCAGCCTGGCGGCCGCAGAGTTTTCCTCCGTCATCTCTGTCGCAGCACGGGGGAACCGGCACTCCTAGAAAGCACCGGTATCCTCTGTGTGACACACGACCGTCAAATAAAACAAGGCACGAGCGGCCATGTATTGAGCTACGCCCCTAGAAATGATGCAGTGGTAACCCTGTAAGAGGGAAGCGCGATGGGGTGAATATCTTAAGAAGGAAATAAAGTAGCTACCCGATCCAGGGCATCATTTCATGAAAGTGAGTATGGGTTACACGGATAAGGCTTGTTCAGGTTCTCCCAAATAGGATGGCATGAATAATGAGACGCTAATCAGGGACCTTTAGGAGAAAGTGAGGCCTGTCAACAACTTGCCCTCTTTCGTTGCCGTCAGCTGCAACTTGACTATCCTTAAAAAAAAGCTTTTTAAAAAAAAGTAAGTGTAATAAGTGATCTGGCATAAATAATGTAAATGTGACACGCACCATCTGTCGAGGTCGCACATGATGACGCTGTTTTCCTATCGTCATTAAAAAAGGTGCTGAATGCAACATTAATTAATCATGAACACCAAATGAATTCTGCATGGAAGGAGGAAAGACATGGATCAAAAGTTAGGAATCGCCACAGAGTTATGTTTAGGGCTGCAACAACTCACCAATATTCTCTTTTTTTTTACTTTTGATTAATCTGCAAATTATTTTCTTGAAGAGTCTTGTAATCAATTGATCTCATTTGGACCATTTAACATGAGACATCTTCAGAAATGCACACAGCATTTCCCCCCAGAGGGCAAGCTGTTTTGTCTGACCGACGGTCCAAAGATATGGAGAATAAAGCACCTTGTACATGCATGCAGCAGAGCCTCCGCTCGACTAAGTGGGGACCTTTGATATTAATTTGCATATTATATTCAGTGACAGACAGAACACAGCAGGGCACCGCGGTCTCTATGGCAACCCGCTGCCCTAAATCTGGTTTGAGAAGAAAGGAGGATCACTGTGACTCAGTCTCTCTCAATACGATCAATTATTGATGATAATCATCATAATGTTCATGCAAATGCATGAATCATCTGAGAGCCACATGCTGGTGTTTTTCATGTAAAAATAAATTCTTTGGATTTTCACTCAAGTACTTCGCCATCAATACGACACTATGCTTGACACGTATGCAGTAGACATTAATTCATTATTGATCTTATATATACTTAACAAATAAGTATTCATGAGGAAATGACATACAATGCAAATACATATCCAACAGCTGGGTGGACTCAATCCGTAGCAGTATGTTGACATGATGTGTGAGGTTATGGTGATCAGGATCGTGTGATTAAAACAAATCGATTAATCAATCAACAGAAAACTAATTGGTCACTATTCTGACTATTAAGGGCAGACACTATCCTGTTCCAGCCTCCTCAATATGAAGGGTTTTGGGAAGTTAAATGGACATTTTTCTATATTTTATAGACTCAAATATTAATTGTTGACTAGAGAAAACATCTACAGTCTTATTTATGATGAAAAAGTGTTGCTTCAAACCCTAATATCATGATTTAACTATTGTAAGTCATTTGTTTCCCGGTCTAAATAGCCACATTACAGTCAAGTGGTGCAGCTGTTTGAAGCTATATAATTTATCTGAGTGAAATTAATACAGAATTCCACCATTTGAGCATGAATGTGACATTAATAACCCCCCCCCCCCCGGATTATATGGTCCACTCCTGTGGACTAGATTGGATACTGAGTGAAAGCACCAACAGCCACAGGCAGATCATAGTTATACTATACAAGTATAACATTGTTGTATTTTGGTTATCAGTAGCCTACATGCTATTGTCATTGTAGCTCTTAACCAGCAGAGAATGTCACCTTTGTAGAAATGCAATCGAAGACTGAGATCATTTGACAAATCCACATTACGATAGTTCCCACTGACCGAATGATTAATACTATTCAGTTTCATAATCTTGTAATCTCTCAAACAGTGAAATAAAGCATCCATCCCTTTGCTCCAGTGTGTCCTGCTTTGCTATTTGCTGTATCGTTGCTGCTAGCTGCCTCCAGCTAGCTGCTACCCGCCCACAGTGGAGTCATTTTTAATAAATACAGCTCTCCGACTCGTACTAAACTCGACAACTGACGTTCTGTACCTGGTCAGGTGACGTGTGCGGACAAGTCTGCAGCAGTACGGTCAGGTCATGGTCAGGCTAAACTGTTACCCATGGTCTCCACTGACTGCAGGAGAGTTACCCACAGCAAAAAGCGGCGGTGTTTACGAAGATCGTCTATTGATCAAAGGTTTCACTCAGCAGTGGCAAGTGGAGACGTCTTCCGGCTAAACTGGTCACGAGAGAACATTTTAAGTTAGTTTATCAGTGGAGGATCAACTACTTGTTACACCAAGGTTAAATAAATTTGGTTAAGAAACTCCAAGTTGCACGTTATACAACGTAAAGTTCCTCAAAACGTTGTACAACGTAAAATTCCTTGTTTAGTGCCCCAAAAAATAATTCCGAAGTGGGACCTCTTCTTCTTCGACTCGTCGGTGCTGCTTGCTTGAGAGCGCGCAATGTGTTCTGGGTAATGAAGTCGTATTTTGCTCGAAGGGTTCATTAAAACGTATCTTAACTCACGCGTTCGTTGTTATGAGTTTAAAATAACATTCTGTCATGTATTCACAGTATCAGTCCTGTATGACGACAACAATTCATATTCAACAAACCGCCCATTTGAAACCAATAACAGCGCATTCCTAAAAGTTGGCATAACCAGGAAGTACTGAGGTGTCATGTGATTGTAAAAGAAAAATGGCTGCGGTGCAGTGGTAAGATGTTCTTTTCTATTTTAAAACTCCGTTTCATCAACATACACTTCCTTAAATCGTGTATTTTAAGTGCACATTTTGAGAACGTTCATGTAGTATCGCGAGCTGCATTATAATGATCGCGCCAAATGATGTTGTCAACCTTGTTTTTGCAGGTTGTCAACATAACATTATCAATCAAATGCAGAATGAACAAGTGGTATTATGGCTCTGGCCTTGAATCAAATGTCCCCTTTGGTTGCGTTCTGGCAAAGCCTATGCCGAAGTGTCAAAGTTATTCGTGTTAGCATCAGTTGTAACAGCTGTTGGTAAATAAACAGTGGGCTCTCTGGTGAGTGTATAGTGAGAGACCTCAGACTGCCAGTGTAAGCGCACCTGGTGATTGGAAGGACGTCAGTGGAAGCTGGAGCTGAATCTGGCCTCCTGTCTGTGTGTGTTGTTTACCAAGGCGATCCAGCGGACGCAACTATGACGCAGAGCTGCAGAGGTGTCGTCCTGAGGCTGCTCTGGTTGAGTTTGGAGACTATCACCCCCTCAAACCCATCATGGTAGACATGTCTCTTCTAACTACTGATCAGCCTCATCATACACCCCACTGTCACAACATCACAGCGTCTGCACCCGTTCCACCGTCAGCATAGTTAAACACAATCTATTATGTTATTTGGCAGAAATTACATTCTACAGTTCAGGTTGTTAAAAGCGCGATTCGGATGTTTCTTGCATTTACTTTGCTGTCCCTGTTACAGCTCTGACCTTCCCTTCTCTCCACCCAGGTGACCGATACAAAGACCCGCCGCGGGGCTCGTAAAGGCAGCACCTCCTCGTCCTCCTCCTCTTCCTCCTCGGTGCCCCCGGACCCCCTCAGCTCCATGCTGGACGGGACCGACCCCCTCTCCATGTTTGCGGCAGCCTCGGCCAGTGAGGCTCCTGCCATGTCACACAGCGCCTCCACTGGGGTTTGTAACACTGAGACAAATGCTGTTCCAAAAGCTTTTCTGCCCTGATTTCTTTATTTTTTTAATATGAAATTGCACGGAATAATTGGAAACATCCGCTATTGGCAGCTTGGATACAGATTTAGTCAAACTCTATTTACCACACCCAGAAGTGGAATTAAGATGATACCCACACCTGGTTTTTTTTTAAGGAGAGATGTTGTGCTTCCAGGACCCCGGGAGGAAGAGGAATGAGAAGGAGGAAGAGGCGGTTGGACCGGACTTTGAGCCCTGGTTGTCGAAACGCGGGGAGATCCTGGCAAGGTTCACCACCACTGAGAAGCTCTCAATTGTGAGTCGTCCTCCACCATAACAGCAAGTTGTTCTGGTTCTTTGAACAGAAACCTAATTCCAATTTCTTTGTCTTCACAGAATCTTTTCATGGGTTCGGACCGAGGTAAGACCTGCATTCGTATTCATCGTAACACCTTCATTCACACTTCACTCAACAGCACAAACTCGCATACGCTCAGTGGACACACACAGTTAGCAACTGGCTGGTGAACATAGGGGAGCACGTAGCAGCCAAAGAGCCAGATGTGTTTTCTCAGGAGTTGGTGGAGACCAAACCAGAGCTGAAAGGAGAATTAATGATTGACAATTCGTTGGGTAGCAACAGAAACGCATGTAAATACGCCGCTGTGACGTGTTAGCCGTGTCAACTTAATAAGCCCGTAATGCGTCAGTGTTGTGCAACACAGAGTCTGTGTGTGTCTTTACTTTGGTCAAACACCAACGCATCACTCCTGTTGCCGCCGTAGGAAAAGCTCCAAGTCCAGGATCCTCCGCTGTTTCAGAGAAAGTTCGAACTCGCCTGGAGGAACTGGACGATCTGGAGGAGGTACCTTCTTGTCTAAATATAAAAATCATCCGTCACCAAATGCTCTATTACTTGTGTTTGCATGCATACACTGTACATACTTTAACGGCACACTTTGACTGCCTCTGTTGGTGCTAAAACAAGCTGCAAAATCCATCAACACAATAGATTTTCAAGTAGACATCATTCTAGCTAAGCAGAGAGAATCCATATTAGAGCACCGATGTGTTTTGGACTGACTTGTTTTTGTGTGTGTGTGTGTGTGTGTGTGTGTGTGTGTGTGTGTGTGTGTGTGTGTGTGTGTGTGTGCGCGCAGGGTTCCCAGAAAGAGCTGCTGAACCTCTCCCAGCAGGATTACGCCAACCGCATCGAGGAGCTGAACCAGTCCCTGAAGGAGGCCTGGGCCTCGGACCAGAAGGTCAAAGCCCTGAAGATCGTCATCCAGGTAACCCAGCAGTTGAAAACGCACCAAAAATAATGGAGAGAAAAACCTTCATGCTCCTTCAGTCACATTAACCACCTCTCTCACCTCTGGATATAAGAAGAAAAAAAACATAAACGCTGATCTGTGATCTGTTTTCCCAAGTGCTCGAAGCTTCTGTCCGACACCTCCGTGATCCAGTTCTACCCCAGCAAGTTTGTCCTCATTACTGATATCCTCGACACTTTCGGTACGTAAAGAACACCTCGTATCTCTCAGTTCAGTAAAGAAAACAATAAAAAAGACATTGCTAGTTGTCTGACTGCAGTCTCACTTGTCTGTAGGCCGGCTGGTGTACGACAGAATCTGGACCATGTGTTCAGACCCACGACCGCTACCAGGTACGTGGAGAAGACTCTCGACAAATCCAGTCGAACCTTTTTTTTTTTTTTTTTTTTTTTTTTCAAGCTTATGAGGTGATTGATGTATTGTCCGTGTCTGTCTCTGTCTCCCTCCTCAGACTCATTCACAGTCGACGACGTGAACGACACGGCCAAGGAGACGTGCCTCAACTGGTTCTTCAAGATCGCGTCCATCAGAGAGCTCCTGCCCAGATTGTATCCTTTTCCCCCCATCAGCAGTGCGTCACAGCCTAAATCTGCTGATATATCAGTTTGTCAGAGAGTATCTTCTCATAACACCACATCTTACGTTTGTCTCCGTGACATCCCTCGATCGTCAAAGACACGCTCCTTACCTCGTGTAGAAATTTGACTCTTTGACCGCTGCGAACAGATACGTCGAGGCTGCCATTCTCAAGTGCAACCGCTTCATGAACAAATGGTTTGTTTTTTTTCCCTTTCAGATCTACGCACAATGCGTTTAGCTTCAATGTTCTTTTGGTATTCTGCCTTTACTTGCTCCAATTCTTCAGTTCAGCAATGTTAGATTTGTATCTGATCCATCAGAATTACCCTTTGGATGGTGATTTGAAAGATTTGGGGATATATTTGTTACAACGGACCAACAAAGTAGTCCCTTTCTGTCCCTCCACCCTTCACAGCGGGATTCAGGAGACGCTCCCTCGGTTGACGGCGATGATCAGAGGGATCGGAGACCCCCTGGTGGCGGCGTACGCCAGAGCTTACCTCTGCAGGGTGAGACATGCTCACGTCTTTCAATTTTTCTCTCCTGATTCTGAGCCCCCCCCCCCCCCCCCCCCCCCCTCGGCGGTCTGGGCCCAGAGATAACAGTGCTCTCTCCCTCCAGGTGGGCATGGAAGTCGCCCCCCACCTGAAGGACAGCCTGAACCGCAACTTCTTCGACCTGCTGGGCGCCTTCCGGCAGATCAGCAGTGAGAGCGTCCAGAACCAGCTGGTCCTGCAGAGGGTGGAGGTGCCCGAGTACCTGACGCTTTATTCGCCCGCCATCAACTGGATCCTGCAGTGCATCGCCTACAGAGCTCCAGAGGCACGCAGTCACACACCGTTTTACTTGAACTTATTTAGCTTCAGTTTTTCAAACCCAAAGATATTAAATAACGGCGTTTTCAGTGGGAAAAGTCAGGCTCAGTCAAAACCCTTATATAGACGGAGGCACGTGTGTTTTTAATGCTGTTTGTGTTTCCACGTCAGCCTCTGCTAACGGAGATGATGGAGAGATGCAAGAAGCTGGGGAACAAGTGAGTGCTTTTAAAGACACTGTCATAATGAGGTGGATTTCATTGGGAGGCTTCTTTCCTGTTGGTGAAAGGTAACGTGCTTCTGAACAGGAAGTACACGTCTTCATTCTCCTCAGGAGCGAAATATATATTTTGATGTGTATAGTCTTTCTACCTCATGTCAGATCAGTCAGGTTGAAACAAATAATGAAGATTTATATTTGTCTTTCTGATCCGTTATATCGTACGATGATCAATAGGAAAAAAACATTTTTCAAACTTATATAACGTTTATTTTTTTGACGATTCAAACAATTGGGAACCAGTTCTTAAAAATCCGTTTTAATTAACAGAAGAAGAACACAATGCACTCACCAAAAGTTTTACACAGCTGTTACTCGAGTGTTTCAATAGTTTCTGGTTTCGGTGAAATAAAATCTCCCTTTAACCGCAAAGATTACAACGTGTTCCCGTTTCCCCCATAGTGCTTTGCTGCTGAATTCAGTAATGAGGGCGTTCAGGCCAGAGTTTGTCGCGGCCAGAGCCACCGACTTCATCGGGATGATCAAAGACTGCGACGAGGCCGGCTTCCCAAAGGTCAGAGGGCATGAACACGTGTAATACGCTGGTCCAGTAAATGTAAATATGTGAAGGGATATTACAGCAAACCTTGGGAGGTTATGAAGTTTTAGTCTCCTGTCGTAGTCTAAATGTGTTTAGAATATAAATTGGAAGCTTGATTGTCGTCGTCTCTCCAGCATCTGTTGTTTGGATCTCTGGGTCGCAGTCTGGCCTGTGCCGACCCCCCAGAATCGGAAAGGCTGACGATCCTCAATGAAGCCTGGAAGGTCGTCACCAAAGTCCGCAGCCCCCAGGTACTGTAGGAATGACGATGCTGCTCTCACACAGGCGTGCACGTTCAGGTTATGACTGTGTCTGTTTCTTGTATTTAGGATTACGTCAACTGTGCCGAGATCTGGGTGGAGTTCACCTGCCGACACTTCTCCGTGAGTAAAGCGCCGCAGGGAGGAGGAGTTGTAACACCTTTTGTTCCTTAAAGTTCACCTTTTCTTTAATTATTTTTTTGTCTCTTGGCTCTCAGAAACGTGAGGTTAACACCGTTCTGGCTGACGTCATCAAACACATGACCCCTGACCGGGCGTTTGAGGATGCTTATCCTCAGGTTAGCAGCTCATTGGCTAACGGGACCATTCTGCCTCCTCCTGCCGTGTGCTCTGTGGTGACTCTTGTCTTGTCTTGTTCCTCCTCCAGCTGCAGTCAGTGATCAGGAAGATCCTCACCTACTTCTACGACTTCTCCGTCCTCTTCTCCATGGTGAGCGACCGCCTCTTCAAGATACGCACCGCCAACAAGTTTGCATTCTGGAGGCCTGAAATAAGCGGCCTTCATCGTGCCACAGTTCCACAATGTCCCCCTGATTTTTCCTGTTCCCCAGGAGCGCTTCCTGCCGTTTCTAGACATGTTCCAGAAGGACAGTGTGAGGGTGGAGGTGTGTAGATCCATCATGGAGATCTTCATCAGGTAAGAGCCACCTCAGAGACAGAGTTTGATGAATGAGATTTATCTGCTTTGTGACAAAAAAAAAAAATAATTACAAATGTTGGACTTCTAATTGGTCTCCATCTGCTGCAGACACCAAGAAGAGCCCACCAGGGACCCGGTTATCCTAAACGCCATGTTGCACATCTGCAAGACCATGCACGACTCTGTCAAGTAGGGTATTTGTGTGTGTGTGTGATATACTTAGAATTACCTCTGTAGCTGTTGTCTGTTAGGGGCTCGGGGAATTTGTTATCTTGTCATTATTTCAATATTAATTTAGATTTTAGTTATTGTCAGTGATTTTAAACACCTTGTTTAAAATCAACTTGTTTTCAGTTCTTTATATATTTATTGTGTAAACATGGAGAGATATTTCATCTGCCGTCTGTCGACCCGCCCGGCAGCAGCCTTCACTCGGTCAGCTGTTTGCTCTCTGTATTGCAGCGCTCTCACTCTGGAGGACGAGAAAAGATCTCTGGCTCTGCTGATCATCGGCTTCATCCGCATGGTGAGACTCCTCAGACCTTCGTCTGTGCTTTAGAAATAAGGCCGGTGTTATGTTGTTCACGGTTATGTTGTTAACTCTTACAGTAACATTACTAAATGGTTTCTTTTTTTTTTAAAGGTTAAATGATTTCCTTAAAAACGCTGGTGGCGTGGTAGTGTTTAGGAAACGTTACCCAATCAGTAGGAAATAGCGTATTTGTTGGGGACTATTTTCAGCTGCGGATTAATACACATTTAGAGCTCTTGTGATTATTCCTGGCAGCAGGACAGTGTACGTGGGATTGAATCAAATAAACTACAAAGCCCACGTTCATGGAAATGAAGAAACCTGTCACTCAGTACACATTTAACATATTTTTAAAATGATGAAACTCTATGGAGCACCTTGGTGGCCAAGTGGTTACAGTGCACGCTTATAACTGCAATGTTGCATGTCACACCCCCTCGCTCTCTGGCCCCCATCGCTACACTGTCGTCTGTCAAATATAGGTGAAAATGCCCCCGACCCCCCCAAAAAACAAATCTTTAAAAGAAAATAATGGAGCTATATCGCACAAAGGAGTAAAGGAGTAAACTATACCGATAAATATTTCTTTTGAGCTCTAAATGTTTGGAAAATGTTGTGATTTTTGACCAATTCATGACTTCTTTGAGTGAATCTATAAGAACTCTTTTCTCTCTTCTTGACACTCACACATTCTGTCTGCGTGTCCGTCATCGTGTTCAGGTTTCTTTTGGTCGAGACTTCGAGCAGCAGTTGAGTTTCTGCGTGGAGGCGCGAGCCACCTTCTGTAACCTGGAGTCGGTGCTGGTGCAGCTCATTCACGTCAGTATAAATCCATGTGTGCGTGTTCCAACATTCATGCACACGCAACGCAGCATCCTCAAGTGTTCTCCCTGTCGTTTCCTAGACGGTGAACCAGCTGGCGATGGAGACCAGTAGGGTGATGAGAGGGAGTCACTCCCGCAAAACGGCGGCCTTCGTCAGGGTGAGTGGACACGCGCGGCATCTGACCACTGCAGGCCACCGTGAGATCCCACGGGATGAGATTTCAGCCGTGGCCGAGTAACGTCGGCTTCAGATGTCGGATGCTTTGACTCAAGGACTCTTATCGTTCCCCTTTCCTCCAGGCGTGCGCTGCCTACAGCTTCATCACCATCCCGTCTCTCAGCAGCATCTTCAGCCGTCTCAGCCTTTATTTGCTGTCCGGTCAGGTTGCGTTGGCAAATCAGTGTCTCTCCCAGGGTGAGCAGCTGCTTCCTTTCAAATTTTACACGAGGTGTAAGAATTCAGGGCACATTCAATTTCAGGTCAATTTTCAGCAATTCTTCACGTTCTTTTTTTTGTCCTCTCCAATCCTTTCCTCTCTTCCTTCTTTATTTCCTCTCTCCTTTTTTATTGTTCCCTCCCGTCCTCGTTCATTCCTTTCTGCCTCCTCCCTCTCTCCGTCCTTCTTTCCGCACCTCCAGCGGATGCTTTCCTAAAAGCAGCGGTCAGTCTTCTTCCGGAGGTTCCTCGCTCCATCAGCGTGGAGGGGAAACATCGCTCTTCTGAGAGCTTCCTGCTGGACTTCATCAACAACTTCCTGGCTACGCTGCTGGTTGTCCCGGTAAACACAATCCTTTCCTCAGCCTTTATAGAAGAGAAATATGAGGAAAGTCATCTAAAGCGGGAAACAAACAGCTCAGTTAGGAGTTCTGATGTGAGTCGAAGAAGATGAAGTACCAAACCAGCAGCCCAACATGTGCATGTGTGTGAATGTGTTTTCAGGACCATCCGGAGCATGCCGTGCTCTACCTAGTCCGCGGTTTGCTCAACATGGTGCAGGATTACACCTGGGAGGACAACAGTGACGCCAAGGTGCGGGTGTACATCAGCGCTCTGCCCCTGCTGGCTGCCATGAGCCAAGAAACATACCTCTACTCCATCCCTAAAGGTACATGTACACACACCGCGTTGTTAGAATATCTCAGATACAGTAGAATCCAAATTACTGCCCGTGTTTGTTTTCTTTTTTACTAAAAGACAAATCCAGCAACACTGTTACTGTTCCGCTTTTTTTGCAAGTTGTAGTGGTTTGTAGAGGGATTTTCTGTGAGTGTTTTTCCAGCTAAATTCATCTTTTTCGTCGTTCCTGGTCCCAGTCGACTCCAATGAGACACTTTACGGAGGAGACCCCAAGTTTCTATCGGAGATCAACAAGTTGTGTGAGACTCTGATCGGACAGATCCTGGACCATCTGAAGACCCTCTGTCGGGACGAGGTGAGGCAGAAAGCGGCTCACTGCCACCAGCAAGACGGTTTTCTTTTTTTCTCATGCTGCACTTTAATTTTCCTCAGAAGCTGATTTCTATCTAATAACGAAAACACCACCATCGTTTTGCCCTCTTGCAGCAGAGCACACGGCGTCAAGGTGCCATGGCCTTTTCCCTGTTCGGTGTCCTGCTGGCTCATGGGGACCTGAGGAACAACAAGCTGAGCCAGCTGGCCGTCAACCTGTGGAACCTCAGCCACAAGCACGGACACTGTGAGACTCGAGTCTCAGTGAGTTCACACCCACACCTCCAACACATTCACCAGATTTCTCAAGCAGCTGCACCCAGAACTCTTTGAATGTTTTCTGCACTTGGTCCAGATTACGGTCTCATTCATTTCAGTGAACGGTGCTTCGTGTGAATGCAGCCTGTCTCCTCTCTCTGTTCCAGGTCAGAACCCTTGAGTACATCAAACACCAGGCTCAGCGGGCTGACATGACCCACCTGTCAGATACAGTCCAGAGGCTGGCCCTTCAGTCCTGCACCTGAGCGTCAGCCTCCGCAACCTCTGCAGAATGTTTGTGTAAATAAAAGACAACCAGAAGCACAAAGAAGAAGAAAACATGCCTGAATGTGTTTTGCTTAAGGACACTTTGTGAATTTTTTGGTGCATTTTAGCACTAAATATTAACAATTGGTTTGGACCAATATATAATTATAATAATTGTAACTGAAGTTACAGAAAGAGGGTCTTGTGCCACAAGTCCTTGTTTATGCCATTTTGAAGCCTAACAATAGGAACTACTTGCACACTGTTATAGGACAATTAAATATATGTGTGTGTGTGTGTAGATTATTTTATATTATAAGACTAAAATGTGTTCTGCGTTATGTCCATGCAGGTGCTTATGGGAACCTATCTCTTCTGCTGGACTAATTGTGAGGTTACCAGATGACACCACAGCAGAGTAGCTTTAACTGTTTCGTGTTCTTCTGAGAATGGAACCTCTTCCGGCCATGTTAATGGCTGTGAACTGCAGTAGTTAAACTAACTGTTGTAGTTAGAGGTGGAGCTGCTATTAAAACTAAATGCAAAACATGCAAATGCCTCGTGGTCCACACGGATACCCGGTGCATCAACATGTCTTCTCTGTCCCCGATGGACCTATCCTTTTATTTTGTGTCTCTTGCAGTACAATGCCTCACTTCTCTCTATTCACTTCTCTCAACAACTGTGCAAACATGAACAATACATGTCTATAGCTTCAGGGTTCACAGTAATTAACAAGTTAAATGATAAAGATTTTTGAATTGTAACTACTTTGCTCTGTGTGTTTTTATTCAATAACAAATGCACTCATCACTTATCCATCTTGCAAAAGCACATTCTGGTCATGTGACAAATCCAATCCGGATCATAATGTTTCAATTGTTGCAGAACTTCCGTTATATTCTATAACTATAGCTTATAAAACAATAAGCTCCCAGTTGGCTTAAAAATATTACAACAGGGGTTTAATTAAAGGTTAAACAACTAGAATACAACTGAATTTGTGAATGTATTGAAACATCAGTATGAATGTATCTTTTTTGATTTGTTGTGTACAAGCTGACGTACCAATGTGTTGCTATTAAGTATCTTATGAACTTATTGTTTTTTTGTATATTTTCTTTAATCCTACATTCAAACATACATCCTATTAACCCATGCACTTTGTTAATGCACACCATGAAGCCAGACAAAAAGAGGACAGGACAATATACGTTTCAAGACATTCTCAAACTCTTCTCAGTTGTAGTTTATTTACTTAATTAGTGAATCATTGACAAGGCAAACACCTTTATTAAAAACGAAAAAATATTATCAAAAACAAAAGCAAACAGCTGTAATGTCAGACAGGCCTTTTTTTTTTTTTTTTCTACTGCCATACGATTAAAGGAGAATTCTAACAAAACTGACTTTCAGGTTGGCAAAAAAAAAAAAAAAGACATGACAATCAACTGAATAATAAAACTCTTGGTATGTGAGTAGAAGGGCATGTTCTGTCATATTGTTTGACAGATGGATGTCTTGGGAAATGTGTACTGTTGAGCAACCTGAAAGTCAATTGTTCTTGGATGAGCCTTTAGACGGTAGACCGCTGTGATTTAACGGAGACGCCTGCACAAAGAGCCGGTCAGGAGAAATGGGACTTATGACTGAGACAATACTGTTAAAGCGGAGTCTTTAAATATGTATTTGCATTTGTAGTTCTTCAATCTTTGATGACTGCTGCCGTTAACCCCTTGACTGCCACATCGCTGGTCTCTTTCTCTGCACCTTCAACATTAGACAGACGTAATCACAGCAGAGTGCATTGACAACTCAACACTATTCTATCCGTCCCTCTGTACAGCATGCCAAAATGGCCAATATTAAAGCTTATGAAACAAAAAATGTAATTAAATGAGTAAAAAGTTAAAAAAGGACCCAAATAACCTGTTATGTATTCAACAGCTAATATTCATGGTATTTTTTCATCCTTTGTTTCAGTGATGTTGTTTTCCTCAATATAGGAACCCTAGAATAATATTCCCTAAACATCAGTTCAGTTTTACCAAGAAATGATCTTGTATATTTAAATGCTTTACTCTACATATTCAAACTATCATCATTTCTTATTTAGTATTGGTCACTTTGGTGTTCAGTCCCACACAGAAGTAAATAAACATTACTCTAAAGCTGGACTTTCCTACTATTAAGTTTAAATTGGACTTCAAGGGGGGGGGGGATGTGACCCCCTTTAAGATTATCTGGAGCACAGTTAGGTCTTTTTACCTAAAATTTGAATCCTGAAACTGACCAGACCTGGACTGATCGAATGTCCCTACGAGGACAAAAAGATGCTGAAGATTGAAATATGTGAGAAAAGAAAGCTGTGAAGAGGAACGAGCAGAGCGAGAGTGTTCTGGGCTGATAAAGTTAACACTGATGAACAGCAGCTATTGTTTAAAAATCACACTTCTGATTGTGCACTGGCTGAACTGATGTTGGGGCTACTGATCCACAGGGGGGGGAAAAAAACAAAAACAGAAAGCGACTAAAGACTAAATCAGAAACGGTAAACAGCTGGTTTAAATATTAGCATTTTGTAACATAAGCGAAATGCACTCCAACTCGTTTGCATTTCCAAAGATCACTTTAAAGACTTGAACGCTTTGACTTTTTATTTTTCACAGCGAAATGCAGACAGGAAGCCAGCGCCGACAAACAGGAGGTGCTTTAAACTCCTCACTGCTGGAAAGTTTGACTTGGCAACTGGAAAAGAACAGAAACATAATAAAAAGCCAAAATGGGATTATTATTTTTTTTTTCCACACAATTCCTCTTGGGGATGCAAACGGCAGCAGTTCAGTAAGTGCACAGTAAAAAGTGGGACCTCTACAATGGAGCTATTAGACGTCTGTATACAGACAGCTCCATGTCTGCAGTAATCCACTGAAATAGAAATGATCGCCACCACTATGATCTGTGGGTTTGTTTGGTTGAGATTCAAGGTGCAAGATGACCTCCGATAGTGACTTTGTTGTCTTTTTGTCCATACTGCTCAAGGACAAAGAGATGAGAAACTGTAAGACGGCATCGACTACAAGTATTCGAATTTACTACCGAAAGAAGAGACTTTCAACAAGAACGTTGCTGAAAACTGCAACAGCAGCAGGGCTCTGATCGAGCTCCGTGCGGCTGTCTGGCAAACAAAACAGTTAAATACTTGTAGCGAGTTGAGTTGTCTAAACCGTCTTCTAATGATGTCATCGTCATCATTATGAAGACGGTGTTCTGGTGACGCTACCCTCTCCACCGGGAGACTCTAACCTTCCTCATCTCTTTGGAGCAAGTTGTCACAGGGAGAGGGCAGTTTGTTATCTCTCGTTTAACAATCATACACCCTACACAGAGAGCAAGAGTCCCACACTAACAAAAGTAATGATTCAAAGAAAACAATAGTATAACCTTACAATAATGCAACACGGGAAGAGGTTGCAGTTTGGCGCAGTCAGTCCCGGCACTGCTCAGAGGGATGTTTTGGCAGCCTGATACTTGCTCTGATTTTAAGACTGGGAAGGGTTATTTTTTTGGAGACGGCACGCCTCTGAAAACACGGACCGGTGCCATCGCCCAACCCTTTGTTGTGGAGGTGAAGGAGGGAGGCGGCGTGGTCTTCCTCTCTTTGTGTGTGTGTGTTCGTTTGTTCTCTTTGTCCTGGGGCCGGCTCAGTCCAGCTCTATGGGGCTGCTGTCCTCCTGGGCTTCTTCAGCCGTGTCGTCGTCCTCGCCCGAACCCATCAGGTTGTTCAGCAGGTTTCCTGCAGGACGCGACACAGTGATCATCACGCTGTGCATACAATCAGTTACACTGTACAGCAGCACTTTGTGCAGAGATCTTCTTCAAAAGGCTGTTTAGATATCATGTGTAGCATTTGAAAAGGACTAGTTACACACATTGCATTGCAGACTGATATGAGAAGATTGATAGTACTCTCATGTCTGTAGTGAAACATAGACAGCTGGAGCTAGCAGCCAGTTAGCTTAGTTTAGCATAAAGACTGGAAGTTAGGGTTCCCCCAGTCCAGCTAGCCTGGCTCTGCTCTAAGGTAACTCCTCGAATGCTCACTACGCCGACACTACAAACTCACATCTCGTTGCCTACTTGACAACAAGACGAAAGGAAGTCACTGCATCCAGATAATATTTAGCTCCATATTTTCTGTACAGACATGAGAGCGGTGTCCATCTTCCATCTACCGTTTAGCAAGACAGCGATGTCTTTAATAAACCATCATACATTTGTGTATTTAATAAATTGAATGCAGCACAGCTGATCTGTGATACCTGAGTGGTTGAAACGTGTGATTCAACAGTGATGAGATCATACAGGGAGCTAAAAGTAGTTAATCTGTAATCAGTAATTTATGTGAAAATAATCCGCTCAATCTGCTCTAACGTACAGAGTCTTGGTTCACTCACCTAGCAGTCCACCGTATGATGGCGACTGTTTGGGTGGAACACCAAAGAAAACTTGTCCTATTCTGTCGAGATACTGAGGAGCCAGGAAGTTGTCCAGAGGAGGAGGTAGAGGAAGACAGGGTTGTGAATAAGAAAGGTTGCAAAACTACAGACGAAGACATGTTTACATGTTGTTACGTCCCCGTCTAGTCTACAGCTAAGGGAGGAACATATGCCGGCTAAAGGCCACAGAAAATACACAATAAAATAGCAGCACAAATACACAACTACGGATAAAGCGTGACTGACAATATTAAGGGAACGGCCTCGACTGGTAAAAACAATCCCACTTACTTAAATGTACAGCTATTTAGCTAAACCCCAAAAGAAAAGACAATATAGGTATAACAAAGACTTGCCCATCTATATCACTTAAAGAAATAACAATATGCAGCACACTGAAGTACAACTGAAATATTCCATCACAACACATATAAGACAATTATTTAACCATTATACACACGGTGAAGTCCCTTTACTTAATGCGTGATTCATGGGAGGAAGTAGCTGACCATCAAGCAGTATGTTTAACACTCACCTCATTATACATGGGGTCCCTCTTCAGGGAAGGTTGATATTGCTCACATAACACTGTGAAAACTGTTAATTTACCCCTAAAGAAACAAAGAGAAGGAGGCTTTCTAATATTGTACATTATTACACTCAAACAAGCTACTGCAGTAAAGTACTGGAAGAACAAGCTCAGCAGTGGTTCAGACACTGTTGCATACTTTAGCCTCACTACATGAAGTCTATAGTTGGCTTTGTTCAAATGGGATTAGTGCTGCAGTAGTAAGTCAGCTAATGCTAGCTGAGGTGTCTGTACAGATATCCGATAGAATAATACATCACCACAAGACATTAAGGTCATAATTATACATTAACAATATATCATAAATGTATCTATACCTAGGGTCTTGAGTGTTAACACAATAAATCAAACTTACCCATCCACTGCCAGCAGCAGAAACCAGATAAAGTTTAGTAGAGGCTGGACGAAGGGAGGGCCCTTCTCTATGGACGGGTGTTTCTCTGTGTACGTGCTGAACACCACAGAAGCGCCGTTTTTGTTCTTTAAGCAGAGGAACCTGTAGGGCGGAGGATCAGAGAAGAGAAGGACAGAAATAGAGGACAAAGACAAAAGGAGAAGATGGGAAAGAAAATGTGACACGGAAGATGGAGAGAGCGAGAGAAGACCAGAGACACAGAGACACAGAGAGATCAAACACTTGAAAGAAACTGCAGACAGACAGACAACAGATATGACAAACATACTGAGGAGGATACATCAATACCACTCTCTCCGCTGCGTGTACAGAGTCGGAATACTACACCTTAAATCCAACAAATAGTTACATTTGCTGTCATGGAAAGTCATTTAAACTTTTACATTGCGACGATGTCAAAAACAAACATTGGCGTTTGACTTACTGTAGGACGGCCTGCGCCACAAACATGTCGACCTCGCTGCGGAAGCCTCGTGACGCCGAATACTCCACCAGCATCTGTGCACAGCCCTCACCGTCAGACGAATGCAGGAAGTGGTAACGGGACTCACTGTAGTTTTGCTCTGGAGTTGAAGGATTGAATATAGAACAATGTTAAGATATTAACTGGCAGCGTGCACATTGGGAACAATATTATGGGCGCCAAACATCCATGGCACACACCGAATACAGTATACGGTACAGAAGAATTAGTACAGAAGCTGGGAATCGCCTCGTCACTCTTACTCCGGCCTGCTGGGAACGCAGTGACCGGAGGAGCACTTCAACCTCTCGGTTAGCGTACAGCACAAAGTTGCTTCATTAAAGCAGCACAATTCCTCTGTCACACTTGGAGGCTTCCAACGCACATGTCTTTTCGAACAACATTGCTTCATGAGGAGTCCACACGTGCCGTTTTTACGCCTCTTCTGGACACCTCTGTTCACGCTCAGCGTCTCTTCATCCCTCAGTGCGTGCGGGAGTGTAGACCTTACCCCCTAAACGGCGTTGTTTCGAGGCTGCTGTCTGCCAGGCATTGCCCTTTGTGCCTGTGTGTAACGCAGCCTGCTGGGGATTCCACTTGGCCCTTTCGGCCTGAGCCCCCCATGGATTACGCTCCGACACATGCACCAGCGACGAACGCTCTGGCTTGGCTTGTCTCCATGACATGACCCGGGGAGGACTCCGCCAGACGTTTCTGCGTTGTCAGCTGAGATGGACAGCATAGCGCTGCAACACGCGTATTTTGCTTTCATTAAACGGCATTGATTTTAAGTATTCCGTTAATCTTTAATATTGTGGTTTGTATTTTTTTATTGAATAAGAAGCATTTTCGAAAAGGTTTAGTGTGTTTGATGCTTGTTTGAAATCCAGAGCTGTTATGAATACCAAAATCAAAAACCTAATACTACACAATTAGAATGACAATGCGTTATTATCCTCTACATTTAATGAACTAAATAATTACCTTTCCACAAGGTGACAGCTAGCAGCTGGTGTAGTTTTGGGTGACCTAACTTGCCGGGACCTCCTGTGGACCATTTCAAGGCTCTGGACACAAATGCGACTCTCTCTGGAGAGTTCTGGTCCATCCGGCTGAACAGCTTAGCCAGGCTTTCTGCAACAATCACATATGCAAACACACACAACCCCAACAGCATCAGAGGATGTCCCTTCTATGCCCCTCCGTGTGAAAGGCGGTCTTCTCTGAACGTCATGACAATTTAATGCTGCAGTATTTATAAAAAGGTATCACTTCACAGACTAGAGCTGTCCCAAAGAAATCCAGCATATCTCTAACAGTATCAAGGCCAATCAATAGTGGATCTGTATTGGCTATGTATGTAAAGCCCAATCCATCACCAACTGCGATCTGGGTATGCCAGCTGTCAAAAATGCCTCATTGTATTAAAAGACTGGTACTGATTGATCAGGACATACTACTGTAAATAATGTATATTGTTTAACGTACAGAATATCTTCATACATTTCATTCGTCTTGTTAAACAATATTCACTTCCACAAAAAGCTGAATTGTATCTTTCAGAGGCAATGGAATCAATTTTGAAAATTCTAAATGCATGTGCTTCTTATTTGTGTAGATCTTGCTTTGGAAGGTACTGTATGCATGTTTAACAATAGCGCAGTAGCAATACAATGGCAATGGCTTAAGGCTGCCACTCACCTAATATTTCATCTTCGACTTTTGTCTCAGATTTCTCCAACACCTCCAGTACCAGCATGGACAGGTCTGCTGCACTGTTTTGCTGGAGATGAAAACACAATTAAGTGTATCTTTGATTCCATCATTTCTAAAGAATTGGATATTTTTGCAAAAGCAATTGGCGGATGGGAGAATAAGCTTAATCAATCATTCAATCATGAATTCATCACCCAACTAGCAAACTGGCATCTAACGGATTCCTGGCTTCATTTACAAGCACAATGAATTCTGTCTGGATGCTTACATTACACTACTACTCTAAAAACAAAGTGTATTCATAGTGTGACCAGTAATAATCTGAAGTCAACATCAGCATTCTGCACACAAAGATGGACTCCATACAAAAGTTACATTCTTACATGTGCTGTTTCACTTGTGAATCACAAGCTTATAGACACTACTCTGGTATTACAACTATACTAAAGTAGACAATAAATACTGTCAATCAACAATACTGCTTTAAACCATAATATTATCGTTCCCCTATCTGCTATGTGTACATAAACAATGTGAGCACTTTAAAAGCAAAACCTGCCATGGGACATAACAGGCCAGCTAATCGAGCAGAGATCACGTGCAGCATTTATACCTGGTTGTAGCTGAAGAAAAGTAGAGCGCCGTTGTGCATCAGCTCCCTGGCCTCCGCATGTTTAGCCTGTGACATGTACCTGAGGAAGGACAGGAGCGTCAGCAGCATTACACACGAGATAACGGCTGCTTATCAAGATAGACACAAGCCTTTTATGCATCACTCAAGACCCTCCCTGCATTGGGCTACAAGATAAGATACATGCACGATGGTTTCAATGTGAATGTTGCAATGAATATAACTTTCTTTGAGACCACAGTTCAGCTGCAGCATTTTTAGACTCCCCATCTGGCCCGTATTAGAGAATTCTAGGAAATACTATTGTAATTACCAACGTTAGTCATGAGAAAGACAATGACGAAGAGGTTAGAAGGGTAACAAACTCGCTCTCTGATACGGAGGAGGATTGGCTTCAATTGGATTGGATTCAGAACAAATCATCTGCTTTATTAAACTATGCTTCAGGCAGATAAAGTACAATAAATACATAAATATACTAGGCAGGAGGCAAAACATGTCTAACGTTAGCCATCATAGTTCAGATTGTGGCGGTGCAGTATGCGGCTAACTGGCTAAATGCTAACACAGCTGGATAGCTTCAACACACGTTCAGGTTAACAACGCAGTTAACCGCTATATTCTGTTAATTTAACGTTACATGTGAAGTATCTTTTCCGATAACGCATAAATACGGGTGCTTTGACTGTTGTAATAGAAGGTCTGTCATTAGTTGTGCTGCTAAACACGTAGCTAGCAAGCTACCTAGCAGTAGTTAGCAGTCCCATTACGTGATTATAGATTGACAGCACAAGTGTTCACACAAACCGACGGACCAAGATGAGTGGGTGGGTCCGCGGTGAATTCAGCCAATCACAAACGGACAGACGTGTAAGCAAGGTTGACAGTGGAATGATCTGGAACAGACAGGCCCCAAAGCCAAATGACAGCTACAACTGCACATATTAACACGAGACGAAGTCTTACCTAAAAAATAAAGTCCTGTACATCTGATGCGCTTCATAATAATCCCCCTTTTCTACACTGGCTCGCAGTTTTCCTTCAACCCTCTGTACGCCTCCACGGTTTCTGGCACTGGAGCACCTCAGAGACTCCTGCTCCGACATTGTTGCTCCGCAGCAGCACTCGAGCCAAGTGTTTTCAGTGGGAAACCGGAAAGCTATAAACAAAATAGACCCTCCTCGCTTGCCGTAGCCGGTGTGTTGCGGTTATTTGAGAGGAGTGTGCCGGTTAACCACACAGTTCATGAAACCTTGTGACGGCAACATGCCATGCACCCTGAAGGCAGCATCGTTATAAGGGGTTGGGGAAAATACAATTATTTTTTGGGTTAGTGAAAGATCCCGGTCATGGTCATGATCATCTGTCTTGATGAGGTGCGTTTTAGTTGTCTCCCCCTAGAGCCAAGCATTATTCATTCCCTATTATTCAATATAGGTGAAATATTGGTTAAATTAGGCGACACTATTCCGCGTGTCAGTTTATGCTCTTAAAAAATCACAAAGGTGTTTTATTAATAATATGTACCTGCCATGTAGGGACAGTGTGTCAAAAACACGCACTATTTCGTACCATTTTAGCTGAATTCACACCGTGAAATACATATATTTAGCATACTGTCGGCTACTGTCAAAGGTTTAACTACTTAATTTTAAATCATTCCACTGATTCGGTGTAACACTTGTAGAGCTGGGGCACCCACAACAGACTGATCAAATCCAAGAATGCAAAGAAATTACAGGCATAGGTGATGTTACAGAGCAAACTGCTGCTCCCACTGGCCACGTCATGCACCATGAATGATGTTATAATAAAGACATGAAGAGATTAAGAGTTCTTTGAGAGTACTTGCAGAGGATTACAGATGATGGAAACATTATAATGGTCAAAGACAACCTTATTCAGTGTGGCTTTGTGGCACAAGGCAGTAAAACTGCCTGTGCCAAAGCACACTGTATATTATCCATCGGGCTTAATTATAATAATCATAAGATTTATCCAAAAGTTTAGCCCGCCTCTCCTCACACAGCGCTGCCAACAGCGGCGTGAAAAATACATCAAAACGTGCGGCCTGATCGGGAAAAGTGAGGAAACTATTTTTCGGAGCGATTCGCCAAGCGGTTTTCCCGAAAATTCCCGAAAATCCACAAAAACTGAGCAAAATTTCTCCATTCACTTGAATGGGGTTCCGGCTTGAAGAGAGCTAAAAAAAACTTAACTTTGGGCCCATATTGACTAGCCGTACATTAACGTAGAAACATGATTCAAAGTTTAAAACGTAGACAAAACGCTGCACTTTATTGAGCCAAAGGGACATTTTGATAGCTATCACAGTTTTCATGAAGTCACAGATTAAGTTTCAGGAAAATTTTGGGTCTGTTTCAGATTTTATAATGGGTGTGTATTGCACGGCTCGTTAAGAGCATAACTGTCAGAGTGGAGCGGAGCTTGAAAATCTTCTGTGATTTTTACAAACAAATTGCTCCAGCTCCCACAATTTTTACTCTTGAAACACCATTTTGGCCAAAAAGCTTGGAAATGTTGTGCTGGTCGCAGTAAAGTGTCTATGGAATCCAACGGACTTACACATTTGGCTCAAGGAGCCGCAGAGCCACATGAACTCCAACCAACTGCTCCATTAGACTCCATGTTAAATCTCACCACTAATTTCTCAAATAACGCAGACGGTACCAGTTTTGTCTATTGCTCTGGAGCTCACATTATTAATTTAATTTAATAATTAAATTTTGCAACTGTTACCTCCATGTTCTTTGATATTATATACCAGAAGTTTCAAAAGTGTAATTACAAGACACTGTGAAGCAATGTGGCTGTAATTCCTACCTGGATCACTCTTCGTTGTGCTTTGGATGGATAGCACACGAAGAATTGTCTATCCAATATTCCAGCTCCTTTGTTGCAATATGTGTCCGACGATAAGTGATGTAAAACTCTGGCTCCTGCATGCACACAAGTTAAGGACACACATACAAAGTTAGAAATCAACCCCTGAACAAGTACCACAATAAAGCACATGTATGAGACGATGATGAAGATGATGATGACGACTCACCCAGCGATTCTAAGGCGAAGTTTGCCATTGTGTCTGCAAGGGGAACAAGTGTGTTCGTCCACTGTTTGAGCATCTGCACCTCCTGCTGGACCTCTTTCAGTTGAATACACATGTGTGTGTACTGTGTGAATCCTGAGGGACACAAAGCACAAAGTTAACAAATGTCAGTTTGATGTGGGGACTAAAATAAAACCAGCTGACCCAGGATTTACATGTATACTAGAAATGATTGTGGCAAAAAGTTTAAAATCCCTCACCAACGGCAAGAACAAGCAGGAGGAGGTAACATGGGATTATCTGTGTTGGGGGGCTCCTCCTGAAGTCCACTGTCATCTCCACAGTTTTGAGCTTGTTCAGCTACAGGTTGTTCTGGCCACACCAGAGGACCAGCTGTTCAACCTCCCATCTGTATGCAGACTCATCACTGTCCCTGATGAGGCCGATGACCGTTGTGTCGTTTGCGAACTTCAGGAGTTTAACAGACGGTTCCTCTGAGGTGCAGTCGTTGGTGTTGTAGAGGGAGAATAGCAGTGGGGAGAGCACACATCCCTGGGGGGCGCCAGTGCTGATAGTCTGGGTGCTGGATGTGATTTTTCCCAGCCTCACCTGCTGCGTCCTGTCTGTCAGAAAGTTTGTGATCCACTGACAGGTGGAGGCTGGCACAGTGAGCTGGGAGAGTTTCATGACCACAGACGTCAGGGCGACGGGCCTGTAGTCATTTAATCCTGTGATGGAGGATTTCTTGGGGACCGGGATGATCGTGGAGCGTTTGAAGCAGGAGGGGACTTCACACAGCTCCAGTGATCGGTTGAAGATCTGTGTGAAGATGGGGGCCAGCTGGTCAGCACAGACGTTCAGGCACGAGGGTGACACACCTTCTGGGCCTGGTGCCTTCTTGATCTTCTGTCTGTGGAAGAGCTGACTCACATCCTAGTTGTTTAACTGGAATGAAGGATTCCCTCAGTGTCATCATGATTCTATGTGGATGTCAAAGAGCATTCTATATGCAAATTAGGTTTAAATAGCATGAAACTGGCTCCTTCCACTTGACATAAATGAATGTATGAACTGATTGATTGATTTTTGACACGTTATCAATAAAGTTTTATCACTTGTATTACTGGCCCCATCATTTCGAGTTATTTCCTGCAAATGAAGTGATTTGTAAAAATGTTTTTACAAGAAAGTATATAATACAACAAATATGGACACTTAAGTTTTTCAATATTACTGTAAATTACAACTCAATGAATATTTACTTAAAATGGCAAGTTCTTTTGAAGAAATGCCTGCAGAAACTAAATCAACACAACTGTTTAAGGATTTTGTCTCTGTTTTCCTTATGATTACCAAATGTAAAGGTTCTTGGCACGAAATCTTAGGAAATCCCACTGTTAAAGTGAATTTTATTTTACAACAGCAATACTTTCCAAAAGTGAATATGTATATCTTACATAGAATTAACTATAGGTGTAATAAAGTATATATTTACACTGCAGTAAAGTGTGAATTCAAGCACAATGCTGCACGTGAAGACGAAACCGAGCAACCTTGGAATCCTTCACGTCCATTTTGTTCACGCGCGTTCTTACGATCACAACTCATCTCTGTGATGTAACGTTTCATCCACTGAGATCAAGTCCACATGTGACTATGAAGAAATGACAAGCTTCTTTGTTACAGATGGTTCATTTGTAGCTTTAATTGATGGACGTGCACACACAGACATCAGCAAAAAAAACATATTCAGTCTTTTACAGATTGAAATGCTCATCAAAGTGTGTAACATGTCAGAATAAATTCACTGGGTTACTACTGATGTTCTATTTGTTCCC
Organism: Anarhichas minor; assembly: GCF_050575085.1. Taxonomy (NCBI): domain Eukaryota; kingdom Metazoa; phylum Chordata; class Actinopteri; order Perciformes; family Anarhichadidae; genus Anarhichas; species Anarhichas minor. The sequence goes on along the minus strand of NW_027466463.1, from coordinate 6,458,371 downwards.
CGTTTATATTTAGCCTAATATTATTTATTTTAATTATGAGTTCATTAAATACTCGTAGTCATCACACAGCAGCAGAGTCCGTCTCCAATTCTTTCCATGCATGCAACCAGATTAGTCCAGAAGTCCTGTTGGTTTCTTGGTTTGAGGAAAACTAATGAAGCTACCATGTATAGTGGTCTGTTTGCTTTGTACTTGATGGGAACTTCACTTTGGCAGCAGGTTCATAATCATGCAGAGAGGACGGGAAGAGGGGGTCATGAGTCGGGGTCCAGCAGTAATCTTCTTCTTTCAACAGGTTCATCTGACTGCATGGGCTTTATACAGATGTTATGACAAAGAACATCTGTAAACTTAGAGAAAAAGAGAAAAGTGGAAATTCTGCTGAAGTCCTTCATTTCATTTATTACATTTTAATCAGTAAAGAAAGGTCACCTTCCCTTGGTTCCCTCATTATGGTCCCTATTTGGAGCTGGTCTCCTTCAGGACGCCGTAGTAGACCTCCACCACCTGAGGGCGCAGCAGTGCAAGACATGTCAGGGAGAGAAGAGTTGAAGCAAAATCCTAACAAAAGAGGATTGAGAGCAGATGCATACCTATCTTGATGAAGGATTTCAGTGGAAGAACCCTTTAATGACCTAACATTCATATCTGCAGACATGATGGTTCATTGTAAAACTAGAGACTTGTGATTCTTTTTAATGATCTACTTAATTCACTTTCTAATGAGCCAAAGAGCTTTTTCACAGCAGACATGTTGAGTGGTCATAGTGTATACGAGCAGCGGGTGCTGCCGTGAGACCCTCCGCCGCCCCAAAGCACTCACAGGCGGCTATACTCTCACAGCAGCCTCGCGCTGCAGTCCCAGCTGCAGTCAGAGTAGAGAGGAGACACACTCTCAGCGTATTCATGTATCTGCACTCTGCAGTTAGTGTATTTATATGTGTTGAGCTTCATTTTTACACGAAACAAAGAATAACCGTAGCTGTGGCGTCATAATGACAGCAGTGAAGGCCCAGGTATAAAATGCACGGCCCGCCACTGATTTATATTTCAATCTGTAAAGACAAACTTGTCACCGCTAAATGGCATTTCAGGAATTAAGAAATTAACATACCCAACTTTCGCTATACTCAACTACCAATTTATTGAATACAAGCTTCAAACAGAACAAATATAAATACCTTTGGTAAGCCAGACAGTCAGCACACAAATAAACAAGGCCCAAAAAGCACCCATCGTTTCAGTCACCAACAGAAAATGCTACCTGTGCCACATGGCAGGTTAAATAACCCCATTGTGCAGTTATCACAGCTGTTGCTGATCAGCTCTAATTGGCTCTCTCTTCAGAGAGTCAGTGCTAGTTGAGATGCAGCCCTTTCCTGTGAAAAATATTATACAATCTATCAGTTCATAAAACTCTGAGAATGTTGTATTTATTAATTTGATGACTGTTTTTTGATGTATGTTAAGGAGCAATCATCATTTTAAATACAATCTCGCTTAAGGTCCAAACACTGACAATGCTCCACAAATGGGGAAAATGGAAGATTTCAAAGATACCCCTCCTTTTCAGACAACTACTTGCAATGAAGGTTGTATTTGGGAGACGACTATAAAAGATGAACAGCTTCCAACCCAACACACTCAAGATTTTTTTACAAAAGGAAAAGTCTGGCCAAAACATTTTATTCTGATTTACAGTACTTCAAATTTTGCATTTTTACTCTACATGTATTCATCTGCTATAGTTACTAGTTACTTTTATGTCACAATAAAAAAAGACTGTCTAATCGCCAGCAACTGTCATTAGAATCAAATGTATCCTCTCTGGACATTGGATACATGTAGCCAATTCCATAGCAATCCACCTGATAGATGTTGAGAGCCACAATGCCACTAGCGTTATCAACTTATAAAATATGACATTATAACCCTGCACACCCACGGTGTTTGCAGTTATTGTGTCTGATTAGAGCTACAAATGTTGAAGGAGCACAAAGCTATTCTGGGATTTATGTGAGGTCACCAATCTCCATGTACAAGCTTTGGGGCTTTCTTTCTGTATGTGCTGAAGATAAGATTTGAAGCTGCAGGCCTTTAAGGTCAGCAAGCACAGTGACACCTGTGCTCCCAGTTGAAAACACAAGAAAAATCTGCGCTGTATAAATATTCCGTGCAATAAAAAATGTCTGTATATATAATATTTGTTACCATTTATACTTGTTTTTACTATGTCTCTTGTTTGCACCATTTAAAATGCTGCTGTAATCCTGTACATTTTTCCACTGCGGGACTACAGTACAGAATCAAATCCCAGGATGCACTTTGTCAGACCCCATTCGTCTTCCCCTCCCCAGAGAAATAAGGAAACCAAAATATCATTCAAAAAGTTTTATTCAAAACATAAAAGTACGGACAAGCAGAAAGACGCTACTGTTTAGCAGCCGTCGGCCAGGGAGCGGTTCTCGCCGTTGCCCTTGGCCATCAGGCCGCCGTCGGCCAGGAGGGACCCGTTGCCCTTGGCCATCAGGCCGCCGCCGGCCAGGAGGGAGCCGTTGCCCTTGGCCATCAGGCCGCCGCCGGCCAGGAGGGACCCGTTGCCCTTGGCCATCAGGCCGCCGCCGGCCAGGAGGGACCCGTTGCCCTTGGCCATCAGGCCGCCGCCGGCCAGGAGGGAGCCGTTGCCCTTGGCCATCAGGCCGCCGTCGGCCAGGAGGGAGCCGTTGCCCTTGGCCATCAGGCCGCCGTCGGCCAGGAGGGAGCCGTTGCCCTTGGCCATCAGGCCGCCGCCGGCCAGGAGGGACCCGTTGCCCTTGGCCATCAGGCCGCCGCCGGCCAGGAGGGACCCGTTGCCCTTGGCCATCAGGCCGCCGCCGGCCAGGAGGGACCCGTTGCCCTTGGCCATCAGGCCGCCGTCGGCCAGGGAGCGGTTCTCATTGTTGCTTTCAACAATAACTTTTAGGTAGAGAGCTGATGCCTCAACATTCACTTCATTGGCTTCCACTGTCACTGAAATAAAGACATTCGATTAATAAATTTAAATCTAAGAAGTGATTTTCAACTTCTCTAGACTTTTACAGTGCTTTCAGAATTCTCTGTTCATAAACTTAAGGCAAACACTTTCTTAATATTTGGCTTTAAAGATTTTAAATATATATGTTTTACTACAACACGACAGTACATACACCTCTCACGGTGTCCAATGACAAATACGCAGCAACTGTATACCTGAAATCTCATGGTCAATGTAGCTTAGACATTTTTTTGGAATCCAAACACCAAAAGCCAGACAAAGCATTAATGAAAACTGAACTAACCACATTATGACACCAGGACCCTGAGCTGTACACAAACTTGCATTTTTGCAATAGCGTTAAGCAGAACCTGCTCACCTTTTTTATACTTTCGCACAGACATGGCCTCATGTGAATAGTGAAGTGTAAGGGCCTTCTTTATGGAGAGGTCATTGGGAGGCAGATCTAAAGTACAAAAGAAATTTGGTGTCAGGAAGGAGCTCAGAAAATCTCAAATGTTAAAATAGTCACCAATATTCTCACCTCTCATTCTCCTCTGTAGCCCATTAGCGCTGCTTTCAGTTGAGCCACCAACAGGCAAACAAGAGCCTATGGACACAGTAGTTTCTGTTAATCAAAGGTTTTTGCTGTTTGATTGCACATAAGACAAACTTGTCACCGCTAAATGGCATTTCAGGAATTAAGAAATTAACATACCTAACTTTCGCTATACTCAACTACCAATTTATTGAATACAAGCTTCAAACAGAACAAATATAAATACCTTTGGTAAGCCAGACAGTCAGCATACAAATAAACAAGGCCCAAAAAGCTCCCATCGTTTCAGTCACCAACAGAAAATGCTACCTGTGCCACATGGCAGGTTAAATAACCCCATTGTGCAGTTATCACAGCTGTTGCTGATCAGCTCTAATTGGCTCTCTCTTCAGAGAGTCAGTGCTAGTTGGAAAAGTCTGAAAAGTCTGGCCAAAACAATTTATTCTGATTTACAGTACTTCAAATTTTGCATTTTTACTCTACATGTATTCATCTGCTATAGTTACTAGTTACTTTTATGTCACAATAAAAAAAGACTGTCTATCGCCAGCAACTGTCATTAGAATCAAATGTATCCTCTCTGGACATTGGATACATGTAGCCAATTCCATAGCAATCCACCTGATAGATGTTGAGAGCCACAATGCCGCTAGCGTTACGCTATATGTGTTATCAACTTATAAAATATGACATATTATAACCCTGCACACCCACGGAGGTGTTTGCAGTTATTGTGTCTGATTAGAGCTACTAATGTTGAAGGAGCACAAAGCTATTCTGGGATTTATGTGAGGTCATCAATCTCCATGTACTAATGTATAGTGATGTTTGTATGAAAGCTTGCGAAGCTTTGGGGTTTTCTTCCCGTTTGTGCTGACAAGAAGATTTGAAGCTGCAGGCTCAATAAGCAGTTACATCTGGTGATCTGAAAAACATATATCATCCATTCAAGACTGGAGCCAAACTACAACATTTAAATGTTGACAAAGGGGTAAACCTTTGACCTCTATAATTGTCAATGCAGACTACACCAGAGTAACAATCTTAAATTGAGTTGTCCTCACAGCTTACCATACCGTGGTATTGTTTTTTATCTTATACTTTAAGGACTCTATGATGAAAACCACAAGTTATACTCATTCAGTCTGTACATTAGTACACAATCATGTATGAGTCAGGCAATTCACATGAACATGTTGACTATGATAATACTGTAGAATTATCCTAATGAGAAGAGAACGAACAAAAATTTAAAAAACAAACCTTGGTATGTTTTGGGTTTTAACAGCATATAGAAGAGCAAGCATGTTGGCCTAACTTTTCAGTATCAAGAAGGGTTACACTGTCCAAGTACAAGTTCACATCCCTCTTCCAAGGATGCACAATCCTCTAAATCTATCATTTCAACAACAGGAAATTTTAAAACAAAGGTTAAAAATATTCTTGGAACAATTTTGCCAGAGATGCCCCATCTCACAACCTTTCAATTGGATTCTAGATCCTGGGCTTGTTTGTATCACACTTCAAAGGATTACACTTAAGCCTTTGCTTAAGTGGCAGTTTAAGAGTCAAAAGGTTTGTTTGTTTGGTGTGAAGAATGCGGCACATTTATCAAGTGACATCCTCCCTACTTACAGTGAAGTGCAGGAGTGACATTTAAGAGCAGTTCTTTGGTGATCACGTCGGCTCTGCAGAAACAGTCAATTCGAGACAAGGACCTGTGTCGGCCACATTGCTCATATTTTTATTAGGTGTACGAAAAAAAGTAAAAGTGAAGGAATTTTATCTTTCACTTTAAAGGGTAGTACTCCCAAGACCTGTGAATACATGTGGAGTTCCCCTTTAAGTCCAAAATATCTGTTGTCAGTTTCCAACTAAAACACACACATAACATCCAACAGGACTAAAAAATAACCTCCTTGGCAGGTTTTAACAGAATTCAATCTCAAAAATAAAATAAAATGCTTTATTTTTATTTAACATAAATAAGCCAACTGTGACATTTGCAAGGAAATGTGTTTTCTCCACTCTGTGAGTGCGTGTGTCCTTATCAATATATTCCATAGCTGTGCTTCTTTTCATCTCTGTATCTGTCCAGGTAGCGTAGGGGCTGTCGATGAGGGTATTTGACCTGTGGAGGGTGGTACACTGGAGGCCGGATGAACTCAAACACTGGCTCCCTCATGTCTACAGGGAGAAGGTACAGCAGAGAGGCTTTATGGTTACCAGACAAGCGCACACACAACCTTGTTGTCCTAAAAACTCAGAAAGAAAAGGAAAATGTCAGAAGACCAAAGTTGCGCTTGATCTGTGAGCGTTAGCGTGACTCACTGAGTGTGGTGTGAAAGGTGTCGGTGACAGATTCGTCCCACTGGCACTGGAAGAAGGACAAGCCTGCAGGTGTCATGTTGTCCTGGTGCTTTCTGTAGAAATCCATCGTCTTAAATGAGCGATCCACCAGAGAATGGCTACGGGGGAAGAGCCAACACATGCTTAGTGTCTAAGATGCTATACAAGAACATGCACTAACACGTATGCTTGACAATACAGTTTATAATCCTATGCAGCAGTGAGTGTACAAGTATATGTGAATGATGCGGTTATATTTCATATAGCTCACCATGGCGACGGCCTGACCTCCTCCTGGAAGTTGATGGGTCCGTCTTGCTTGAAGAGGACATAAATGTAGCGGTGGAAGCCCGTTCCTCGTGCAGGGAACGGGGGCATGTAGTGACACAGCTCTTCCCCGGCCTGCACTGCTCCGCCAGGTATGTTCCCTCTACAGAAACACAGGTCGTTTAAGGCGGTAGTCGTGGAAAATTCTTTAAATTGCATTTACTCCTTCTAAAAAAATCTAAATCAATGGATATGCAAATGTTGTCAACGTTTGACTGTTGGCCACAAGAGGTCTCCTGCTTCACTGAAAAGTCCACTCTTAGCGTCTGTGCACCGGAGGTTTCAAGTTTCCACATCGCTCCGATCACACTGTCAGCTGCATACTGGACCAGGATTGGCTCCAAACTAGCTGTGATGTCACAAAATCCTACTTTTACGTCCACATGTAAGATGTAAGGTGAGCACAGTGAACTTCCCATCTTCAGCAGAGAAATGTGAAGACGCTCTTCTAGTGTCAAACTCAGCACTTACGTTATTATGCACAGTGAAGCTCAAATATCCAAGTGAAGTAAAAATAAACTTATTATATTTTTATTATAACTGAAATTCAGGATTAAGCATGAATTGAAAAAAAGGTAAATTGATGGAAACTGTAATTTATATTTGTCATCAATTATAATCACATTTTTAAAGCTTTGCTGCACAAATTAAAGCACCGTTGACTTTAAGTACTCACACTAGCCAGTGGACGTATTCTGCCTCGTTATCCAGAAGATGCTCATCTGAAAAAGACGATACATGTTTTTTTTTTTAGGCGGCCCGTAAATGCTGAGAATCGATGAATATGTTGATTCATTCCTGAAAGGCCTCCTGTGGTAGCTGATGCTGACCTGGACAGGTGAGCAGAATGGTCCACAGGGAGCCCTCCTCCGCATCAAAGGCGATTTGAGGAACAGAAGAAGCCTAGACATACAGAATGCAGGGAAGGGGTGACGTGTTGGAGGATGCAGACAGAAAGTTTAACTTCAAGGGACCTTGGTCTTTAGAATATCAATTACAGGCTATATTAGGGCACTGTAAAACCTCCAGTCCATTTACGTACTTCTGTTGGTGTCAGCCGATTCCCATAATGCACTTGACCACTGTTGTCCTGGCTATAGCAGATCCGGAGAGAGACTTGAGGAAGGAAATATGCCATGGGGAAGAGATCCCTGAAGACTCCGTAGTGGTCGGCCAGTCTCTTTATATGAAACGGACCGCTGCTCTTCTCCCACCTTTCCTGCACTTGATCCAGAGGGATCTTAACTGGTGGGGTAAAGATGGGGAAAATAAGTTAACGAATATATTCACTTATCAATTAGAAACGCTTTGGTATTCCCCGTATCGTGAAAGTGTGTCAGCTTACAAGTTCGCAGACGACAAGCCCTCTCCAGCTCCACGTTCTTCTTGTTCTCCTTCATCACCTGCTTCCTCTCCCTCGCTTCTTTGGTCCTGCCGGGTCGATAGTACGGAAGTCCAATGTCCACTTTCTCAGCACCTGCAAGCAAAGCAAAACCCTCATTTGCATTGTTGATTTCACAGGTTTCCTCTGGGACAAAATACAATTCTTGACCAATCGTTTAGCCATTGACAAGTTCCCACCACTGGAGAATCACCGTCAACAGTAGGTCCCTCCTTCGTGTCTCACCGTGCTCGGGGTCAGTCCTTTCCACGTAGCTCTTGTAGGTCTTCCACCAGGCAGGCTGGTTCTTTGCTTCCTCAGCTTGTTTTAAGTAACGAGTGTAGCTGCGATACTTCTCTACTGACTCCAGGTTTTGAACGTCAATCTCGTCATTAGGCATTGGACCCAAAGGTGGTATCTGTCTGCAGAGGAATGCTGTTGTGTGGACACATCCCCACCAGTTAGTTAGTTACACAGCACTTCCTTCACCTTTCATGTTTGGTTCACACTAGCGGTTTATCACACACACACACACACACACACACACACACACACACACACACACACACACACACACACACACACACACACACACACACACACACACACACACACACACACACACACACACACACACACAAGGATGCTATTTTCTTGTTGGTAGTAAGTAACCGCTATGTGAGATAGGTAACCCTGTCAGTACTGACATTTACTATTCCTGAGCTGGGTTTTGTATCTTGTTCTTATGTTTCCCTTTCAAAACAATACACCACATTCAATTGTCTCATTTGTATTTGTAAGTTAGTGGAATGTCTTTCTCCACAGAAGAAGAAGAGAGCGTGGTAACGAATGTAACCTGTCGTACACGCAATACTGAATGGAGCCCGGGCAGGAATACCGGAATGTGAACACAATAGAATTTAGCAATGTCGTTACAATACCTGTCGAGACAAATGTCCTCGCATTATTGACCCCTAAATCTGTCCCAGTTCGCAGGGCAGCGACGCAAACTGTGCGCAGCGCCATCTTGGAGTGATTTTTTTCTTTTTTTCCCCAGAAGATACGGTGGCCGAGAGAAGCAAAAAGAGTCCGAGCAAATGTAGCTTTATTTGTTTTCTGTAGTATTGACAAACCGTAGTCTACTAGCAGACACTAACGATAACATATTATGTTACATTTTCTGTATTTTAGCACACATCTATCGTCTGGAATGAAAAACAGAGCGGTATAGTTTTGGGTTTGTGATAATAATCAGTTACTTTTATACTTTTTAACAGGATTTATCTGCAATGTTACAAAACAGCAAATGAATGGCAGCAGACATCGAATGTTATTGTAAAAAATATAACACTGTAACAATACCAGTGTTACAATGTATCTCCGTGTATTACATGGTAGTAACAATGTAGTTAGTGTTAGACTCTAATTATCTCCGTTTCTCAATTTTCCCAACAGCACATGAAGGCATCATTTTTGCGTCTGTCGTCATCAGGGAAGCTTCGTCTGACGACATTCAGTATTCACACAAATGCCGTGCACGAATGTATTTATCTGTTGAGAGGGTAAGACAATATATTGTGTCGTTTTATATGATGTATAGGGTTGTGCTTAAAAGTGAGCGCTTATTTACAGTCAAGTCACCAGACTGTTGTGATGTGTTGACTATTATTATTTGTCCCTACGTTCTACAGTAGCTAACGTCCACTGACCTGAATCCAGGCTAATGTTAGCAAACGTTAGCTCTTCTTTCTATTTGGCTAAGTTAATGTGCGTTACCATTTGGACTGAGCCTTGTATCGCTGCTTGTCCGTGGCTTTGCTGCTGCACGGTCTGATAACTGGCACTAACAAAAATTGGGGCTGTTAAATTGTTTTTTTTTAACCCTTTTGGGAAAGTCTTTCTTTATAAATGGCTTAAAATGTGATACTAACCTCTTATTACAGATACACAGTTATGTTACATTACTGTCATGGTGCACGCATATGATACACTTATACGTTGGAGTTCTATCACATCATGACCAACCTCTTCCTTCTGCTCTCTTTTTCACAGAGATGGCTGCTCACCCTTCAGAGATGGAGTCTCAGAATTCAACCCTGAACTGCGTCATATGCCTGGAGCGTTTCCGGATCCCCGTCACCATCCCCTGCGGTCACACCTTCTGTCAAAGGTGCATCACCATTCACTGGGACACCAAGAGCAAGGCCGATATCGGACCTCGGTGCCCAATCTGCAACGAGGAGTTCGCCACCAGGCCCATCCTCAAGCGTAATGTGTCCATGTCGGTCTTGACCGAGGCTGCAAACAGCACCGACCCCTCCTGCAGAGAGTCGCTCATGAGGGGAGGCGAAGGGGCGAGACCCATGCTGCTGTGTGACCGCCATAAAAAGCCTCTGGTTTATTACTGCAGGCAGGACAAAATGTCTGTGTGCTGCGAGTGTGGCATCTCAGAGTGCGTGAACCACGAGAAGGTCTTGTTAGAGGCCGAAAGGGAAAATCAAGAGGTAAAGTAACACGATGCCACCACGGTTGTGTAGCTGGTGTTGTAACATGGACTTACTGCGGTATCAAAGGGCACTGTGATCGTGACTATGTGAAGTGTCCAGTCTGACTCTGACGTGTGTTCTTTACAGCTGCTGCTGGAAAGGAAGAGTACGGAGGTCGGGAAACTCACTGAAGAGACGCAGAAAAGTATTGTGGACTTGGCTGAGAATATCAATCAAGCTAAGGTAAACCACAAACTGTTCCCTCTGTGAAAGTGGGTCGAAGGCTTAATCCAACTCCTGCTGTGTGTTAAAGTGATCCCACCCTGACTTTTAATCAAATGTTTTTCAAGCGGTGTTGACTCTCACCTCCTGCTGCTGTCTCACACACATTTAAATAGGAATAGCACGCCCGCAAGACATGTAAGTAAAACATGAAATGTTCAGGTCTTTGGTGACACAGCTGCAGATGAAGCTTGATATTGTAGATAAATAAAAAAGTCTGGGAAAAAAAGAATTCGGACTGGACACCGTTAACCACATGAGGCCAAATTCCTCAAAGCAGGCTCGAGGAATGATTCTACACTTTCCAATAAATAGGTGACTCTTCAGCAGACTTCTTCCTGGGTCAGTGTCAAGTTCTTCTCCCTGATTAAAACACTGGCTGAGAAGCAGGAGGCTACAGAGCGCTTCATTGAGGAGCAGAAAGAAGCTGCCATCGCCGAGGCGGAGGCACGGCTAGCTGAACTCGAGCAGCGCTCCCAGATACTACGAGAGAGCCAGGGACAGATAGCGGCGGTGCATGACCTCTCTGATACAGATCTCATCAAGGTTTGTACCTTTACGCAACCATTTGGCTCAAATGGAAAGACTGTTATGTCACACTACGACTATATTGCACTGAAACAGTGAGATGCCCCCCTATCTACTAACATAAGGAGAGAAGAACATCATCAACCGCTAAATCATCGAGGCTTTCTTTTCAAATGCATATCTCTTCACAGGAATCGATGGTCCTAGAAGTTCCACGTTTCAAAGATATTCCCACAGATGTAACGCCAAACCTTCCAGAGCGATTGAACGGCGTCACCGATGTCCTTACCCGAGTCTCCAAGCTGGTGTTTGAGGACCTAGAGAAAGCTGTGAGCGCCGCTGTGGGTCCGGACGAAGATGGTAACACGATGTTTCCCTCGGTGGCAATTTAGCTTGAATTGCCAGCGGCTTGTTCCCCAATCTTTGCTCTGTGTTCTTTACATTGTCTTTGGCCTCCAGGTTCTCCTCAGGATAAGAAGCCGATCCTAGCTGTGGTTCCCAGTCCAGCCACTCCGTGCCACCCGGGTGGGAAGGAGGGCCTCAGCGCTTGTGAGTCCTTAGTACTAATTATCAACCTGATTCTCTGGTTCTTCTGGATATAATTCATTTGCAGAAGCGCAGCAGGGTAATAAGCTCCAGTGTTTGGATGACATTAATTATGAAAAGCCAAAGTTGGGGACAGCAATGTTATTCCTGTGACCATAGATTGACTTTGTAAGTTGAAACACAAACGCATGCTAACACTGTGGTTATATCTGTTCCTGCTTCAAACCGTCTCATTCCTTTCTTCCGCATAACAGACCGGTGCGCTCTGACCTTTGACCCCCGCACGGCCAACGGGCACCTGTTTCTGTCCCAGGAGTACCGGAAGGCGGAGCACCTGACCTCCGGGCCACGCCCCGTCCCGGCCAATGAAGCGCGCTTCGACCACACGTGGCAGGTGCTCTGCTTTCAGGGCTTCACTTGTGGACAGCACTACTGGGAGCTGGAGGTGTCCAAGCCCTGGGCCTACCTCGGGGTAAGGAACCTCGCATGTCGTGTGTTTGTACGCTGTTCTTTTGAGAGTGGTTCAGTAAAGCTCCGATATTCAGGAAAACTAGCCGAGTTGAACAGGAATCACAATGCGATCTTAAAGGGACGGTTCCCTCCAAAATCAAAAATCCATGTCTTTCCTCTTATCCGTAGTGCCATATATCATGCCATGTTTCGGTGTGAGTTGCCAAGTGTGCCGTAGAAATGTCCACCTTCTCTGAAATATAATGACAGTAAATATTACATATAATATAAAATATTATATGTATATTTGTTTACATGAGCACCAAAAGGACACAGGCAGCGCTTCTCCAAAAATCACGTCCAGTGTTGCAATGAAAATCGTATGAACTTGCAAAATCCCGACATGCATCCAGTTACACGTGGAAACATTGGAGTTTGCAGACGACGCTACTCCGCTTTCTAGAGCCAGTAGTTTTGATTTGATTGGCTGATGGTCATGGATGAACGGGGGAAAGTCTGACAAACTTCTAGGATTAAAAAAAAAGATAACTGAGTCAGTTAAGAGGTACAGTTACTAAAAAAGTATTTTGCAGGTGAACCTTGTCTGCCATGCACAAATCTGCTGAGTGGTCGTTTTGGAAGACCCAGCCATTGCCTTTTTGTCATTAATATTGGCGTTTCTGCACAACAGGGTAGCACTTCATTTCTTTAGGTGATCATCTGACTTTTCCTCCAGGGTCTGCTTCCTTTGTGAGGCACACAATTCACTCCCCCCCCCCCCCCCCCGCTTCTCATCAGGTGACCTACGAGACCATCCCCAGGAAGGAGAAGGGCAAGCGGTGCATGGTGGGTATGAACGAGCTGTCCTGGAGCCTGCAGCTGGACCAGCATCAGCTCAGCGCCTGGCACAACGGCCGGCGGGAGACTCTGGCCGGCCTCTCGCAGCACAGCCGCATCGGCATGCTGCTGGACTACGAGGCGGGGACGCTCACCTACTACGGAGACGGGCAGACCAGGCTCCACGCCTTCCACTGTGCCTTCAGCCGGGAGCTGTTCCCCGCCTGCTGGATAGGTGAGGGGGTCAGCGTCACCCTCTGCTCCACATGAGCTGAATCATAAAAAGGAAGAAGGGAGCTCAGTAATGAGAAGCACTATCAAACAAAGGCACTAGCAGACTCAACATAGAGGATCCCCCTTAAACATTTGGGAGGTTTTGTTTCCTTTTTTTCCTTCTTTACAATAACTTTCTTCCTACAATGTTTTAAGCAGAAGAACTGACTGTAGTCGGCCTTCTACCTGCAAACTGTCCACCTGGCTGTGACTTATTACATAATTACTTACCACACAACAATAACAGCTAAGGAACTGGTCTCAAACTCTGGTCCCAAAGAGCCTCAGGGTTCTATTGTAAGGACGACAATACATCATTTCTTCACAGCATAGATGAAATAACCCTCATTTTAGGATAGACGTCTGCTTTCACGAAGGAAAAGCCCAATCCCCTCAACTCAGTGTGTCAGACTATTGTACTTTCACTACACAAAATTGAGTTTCCTTGTTTCACTGCAAGGCAATACACATTATTATGAAATCCATCGAGGGATTAGTTAGAAACCAGAGAGTACAGTACTGTGCCCGACTCTGGTCACCTCTGAAGAAATAGTTCATTTTTGGGAGATTTTTGGTAAAGAAGCTACAGCCAGTAGCCGGTTAGCCTAGCTTAGCATAAAGGCTGGAAACAGTCTAATTAACGCATTACCTGGCAACCAGTGGAGACTACAGGAAGTAGAATAAATAGTCCACAACCTTCCGTAAAACTACAACCTGTCGTTTTTACACTTTTTTTTTCAACGAGTTAAAATCGGTGAGCTTTAGAGGTGCTGGTTGGTGACTTTTGTTACCTGTTAGGACAGAGCAAGGCCAGCTGTTTCCAGTCTTTAAACTAAGATTAGCTAACGTCTGATTGCTGTAGATTTATATTAAGCTGACAAACACTGAGTTGAATCACTCTTATCTCAGCCAGAAAGTGAATACGTGTATTTCCTCCTGGTGTAAGCGTCTCTAACTGACCACTGCCGGGTTTTTTTTTTATCAAGTCTGCTCTTCTAATGTGGGGATGGAAATAGATGAAATCCTGCCTGGGCTACACTGGCACACACATATAGCAGTATGAGAAAGCCAGAGACCTTCTTGCATTGCTGTTAGAAGCCATTTGTTGAGGAATGAGTTAATACATCACCCTTGCTGTCTGGAAATTCTGGTTATACTTGAATTTTTAAAATGTTATGTTCAAGTACTGGCCTTCAAGTGGGGGAAAAAAGAAAAATTGCTCATTGGTGCACAAACCTTTCACAACTTTTTTGGTTTCTGGGCAGAACTCCGCCTCAGAAGGAAGTGAGCCAGTTCATGTTGTGCATACGGGACAATAAGCCACAGCAGGATGTCGTGAATATAATTCATTTTATTAGACACTGTCCCGTTAAAAGTACAACGCCCTCTGTTGTACCATGAGCACCGTAGGTGGGCTGTACATTACTACTGACACTACAGGGCTGAGAAGGGATCTTGGGATTTTAGCACGAATGCACAAATGATTCGCCCTGCCTGTACAGTTTTAAACCTTTGATGCTGAAAGTATTGTGATGGAATCTGCTGTAATGTACAAATGTTTCTAATGGACTTTGGCCTTTAAAAAAAAAAAAATCATGAGCACTTAAGAGTGAATAGCTGTGACTTTGAGGCACTTGAGGCTCAGGACATCATGAGTCAGGATTTGGGAAGCTGCTGTGGATTTGCACAAGTTGTCTGAGACGCAGACGAGGACTACGGACTCTGAGAAGGGAAGAAGCACACTTCCAATGCCGTTTTAGCCTCGTGGCATAAAACATAACCCCTGGTGCAGACTCTCGAATATGTTTATGTTGAGTACGCTGATGCACCGTGCTGTGTTTTTAGTGGAATACCCATCAATTTGTGATTTGGCAATGCTCGGTGTAGAAATAAAGGCAAAGAAAGTGTTTTTTCACATGAATCAAGATCCATTTAATAAAATCCAATCCAATGCATACATGCATGAGTTGAGATCATGCTTTGTTTTCCGTACTTGAGCCATTTTACATGAATTATTCAATAAATTAGTTTGAAATAAATACAGAGCTTTATTATTATTATTATCATACACACAGCCATGACAGAGCGAACAGGAGCCCGATGCATAGCATTCTGAGTGCAAAGAATCAGCCACGGATGTGCCACAGATACAGTATACAGATAAGTGACTAAGAAGCGGAGAGACTCAGATACTGAGGTGCTCAGATCAGATTTAAAGACCGACCTCAAACTGGGGGGAGTCAAGACCACAACCACAGGAAGTAGAAACAGTGAGAAAGATCATCGAATGGTCTTGTTCGTTTCTACAATGTCTACAATGTACATAAGAAGAATGAGAGGTGAAGCAGGCTGGCGGTGAGTCTGACCATTTGTTTTCTCGAAATGTTCAGAGGCATGACACAACAGGAAGTGACATCATTGGGTAACTGCTCTGCTCTTGCACATTGTAAAGATAATCCCTTCTGGCAGTGCGGTCGCCCTCGCTCTCTGCCTCTAATCCAGGATCAGGGATTGACTGCGTGGGCTCGACGCCGCTCTAATCTTTGTGGTCCTCTCGTCCACTGAAACACGTCAAAGCAGACCAGGCGGCACTGCAATCCGCTCCCTTTACAAAAGTTCGTTTTTCCTCTAGGTTAGTGTTCTCGAGAAAACATCTCATTTTGAAAAGTCTACATATTAAAAGCCTGTACACACAAATAATAGAAAAATAAAACACTGCATTCAGCTTGCCTCTGAATAGACTAGCAAAGTAATTAACATTGTTAGATTCATTCTAGTTTAATGAGACAGTCATAGAAAAAGTCTAAGTGAGTGTCGCAACTCGGCTGAATCTGAAGTTTAGGGTGGCGGTATGATTCTTGGGACACCTGCAAGACAGTTGAATGGTAAAATAGCTCGTCAGGTTACAAAGGTTTTGTCAACGACATTGAAGGAAAAAAAAGCCTCTAAATCCAGACAACTCTGGCAACTCTGGCCTCAAAGGTCGCTACCAATACTTCTTATTTCCATCAAGTAAAAGGTGCTTCTGTAGAGAATGAAACCCATTACAATATAGGAATAATTCAGATGAATGTGAAAAGGTGTAGGCTGAGGTGGGAAAGCAATGGAATGAAAAGGTGGAACCACATGGACTGAGGAGGAAGATGAGAAAGAGGGATCCATGGTGAAAAGGAAAACGTTAGCCTTCCTGATGTCCAGTTAATGGAATGGAAAACAAGGTGATCCAGTAGGACAGAGATAACAAGAGACAGAGAGCAGTGAGGGTGACATCAAGCAGGTCTACTGGTTCTTCTTGTCTTCTGGTGGGGAGTAGGGAGGAGGCTTGTCCTGTGGAGAGAGGAGAGTTATGGTTTGAGACAACACACGCTCAGTGAAATCTGGTCTGCACTTGCTGAAAGGGTCACTAGCTGGCGCTCGATTGTAGAACTCGAGGAGGATCGATTCGTTACACTGAGCCATCCACAGAGGGTGCTTTATGGGCGGGAATTACAATTCTGCAACTATTGTAAAGATCTTTAATAAAAGACCAGAAACAAATCTATCTATTTAAAAACGTTCTATTGTATATTGAGCGCCATCCATTCAAGCATTGCAAAAAAGGCCCGTCAGGTCGAGAGCACCCAAAAAGCACCTGAGCGGACGCCATCCCTTTATTTCTAGCGCCATCTGCTGGAACACTCCAACACCACAGCTTCACTTATACAGCGCATTTGTGATAGCGCACAGCTTTAGACCGTTTCCCAGCCTTCATTCAATAAGCCTTGCGGTAAACAGGGAATGCCACATGTTATGCCTACTATGTCTACGAAGCTCCACAACTTGAGTATCGATTAATTTGATGATCTGTCATATTGTGTGCTACTGTACCACAAATCCCTTTTGAAATTAATCTTATTCAAGAGGGTGGTCTTTCAATTTGAGGGCATGACTCGTTGATTTTTACATTCAAATTTTGTAATGCTTCCCCTCAAAACCCTGCCCTTGCACTCAAATAGCCCGTGCTTTTTTCCGCCCATACGAGCGCACGGAGTAAGTGTGAGAACGGCCGAGTCTGTGCAAGCAACGGTATATCTGAGTGCAAGCATACAGTTTGAGCAGAAGCAGAGCAAATGTAAGCGTAAGCAGAGGCTATTTGAGTGCGAGGACAGGGTTTTGAAGGAAAGCATTGCAAAATCTGAACATGAAATCAATGAGTCATACTCTCAAATTGAAAGACCACCCTCTTGAATAAAGATCAGAAAAAAAGCCCCAAAATATCCTTGCATCACTCCTTTACGTTGTAGTTCCTGATGCACAATAGATACCACCTCATCCATATTAGTGTGTTGCTTTCCTCTGAATCAGGCGGCAACCTCCGGGTCATGAAAGTGAAGCCAATGCAGAAGTGCCTTAAACTTGCATTCTCTCTACTGACCAGCAGGGGGCGACTCCTCTGATTGCAAAAAGAAGTCAGATTGTATAGAAGTCTATGAGAAAATGGCTCTACTTCTCTCTTGATTTATTCCCTCAGTAAACATTGTAAACATGAGTTTATGGTCTCAATCTCTAGTTTCAAGTCTTCTTCAACACAGCATGATGTTCATTTAGTAAATGATGGTCCATTTAGAGTCAAATAGACCATAAAGCAGGTTATGCTTTAGGGCGGGGCTACCTTGCTACAGGTCGTTACCACAGCGTTGTCCGGTCAGGCAGTTGTCCGTGTTTTCATTTTAAAACTTTAAAATAAACCCTTTCACAGTACGTCTTCAATTCATGAGTTATTTGTAACATTTTTGTCACCGAAAACTATCTTTTTCAGTGCTCAGTTTTTTAGCTCCACAAGATAAAAACAAGATATACAGTCTATGTTCTGAAAAGGCCAAATTCACAACAATGTCTCTTCAATGTCCGGATGTTTATGATAATATGGTGATTCTGGGTATTTCCTTACTTCTTCCCAGAGATGTAAACAATAAGGTGATCTCCTTTGGTTGTTGCCATGCAGCTTTTGCCTTATGTGACGGTGCTTGTTGTGATTGGCTGAACCTGTCTGAATCTATCTTGAAGCAAATAAAAGAAATTCGTAATTTCAGCAGAGTAAAATGTTTCCTTTGCATGTGTATTGCTACATTCAGTGTCGGCGTTCTTTTTATTATTGAGTAATCTGCTCATTAATTGTATTTTCATCATATATATCATATCATATATATCAGTTTGTCTATAATATTGTCAGAAAATAGTGAAAAACTATAATTTCCCAGAGCCTAAGGTGATGTCTTTAAATTTCATAAAATCCTCACATTTTAGAAGCTGGAAACAGAAAATTGTTTGCTTGAAACATTATAGGATTAATTGTTTATCCAAATACTTATTCAGTTATTTGACTAATTGTTTCAGCTACAATTCAGTGGTATATTTTAAAATTCCCTTAAAAATCTAGCTCTTAAAGGGAGGAACTCTTAGAAGAGTTAGAAACAAAAAGTAAATACCGATATCTGTAATATTGACCAAAACACTGGACAAAATATTAACAATAGCTGCATGCAGCCAGTTAAGAAATTGAAGGAAACCCTAAATAACTAAATGGAGAAACATAACAAATACTGGTCACTCTATAAAGGGAACAAGTGGCAATTCAACAACTACTGTGCAAAAGGTGAGTGATGCTCACTAGCTCATACCAATATATAATAAATATCAGTATCTCAGCCAGGTGGTAGATAAATCAATGCAACATCAGATGTGTAGCAGAGGGACGGAGGGACCCCTACCTGTGGCAGGTACACGTGTGTAGGAGGCAGTGTGGCTCCGCTAGCGCTGGCTGCTGCCTCGGCTGCTTTGGCCTCCGCTGGGACAGAGAGGAGAAGTTTACGATCAATACCTGGGATATATTAGATGACTGAAGCTAAGCAAGCCTGAGGTACAAAGGGTGGTATAATGTGAGCGGGGGAAAGGAAATTAAAAAGGCATTGATCATTGGCTGATCAACGCATTAACACCTGGAGTCAACTGGAGTCAGAGACTCTTTGCCAGGGAGCCTCACCTGCTGCTGAGGAGGGGAGGTCAGGGTCGTGGGGGGGCTGTTGGCCTAGAGGAGCAGAATAAGGAGGCGGAGGTATGTAGGCCGCAGACGCTTCAAACGCTGGAGGGTTGGGGTAGAATCCACCTGGATAGCAGATGCACAGAGCTGCAGATTAGACCAGCTATACACTGAACACTCTTACACGAGTTGAAGGAGATTTTTATCCAGGTGATAATGACAACGGCTGCGATTATTACAGCCCCTACCCGGTGGAGGAGGGTTGGGGTAGGAGTAGCCGGGTGGAGGTCCAGCAGGGTACATCCCGTTAGCAGGGGGAGGAGGGTAAGCATAAGCCCCGTTGGCCATGTAAGGGCATCCACCAAACCCAGCAGTCACTGGCTGACCTCTCGACGCTGCAAGACACAAAGCAGCAAGAGAACGCAAGACATGAAGAAACAATGGACAAGAATACAAGATACTGGTAATGTGGCTTTGTAAGCATACCCTGAGCTGCGACCTGCAGCATGTACTGGCCAAACTCTATAGCTCCTCCAGCAGCAAAGATGAGCTTGAACATAGCACTGCCCTCCCAGCCACCTGTAAGCGACAACACAAGGAGGGAATCCCTGGAGTTACTGTGTGCCCAACAGACTAACAGATACAGAAGACCCTGCGATCATGTGTAACCTAACAGTGAAACACATGTACCTGCACACATATACCTACCTCCAGGCTCTGAGCTGACGGTACCCTTGATGTAGTTGGCTCCCAATACAGGTTGCTTGATCTCACAGCCCTTTATTAGGTAGAAGGGCATCATGAAGGACTGCAGTGCGTCCCGCCCTTTAGACACAAAGATCACCTGAAAGAAAACAACAGCAACTAACATCATCTCAGCACTCACCTGAACTCATGAACCCCACTCCCTTATAAGACTTGGGGAAAGCTAAACCAAATGCTGCTCATTAGTTGATTCAGAGTTCGACAGATTGTTTTGTACAAGCTGTCAACGGTGGCAGTAAGAGGCTGTGGCTGAATCACAGATAGGACATCTGGGTCATGTCTCTCACCCGGTATGGAGTTAGGTAGATGCTGCCCTTCTTGCTCTTTCTGAAGGCTTCAGGCAGACTGTCCGCATCGCAGAAGACAAGCTCCACGTTATCATAGTTCATCAACACACTGGGGACAGAAACAGACACAATCAGTGGATCACACGACACAACGATGCGATGATTTCTATCACATCCTTTTTTCAATGTACAAAAAATAAATAAAATGTATTTGATAAACAGTATGACTCAAACCCCACTACCATACTCTTTCACTTTAAACAGCTTAACAAATTTGATCACTGGGTTATTGTGCAACTGTCCAGTTACTATACATGGCCCATGACTTGGTTTCAGCAAATAGAACCAGAGTAAAAGGATTAGGCCATCTAGTGACAGGGCTTACTACTGGTTCTGGGTTAGCTGTAATGGGTTTATCATTGCGCTGCTCTATGTTCGAGAAGAATCTGTCACCGATGTTCATGTATGACTCGCTGTGACTTGGTCTGGACGGCGCAAAACAAAACAAACGTTTTATAGTAGAGCGGGACAGAGTGCAGGTGGTGACGACAGGAGGCAATGCAGCAGTCAATGCTCCGGCACTGTTACAAAATGATTAAGTAACATGTCACCCTCGACAGGTTTGTCTAAATGTAACGTTTACAACAAGTAAACATGGATGTAACCACGCGAAGCCTTCTACAGCTGAGCGCAGTGATGCTATAACAGGTTGAAGGCCACGAGTCCGAGACCCCGGTTCCGTAAGAAGCAACCCGAATATTCTGTTAACAAACATGGCGTTTTAAACATATATGTGTGTATGTTTGGTGTCGTTTTGCACTGATCATAAGCCACTCTTCAATTATGCTTATGTACCATAAAGCACTTTGTTAAAATGACAAGTATAATGACAGAATTACACCAGGTTGTATGACAAATAAGCTAACTGATGCTAAAAGTTGCCATTTGGCTGAAGTTAGCACACAGAGTTAGCGGTAGTTAGCTCTCGTTACTTGATATGAATGTCGAATTTGCAAGCCTCTGGCTGGCATGTAACGTTAACGTTAAAGTATCTTCTCCAATGAAGTTATCAGAGACACATGTTTGTCTTTAGTTTTAAATGAGTATGGTGTCTGTGTAGTTAACGGTAACCGCTAGCTAGCCCCGTTGCACCCGCTACCTTTCACTGTTGTTGATGATGACTCCGCCGGACTCCGAGTGGTTCTGGTTCAGAGTCATGTCGACCGGCCTCCAGACTCTCCGACGACTAAAAGATGACCGGTTGTGTTCCTCTGCCAGACAACGTATCTACGGGCCTTTCTGCCGCCTCGGTAGCTTTCCTCTCTGCGTTGTAATAACGGTTGTTGTGAAAATGCTGCTCGGTTCTGATGTTGCACCTGCCCTTCCGCCATTCGCGTGAAACGCCCACCGTGTGACGTCACGCGTCCTTAAAAATGAAATGCGTTTACCTGTTTTTTTTTTTTTACAGCCTATGTTGTTGATTGAAAGAAAATGTGTTTTAATTTTTCTGAAAAAGTACCCATTAGGTTTATTTAATAAATATTGAGTCAGTTTAAAATGTATTGAATGAATGGTGAGAAATAATGTTTTCTTTGCGCAGTTGTTAAGACTACTACTACTGCTACTAGTTTAGGATGGGAATATAAATAAAGGTTAAATAAAAAATAATTAAAAGAAGAAGAAGAATGAAAATAAGAAGATCTTTTTTAAACCCACATTAATAAAAATAAATGAATGGCTGTGACATGCATTAAAACTACTTTGTAATTTGTACTCACAGTATGTTGAATGTAACACATTCTGTTAATCAAACAGGAAAAAAGAGAAATTATACTGTGTTAACTTACATTTCATGTAAACATTAAAATATGCCACAAAATGTTTCCTCATAATGCATCTGAATGCGTACATTTGTATCTACCAAACGTTTCTATTCTGTATGTGTGTTTAAATGCATCTATTTTTAGTTTGACTAATATCGGCACATAACAGTTATTGATATATGTTTAGTGCATATCCAGTAGAAGGCATGTGCCTCTTACAGTAAGAAACAGCTCTTCTCAGAATGAGTCAAGGAAAGGAGAGCGGTCAGGTTGCAAAAGTACCCGCATGCTTGTGAAAGATGCAAGAAGATGCAACTTCATGGTGTGGGTTGGCAAACAATAGTGGAGGTCTTTGTCTGTCTGGCCCTCTCTTTGTCTCTCTCTGACACACACACACACACACACGGTCCCAACCACAAAGTGGGACTGAATGGAACTGACCTTTTTTTGTGTCAAATTATATAAAAAAGTAAGTTGTGTCAAATTTAGTGGGTTTTGGACTGATGGTCAGACAAAGCAAGCCATTTGAGTATGTCGCTAGTTGGCGCCAAAATCTAAATAAATATTTTCTTTTTTATTGTCATTTTCCAATAAAGATTCCATAAAAATGTATTTAACATCCTGCTCTATACAGCTAAGAATTCTCACTTTACATTTGCAGTATATCTTCTATTTATATTCTTTTACATTAATACACTCACACTACATTTTTTTTAAATGGTGAAGGGTTAGTGTAAGAGCTAGCAAAACGAACTAAACAGAATCAAAAAATATATTAAAATTTGTATAATATATGTAATTGGTCATAGAAAAGATGATACTGACATATATACAGAAAGAAAGAAATCAAGAAAAAATATTGAAAGCCTTCGGATAAAGATATATGTGCCGATAGATGTGTAATTACATATTAGAGTATTGACAGACATTACATCTCAGTGCAGTGACCATAATAGTTTAATGGAGTAAATCAACTTTGGAACAGGATACGTCCTGAAGCAACACAGGTAGGGCTAACAATACACAACCCACAGATGGACCGTCTCATGTTACATGCTGTTTCATTACCTCATTCAGCTGCAGTTCCTCACGTGTCAGACTTCCACCATGGATTTAGATTCACCACGGTATCCATGATAATACTGTAAAACAATAAGCTGGGCACGGTGATAAACAGTCGGGGTTTGTGCTTCAGCTGTTATTTTAGAGACAAGATAAGATAATCCTTTATTTTGCATCCAGACACAATGTTTGGGGGAACCTAGATGAATAAAACACCACAAGTCACAGTTATTGACGTTACCACCTTCTACAGGAAGTGATGGCTTCCGGCTGCTGTGTTCATCGAAAGACATCAAGCACACAGCTTCCCCATATCACACACACACTCAGAGCACAGCAGGCAGGAGCCTGTCAAATATTAGCATCATCATGTCAAGTCAAAGCGAGCCCACCAGCACAGGAGACAATCTACTGCAAACACCTGAACAGGTATGGACTACGATGCACTTGTATGTTTTGATAAGTCTAAATTATAGTACATTTTTGTTTCATTTTGGCTCTCTGACTGCCAGTTGCTAACCACACCGTTCTGTGACGCTGTGGTGATGGGCCAAGCTGTCAAATATATTAGTTCATTAACTTCTTTTGCTCTGAAAGTGTTAGTTTGTCACGCTTTCAGCTGATCATTTTCTTTTCTTCTTTGTGAAATCCCCTAAAACGTAAACTTGTTGGGTGGGCTACAACAGAGTTAAAATCACTCAGAGACACTGAGTCATGTTTTCCAAATGGCTATTTCAAGATGCTGTGACTATGATTCATATAACTGCTGTGGATGTATGCTTGGATCATATGATGCAGAAAGAAGAGTTTTATCACGGAAGACTGCGTGTGTTTGTGTGAGGTTAAATGAGCACACAGCAATTTGGTTGCTCTATGCAAACATTATGGAAATTGTTATATGTGTGATGTGGTTGGGCACAGGCGTATTTGTATTCTTATTTGTAGGATGGGTGACTGTCATTTCCTTTAAGGTGAACTCCCCTGGTTTGATATTAGGTGGGTTGTTGCTTCAAAGGCACTTACATTATTAGCAAGAGAGGAAGTCCCTTACAGAGGGAGGCCTTATCGGCAATCAAAAACCCTCTTGAACCAAGTGGAGGTATTTTAAGGTTTCTTGCATTGTAAAGAGCCGATGATGGGATGAGGTCACCTTGAAATACCTTCTTCACTCAACAATGCACTTTGACATCATGATTCCACTCCCTGTATTTTAAACATAAGCACCTGTATCGTCTGTCTTCCAGGAACATGGCTCATCAAGACTCAGACAGGTAAAACACACCAGCTGCCGGCTGGCGCCTTGCTGTTTTCAAGCAGTGATTTCCGTCTGTGTGTCTTACAGAACTTAAAGGACCGGTATGGTCCTTTAAGTAAGTGCTTTGTCCCGGCTGACTTTTTTTCTCTTGTCAGTTGTCGCCTGGCAATGTACGAAAACTGGGGTTGACGAGGAAAATGAGAGAAAGGAGGGTAGGCGACACTCTGGACCTTCAAATGCCTCAAATTAAAACTTCAGAATATCTTGAAATTACTCTGACAGAATGGTGTAGAAAAATGTTCTGTTCTTCTCCTTTAGGATTTGAAGGAAGATGAAAACCCAGAAGAGAAGGCCCGGAAACACAAGGAGCTTGAGGTATCACCATTCATGTGCTGTACTTCACATAAATAAATGTGGTTGTTTTTTCCCAAACCGAGCTCTCACTCTGTTTATTTCTGTTTAAAGCTGAAGCCTCTGTATAAAGAGCTGCTGTACACCATCGCTCATAAGATGGGTAAACCGTCGTCAACTGAGGTCTTCACAGATAGCCAGCTTCACCAGTACATCCAGGAGGTTAACACTTTGGCTTCACACCTTACAGATAACATCGCTGCCGTGTTGTTGCATGACTGCTTACATAGATTCTCTCGCTCCGTCTGTCCTATCTACCAGGCTTTCACTATGACGGAGTCAGAGCACAGCAGCCTGACGGCGAGAGTGCAGAGCACAGAGGTGAGAAAAAGGATGTCAGCTCCAATTTCTGCGCCAATTTTAGTTCACCAGTGGCAGAAATTATGTCATCTGCATGTTTGAGGCTGCAATAAGTGTCTGTCTGAGTACAAACGTATCAAAATAACTATGTGACCCTTTCAGCCTCCAGTATACTGCCTCATGGCCACTATAAAGGAAGCCAAGGAAATCCTGGGAAAAGACATCAGTGGTGAGGATGAATCCTAATGACTTTGGCGACACACTGACTCGGGTCACCAGCATTTCAAAGTTTTCACTCAGTCACAGTTATGTCAACATCTACTCAGTGGATTGCAACAAAATCGGGTGCTGACATTCATGG
This sequence comes from Anarhichas minor, assembly GCF_050575085.1. NCBI lineage: Eukaryota > Metazoa > Chordata > Actinopteri > Perciformes > Anarhichadidae > Anarhichas > Anarhichas minor. The sequence goes on along the minus strand of NW_027466463.1, from coordinate 6,433,057 downwards.
TTTCCTGATGATGCTACCCAATGATATTCCCTGAACAGATGTGTTTCTGTTCTCATGTGGACATTTTATCTTCTCCTTTCACTTCATGTTAACTGTGTGCGGTCTATGGGGAGAAGTCTCTTCCTCTGAAATATGAAATACTGTCATGGTGCAAGTCATCGCACTCTGACATAAGTCTACTGCAGATTTTGTTTGTGTGTTGAACAGGTTTCAGTGACCCATACTGCCTGCTAACCATAATGGAGGACGAGGAAGAGACTCGGACACGCCGGTCCAGAGCCAAACCCTCTAAATCTATTGTAAAGGATGCTGTATCCAACGACAAAATCTACCAGTCAGACATAAAGAAGCAGACTCTGAACCCCATTTGGAACCAAACCTTCATACTGTGAGTCTAAGCGTGTGTATTTGCTGTATGCCAGGTGAACCTGGTAGAAGTTCGTTTTTCTCATTGGGTTTTTCTTTTGGGTTTAGAGAGTTCGAAGACATCGCCGATGCCAGTTTCCATCTTGAGATGTGGTGAGGAAGACATCCAGAGCTCAATTTGTTCTGCTTTGAAATCTTCCTCTTCATTACATTCACCTTTGTCATGGATGGATAACTGAACGGGCCCACCGGGCACAGGCCCAGGGGCCCAAAGTGTCAGGGGCCACCCTGACCATCACCTTTAAACTATCACTCAAAGAGGCACATACCAACCGGGAAGAGACTCAAAATGACGACAAAGAATCAACAGCAAAAAGATCAAAAACAACCACAAAGACACGCAAAACGACTACAAAAAAGGACAAAAAACACCAGAACAATACCAGAACAATTACAAAGTGACACAAAATGACCATAGGGAGACACAAAACAAAGACAAAGACACTCAAAATGACTTCAGAGAGACAGAAATTGACTGGGCAAAACTACAAAATTACCAATACAATTAGAAAGTGGCACAAAATAACAACTACGACAGAATAAATTACGACAAATGGACACAAAATGACGATACAGAGCCTCAAAATGACTACAAAGACACCACAGAAACCACAGAGAGATGCTTAAAGACTACAAAGAGACACAAAACAAGAACAAAAAGAGGCTGAACAACTATAAAATCTGGAGTCGGTGGGGCCTTTTGCCTGTCTGTGCCCAAGGGCCCATTGTCTCATAACCCGCCCATGACCCTAACAGTGCTCTTTTTGTTTCAGGGATAAGGACGAAGAGGTTTCCCTCACTCAGAAACTGGAGGACATCAAAACCAGCTTTAACAGTTTAAAAAGGTATTAATTACACTATCTCTGTGACCCACACACAAACACATGACCAAGCAAAGCAGGTCAACTTTTCCACTTGTACCTGTTTAGGATGATCAAGGATGCCAAAAAGGAGAAAGGCACAGATGACTTTTTGGGAAAGGTGGTGCTAAAACTACAGGTAGTAAACGTTCACATTTGTATATCTGCTTTTTGACTCTTCGCGTTCTTCCCAGTCTAATGCTGATTTGCATCATCTCACTTTAGGATCTCCACTGTACTGAGGACAACTGGTACAATCTGGAGCCCAGAACAGAGACGTATCCTGACCGCGGCCAGTGCCACCTGAACCTCAAGTTCATCCATAAAGCGGTAAAACTAAGTGCATTTATGGCCTCTAGTGAAGTTAATGACACCAGTGTAACAGGTGACAAGTTTGGCACAATATTGAAACTGGATTTGTGTTTTGTGACGGACAGAGAGACGGGACGCTGAGTGCCGGTCGTAGCGCTTACATCAACTACTGTGGGATTCTGCAGCAGTTTGTTCAGGCTTACATCTCCAAGCAACAGGTAAAAGGACAAGCACACACTCTTTCTTTTCAAAAAAAATCCCATTTGAATCGCTCACTTTTCGTTCTTCCTCCTCAACTGCGCCCATCTCGTCTCTTTTCCCTCTCAGAGTTCCGCTCCGTGGAAAGGGGCTCTGTGTGGCGAGGCTCAGACTCTGCTGGAGCTCTACGCCACGCAGAATAACCTCTCACCCTTTCTCCAGGACCTGGCGTAAGCACAATGTTAACATCTCGCAGATTTATAACAGATTATATGAGACTATACCAGTGTTTAGACCGGTTTGTGAGCCCTATACACACTGGAAAGAATTGAAAATATAGAAAATGCAATATAAATAGACTTTATATTGCTTTTCACTCTTCAATATTATAATATATCAGCTTTCAGTAGTATTGTATGAGTTGATATAACATATTTTTACAAAGTAAACCACACATTATCGACACAAATATTACCTAGAATATTATCTCAATTTTCTTTGGGTGCCGTGGAATCTTGCAAATGTCATTAAGAGCAGTAAAAGGAAACAGAGAAACGTGATCTTTTCACAGATTATCTCTCTCATGTTCTACTGGCAGGATATAGAGACAGTTTGAGCAAATCTGAAGTTATTTTTACTAAAGTTACAAACTGCAGCTTGAAGCTTTTGTGTTTTACACATATGAGGAGTTCTGCCTGATGTAAAGCACAACAGAGGAACGCCGTCTAACACAGCCTCGTGCACCAAATATGATTGCATTTCTTAGAATTAGCATTCAAATTTTAAAAATGGTGTTCGTTCATATCCACTTGCCAATACACATCAATGCATATATTGATATCATGATAGCGGTTTGGAACATATCTTCCAACTCTTTGCTACCACAGCGCCGTGTCGTCTTTCTGCTGCACTTCTCAGTAAGTTTGTGGATGTGTGCACCTCCAACAGGAAGTGGGTGGCTTACAGCAAGCTGTACCAGAGTTTAGAGGTGGACTCGTCTGTGCTGCTCCAGCAGCTCACCAGCGTAGAGTACCACTGGCATCAGCAGGAGCTGCCGTACCAACAGGTATGAGCGCTCGCTTCACCGTCGGGGGAGGAAAGTAACAAAGCGCCTTCACTCAAGTAGTTTGATCCTGTACTTTAACTGAGTACTCTACTTCCACTTTACGCTCCGTTAAACTTGTACTCTGCAACAGTTCAGAGGCAAATGTTGTACTTTTAAAAAAAAAACTACATTTATTTGACTTCTATAATTACTTGTCAATTTGCAGATGAAGATGTGATCTGTTCATAAAATAGGATCCTTGTTACATATGTCACTACTCAGATTAGTTCACCTCAGTAACATTCAAATGAAGCGTACATGCTGCTGTTTCACCAACAATGACTCAATAAGTATGTGGTGGCCATGAAGAGCATTTTATTTTGAATTCTTGATGAATACTTCTATACTTTTACTTTCACATCTTTTTGACAGCTCTTTCACACCAGACTTTCCTGGTTCCATTCACTAGAACGTAACAAATAAAAACAGAAACCAGTGGTTAATATGTAAGCATGCATGAGATTGTGTTAAAGGTGTTGCACTCTGTCAACAGAAACAGGAACTTGGGGACTCTCTTCATGGCTTCCTGCAGTACGGACTGTGTCTGGTGGCCAAATACAGAGACATCTTCCTCCCGACTCCCAGCTCCACTCCGAAACTACACACACTGCTCAGGTACACCTGGTTGTGTTTGAATGTTAGTTTGACATGCTGGTTGGGATTGAATACACAGATTAAGCAGTACAGGAATGTGTTTTTTGTCTCAGAATCTTGGTCCAGATCTGTAAGACTCAGGCGTTTCAGAAACTGAACCCGGCTCAGTTTGAGTTGCACGATGAGATCACCGATGCCATACAGGTCAGTGATAATGCTAATGAGATTATTACCGTCAGTATGTGTATCAGAAGCCTTTACTTCCTCATAATATGGCTTCTATATCAGACAGGTACACAGGAGTGGTTCACCATCAAAAAGGGTTTGCATCAGCCGATGACTAAGGTGAGGACAAGCTCATCATGAAGGGCGATATGGTTTCTCTATTGTATTTTACAGTACTAAGGTCACATTGTTTTTGCACGGTGCTGACATACAGGACCTGTCAGAGATCGTGAGCGCCCTCTCCAGGTTGATTGTGGAAGTGCAGGAAGACATCAAACACAACAAGGACGTCTGGAATCGGGTGTTTGTCAGGTGAGGTGGGACAATTGGAACGACTGGAAGTACCGGCGTTGACTTCTCTCCATTAATAGACAGACATTTTGACTCTGTGTGACTAATAAACATTGATGATGGCTGCGTTCCATTCGGGTCGGTCTGGAATGGCTCACTGGAGCACTGAAATGGAACGAGGCCATCGTTACTCGTTAAACCTGTGCTTTTCCTGCTAGGACATGTCAAACTCTCAAATTGGGTTTTAATGGATGAGAGGGAATTGGGTGGCACTATTAATAAAGTAAAAAAAAAAAAAGTCCTGTTAAATCCTGTTTAGTTTAATGGTGTTTAAAAAAAAACATCAAATCTTCTTCCAAAAACAAACAAACAAGCAAACTAAGGTGTATTTTTTAACGTTTCTCTCATTACTATAGTGCCGTGCAAGTGGATGTGTTCACTGTCACCTACAAGAGGTTTGACTCCTTGGTACGTGGCCTCAACCTTTGCTCTTCTGGACAAACTTCTTTCTAATCGTTTGGTCTTGTTTCATATCTTCTCACTTGATTTTCTGTCCTCCATAGCTTGCAAAGGAAGTGAAGGAAACCTTATCCCTGATTGAGGGTCAGATGGAGCAGGCTCTAGCCAACAGCCTGTTTCCTGTGTACCTGAGCCTGCAGGCCATCCACAAAGACAAGGCTTTCTTACAGACGAGGTCAGTTATCAGACTCACACCACAATCTACAGCACTTATTCCAAATCTTTTCCTTCCTGACAGTGCTGTCGCCACTCCTGTAGGCCCTTCTCTCTTTGGCCAGACAAAGCTGAGTTTCATACTGAACAAACGTCCAAATGTCAGGAGTTCTTACTTGTTGTTTCAGGGGATCAATTGAGTTGACAAACTTTCAAGAGGGCTTCAGAGAGGCTCTGCCCCACTGGCTGAACCAGGCCTTCAGCACAACTCAGGACAGGGTGGAGAGGGCCGTGCAGGTAGACCAGGTAACACTCGTGACTTTGATGCTTTCCTATTACGATGAACGTAGTATATTTTATCCACAGGTAATATCATCATATGCTTTAAACTCTCCTCTCAGCTCCAGCCCCTGCAGTCTGGTGCGGTGCCCATAAAGCACAGCTCCTCAGCAGTGGACCTGGTGGCATGTATCCAACCTATCTGCCAGCTGTGGGAGCAGCTGTCCTGGCCCGACCCCGAGGAGGCCTTCATGCTCATGGTCAAACTCACCGAGGTACAGTACGCAGCCATCGACATGGTCCCAATCACATGCTATTCTGGTCACATTATCTGAGTGTGGGAATCTTTGCTTTCTGTGTGTTTTCAGGATGTGTGCAAGATCGTGGTGAACTACTGTCACACCCTGAAGGAGAGGGTCAGGGTGCTGTCCGAGAAGTCCGACCACGGCAGGGCCATCAACATGGTAAGGAGGCAGGCCAGGAGAGAGAAAAAAAGAAACATTTAGCATGGTATAAACGAAACACAGCTCAAATCGTTCTCCTCTCTCCGTAGTTGTGCGTGGTGGTGAACGACTTGGAGCACTTGCGGTCAGTGCTGAGCCGACTTCCCACACAGCTGAACTGGGCAGGGCTTCGAGACCGGATCCAGAATGTGATCGGGGAGAGCCAGTTCCACAACACTCTGCACTCACAGCTGCAGCAAGCCCAGGCCGTCCTCGGCCGAGAGATCCGCTCCGCTTTAGATACTCTCGGGAAAAAGGTGCGACATTTAACACGTGGCAATTGATCGTCAGTAAATCCTTACAAAAAAGAAACAAAACGATGATATCAGGTAAAGAGAAACCTCTTCAACATGACCTCTCCGATCTGCCTTCTTGTCTGCCCTTCCAGTTAAACATAGACATCGAGACTCATGTCCGGAACATGTCAACCAGGCGGAGGATTCCCTCCAAGTCCACGGAGGATGTAGGCGACCGTCACTGCCAGTGTAACACAAATACAGATGCCTTTTGTGGATGCCTGATATCCAGCCTCTTCTCTTTTAGGCCGCAGACCCTCTGATGCGCTACCTGGAGCAGGAGCTTAAGTACATGAATGAAAACCTGGTTCAAGAGAACTTCAACAGGTACACAGGCTACGTGTCACAATTCTGTCATCAACCACGTCGACTTGATCCAGTTTCTCCCTCTGCGCCGCTTCATTAATTGTGTCACGTGTTTTGTTTTTTTACCTCTGGTGTCCAGTCTCCTGACTCCTCTGTGGAATAACTCAGTGAAGATCCTCTACCAGGTGGCTACTCAGCATCCACAGCAAGGAGGGCTCATGGTGTTCTGCCAGAGACTGCTGTACACGCTGCAGGTCGGTCCTTCGGCAGGGTGGTTGTCTGAAGCTGGCAGGGCAGAAGAAAGCGTTTGTAGTGAATTAGCTTCAGCTGTGAAAGAATTCCATTTAAAGTACCAGGTTCGAAATTTTAGGAAATATGCCAAGTCAGCTTTAAAGTGCAGCAGGGGTGACATATTGTTTTTAGGCCAACCCCGGTTTCCTTGAGGAAAAAAACCTCCAATGAGATTTTTAAATTGGATTATTGCAGAAAATAAGATCTGTGGCAAACACAGGTTTGTGATAGTTACACATTTTGTTCAGCAAGATAATCTTTACAAATGAACACCACTATTTATGATTTATGAAGCACGAATGCAGTCGGCAGTAATAAAAAGCTAACGTCAGGCTATAAACGCCATGTAGAAACACAACAACGGCGTAATGGCGGACTAGTCGGCGTGATGACGGCGTTCGGTAGTCTCATTTAGCCACTATAGCAACCGGCTTTATTAGGCATCGAACCAAAAACTCATTGCCTTCGAGACGAGGGAACCAGCTATTTTATTCCTGCCCAGTAAGCTTTAGCCAGGAGACTTTTATCTTAGCTTAGCATAAAGACTATAAACAGCGGGAAAGAGCTAGCCTGGCTCCGTCCAAACGTCGAATAAATCCACCTCCCAGCACCTCTAAAGCGCACAAATTCACATTTTATATAGAATTTCTTGAATCTGTACAAAGACATGTTATATTAGCTTCGTGGTACATTATATTGTGTGCTGTGTGAATTTCAGTGCCTGGAGCAGTGCTTCCTCGCTGAGGGAAACGGGCTCCCGCTGGACACGCTCCACTCTGAGGAGTACAAGGTGAGAAGCTAAAGGCGACATTTCATTCAGCCGTAGATTTCTTTTTGTGTTCATTGAAAACCGTGTGATAATACGCTTTATTCACATTTCTTCTTTCTGTGTCCAGGCTCTCAAAGTTCACCTGACTCACAACTCTCTGAGCAGCTGGCAGCTGGTGGAGAAGTTCCTTGAGAGGAAAATATGGGAGCAGGTAAGAGGCGGGAAACGCTTCTCCGGCTACAGTAAAACTCATGCTGGTTGTTCAACCGTTCTCTCTGTTTCTCCCGTATGTGCGACAGAACGTGAACAGTTCGGAGAAATACGGTGCGGTCACCCTGCTGGCGTCCTACAGCAGATCAGACCAAAGACTCAGAGTCGAGGTGTTGAGTGCGGTCAACCTGTTACCAATGGACTCCAACGGTATGACCATGCAGAACAGCTGCAGCCACATAGAACCATTACAGGTTAATGCACATTGCCGCGCAACCTCTCCAGAGGGCCTAATGCTTCGATGCCTTTGCCAGGTCTCAGCGATCCGTTTGTGCAGCTGTGTCTGGAGCCGAACCACGTTTTCCCCGAGGTGGAGCCTCGCTGCACTCGCATCAAGAGCTGTGATCTCAATCCGCTTTTTGATGAGGCCTTCGAATTGTAAGTTGTCAGTCTTTGTGAACGTGTTCCAGCCACGCAGATGTTTTTGACCTCTCTCGTCGCCATCCTCTGATCTCTGCCTCCTCTATATCACAGTCTGGTGTCCCTGGATCAGTGCCGGGCTCCGGGGGCTTGCTTGGTGGTTACAGTTCTGGACCACGACACCTTGAGGACGGATGACTTTGAAGGCGAGGCCTTCCTGGCCCTCAAGGCCATACCAGGAGTCGCTGGGGAAAGTGAAGGAGACGGACTCAGCACACAGCCAGACGCCATCCCTGCTCAGATCCGACTGCCTCTAATGCACCCTAAACCTAATGGTATGATCCGTCAGTGGGTTTAGACCAATGAAGCAGGTTTTCATTTGATCAACCTATTAACCAAAGGGGTCCAGGGCAAAAAAATGACCCGCTTTGGACCCTATCTGACTCCAGATGTGAGATAATTGTTGTGGTAAAAATATATATTTTTCAATGAACTTCAAGACAAAGACATAACCTAATCCTGAACCTGTTTCTCATTTTCCAGAGGACAGCATTCTGATTTTACTGGAGTCCAGGAGAGGAGAGCGAGAGGCTCAGGCCTACGTGAAGAAGCGAAGGCAGAGAGAGAAACAGTCCCAGGAGGGGATTCATCCCTAACAAGCACACAGACAACTTCTTCCTTCCAAAAATATACAATTTATTCTTAATGATCTGTACCAAAAACAAAGAAATATCCACTCAGAAAGAAACACTGGTGTCGGATGAGTCGTGTGTGTGTGTGGACAGTATGCTGAGCATGGGTTTACCAAAGACCATCACAGTGATCATGAACACTTTCACATCTGCATTTAAACCCCATGCACCTCACACATCTGTCTGCTTCCTGATGTTTGGTCTAATCAGTGCAAGATATAAGTATGGCATCACTTAACTATGTGTATATATATATATAATATATATATATTGGACTACATTTGACACACTGAGAAATGTCAAAGATTACTACAAATGTAAAAAAAAAATGTTGGCAGAGAAACCTGTCAGACATTGATTTTAAACAGAAAATGGGCCGGGTTATAACAAAAGTTTGTATGTCCGAGTTGACATGAAAAGCTTTTAAGTAAAATTAAAATATATATATAATTTCAAAGACTACACAAGTTGACTGAATACATTTGCTTTGATTGTGTTAACATGCTTTCCTCTTCCAGTTTATGTCGAGGAATATTAGAGAAAACCTGAGTTTGAAAAGAGGCCATCTGTTGTAAATTTAAACAAATATTACATTTTGAAATATTGTCTGTTATCCAACAGTAATTGACCATTTTAGATTTGTTTTGCTAGAAAAAACTATGAAAAAAAAAAAAAATGTAATTAAAGAAGAAATTATGATTATAACCTTGACGAGCATCACCAGCAAACTGGTGTGACGTCCCCCCCCCCCCCCCCCCCTTTTTGTCTGTAGCAATACAGGATCATTGTCTGGATGACGCTGAATATGCACAGTAAGTGTTTTCAGTCTGACCTCTTGATTCTGTTAAGACCGCTCATAACCCTGCTAACTGCTAATCCGCCGTATCATCCATCCACCTCGAAGGTTTTGAGATCTTTGCTGTCAAACAAATAAATTTGCCTCTTTTCAGAAATCACAACACAGTTACTCGTGGTGCCCTAAATATGATGTAAACACACAGCAGAGTGTGCCACAGTGATTCAACATGGCCACCGAGTATTAACACTCAGCTAAGAAGACCACTGCAGCTTTACATTCATGTGTGTTGTCACAAAGGATAATCATCTCGTCCATGGCTACTGGTTTACTTCATTCTATATGGCACACAGTTAGTGGGCTTGCTTAAGTAGAAAATAGCGTGTAATGTGGATTGCTCCCAACTCTGGATTATGATTATTGTGGTTTATGAGGACTGTGATTATCACGAGTAACTGTCATGATTTCCAGAAAGAGACTTAACTGTAAAATATTTTGGAGTTTTGAGCGCCAAAAACCAAACGTCAGACCTTTTTTTGGAACAAGGTGACAGCAAACATCTTTAAAACCTCCGTAAATCACACTGACGCTATCCAGAAGCTAGATAACACTCCGGAAATGTTCTTTAGGGTGAGCTTATACTTTAAAACATATCAAAATATGATTGAGAACAACGGCTGTAAATGATTTATCGGCAGGGTTAGAGAAGAAATAACAGCAGGTCTTGAAGTTATTTTCACAAATCCAGAACAGGGGTAAAGAACAGTGTTGCTGGTCAAGAGCATTAGTAAAAAAGTACTGGTGTTCCGCAGGTAACCACTAGAAAAATTATTAATTCTAAATTCCACATTAAGAGCTTTCACTTAGCGACCTGTGCTGGTCATTCATCAGTAAACGTCGTCTTCAAAATACAAAACCAAATCAGCGCCTGTGCTGTCACCACGTTATAAAATGACCTCGACATGATTTCGAATGGCGGTTGAGATCCAAGGCTGGTGTCTGTGGAATCAGGATCGACTGGTTTGGAATTTGTGGTGGTCCGAGTGGGTTGGGGGGTCAAGAGAGCTGCTGCTCCAGGGTCTGTTCGGGGCAGAGCGGGCACTCCGTCGAGGCGGAGCAGCTCTCACACTGTAGTCCATGGCCACAGGGCAGGGACACCGAGCCCTGCTCGCCACACGTCACACAGCACTGTCTCTGTTTCCTGTACACCACCTAGCAAAGCGCAGAGCAAACGTATTTAGACCTCTTAAACTGAAGCACGTTGGACGAGACACAATGTTCACCGCTATTTTGTGAGCAAAGTAAATCTAAAAATCCATGGATGAGGAAACAACTGAATCAGAACCTGTTGAGGCCATGCATGTTTCGGTTCAACCATGCTGGTCTCAAGTACATGCAAGTCTGTGGTATTACCTGTTCCACAGCGTGTAAGCAGCTGCAGAGCTGAGCCTTCAAACTGAGGACTGACTCCAAGGGCAGCCGGTGTAGCAGCTGGAGTTGATGCAGTGCTAGATGGGGGTTGTCTCCACTCCTCAGGCTCTCCAGCGCCTCCTGCAGGAGAGACGCCTGTCTCTGCGCCTGCTCCTCGGCCTGCTTGGCTCTCTCGGCCTCCATGGTTAACCGTGCCGCGTAGGCTCTCGACTCCTCTGCGTCCGCTTTCACCGCGGCCCACGACTGCAAGACACGGAATGCTCATTTGAAACCGTAATAAATTCTACCCCAGTCGTTGCAACGTGTATAAACACGCGGGTGTTTATTAACACCACTGTCACAGACGTGTGTGCACACGTGCCCCGCTACCTACCTACCTACCTGAGCTGTGTGTCTCCAGCTGTGACCCCACTGCTTCAGGGCCCTGTGAGCTTCCTCCAGCTCCTGCTTGAGCCTGGAGGTCTCTGCACCGGGGCCAGAGGGCAGGAGGGTGGGGGGGGTGCCGGGGGAGCCCTGGCCGGATGGAAAATGCTCCCAGATATTAGTGCTCATACCGTTCAGACCTGCAAAGAAAATAATACATATAAGCAAAGTCATATTATCCCTCACTACCCCACTCTATGTCTTCTGTCAAATTCTGCCAACCTAAAGAGCTGTGAGATGGTCCCAAGAAGGTGCTTTCTGATTGGCCGGGTTGTGACAGGTGAGTAGAAAAGAACGGCGAGGTGTGCGGTCTGATTGGGGGAGACGGCGAAGGGGAGCCGAAAGGAGCGGAGCTGCTAAAGGAGCCGGGGATATTGACTGGGGCAGAACTCTGGAACTGGCTTCCTCCTATAAATGGAGACAAATGAATTAGTTATGTTTATGTCCATAAGGATGCTGCTAAATGTTGTGTTCATATTTGCATTCTTGTGTCCTTGAAATACCCAGCATAACTCCCACACTGGGCAGAGCAGAGCTGCTCTCCAAGCTCCTCTCCAACACCGACACACCAAAATCATTCAGGTCCAGATCGTCCAGGGCTGACTCTATAACACACACACACAACACCAGAACTAATTATCACACTCAGTTATTTTAGATTTGTATCGCCACAACCGTTTCAAATGTGGATTCAGAATTTCTGCACATCTCCACCTACCGACGACCGACTCCACGGTCTCACTGGTGGGGTAAAAGGGCAAGGCGTTGGCGTTCATGCCCGACGAGATGCCGGATCCCGGGGGTCCGAGAGTGGCGGGGCTGGGTGGGGTGGCAGCCAGACTGGAAGGGATGCTGGAGGACAGGCTCAAAGGGCTTCCCACGGGCAGAAACACCAACAAGTCCTGAAGGAGAACAAATATTCAACGTGGTTTTTGAAGGAACGAGTGTTACGTTTATTCATGCGTCCTTGCAGCAAGATTAATATTAACAAGTAAACAAGCTGAAAGTGTGCAGACTTTTAGAGAGCATAAAAAACAAAACAGAAACAACTTGAGTTTGAGATTGTCACTTTACCTGTTTGCTTTGTACTGTTGCCAATTCCCGGTTGCGCTGCTCGAGAGCAAAGCTTCTTTGCTTCGCCTGAAACCACAAGCAATATAAGAGTGAATATGCCATTTTGTAGGAACTTTGACATCATTCAACAGATGAGTTTTCTCATCTCAATCCCATTTCTTCGTCTGTCCTCCTCACCTGATCCTCCCTCTCAAATCCCGGCGCCCTGCCGTACCCTCCCTCTCCTGCCCAGGGAGACAGAGGCTCCGCTCTCTCGCTCATGTCCTCACACAGAGACAGAACACTACCCAGCAGGCCGTGCTCCGCTATGCAAGACCCCGCGGGCGGGGAGAAGGGGTCCGAAACAGAACCAGGCCCGTGCCCCATATTGTGTCTGCTGGGACTTGAAGAAGCTTCCTGGGCCGGAAGAGGGTCTGGAGGTCTGGGGGGTGGAGGGGAGCTTGGCGAGGGGAATGGGGGCTCCTCTGGAACAAAGGGCCCTGGAGGAAGGTTTGCAAAGCAATGATGTCAATCAAGAATATAATGGTGAATTGTAAACTGAATCATCAGGCTTGAGAATGTGTGATGAGGACTTACTTTCAACATGAGCAAAGGCACAGAAGGGCCCTCTGGGACAGCTGCCACACTGCTGCATGTCATTACACTTTGTGGATTTATAGATCTGTGACAAACAGTAGCAAATCAACACACGTTGATATTCATCTCTCGTGACTTCTAGTCTAAATTCTATTACGGTCTTTGCTGAGGCAGACAAACCTCTGGGTGGAACTGCTGTTCGGTTCTCGTGTGGCAATACTGGCATCCCTCTGCTCCCTCACATTTACTGGGATCCCCCCACTCCTCACTCTGTTTCACAGCTGGACAAGGCAACGCTCTGCGGCGGCAAGAGCAAACAACACATTTTGTGAAACGCAATCGCAACTGGGCAAAAACCAATACCACCATCTTCAGATATTTTCCTGTTACCTGTATTTGTGCTTGTGCGGGCTGCGCCTCCTGTCTTTGCTGTTGTGGTAGTACGGACAGGCGTAGCCTTGACGGCACAGGCGAGGTGGTTTCTTACAGAGCTCTGTCTTGTAGTGGGACAGCACGTAGTTGTTATCTAAGGAGTTGAAACACAAGAGACACAGAAGGAGACAATGAGGCGAGCAGATGATCAAGAGTCACCTGATCAGATGATTCACAGTAAAAGGATTGGAGATCCTTCAAACAGAGAAAAAGGAGTGAGGCTGTTTTTTTTGTTTTCTTTACTGCATTTAAAAGGGTTAAAGGGGAAGACCACCTTAATGAATCATTACAGTGTTATTCCCATGGCCTACAAAGGTTTAATCAAAGCTGTGAGCATGAGCTACTCTCTCTCAAGTATGAAGTGTGGAGCTGCTCCATAGACGATGAATGGGAGACCCACAGACGGTTTGAATTTTTTAAATATATTTAATATATTAGTTTTACGGAGAGAGTTGTTCATGTTTACTAATACTTTTGGACCGTCTTGGACCACGGGAATAACATGTATGAATTTTGAAAACTGGCGTAGTTCAAGCAAGCCCGCGCATTCAGACCAAATGTACCCCTCTCTCTCACTTGAATGAGGCCAGTCCTGCAATGCAGCGGAGGTGCCAACACAAAGGGCTCCAGCAAAAAGAACACACCAAAAAAGAAACAGTTAACTCAACCTCTTCTGACTTACACATTCCTGGTAAATACATTTTTAACACGAACGCCATATTTCTACCGTTTACCTCGCAATTAAAGATAACATAGTAGCCACAGTTTAGAGTCTTAGATATCGGTGCACTTTTTAGCATCGGATAAGCCTCCAAAGTCAGGGATCAGTTACTCAAGCTGGACTTCCTGGTTCATATGTCATGTGTCACCGGTACCCGTCAGCAACACGTCCACAGTGTGGACACAGGGCTTTTCTTCGGCCTGAGCGTTAAAGTGCTGTAAACCAGACTTACCTTGCCAGCGTGGCTCCTCACTCAGTATCTTCTCTATGAGGGCCATGCTTGCTGCCTGTCCCGACTGTCCGTCTCCTCCACCTCCCTCTGTGGGCCCCGAGCCTCCCTGACACTCCATTACCTGCACTTCTCTGGGAAATTCACAGTGTAAAGAGATCTCTGTCAACAACTACAGCACCAAATACACAAACAGAAACTGATGGGAAGTCAAAGGTCGATTGGTTAGGTGGTGAAATTAATTGATTTTGGCACCTGATGTCATAAACAGGGCTGCGCAGGTCATGTGATCCGTGGGCAAAGGCACAGTGGGAGCCGTTTTTGCTACAATGGCCTTTCGCGTCCGTTTCATGAATACACGATCCCGTCTTGTAGTAGCGGAGGTGGTACCTTCGCTCTGTGTCACCTGCTGTCCGATGTAGAAATGGGCATCTGGAACACAGAGACAACATGGACACAAACATAAAGACACACAGTTCTTTTGAGGCAAATCATTTACAGTATGCATACACAACATTGTATGATTCTTGCCAGAACTTACAAATACAAATAGCACTTAACTTTTCCTTTATAAAGTCTGTAATCAATTCCCATTCTCTGTAACTAGGCATTTTAAGACACAAGCTGGAAGAGGAATCTTTCGCAATGTTCCCTTAGCGCTCCAAGTGGTTCATTAGCACGTATCGTAGAGATCACACCTCCCTCCATCCTTTGTTTACATTCCCCTCGTCTGTGATCGTCACCAATAGGGTGTCAAACAGATCATAACGGCTCTGCACATTCCAGTCTAAAAGAATCACACGGAGTGGGAGAATGGCTTTGTTCAGGTGCTAATGCTCACTGTGAAGATTGTCCTCCAGCTCGACTTGTAACTGAGGACAGGGTGTGTCCTCAGTCGCAACTTCCCCGTCTTTCACCCAAAAGGTCCTTTGACATGCAATTTTCCACCCATTCTGGTGATTCACTTGAGCAATTCAGGATTCAAATGTAAAAGCTGACAAATGTTGCGAGATGAGACATAGACAAGGCTTTGGATACCAGCAAGATTTAACCATTTAGACCAAGTAATTAACCGTAGTTGACTTTTATACTCAAATACCCACTACAAAAAGTGAAGCGGTGTGTAATTCACCCAGACGTATCACACTCAAGTCGCCATTTCCATCTCCCCTTGTACAGTGTGGGCCGGTTTTTGCAATTCAGTGCAAAAAAAAAAGACTAACACAGAGGTCCCTGATAGTTTATATTGAACGCGAGGCTCTGTTGAGGGGGGCTCGTGATAAGCAGAGCTAACGCGATGTGAAGCGGCCTTTGTACGTCACACTCACTCATCTCCATCAGGGCAGGTGCCCGTTCCCTCGTCATATTTGGTACAGTACACATCTGGGCTGTAGTTGAAGGTCCCGTCCCGCCTGCGGATGGGTCTGCGGCGCCGCTGGTTCAGGAAGTGCCAGTGGAAACAGGAAAAGGGCCTATGTTGTGTACACTTATGCTGGACGAACAGGGGGCACTGCTCAGTTCTGAACTCCTTCAGATATCTGGGGGAGAGGAGAGCAACAAGAGTGAAACACATTTTTTTAGAAAGTGTAACCGCCTTTTGAGGTTTCTTAAGCAAGTAATAGTGTATTTATATTTATTTACAGTGTATTCAATAGCATTGCTCACAGTGATGCTTTTCCTAGTGATCCCTATATGTCTTACCCTTATTCTTCCTCTTATTCTCTGCTACTGTGACAAACGTGGTCCTCCGGAAAGCTTACATACAATGTAACTAAACTTCCATTAACTCCATGCAGCAGTGAGACACATTCACAAACTTAAACGGTGCTGTGGCACAAAGCGTGTAAGAAACGGCTACTCTTAGTGAGTACGTTAACGTTAGGCCTCTTTTATCGAGACCTGCTGCAGTTAATAAGCACATTATCGCTCAATAGGCTTGGCCCAGTCATGTTAAAGAATGTGAAGTTCATAACTCACTCGTTAAATACAATTTAGCTGTGGTTTGGCGTAAGCAACTACACGTGAGGTTGTGTACATTTGGCATGCTAACCCAGCTAACTAGCTACGTACGTGTAATGTTGAGGTTTCTCGGGCTGCACGTTCAACACGGTTGCGGGAGATGTCGAGCCCCCAGCGGGCGAAGACGAAGAGGATGAAGAGGGTCCCCCGGTAGTCGTCACTGCCGAAGATGGCGGGGGCTGTGCGTGTGTTTTAGACATTTTTACCCGTATGAAGCCTGACAACAAGAAGCTTGTTTTTAGCTTACTGGCTAGCTATTCTTACTAGCGTCTAAATCCGCATTCTACAACGATGTGAGCTTGCGCAAGGCAGGAGGAAGTAGTAGCAGAGGGACAAGCCGGAACTGTGGGGCATGAAGTCATGGCTGTATGAACAGCAATCATAACTTAACTAATGTTTGTGAAGATCTCGAGACACGTACGAGATTAGATCCTTTACTGTGACACTGCATAACAGAGCTACATACTCATGGGTTGTAGAAAACCTGGGGACATTAAAATGTTCACTTGTGTGGGTTCTTCTTCTTTTTTTTAGGTTTATTGGCGGTTGGCAATCAACGGTTTAGTGCATTACCGCCACTCACTGGTATGGAGTGTGGTTCAGAATGTCTAGTATTTACAATATATATTAAAAAAACTCCCATCATCTCAATAATATTATTGTGTGTATAATACTGAAAATTGTCCTCTTTTTGATTTTATCTATTTGTCCAAAGTGCGCTTTTAGCTCGTTGTGGTTTATTATTTGCTTTATCGTATTTACTGGCTGTCGCCACTGACGTATGTGAACCAATGAGGGCGTAGTGTTTCACCACCATGACGTCACGACACAGTACTTATACTCGGCCTCAGCCCGCTCTCGTCACATATTGTTTAACGGCCACTAACCGCAACTGTCTCATATCGACCGACGTCCTAAAGGTAAATATCACAGTCTTACCCTGTCGATAATGTAACGTTACGCGAGCTACTTGTCAATAATAATGTGAATTGTATTTGCGGTTTAAGTTTGTTTACAGGCGTTGTTTGTCAAACAGGCCAACATGGCGACATGCTAACGTTAGCGTTAGCTCGAAATAGAACAATGGATTATCTTACAGTTCATGTTTTGGACTTGAATGTCAACGTTGGCTCGTTAAAACGAAACTAGACCTAGTTCACGAGTTTAATTACGAGAATAAACCGTCGAGATCGAAGCCGGGTATTTCCTACAGAGACAGCTGATGAAGCGTTAATTGTGTGTGAGCTAATGTTGCGCTGAATTGATGCAATGTCGCCTCAGGGTGAAATGAGAAACGTATAAAATGGCGAGGCCGAGAAGCTCGGGCTCACTGGCTTGAGCTGTTAAACGTTTCAAGGACCGAGAGTTTTGAAGCTGATGGCGTCTGAATACGTGAGATCATTGTAACTTAAATGACCACGGCGCCAATTGCAAAAAAAAAAGTGCTCAACGCTGACATGTTTATTGTGCTTTTATTAAGGCCTTACTTGCCGTTGCGCTGATTATGGCGGTAGAGCGTAACGTTACCGGAGCAAACACGACGCCTCCCAGTGGTGCAACCTGGGGGGAGGGGAACTATTAGCCTGTATGCTAGGCGAGTTAGCGTCTTAGCTTGGTACTCAATACCGAACCCTTGCGGCTTGGTGCTGCTGCGTGAGCATGTTGCCGAAAATCACTGCGACCGATTTTAATTCCACTGGTTATAATTTTCATTTTTAGCAAGCACGAGATGGCACGTACCAAGCAGACTGCTCGTAAATCTACTGGAGGAAAGGCGCCAAGGAAGCAGCTCGCTACCAAGGCAGCCAGGAAGAGCGCACCGTCCACGGGAGGAGTGAAGAAGCCCCATCGTTACAGGTAGGGTGTAGTGACGGCACGCCATAAACCATGTGTGACATACAATCTTGGTTTCCATTTGTCTTATGTTTGTCATATTTGACAAAATTAGTGCTAATACTTATTGTTAATACTGTGCTAAAATCTTTTGTGTAGACCTGGAACTGTGGCTCTGAGGGAGATCCGTCGTTACCAGAAGTCCACAGAGTTGCTCATCCGCAAGCTGCCCTTCCAGCGTCTGGTGAGAGAAATTGCACAGGATTTCAAGACAGATCTGCGTTTCCAGAGCGCAGCTATCGGAGCTCTTCAGGTAAAAACCCAGATCAGTCATAAGCATGTACTAGTGGGGCAAAGGTAGTTGCTATGAATCTAATCCCCTTTTCCTTTCCCTTTCAACAGGAAGCCAGCGAGGCTTATCTGGTGGGTCTGTTTGAGGACACTAACCTGTGCGCCATCCATGCCAAACGTGTCACCATCATGCCCAAAGACATCCAGCTGGCTCGTAGGATAAGAGGAGAGAGGGCCTAAGCGGCAAATTATCCTATTTATCGTACCATTTTTGTGGACATTTTATTTCGTGGGTATTTTTTACAAGTTTTCTTTGGATTTTTTGTATTTTAGATCAAGATCAATCATTCCGCAAGCCCGGGTACCCTTAAGATAGTTGGAAATGTTGTGCAGTTAAGAGTGTCTTGCCTAGTATTCCAGCCATTGGGTCATTACTCCAGCCATCGCATCACCCTTCGAGCTCATTGTGGACATCAGGCTCCACCTTGGGATGGGAGTTGTCTAAGGGATAAATTCTTCACATCTTCTTTGGGGGGTCCAGGGTCTCTTCACCCGCCTACCACTCATCACAAAATGCCAGCACGTCCTGCTCAGCCAGTCTCACTGCAGTGTTGGTATCTGTTGATACTCTACACTCTGTGACTGGGAGCATGGCACCCCCCCTTCTGTATTTTTCTGGACTGCTTTTTACATGTTTTTCAACATAAACCTTGGCAGCTACATTTAATACTATTTATGAAAATGTTGTCTCGTGTCTTTCTATTAAAGGTCTTTATGAGTAGAAAGCCTTGTGTGCTGTAGTTCATTGAAATGAATTCGTGGAAATAAGTTGGTGATGTAGTGTTTACATAAACTTTACATTTATTTACACCAGACAGAATACAAGAGTTTGATGTCACTGAGTTGTCATACAAACCACTCTGTATGCTTGAAGCCAGTAGCTGTAAGAAAACACATGGGCATACAATTCAATGTCTATGAAAATGTAGGTAATAATTTGCCTCTGTAGAATGCACAGCTGCTGTTCCTCACCAATACGGTAGACTATCTCCTCACACTCCTTTGTGCTGCTTGCTCTGAGTGCAATGCAGCAGAAGGCGGTGGACTGAGGGTTCTCTGGGGAGTTTCTGTGAAGCGAGCCAATGACACGCTTGAATGAGAAACTCAACCAATGACAACAGACTTGATGGCTTACGTATCACATCGCATGTATGGAGACCTGTGACTAATATGGCTGTGTGGGATTGAATGCTCATAGTGGCAACGGTACTACTTACGGCATGCAGAATGCAAATATTGTGTAGTCCGGTTGACCAAATCTCCCTACACATGAAATCTCTGGGTAGTGGTGCTCAAACAGCTCCTGATTAAAAAAATAAATAAAAGCATTGTTCCATCTGACTGTCTAGCAATAACAAAGACATGCTAAACAAGTAACTGATATCACATGCTTACCAATTTACTGTTTCTGTCTGTGCACGTCAAATGTGTTTCCTTCATATCTAAGAGCACGTCCTGTGGGAGAAATTACAGTTGATGTTGACGTGTGTTGTAAGCCAATGTGCCCTGAGGTGGCGTGTGCAATAACATTACCTTGCTGGGCAGGTTTTTCTGCAACACTTGTGTAATGGCGAGCTGCAGCACCTCTTTGCCCCCACGCTAAGAAAGGATAAGATCGGATATTGCAGCAGTTATAGAAAAGACCAACACAGCTACAGAGATTGAACATGTATTTAATTGTAAAGCAGTGGTGATTATTTACCATTCCAATGTTTGCTTTTCCCAAGAACTGCACAATGTACACAATCCTGTTGAGGAGAGGTAGGTCAGTCAAGAGTACACCTAGCAGAGTCCTCCCTAAATTTGATGGCCAACTTGCCTTCTCTCTTTGGGACACTGTGACGGAGAGGTTCTCTGGTCCTTGGGGGGTGACTGCTGGGAGGGAGCAGGACCGAGCTGAATGGCGGGGTTCTCCGTCCTCAGGGCCCGCAGGAGCTTGACAAGGGGCCGGTACACTGTCCCATCCTGAGCCCGCCACCGCAGAACACCAATGGAGATGGGGCAGCCCTTCAGCTGGGAAAGAACCACACCTGCCTGGGAGAAACCGAAAACCGGCAGCCAATCGTGAAGGCTTGTGCAACAGCAAATGTAAACATTTTGAGAGCAGCAGGTGTTTTTAATTTCTAATTAATGCAAACACTTAGGATTAGGAAATACTCATTGGTTCTCTGTGCATAGAATCTAATGTACTAACAGGGCTGCAGTGAGACCTCACACACCGTCATAACGGACTGTTGGTTTTTTTGCACCTGTTTAGAATTTAATGAATGTCCTCAAATTACATATACTAATAAAAATGATAACGTGTAAGTTAGTTAGTGCAACTTAGGGAGGTGTCTATCAAGTAGGAATGGAAATAAGTGCTCGAATATAGGAATTATTTAAAAAATAATACCAGCTACACTATGGTGACATAGAAACAGACGCGATGTCTATGAGCCTTATGACTTTAATATATGACACTGCATGTGTGAGGATACCTGTTTATTCTTGGAATTCCTCAGCGAGGTGCCGTTGATTTCATCAATGATGTCACCAGGGGAGATAAACTTGTCGACGTGAGCCTGACTGCCGGGCATCAGGTCAAGGACGAAGACGCGACCACTGAGATACCTGAGAGGCAGACAGAGACGGAGGGAGGTGATGCAGCAGGTTGGACGGATGACTATATGAGTAGATATGCTTGATGGATAGAAAGTATTTGTAGAGCAGGGGACGATACAAACCTCAAAACCATCCCCACCTTCCGACAGGGCACCACTTCATATGTCTCACACACCTGGAAACAATCAAATAGAAACAATCAAATGACCGTCTCTCACATTCTGCTGATCATCTCTCTGCATCTTAAAGATCCCATTGCGACTAAAATCCAGAGTAATATTCTTGTGATGTTGAGTGTTCCAAAACAATAATCATTGTTGTGTTTTTTTATTACCGGTAGGAGCCAGCTCTCATCCAGAAAACTGCAATTCTGTGTACAGAGACCGGAGGTGGTAATTCGTTTAGAGTCGTTTGAAATCAAAATGATTTAAAAGACAATGTCGTGTTATATTTTGGAGGAAAATCCTGTGTGGCCTGAAAAGTTTGAAAAAATGTTACTCAGCATATTTGCAATTTTTAACGGCATAAATAAAAAGGAGCTGAACTGACCCCCATGTCCAGTTTGAAGTCCATGTGAGAGAGGACCAGCAGCAGCGACATGAAAGGCTCTGGAAGGGAGAGAACAGTGGTGATGATGCTGGACACCGAATGGCAGCGGTGACAAGAACTTCCTCAGCTTTGCTCAGCGTTAGGTGAAAGCAATCAAGTAAAAAGCCTCACCCATAAATTGCTCATTCCTGAGGATTGACACTTCCGGGCTGTACCACTGGAGGGGAGAGACACAGTATGAACTGAAGCGGTTTCAGTCTATTAGTAAGACTCAGCAGCAATGGGCATCTAACAGTGCCAGGAAAAGACACGTACGGGCAGCACCAGAAAAAAAAGGCATCAATAGCAATAACTAAATATACTGTATCACAGAAAATGTATCTGACCTCCAGGACTCTGGGTGTGTGCAGCAGGTGTGTGATGAACTGTGGCAGAGCCTTGCGGATGAGGGCCAGTCTGAGCAGGTAGCGGCCCCGGCCCTGAGCTGAGAGCAGCTTCTTGCACACTCTGGTCTGCTCCACCACCAAGGACAAGGCAGACAGCCTGCACGCACATCAGCACAGACAACAGCTATTAGCAAGGATTGAAATAGTGCTATTTTTGTATTTTTTATAACAGTATAAAGTATGGAGTTAAAGCCAGTTAATCTAAACAGGATGTTGTTACCTGCCACAGGCATCTTGGCGAGTGAGCTGTTCAAAACACTGCCAGTAGTCTCTGTGTACCAGACTGAGAACTGGTTCTGGAGGGAGAGCAAACATGCACTCAGTCCATACTGCAAAGATGTACTTTACATGTATTATTGTGTTATTATAAAGATTTAAAAAATACATCAAACTCTGCCCCATAGTATTGTGTTTTACAACCACGCAAAGCATAAACTGACACCCCAAAATATGCATGCCAGGTATACAAGCTTGCAATATAGCAATTTGCTCTCAGCAATATGTATCGCATTGGAATGAATATGTACAAATGTGGCATTTTTTCAGGTAAGTACATATTATGGGATACTAACGTTGGAGCCCCTTCCTGAGGACCAGCTCCAGAAGCTCACAGCAGGAGGCGAGGTGAGGGTTGGTGTTTGACACAGTCCCTCCACTGGACTGCAGGTTCAGGACACACACTGGGAGGGGAAATAAAAAATTGCAATTTGACTGTCGATCTGTTGCATGACCAAAAACATGCACATTTTTCATTTAACCTGCGTGATCATCGACATTTCACACATCAGTGAGACTACAAAAGATGCTGTGCAGAAGATAAAACGGACTGGAAGAAATTTTTTTTTTTGTGCAACAGAATTAAAACTCAAAGTCGTTTGTTTCTGCGGCATAATACGCGCGGATATTAAGAAATCGGCTGCCTCCGAAACATACGTCCAGTATTTTAAATCCAATAATGAGCACGTTTTTATTGTGCATTCTATTATAAATCCCTACCTTTGAGAGTGCCGAGTAGAGGGTCTTTTGGAGCCATGTTTGGTGGACCAGCTGTGAGTCAACAGACACACGAAGCCTCCTGTCATTAAAGCACAGCGACACGCGCTGTAATTCTACTTCCGTGTAGCCTCCCTAACTCACGAGACACCCTCCCATTCCTCAGCAGGCTACCTGCCACAGAGAGCCGGGGTGAACTGGATAAACCGCTTTAGTTTGTATTTGAAATAAACAACGTAGGAGGTTTATAGACGCCCTCTGTGCCTCGAAATGAAAATGTATCGAGATATGAAGTGTGTATTGGCTGTGGCGACGTCTGCTTCTAAACCTAAAAGCGGCCGTGCTGCCTTCAGAGACTCACTGTAAGATATACAATGTAACCGTATATATCAAAATTAGCGCGGTTTATTTGCTAATGTTTTATTTTAAACTGAAAAGTAGCTAACACAGAGCTATGCTTTGCTACGGAGGCTTATTACATGTTGTAAGGGTTGGTGTACAGTTTTTTTTATTTTTTTTATTTTTTACAAAAATGTAGGACTGTTTAAAGAAAATATGAAGTAACGTTAGGCCTATCCACCACCACTACACATTCACAGCTAATTAAAAGAATACATAATGATAGGCTATATAATACATTGCTTTAAGCTAACCCACTTACTTTTTATTTTAGCTAACCGCCATAGGCACAAGACACGAGATAGACATTGACTATTAGCTAATGGCGCTTCAAACTGTTTACTGAGAGCTTGTAACGGTGCTAAGTTTAGTCAAACATAAACCAAAAATGAAAATACAAGACAGACTGTGGGACTACCTGGCATGAGGTATCAGTGTGGGTGAAGCTATGGCGGCCTCTCGCGGCTCTTCTTTCAAGCTGCAGCTCGGTGGCAGATAAGAGCGCGCGCTCCGTCTCACCCGCCTCAGAGGAAGAGCGGATGCAAGCGGCGCATCTCCGAAGGAGCTCGGAGCGCCGAGTGAGTCAGAGTTTAGCGAAAACATCTCCGAGGAGCTGCGCAAAGTTGTCTGCGGAAAATAAAATTCTCCCATAACAAGGTCAGACTTTAACCTTTTTTTTTTTTCACAAAACGTTCATTTTAGCAGCTGCCTATGGGCGTAATTAAATAACAATTAATTGTCTGCATGTTCGTGGTTGTTGCCCATCTTTGGAAAACAGTCTCATGCGCACGAGGAATCTTTATTCGTATAGCACAAGCATTTGAAAATGACACATTTTGACGAGGGATCAATAGAGACTAACAACAAAATGTAGACCTATGTTGATATTTTAACGGTCTGTCAGATATTATAGAATAATACGTTCCCTATTATGTGTTATGTTTGTTGCGCACGGTGTATTACGGTATTGTTTTGATGCTGACTTGCATGCTGGTCTGTCAGTCCCAAGATAGAACGTCTATACGTGGCTGTGTACAGCAATAGCACCGGAGGTAATCCTGGATTTCCTCTAAATCTTCCTGCTCCTCTGCCACATACACGCTCTCCCTTCACTGCCAAAACAATAAACCCATATGTAACCAGGAGTTACTATGGAGACTTTCGATAGGCAAGTCATGCTGTGGTATATTCCCTTCTTTTTCATGTATTTCACATTGAGCAATAGGCCTACAGTTATCTACTAAATCAGTTAACAGGCTCAGTGGCATGTGCCATGGCCTCTTAAGTTCATATGGACCACTTGCATTGACACATTACTCTTTCAAATTTTCAAATTACATAACAAACGTTGAGCATAGTGTGCCTTTTCAAGTCAACTTCATAAAAAAACATTCATGTTTGTATCATATTCTCACAGATGCGGTCGAATATTGCTCACTAAAAGGTAAACTCTCAGTCCTGACCGTCCTCCAGTTAGATGCATTTTCTTTGCCAAAAGTCCTCAAACTCTCCGTCTCATATATTCTGTCTTCAGTCCTTGGGAAGTCAATACCGGCATCCTTTGGCTCAGCTGTCGCCCCTCCATCACAAGAAAGAACAGCAAATCCCCCCCAGCGCCATCAAACTGGCATTCAGGGGGGTGGACTGCTGAATCAACAGCAAACCGGTCCAAAGCATTCCCCCCCCCCCTGCACCATCCGCAGTGATTTCTTTTTTTTAAAAGTGCTCTGCTCTGCTGTCTCGCATCTCCTTGGGAATACATTTGCAATTTCAAGGCCATGATCGAGATGCATCGACCCACACACAACAGGGAATCCTGTTACTGTGCAATACATGTCTTTTTTTGGCCTGGTTTCTACATTTTGCCTCTCTCTTTCAGGTTGTGTGTGTGTGTGTTTTGAGTGGGCGGGCTGTCTCTTTTTACTCTCTCACCAATGCGTGGGTCCTCTTTCCCCCCTCCTCACATAATGATAGCTCAGAGTGCCTAATAATGAGCTCTCTGAGGACTGCCAGTGCAGAGCTGTGATGAAAGTTCTGCAGTGCTTTTCTCTCTCTCTCTCTCTCTCTCTCTCTCTCTCTCTCTCTCTCTCTCTCTCTCTCTCTCTCTCCACACATATATACCTTTTTGCCACCTCTCATAAATTACAGATTTCTGCTCTCTCATCGATTTATGTGGGTGACGCGAGCCCAGTCAGCTGCACTTCAGCTCCAGCTCTGGACAGAGTGTGTGCCAGCGTACTAAAGCTTTTTTTATTTTTTATTATTGTACCACAGGGCATCCGCCTCCCTCTCCGGCTGTACCAGTATGATGAAGGACTGCCTGCAGTTCCTCATCGAGCCAGCCAAAAAGCTCAAGATCCGACTCAAGGTAGGGTCATGCGACTCTGTTCTCCTCCAAAGGCACAACATTTGTTGCAACTGCTACATTCCTTAAACCTTGCTGGTTTTCTTTGCTCCAGGAGTCTCGTAAGCGAGTGAAACTTGAGAGGAAGGAGCCGCTGGTGGAGAGTCAGTTATTTATCATGGAATTGGCCCGAGAACTCAACAAAATTTGCCAGGTGAGCTCTCCTCCTCCTTGACAAGCATGTATCCGCAGGATATATCTCATCTATATTGTGTGCCCTAGAGGTCAAACATCCTCGGCCACATCTGGACCAGTGAGGACATCTGGCCGGCCGGTGTGTGTCGCGATTTCATCGTGGAGTGGGCTGCTGTGTTGGAGAAGAGAGTACAGGTACGATCTACAGTTGCTGCTGTTGATGTCGAAATAAGTTGATCAACTTTCTTTGGTTCCGTTTTTGCACAAAAATGCCTCTAATTGAAGATCAATAATAGTTGTCGATTATGTTTGTGTCAACCGACTAATCGTTGCGGCTCCACTTCAATGTTTGTGTCCAGCCAAGGATCATCCTGTCTGACTACCAGCATGAGAAACCACAGAAGAAAGACTGGAAGGGACACCTCCTCTGCATGCTGGAGGCCGGGGGGGAGTGCGACATGGGGCCCCACAAAAGAGTCATCATGGACTGGACGCGGGGGATTAAAAGCAGACCTCAGGTGACTGTAGGATGGCGAAGGGTGATGTGCTCCAGCTTTTCCCCCGGGGGCGCCTACGTGGCCGGTCGGCGATTAAAGCCTGACCCAGTTCTGATAAAGATGATTAAGCTAAACCTCGCCCTTGACAATCATCCCATCATACTCAGGTGCGCGCCGGTGTTAATAGTAAACACCTCAATGAGTAACACTGACCATGTTTGTTGTCTCCAACTTGCTCTCCCTCTCCAGCCCACCGTGTGGCCGGGCGAGCCCGTGCTCATGATGCTGGACGACCTGGAGTTCCAGTGGAAGAGGGGCCGTCTCCCCAACCTGCTCCCAGCCGTGGAGCTCGTCATGCTGGCCGTGATGAACGCCGACAGCCCCGTGAAGGTCTGTCCACAACATACCACCCCCCCCCGA
This sequence comes from Anarhichas minor, assembly GCF_050575085.1. Lineage (NCBI taxonomy): Eukaryota > Metazoa > Chordata > Actinopteri > Perciformes > Anarhichadidae > Anarhichas > Anarhichas minor. The sequence goes on along the minus strand of NW_027466463.1, from coordinate 6,406,276 downwards.
TTACATTTGTGTTGAACATTCTCCTGGAGAAGTTGGTTTATTCTTCTCCACCTGAATCTATTACCATTGATAAGATAAGCAGTGTAATGTTTACGTGCTGCACAACATCCAGTCTGGCTTATTTCTCCATCATTTGTAAATCCCAGCTTTGTGCTGCATTGTTTTTATTCACGTGCCTTTTATTCACGTGTGTGTGTTTTAGGAGGACGTGACTAAGCAATGGCTGGTGAGGAAGCAGAGGAGCCAGAAGATCGGTGAGTTCATTCTAAAACATCTCTTGTTAACTCGGGAAAGTGTTAAAGATAAAGAAGCCTTAAACAAAACCAAGTTATAAAGACGTCCGTCAGCGCTGACGATACTGAAAAGCCCACCACAATGTGTGTGTGTGTGTGTGTGTGCACCTAATCAACCTCTTTAGCAGGAGTGGAACTTGATGAGTCACTTTCATTAGACCTAATCGGGATCGATATGTGATTAAAGGATAGTTCGTGAAAGCAAGCTGGGAGGGCAGCATGGGGGAGGATCTGGGCGATGAATGGAACTCTTGATGGCCTCCTTGTGATCACAGTAATTAATCCTTTTCTTCTTTTCAGACGCCGTCCGCTACATCCCCCACAGTGGTGAGTAGAACTTTCATCACCAATTTAGGGGCTGGGCTGCAACTAACAATTCGTTTCATTAGTGATCAATCCGTGGACTGTGGTGATATGATCTAAAAACGACTATATATCACAATATATTGTCGTTTACCTTAATGATAAACATGATTATAACCTTTTTTTTTAAATAAAATAATCCAATGCATTGTATTTCCTTACTTGTGTTGGCTCACTTCTGATGTTTATTTTCTTCTTTACAGTGTGGAATTGGATTTGCGATGCTGCAGGTATATGAAAAACCATGAGCAATCAAATCCTGTCTGATCCTCGTTATAATCTGTTATCAGATTTGTAATATGCTCCCCTCCCCGGTCTGTAACAGAGGACGTCACTCTGGACTCTGACTCGGCCAACGCAGACCTGCTCATCTCCGGTGACGACAAGCGCATGCGCTACGGCCTGGAGCGGCGTGAGGTCCCACGGTGCCGGCGCCGCTTCGACGGCTGGTGGTGCGCCGCGGGCCGGGAGGGCTACGCCTCCGGACGCCACTACTGGGAGGTGGAGGTGGGCGAGCGGGACTGGCGGCTGGGCGTGGCCAAGGCATCCGCGAAGAGGCAGGGCTTCCGCTCGCTCACCACCGACACGGGCTACCTGACGCTGCGGCTGGAGAGGGGCACGGATCTTAAAGCCCTGACGGTGCCCGCCGCCCCGCTGCCGCGGAGCCTGGTGCCCCGGAGAGTAGGGGTGTACCTGGACTATGAGCTGGGCCAGCTGTCCTTCTACGACGCGGAGAAGCGCTCCCACCTGTACACCTACAACGAGAAGTTCACAGAGGAACTGTACCCCGTGTTCGGCACTGTGGAGGTGGTCAAAGACCTGGTGATAAGGCCTGCGGACGTCAGACAGCCGTGCCTCTGCCCCGGGCCCTGCCTCTGGAACTGAACCGCTCAACACACACACACACACACACACACACACACACACACACACACACACACACACACACACACACACACACACACACACACACACACACACACCATCCTCAGCAGCCTGCAGAGTCTGTGCTTTTATTCTGGTCTGGTGTAGTGATTTTTGAACCTCGTGTGCTGGTTCTGGACTCGAGGTCGGACTCCTCCTGCAGGGGTCGCCGTGTGAGGTCACACAGGGACAAGAACCACCATCATTCTGCACTTTCTGTTACTCTGCTTTCATGGAGACACACAGTGTTTGACTATTTGTATTGTACAGATGAAAAGACTTTTCCTCACTGTCCAATGAGCTTTGAGAGCCATCAACCCAAAAGTTCTCATACCCACAATGCAGATATGGATGTTTTTTTAATTACTTAAAGCTGAAACTTGCAAACTAGCTTCACAAATGTTATAAAAGCATGACGGCACTGTGACAGGATGTGCCACCAGCTACATAGAGCTTCAGTGCAGTGAAATGGTGGGCTTGCTAACATGCAACAGGCAGATAATTACAGACTGGGTTGATGCATGCGATGAGTCAAGTCTCGCTCTGTTTGCTTCTTTGTCTCCTGCATTATTAAGATGCCCCCCCCCCCCAAAAAAATAAATGAAATGCAAACGCTCCAACTTGTCGTCAGTGGTCACAGATGCAGATCTAGAGAACCAATCAAATGTTCTACAAATGTATTTGTTTCAAATCTTTATTCTGCAATAAAAGTGATACAAAAAAAAGTATGTGCTCAGATGCTTAAAGGTAAGTGATACATGCTGATCAAAAGTACATGAATACTTAATTTTTGGAGAGAGGTTCATCCACATCAGGGTTTTTCTAACAAACATTTCCTCTCAAAATATGTTTTACAAAAGCCTTCTCAACTAAATGTGGAGCCAAAATACGGCAGGACTTGCATTGAAGCAAATACAATCTTTCTGTCTTTTCGTAACCATTTCTCTAAAATATCAAGATCTCATTGTTCGAATGTTGATCCATCAAAAAATGCGAAATACAATGGCCTTGCAGAGTAAAGAAGCATATAAAAAGAATCAACTTGAAGCAGTGTATACCACGTTGTTAAGTATAAAATATCTTACGAAATGCAAAAAAACATGAGAAACATGTTACATCTAATGGATTTCTTAACGTGTGTGTGTATTGTAAAATCGTTCTTGTCAGTAAGGAAATGTGCATATAGATGACTAACACAAGCAGCAACCTGTGTTTGAGGGAATATCTCTATATTTGGCATTACATTTAACGTCAGTCTGCTTAAGTAAAAATCTTAAAAAGTATTAAATATGCTTGGAACATGTTTTTTTTTAAAAATCACACTTTAATATAATACAAATCTATGAACAAAAGTCCCAAATCCACCACTTTTATGTTTTCTCTTGATCACTCAGGATAACACCACTCAGGTGAAAATATGATGGACCTCATGAAACATCCACAACGATTTCAAGACAATCTCTCCTACACCTCGAGAAGACGGGGAAGTTGAAATTTGGTGGGTTTCACCTGAAACAGTCAACACACCTCTTACAGACAGGTGGAGGACGGGAGACAAGGGGCCAAGGTCACTCTGGATTACTGAACCACAGCCAGATTACTGGCCCGTGCTGGCCCCGATTTAAAGCTGTCGTGACAGAGGGGCGGAGTCTAAAACTAAATTATTTGTTTAGTCAGTGAAACTCTACTTACGATACAGAGACAACCATTCTCCAATTCAAATACATTGATTAACAATGGGATATTTTGTTGTACTTTTAACAAAAAACAAGGTGCCAGAGTGGATTAAAAAAAAGCATCAAAATAGACAAATAGAGCTTGTTTATAAAAAAAGTGTTTATTAACTGGCCCCTGACCTATTGTGCTTTTGCAAAAGTGGCCCCCGGGCAAAGCAAGTTGAGTGTGGAAAGAAACCTAAATGAAATACATCAGACGCAACTGTGAAAATGAATGTAAATGTTAAAATCATCCTCACCAATGGAGGAAAGTGGCCATGGTTTGTAACAGACATGAGCGAGCGGCCTCCTCTCCGTCTATTTATTACATGAAATTGTTTTTTGGGTTACAGAATCCACGCACGCATATAAAAACATACACAGATTCGCGCATGAGTACTCTGAAGCCGACTCTTTTTGAAAGAGAATCTCAGGTACGGTTCGTCATCGTGGTGGACCTTTGGCTGCTGAATTTTGCGCGTCGTAAAATAAGACCTTACGATTCATAAAACATCTTCTTTGTGACCGTGGTTCCTCCCATCATGCTCCGCTGAACCACTTCCTTGGTGACTTGACGGGTCACCATGCCGCTGGTCTCTGTGTGCTGTGTGGTCATCATCGACCCATCTGTTAGAAAAGAGCAGTTGGTATTAAAGTGTGAATAGATTTTATTTGTGTTTTTAAAGGGGGACAGAGCTGAAACTGAAGCTTAGTTTGTACCTGAGAAGAAAGGGTCCTGCATCATGGTGTGGGAGACGTTGGTCCGCGTACTGACTTCTGTTGGCATTTGGAAAACTTCCCTCCTCGACATTGATTGGCTGTTGTACTGAGACAAATCACCTACATGGAGCGAGGGATGAAATTAATACTTAGAATATTGTTAGCTAAATCATCACAAAAATAATGGCCTCATTTCTACAACATTTGCTGTTGAAATTCATGGTTCCCAGAGGATGAACCTTAAGGTTTTTGGTGCCCCTTAGCTGTTAAAGTGTGTGCAGCATTCAGGGGGATCTCTCAGCAGAAATGGAATACAACAGTCATAGCTATCTTTTCATCAGTGTATAAACATCAGCTTGTCAAAGTAAAATACGCACGCGGCTGTTTGATTTTCGCGCGCGCATGGATCTCATTTGCGCTCTCGGATTTTGACAGTGATTTGCCTTCATACCCGAGAGGATGAACACTTTCCATTTTCAACACTCTACAAGCTCTGCTCTAGCGTCTCTGTGCAGATGATGTCCCATAGTTTAATACATTCATGCTCCCACGGGAGCCGTCTTGTTTTAGGACCCTATGGTCTTTCCTCTAGCGCCACCACAAGGACACGGTTTGCGATTACATTCCAACTACGTTTACGGCCTAAGAAACAAAGTACATCAGTATGGTCGGCATGTCGTATTGTGAGGTGTAATTAACATTTCAGTCTCCAGCAGTCCCTATTGGGAGTTTTTAGATGAATCTGTATCAAAAGCTTTGTCGGTAGGATTCATCTTACTTCCATCCTGAGACTCGATGGTGATGATGCCCTCCCTCTCAGGACCGAAGCCCTGGGTGGTTTGAGCCTGAACTTTAAACTTGTAGGGAACGTTCTCAGTCAGGTTTGGGACGGTCAGACTGGTCTCAGCACTGTCCCCGCTCACTTCGAAGGAACGTACGTCTCCTGGAGGAAACAAGAAACACAGGTCAGAAAATAATATAATTTCACAACAAGAATTTATGGGAACCTAGAAAATGCACAAACCAACTATATAAACATATATCGTTTCTTTCTTTCCAGACAGCCTCACCTCCATCATGCAGCTGTTCGCAGGTGACTACATATCCCAGGATGTCTCCGTTGGGTTTACGGGGTTTCTCCCAGCTGAGCTGCAGGGAATCGGGGCTCAGTGCGGTGAAGACCAGGGGGCCCGGGGCACTGGGAGTGCTTAGAGTAAATGGCGAGCCTACGGGGAAAGACGAAACAGAGAACAGAATAAAAAGAGAGATCTGAAACGACATAAAAGCAGTCACCATGTTGAGAAGTTGTGAGACAAAAATCCACAGAATCGGTACCTGGCATCGGGCTGAGGGGACATTTGGGGTCGACAGCGGACTCGATGGTGATGACCCCCTCTCTCTCTGGACCCCAGCCCTCCTGGCTCTGAGCCTTCACCTTAAATAGGTAGGAATGGTTGGGCAGCAGGTCCTGGATGATTACAGAGTTCTCTGCTGGGTTCGTCACATTAATACGCTTCCCCTCACCTACAGGAGAGGACCTCGGTTGTTTAGCGTCAGCATTAAATGCTCAAAAAACACATTTATAAAAAGATTCAAATGAAGTTTATTCATTCTATCCTAAAGCAGCAAAATGTAAGTTCCTTATTACAGAAACGATGAAAACAAATGGTCCTTGCAGGGGTTCATTTACCTCCACTGAGCAGCTGATAGAGGACACAGTAGCCCATGATGTCTTTGTCACAGCGGGGCTCCTGCCAGCTGACTTTGAGGGCAGTGGGACCGAGAGCAGAAAACACCAGTCTGCTAGGGGTGTCAGGTACACCCGGAGACAGTCGAGCATCTGATGGATCAAGAGGTGAAAGGACAGGGAAGTATAGATTGAACCTATTCATACAAATGGCACTTTGCAATACTTCTGACCCTTTTCCAAAGCATTTTGTTTTCTTTGATTGTTTGAACAATGTGTGTAAGCCCTGAGGGGCAAGAGAGGAAACAAATAATAATTCTGTTGATCCATTTTTAGTCCAAGTCTGATCTAAATTGTTTTCTTTGAGCAGGGAGGAAGAAAACATGAATGCTTTTAGTTCTCTAGTGGTGGTTATGCACTTGAGCCTCGTGTGGCCAAAATGAATATTACACTAACAAACACTTTATAAAATAATTATCTGGACAACAAAAAAATGTTTCACATGCCAAAAAAATTGATGTATAAAGAATATCCTGTCAAAAAATGTTTTTCACCTGTTTTAAGTCATAAACTCAGGAGGGAAAACAATTTAGATTGGATTTAGAGAATTCTTTTTTGTCCTCTCTTGACTCTCAGGACTTCCGTAACAATGAGATGAAAGATACTTTGCTTATCATTTTCCGTGGGTTCCTCATTACAAGCGACCCCTTTCACATTAGACACAGTCGTTTGATCCGTTGTTAATACAAAGTCAGTGATTAGTGCAGCTTTAAGAAATAACCATATTAACTTAGCTTTTGGACAACGACCATATTCGCCTGCTTTTTTCGGTTTAACTTGTCGACTACATAGCTGAACGCTTTGCTTTCATTGGCATACTCTCAAATCTCTAATGTCACAGCATACAGGTTTTCTACCCCACTGAATTATCATATAATGTAACAAAACTTGGATTCAAAAAAGCAAATTTTCATAGGGAACAGGAATGAATGAAAACAAATGACAATCTAAAAAGCAGAGAATCAACTGAAAACATATGGTTTGGCCTGAAAAATGGTTGCCAGTATTGTAAAAATTTGTGATTTGTTGTGTCAAAAACACATAAAACAGCAAGGTGAGATCTTTAAAGAGGAGATCAGGGAGGGTGACAAAGTATGAGACCAACACAGAGGCGGGAATAAAGATGACTGAGGAAGAGTCGCATTAGGCGTCACACCCAGCAAACACACCCAGTGCCTTCATGCTTGTGTTGCCACAGACTCACCATGGAGCACCCTGTCCAGATTAGAGAGGGCGTCATTGACTTCTGAAGACTCAGTCCTGGCCCTCGGGCCCGTAGACAGGTTGTAGCTGAACTGGCTCTGAGAGCTGCTCTGCATCCCAGCGTAGCCGAACCCACCTGATGGCGCATTATGCAGGGGAGGGGGCAAAGGAGGAGGACGAAGGGGGGGGGGGAAGAGGTAATGAGAAGAGGCACAGGAGATGAAGGAAGTCGCCCAGTAGGAGAGAGGTGGGCAGGTCGGGAGTGAAGTAAAGACAGACGTAGAGTAACACAAACAGAGCAGAGTTGAGACAAGGGGAGGGAGGGAGAAACAGCGATAGTCAGCAGAGCTCCTGCAGTGTGGATAAGCCTGCTGTGCAGCCAACAGCCCCAACCCTGCTAACAGATGTCCAAGCCGTCGGCCTCATGTGCTTGCAGTTTACCTGCCGAGGTGTCTCAACTATTGCACTCCAGAGTAACATCTTTCTTTGACTAGAGAGTCGAGGGCTCATCTAACGTTTACTTTGGGATAAATTCAAACCCCTGCGGAGGTCCGAAGCTTACCTAGATCTGGGAACTTGCTTGACACGTCTCCCATGATGATGGAGTCTCGGATGTTTTCATCTCCGTAGCCCCTGTCCGAGCGCTTCCTCATGACCACCTCTGTCGTGTGGACTCCTCCTCCGATCATGTCAGTTCTGCGAGAGCCTCCTGCCAGAGGAGAGACGGATCAAAGATAAAGACAAATAAAATCTTGACCTTTTGTCCACGTTTTTCTCTATGTAGTTGCTGCCGTCCCTACCTGACATGTAGGTGGTGGATGTGTCGGTGATAAAGGAGCCGCCTGCCCCTTTGTAGTTTGAGCTCATGGTGGATGTGTCGGTGATAAAGGAGCCGCCTGCCCCTTTGTAGTTTGAGTTCATGGTGGACATTGGAGAGGACGAGGAAGACAAGTTGCGTGTCGCTGATCCCCCTGGGAAAAGGAAGTTCTGGTCCCATTTCCCATTCATCATGTAATCTGTGAAACACCACAACAGGAGCCAGGAGAGTCAACAGACAGAATATAGGAAAATTTAGCAGTTAGCATTCGAGCATTCTGACGCTGATTGGAACAAAACAGGGCCATTGATGTCAAGCACCCAAAAACCAGGCTCGGCCAAATCTATAGAGGAAGCACCAGCAGCTTGAGACCTGTAGCTCTCAGTCCTACTTGTGCCACTTACAGAAACAGCAGCAACATTTTAGACTGGCAGATGTGTGCCGTCTACAGGCCAGGAAAGTAGTAGCTTCTGGAATTGTGTCGATGGTGCCACCTGCAGCCAATGAGTGTTACAAATGCAGGTATTTTTCTTTCTTTTCGCAGCTGCTGAACTGTTCGGCTCATCTGTTGTTTTAGTAGAATTGTCACTATTTCTCCACATAATTTAAACTTTGCACTCACTACTCTTGTGGGTCATAGATGGTTGGAGAGGAACAGTCATTTAAATGAATAACTAAGAGTCTATTGCCACTTTAGCGGCTCTGACTAAATTCTATCAGCATACCCATGTTCATCATATTAGCATGTCATTTAGCTAAAGTTACCAATTTAGCTCTGAACAAAAAGGATGATGGTAATGTCTTTAGTCAAGGCAAAGCTGTACCACAATTGATGCCAAATCAACCAATATTGGTGTGGGAACTTTCAATGTGTGTACGCAACTTTGTCCCAATCAATCTAGTAGATGTTTGGCTGGATGACTTTGACCTGGTGATGGCGCTAGATGAAAAGTTAGGAGACTGCCATGGATACATGGGTGCCATGGATATCTGAATGCTAATCCATCTAATAGATGTTGATACATCAAAAATGTAAACCTCATAATGGTACTATAAGACAAAATAACCAAAGTCATTAGGATTCATCCACTTGAGACCGTGCCTTTCGGTCCATACAGATTTTGCAGTCTGCACAAAAGTAGTTTACCAACTTGCCATCCATTAAGCCACGCCTCCAGTGTCGCTAAAAATGCAGCAGCTACTCTGCGGGTGGCCCAAGGTTTAAAATTGGAGAAGTTTTAGCCTTCTTCGCCTGTAGGTGGCGACATCAACGTGTCTTCATCCACAGATCTAAACAGTTGCTGCTATTACTTTGGCATGTGGAAAACTCATTTCATACTGGCTGTACAGCTGGCCGAATGTGAAAAAGTTTCGTAGGATGCTGTGCATCACAAAATAAATACGAATATAGCTGCAAGGAAAAACAATCAACAGCTGCGAGGAAAGGCGTCGTCATTGAAACTGCGCTGCAGTGATGTATTTGAGTAAGAAGGCGTTATTTCCATACAGCCGCACAGTACCTAAGCCTTCACACACACACACCCGACAAGATGCCTCCAGATCACTACCTCCCCAGTGGGATGGAGAAAGGACAGACAGAGAGACCTGGAGAAGCCTGCCCTGCCCCCCCTCCCCCGATCATCAACTGGAGGTGGGGCAGTTGATGCCAGTGCTCCTCTCTGGGCAGGTGGCGGGAATACAGATGGGAATAGGTGCCAGCTAGGGGCAAGGGGACAAGGACTGAAGCCCGAAATTTAAATGATTAGACAAATGTTGTTCTGACAGGATCAAATCACGAAAAGGCAGAGAGAAACGCCGGTTGGCTTGCCGGGCACCTGGCTGGCCGTGCATCATAGCTGACATGCTAGCTGCCTGTCTGTCTATCTGTGGCTCTGATGGAATGGTCTTCACCTGGCAGGGGCGTTTGGGCGTAGCTGGGGTGGGGGGCCTCATCTGAGCTCGTCTCTGTGTCTGTGCTGAGCCGACTGGAGATGACGTCCACCCGCTTTTTCCACGACACCTTACGGAGATCCAGGTTGGACCCCACCAACTTGACATATTGCCAGCCTTGTGTTTGGGGTCACAGGGAAGAAGCAAGCAGGCGAAGGATAGATTTGTAGCGGAGAAGTATCAAGGGTTGGCTTTACTATACATTACTTTCCAAGAAAAAGCGATCAAACACATAAATGGGATTATAAGATACACTATGGAAGTATATATATGTTGGTTTATGTCACAGAAGCCCAAATTGTCTTCACATGAACTTCCAGAGAAAAGAGCACAAAAAAAAGGCTGCAGAAAGCAGGAGGGTGACAGCAGATTTGACGAGGGAAGGCCTTGCACTCTGTGATCGGAAAGCACTCCTATCTGGGGATATATTGGAAGCACATTTTGTTGCTGCCTGGCTGGGACATTGCCTGGAGGCAAAAAATGCCCGCCAGATGACACGAGAACGAGGCCAGCCCTGAGTTTCACAACTCCTCCAGCTCTTCCTCAATGCCACTCTTTTAAAAATTAGGAAGAATATTAATGTCACAGAGAAAACACTCACAACTGAGAAAGAGCCAGAAATCCTGAGGTTTTCAAAAAAAGAGTCTCACAAGCTGGGTGATTTCCGACAGCATAGCTGTGACCAACATTTCGTTCCCTCTCCTTCTGACGAAGCAATGACACCACAACGCATGAACGCGTGGGGTACAAGAACAAAGCAAGGTGCATGAGAGCACGCAGAATGTGGAACAATTGGATCCATATTGTAGTGATAGCTCACACTCTAGCAGTCTGACATCCATCTTTCCAGAGCAGAACATACAGAGCACTAGAACAATGAGTTTACACTGTCAGCTGTTATAAGCAGCTTGTGGTTTTGGCTCTGGGTACCCACCTTCACCAGAGACGCTGGGTGTCTTGGAGCCTGTAGGGGACCTCAGCACCTCATCGCTGTACATCAGGTAGCTGTCATACTCGTCTCCTGCCTCTGCATCCACAATAGGGATATCTGGAATGATGGGAACTGTAGGGACAGAAAGAGAGGAAAATGACTCTTTTCAAGGAACGACAGATCGACTGGAAGTGTTCCAGAGGTGTGCTTGCCCCCCCTGACTTACTGGACAGAGGTCTAGCAGGCTGTGACGCCAGGTTGATGGTGGCATCTTTGAAGGGGCCCCAGCCTATGCTGTTCATGGCACGGACCTTGTACTGGTAGGTCTGAGCGTTCTGGAGGTTTTCAATCAACAGCATTCGCTTCTTGGGGTTGTCGATCTTTACTTTCTTAGCAGGGCCCACCGCCTCTGTGAGGAAAGTATTGCGAGATGGTGAAAATGACATCATGCAACTATCTGTAGAGCGTTTCCTGATTTTTCAAGTCGGACTCTTACTCTTTTCGTCGTCGATGGGAGTGTAGATGACCTCGTAAGCCGTAATTTTGCCGTTGGTCTCTGCAGGCTCTGCCCAGCTCACCTGAGTGACAGTCGGACTGATGACATTAAAGGCCAGACGTCCAGGTTCACCAGGCACTGGAGGAAAAATGGAACAGGGAGCGATTGTATGTATGTATGTAACAGTATGTTCCACAGGATTGGCAGTTCACTTTAATATAATATTTGTCTACTACTGATTGTGATGCAACATTGACTTCATGTCGACATAGTCACCACGACAGATACACGACAGTTTCCAAGCAACTGATTTAGACATTGCAAACGTCTTTCCTACGTCTTGCATTTAAAGTCATACACTACAGGCATTTAAATATGCATATGAGGCATTGTCTTATTAGATATATGCAAATTTGCATAACTTTCCAGAATAGAAATCTGAACATTGGATAAAGCCAGGTCCAAAATTATTCTTTCATTTTGTTTTAGAGTCCTAGATTAATACAGAGGCCATGTTTTTAGTTATTAAATGCTCTATATAACAGGCTATGAATGATATATTACCAAATCCCTCTGTAAAAACATTCAGACTATAGACAGGAATGAAATGGAAAGTTTGGTGTAAGTAAGAGCTACTGAAGTGGAGATTTCTGAGTCTGAGAAAAAACTAATTTAAAAATATGTATTGTAAAATGACGTACATTTTGAAGACAGTACAGGTGAATAGGATAAACATCTTTAACTAAAATATATCAACATGAAGCTTGCATGAACAGCAGTTCACTGAATTCTCAGTAATTACCATCCTCAAGTGTTTGACAGGGAACCATTTCTGTGTCGTAGCCATCTCCCATTGCGTTGTAGCCGCACACTCTCGTCTCGTAGTCACAAAAGGGGTACAGGTTGGTCAACTCAGCTTGAGTAGTCTTCACATCTAAGACCTGGGCATCTTTCTCTGGGTCGCCATAGATCCAATACTTTACCTGAAACGAACAAGGAAAGATAAGATTCAGTGTTTCAGTGCCCATTGTTAATGATGGTAGTGAACCCAAGTTGAAGCATCTCAACATGTAGATTCGATTTGTACCTTGTACCCCATGGGGTTACCAGACGCCGGGTCCCAGTTGAGGCGGATGTTTCTGGGTCCAGTTGCTTTGGCCTTAAGGTTTGCTGGGGCTAAAAGGCGACCGCCAGGGGAGGTGACTTTTGGGCTTACGAAGCCCTTCTGCTGCACTTGGGAAATCTCTGGTGCAGGAACTGGAAGAAGTGACAGGATGAATCAAACATTTACCAGCTACAGTACCTCTTTTTCAGAATGCTCCCTTCTCTCATCATCTAAAATCTGAAACACCACAACGACAGAAACTCCACAAATTGCCAGGTTTTTGCAACGAATGACTCCGGGTCTTACCTCCGTTAGTGACATTGACAAGGGTGGTCTTCCTGTCTCCGACAGAGGCGTTGCTACTTGGGTCATACAGCTCCAGTTGGATGGTCTCTGGCTTGATTGGGCCAGGGTGGGCCGTCGGGTCGATCACTATGTTCTTCTCCGTCTCTCCAGGATTAAACTTCAGAGGGCCGGATAATTCAAAGCGCTTGGCCTTCTTGGTGCGCCACTTCACTGTGGCGGGGCTGTCCTGGTTGCGAGTGCGGACCACGGGGATGGTGTAGGTGGGATCAGATGTGCTGAAGGTCTGGGTGCCCTTTTTGAACATCATCACACTGGGCTCTGGGTAAAACAAGATAATGTAAAGGAAGAGAAGAAACCACAGCAATCAGTGCTTTGGGTCGGAACAAAGGTTAGTGCCGCTGATGTAAAGCCTCTCGCATTTTTTTTTCACCTGGCTGGTCTGTGATGGTGATAGTAGTTCTCGGGTAGCGTCCCAGCTTGGCGCCCTGCCGCGGGTTGCTGAGATCCATGACAAACTGCTTAAACTGTTTGTCTTCCAGGAGGCCATCTTTCTCGCTCAGCTCCAGCAGACGAACAGGCACCATCTTCTGGGTCTCATCGGGATTAAAGGTCAGGTCTCCTTCCATAGCCACAAAGTCCTTAAATACACAAAAAGAACAGATTAGGAATGCAGTCCTAGTCCTCTCACTTCACAAATGCCAACTATAGATAGCAGGCCCAAATGTTGTTGTCGGTGAGCACACCAGCTCACCTTCTTATCCTTGGCTGTGAGGTCCCGTGTGCGGTAGGTGACCTGTGAGCGTCCATCTTCTATGATCTCTCTGCTGATCGGGATGTTGGCAATTCCGTCCAGCCTGCTGTAGGTGTAGGCCGGCTGGAGGAACGAGAAGACACTGGTGGCTGGGAAAGAGGAAGAGGAGACTCCATTAGAGCAATTCACAGTGAAGACTATACACTTCTTCTGACACGCAAAGTCCGAGGTCTCTCACCATGCTCTTTGATGATGGTGATGTTGACCAAACGTTTTCCAATCTCAGCGATACCCAGTGGCACGTCATTGGCCTCCACCTGCAGCTGCTTCTTGTCATCGTCTTCATCCTTGACGAAGAGCGGCACGTGGACGTCTACCGACTCCACACCTTCTTGGAACTCTATCGCTCCTGCGGCCTCTGTAGATGGGAGAGCAAATGAGACGACAAGATTTATCGCGAGATTGATAACACAGGCATGTTCAGTTGAGATCAGGAATTGTTTCGCTTAACGTCGCAACAAACGGAACATTTGAGTTATTAATTTCATCCCCACACGGAAATAGTTAACAATCACCTCGGTCTGTGGCCACAGTGTAGTAGCCGGGCACCACCTTGAGATCATGCATGTTTCCAGACTGGACGCTTTTCTCCGTGAGCTTGACGATATCAGGGTAGCTGCTGCGAGGAGCAGATAGGACGGTGTCCATGATGGCGTAGTCCTGCCTGAAGAGCACAGGAGGGGCAGAGAAGTTAGAAATGCATGACCTCCGCGTCCTTCAAAAGAACTCTGGTGATGTCCTGTATTGTATTTCATTGTGTCAATCAGAATGTTACCTTTTTCCGGCATTTCTCTGCATTCTGCAAGAACCGAAACAGGTGTTGATGAGTGCAAGAACAGACATTTCATTTCCATTTCTGTTTCAAATATGTGAATATGAAGGATACTGTTTCTTACAATTGCGACTGCATTCAGTCAATGTAGTTAATTGAAGCAATAAATCCCTCAGTGCAATATTAACAGAGAGTTTCCAGCAAAGTCTGTGAGGGTTGAAGGCTGTCCCACTGTCAAATCATTGAGGGTTTGAGGGGTGTCTCGCAGACATTTTAAGCCCTTTATGAACCTTTTCCGTAAGTCCGCATTTCTGCAGACTTTGCCTTAGGGAACTACCCACAATTCATAGCAATCTGACGTTAAACAGGGGGTTACTAGTGGAAGCATGGAGACGTAAAAAAAAGGTAAACAAAGAGGATGGCACATGTGTGTTCAGCCTGGCAAATTATATTTACTCAGAAACATTACGGATTAAAGATGGAACATGAAAACACATGAAGTTTAGAGGAATGGAAACAGATACTATGGTACACCGATTTATTCATTTAGTCATTGAAGCTGTTTTGAAAAAAATGAGTAAATAATTCATTTGAAATTACAAGCCTGGAAGACGTTCAAATCAGGGAGTAAAAAGTATAAAATAAATTAAAACTTGTTTTGACGTTGACACATTGTGATATGTTGCTGTCCCATTCGTTTTACACCATTTAAAGCCCTTAGCCTCACACTCAACCATTACCAGGTGACGTCAGTAAGTCCTTGAGGGTAAGGACTCCGCTCGGGCTATGGAGGTTAAGTCCTTGGGGTGGCATTGGGATTGGGCCATGCTCTTGATGCTGCTCAAAAACAGCACTTCCTGGTTCTCAGCAAAAAAGGCATCCTAAACTATGAGCGCAGAAGATTTTATGGACGAGGCAACATTTTCCAGTGTTTTGACTGACTCGGCTATTCGGATGTATTTATTTGAGCCAGAGTTTACGGCCGAAGCAATGCAGCGGAGAGAGGCCAAGGCTGCAGCTGCATCAGCCGTGCAAGAAGCTCACGAGCGATGCATCCTGGTACATGTAGGCACTGCCGGCATGGCTCTGCGAGCAGGACAACTCAGCTGTCTCGCTCAATACAGCCCACACTAAGGATTTTATTGCTTCAGTCGACTACATTTACCATCAACACTGATTGGACATCCACATAAAAAGGTTTCTTTTTGAGGAACATGCTGTATGTAACCAGACAAGTAGTTTCACACATCTTACCTGAATGAGGTTTTTTGCACCTTCTGGGCGCCGGGGATCTGCTTGTAGAACTCATTTAGCTGGACGGAAGAACAAAAGTACTCAGTGATGCAGTCATCATTCACACACTCATGTGCCCACGGATAAACGAAAACACACTCACGTTATCGGCAACTTCCTTGCGGAGCTGTTCGGCATCTCTGGATTCGGGACGAGACAGGTTCTCAGCGAACAGCCTGTTCAGTCGGAGAGAGATCGGGAACTGGACTACAAGGGGAGAAAGGAACCATGAAAACAAACAGAGGTAAGAGTAACATCATTTCATCTTTAAATTCAGCATCATCCTTGCCCCTAACTTCTTTCGTAAGTTTATAGTTGCTGAGCACTCACTGGTCTCTTTAGGGTTGGGCTTTATCAGAGCCTGGGGGTGATTGGGTGATCGGTGTACGTTATCTGTGACCTTCCAGCGAACCACATCGGTTCCTTTGGGTGGGCCGGTCCTCACCATTGGCGTGTCCAGATGGTCTGAGGTGAGCAGAGACTGACGGAGCAAATACTCATCTTCCTTGAAGCCAACCATACGACCTGGAGAGAACGCAACATAAGGGTGATGCAAATTCAACATGGTCCCCAGATGGGAGGATAACGCATCTAAAGCAACATTGTCACGTGTGAGTCCTACCTGTCCTACAGCAAGGCAGCAGGGCAAGACAGCTCTGTGTCAAGAGAAGACAGAAGGCATTACTTTCACTGAGACTTAATAAATATTCATCATCAATGGGTAAAAATGGGAGTGTTTTTACCTGGCAGCAGGTTTTGCAGCAGGCGCAGTATTTCCAGCAGCAGAGCAGCAGAAGTGCCAGCAGCAACAAGAGGAACAAGAGGAGCGGGAGCAACCACAGGAGGCTGGCAGGGGGACAATCTGAAGGTTGGGCACAGAGAGTACGATCATACAGAGCGCTGCTGGCTCACATCACTCCTGTTTTAAACTCATTGCGCTGGCTTCCAGTTAGGTGCTTTTGGGTAGTTTCAGTCTTTTCAGACAGCGAGCAGTTGCTGGCGCTTTTCACTTCCGGTGGCGTCTAGCTATGCATACAGTTTTGGTGTTAATTGTCCAGGTTTTAAGACATCCATCCGTCACCACAAATACAATGGAGTATGGTGCTCACACCTTTGTACTGCAGGGATATGTCAGCTTTCACATGTTAGATATTTCTCCATATCGTTAATATCAACACCTAAATGAGCCACGATCAAAGTAAGAAAGAAAACTATGACCCCATTGCTCATGGTAAGAAGATGGAATCGAAGTATTGAAATCTACTTTGAGCACTTAAGCTTAATTAAAAAAAAAAAAAAACACTTTCTAAAGCACAAAATGACAACGGTCAAGTGTTTTAATAAATGATACATCAGCTGCTGAAACGAGAGCACAGAGCATTATGTGATACATATCCAACCTGCAGCTCACCTCTCTTTTTGAGCACCTGGACCTCCAGGGCTGCACGACTGGAATCTTTCGGGGTTTCGACAGTGTAGTTGTAAGTACAGTCGTCATCCTCATCACGGAAACTGCACGATTCTAAACCCTTCTCCGCTGAAAGCACATACATAGACACACGTCAATGTTTTCAGGCAATGCTGATATAGTGTCAAAAGCTGATATAGTGTCAAAAGTTATCATCATAACAACCTTAAAGACGATGATGTGCATAGTGTAGTGGATCATTTATCATTCAGTAAAACCAGTCAGTTTGCTCCTTTTAGATGTGCGTACCTTTTTTGAGTTCATCCACGAAGACAATTTCGAATAGGCACGTGTCACATTTTTCTTTCTCTTTCATTTCTCCTGTTTTCCAGGCCTGACACTGGACACAAGACCTCGTCCCCTCGCACACGCCCATCTGGGCCTAGACACGACCCACGAACACACATACACACACACATCAAAAGAAGGCCAAGCGGGACTCAATGAATGAGGCATTGAGTGTAGTTGAAAAAGCAAAAACGCGACTAGAAATAGTAGGAGCTGACGTCATCAATACACATGTCTATACATTACACCCACTCACCTCGAAATTTGGCTCACAGGTTGTAGTCGTTGCCAAACCAGATTCAAGACACTTACATTGGCCGCAGATACATTGACCTCGCCCATTGCAGATGCCCTGGTGCAGATAAAGACACAGTCAGGCTCCTGAAGACGTGTAAGGTGACATGATAACGTCCTCTATTGACACAAGCTGTTGGCTCTACTCACACCCCTGCTGTCCAGACAGGTCTGGGTGCTCTTGGGACACCCGCAGGCATCGCCCGTCCAGCCCTCAAAACACGCACACTGACCCATGACACAATAGCCCCGGTCTGATGAGAGAAGAAAGAATGAGATTTAACTGCATTATAAGTGGTGTGGGGACAAATGGTGGGAGGTGTTGTTGAACAATAAATTACTAATAGTATACAGAAAAGAAAAATTAGACAAATGCAGCATGCTGAAGACTTTATTTGTATTAATATTATTATTGTTATTATTTGTATGTTTTTTAATTAATCAGTTATTGTAATTATTATTGTTTTAATTAATTTAAGTTTTCCAATTGTATTTATTATTTATTTATTTTAATTTTTCTTGGGTCTTTTCACCTGCCCCTGAGGTTATGCAAAACAAACAGAACATACAGGCGGTGAAAGTGACACCATACCCATACATTCACCCTTAATCACCAATTAAACAACCACAAATTGTCGTACCATTGCAGAGGAAGCCGCCATGTCTTTGACACTGGGTCTTGTCGTACTGACAGAATTGTCCCTCAAACTGATCCGCGTTGTTGCACACGCAGGTTCCACACTCCTGGCACTCCCCACGGCCTGAACATGGGTCCTTCATTTTCGGACCAATACACTGACTTTTGTCCACAGACTGTGTTTTTGAGCAGTTACAGAAGGGACCCACCCTGAAGGAGACACGGAGACAGACAAAGACCTGATTGAACCCAGAGGCCTGAAACAGTCCCTCTGGAGAAATATTCTCTGTAAGAAATAATAGTTAAAGTCTCACCAGCCAACATTGCACTGACACTTCCCACACACAAGGTCTCCCTGTTGGTTGCACCTGTCTGCATTAGGGATGGGAGACTGGAGGAAAGGTAAAAGACACTGGGATGACTCCGCTGTACAAACAGGTGTGTAAGTGGCTTCACCTCAACTTTTTTGTGCGCTTCGGTGTCAATCTGCATGCCTACCTTCTCACATTCGCAGATTGGACACAAAATCGAGGCCTTAACTTTGAGGGCAGTGTTGAAGGTTGTAGGTTTGACTGCCATTATCCCCTCTTTTGTGCCCTGACCCATCTGGCAGACAAGTTGTTCATCGATCATTCGCTGGGCTGTGAGCCGCATCTTGAAGTAGCCCTGGCGAACACACACACACACACACACAATGTTAGAGCATCTGTGTGCACTTTAAGCATTTAGCTGTCAGAGTCTAAGCATTAACAGAGTTAGATCAACAAGTTAGGACAATATTGGTGATGAAAATTAAAGAGCCTGTAAAAGCTGAGATAAAAACTAATTGAAGTCAATCATTAGTTTAATTGGGCAACATTTTGTATGAACTAATTATTAATTTGATGGCTGTATTGTATACACATAGACAATAATTCAAATGTTGGTAACAGAATGAATTCCTGTCATTTTTGGCTACAAAATAACTAGATTTGAGGGAACATACATGATTTCTACATTTCTCCAAATCCAACACTATTTGAGTACAGTTGTACCTGACACTGTTTACATATTTAGTTGAGTTAGAAGAAGGGATAATAAAAAAATCTACATATCTGCTTACAATTCCAGGAAGAACTTGCTTTTTGTTTTTGATTCCATTTGCAAGAGGAAATTCTTTGAAATAGATTTCATATGACGCTCGGGATGGCTGGCCTTTTTTAAACTTATTGAGCTATTTATCTTTTGTCTTGGAGTTAAGGGAATAGAGAAGTATTTCTAATTATGAAAAAAATATTTTTGTAAAACAAGTTTTTCTGAAATGTTATATGTGAATATGCAAATGAGGCATTATCTATTGCTAAAGAGAAATCTACAGACACAAATAGACAAAGTAGAAAAAAAACACCTAAATATGTAATTGTGGATGTTTTCTTTCCACTAGTCTGAAAGAAGACGAAAAGTAGCCCCAATGCTCAAAATTGACCAGTGCATGAAAAAACAAATGTCTTTGGCTTAAAAAAGAATTAATATATTGGATGTTAGCACAAAATATCAATCTAAGCAAGGACTATCAGCTTTAAAAAACAAGAATTGGGCTTCTAACTCCATGTATGTTTGTGTTTTTCAGTTTCTTGTTCTTCTTCTTACTATTTCGCCAGGCAACAAAGTAAAGGCCCCGTCTTGTTCGCTTCCATCGACATTGAAGAATGTTTCCTTGATAGCGCCGGGTGTGTTCTCTGCACGGATGCTCATCTTAGAACGGATACTCTGTAAGGACAAATTAAAAATGTCAGCAAGCAGAAATTTGCACAGCCACTGGACTCGATTGTCTACAGAGTTGCCATCAACTGCAAAAAGACACCAAAAAACGTCCTCTTCTACCTAACAATTGTCAGAGGAGGGGACGTTTTACCTTGAAGGCAGTCTGCATGAGTTCCAGGATGTTCTCAGAGTCTTCTTGCAGCAGACCGATTTCAGCAATGGGGAAGTAGTCTTTGAGTTTCTAAACAGAGAATCACGCACGATACAAAAATAAATCCATGACCTCAACTCTGACCTAAAACCTGACTCCATGTTTCAATGAAAGCCCACTGACCTCGTAATAATCGTAGGAGTGATTGGTGACAGCAAAGATGGGAATGATGTTGTGTTTGCCCAGCAGACGGACCAGTGTGGGTATTGAAGGGTAATCCTGGTGTATATCCTTTGTGTATTTGTCACGGTCGTCGAGGTGGCAGCCCTCGTCGTTGCGCTTCAAGATGCCCGACAGCACGTTGGCACCGTCTGACTCGTAGTGGAAGGCTGACTCGGTGGAGAAGACCAGGAGATGCGTGCTTTCGTTACGCCAGCCGATCTCCTTCTACAATAAGAATATCAATAAAATGTGAGCGGAAGAAACAGTGGTTCGTAAAGAGATTCAAAAAGAGATTCAAAGATGCAACCTTTGCTGAGCAGAAGCCATTGTGGCCAAAAGTAACAATTATAATCACTACAGCATTGTGTGAACTCGCTTGGCAAGGGCTTGAATGTGACAGATGTTCATTTATATTTTAAAGTCTGCCTAACAGAGAATTAAAAGGCAAGTTTTAGCCTTTTTTATAATCTATTTTTGCCACCCACATGTAAGCATTGCAACATATGTTTTGTATTTAACATTCTTACAAACCCCACAAACTGTAGCCTGCAATATGGCATCAAAGCCTCCTTCAGGAGCATCCAGGTTGCCAGATATTTTCTCATTCTGGAGCTTACTGCTGAAGCTCTCCGCGTCGTTGGTCAACCGGATGACGTTTTGGAAAGAGAACGGTGGGTCGCTGTTGTCCCACGGCTTAGCCAGTCTGAGAAGGTGGAAGGAGGATAGACGTAAAAAGAAGAGAGAAAAGAGGGAATGGCATTTCGGTTAATCTACGGTATGTCAGTGCTTAACTTTATTCAACGTGTTCATGTGACATTTTCCCGCTTACTTTTCGGGTCTCATGTCCGTCTGGGGCTCGATGACTTTGTCCACAAACTTTCCAAACCCGATGGTGTAGTCTTTTGACAGCGTCTTAACAAAGGTAGCTATAGGAAACGCATTCGCCATCAGCATTAACGCGACAACTCGCTCGACAGTCGGCACAACAAGTTGCCAATACAAAGACGCTCACCCAGCCCGTTGCCCATCCTCTTCAAGTTTTCCAAATCGTCAGCCATAGAGTTGGAGAAGTCCATGAGAATATATAGGTCCAGGGGGCCTTCGGTCGGAGCAAACACTTGGAACTCAACCGTCTTCTCCTCTCCTGGCAGAAAGCTCATGCTCATCTGCTGTGGATACACTTGGGACAGCTGAAGGCTCGTGTCGATTTGTTGCTTCTGCGCAGCGAGAAGGGAGACGGAGAGGAAGCACAAGGGGAAAAAAGTCACGACGTCATACTTTTTGATTTAAAACAACAGCATACATTTGAGACTAAAGAATGATTGGGAGAGAAAAGAGAGTGGTGAAGACTTACTTTTTCAATCTTCATACTGCTGTGATCTGTGATTACAGCAGGACTGCAGCCGCGGACAAGTATATTCTTGTACAGGTCGCAGCGAGGGCCATTAAAGGTCTGAGCAGACGGGAAGTTTGATTAGTGAGTTCTGTTTCCTTTACATTACCGTGCCGAGTCTTTGCATAACAATCACTTTTGTTTTATGCAAAATGAAGATTGATTTTGTGCCTGGAAAATGGTAGCAAACTCCATCCACTGGTGCAGACCAGGCGATACAGGTGAAAGCTTGAGTTTGTTTTTGTTTTTTTTGGCAAAGAACATTTATCAAAACGTGACTGTAGTTTCAAACCTAGGACAGGTTACGACAAGTACTCCACCTTCAGATGCAGACCATAACATGCAGCTGAAAGCTCCCCCCCAAAAAAACTAGTAGTTAAAAAAAACTAGTGTGGTTAAATTGTCAAATTATAAATTGGAATTCTGTGGTCTTGCTAACATGCAAATCATTTCAAATTTTTGGACAACGTTAGCACATTGTACCAGGGCAAAGTACGTAGCTACCATCCAAGATTCAAAATATGAATCAAGTACATGGTTTGCTAAAAAAAAAAGGCAGTATTTCTCCCTGATGAATGTCAGGATTTGTCTCGGGATTGACAGATTTGAATCCAGTTATTTTTCTACTCCTGCTGTTTTGTGCTCTCACCTCATCAGGGCAGTAGGCACAGCCTGTCCCCACCTGCAGGCATTGTGAACAGGTCCCGGCCCTGGCAGCGAAGCAGTAGTTTTCTGGAGGGGGGGGGGGAACAAAGTGAGAATCAAGCACATGAAGCATAGCTAGAATACCTGCAGTAACACTGAACAGGCTTGCTTTTTCCCCCAATAGTGTTCCAGACTAAATCAATGCAACAGTGATACAGTAGTAAACAAAAAGGGAGATCAAGCACAAATATCTTCCACTAATACAAAATGTCATATACTGTTGCCATCAATAATATTATAATGTGTGCCATACACACAATAGTCTAAAATCGTGGGTATATTATATTTTGGATCAATCAATTATTTAGTCTATATAATTCCCGAAGTTAGTGACAAAATCAATCTTCAAAATGTCCCTGATTTTTTACTGTATAAACAGGGAAAAGGAGGAAATAACTACATTTCAGGTGCTTGAAACAGAGACAGTCACGATCTTTCTCTGATAAATTACTTAAACAAATAATTCATGACTTACTTACTGTAAACTGCAATCTAAACTTTGATTAAAAACTGTAAAACTAAAAAAATATGGTAAGTGATCAATCGCCAACTATCCTGTTCAGGCAAGTGCTTGGATACAAAACAACATGTGATTCAATAACTTGTAGTGACATAAAGTTACATGACTCAGGGGCTTTCTCACCTTCGGCATAGCAGCCGGTCAACAGGACGGCTAGCAGCCCGAGCCCCACTGAGAGACGTAACGTCCATCTCCCCATCTCCTTCCTGCCAACACAAACACATACTGTCATATTTTCACATGTACAGTGTACAGCTAAAATCCACTGGTGGAGGGAGGGGGGAGAGTAGACTAAAGGTGTAACTTGAACCACCTGTACTTTCCCTCAGTCAAGCCCCGGTGAGAGTGAACAGGCCCAAACACTCCCCTTACCTTCACCACAGTTTGTGTGAAAGAGCAGAGTGGTGCAGCACAGAAAAACACTCTGTACGTTCAGAAAATAACAGGAAACCTTTTCAAACACTTCCCTCGTCAACAATAATCATTTTCAACAATAATCATTTTCAACAATAATCATTTTCTGGAATGACCTACTCCATTTTAAAGAGTCTATCTAGCCATGTGGACTGACGTGGTCGCAACAAACCTCCATTATATTGGAGCTGGAAGCAAAAAATCTCAAAGACAGACATCTCAAAACTTGGGCATATAAAATGGCAAGATATCTCTTTTTTTATTTTAAGTCAAATATGACCGTGCTCTCTATATCTGGATTGAAGTGCTAAGTAATGCCTTTCATATACAGTTTTTAATTGGTGCACCATCTTCTGTAGCTCATTTCAGATAGAGACCAACTATAGAGAGCCTGTTGAGACATGATACAATGAGATAGAAAAATAACGACAGGAAGAGACCAATGCAGGGTGGGACCTGGAAATATACTGGGCAGCATGCCGCGTCGACTCTCCACAATAAAACCACATAATACTTTTATGCTGGAATCTTGGATAGAGAGCAATCTGATAAACAGAGAGCTGCAAAAAGATAAAAATAATCAAAAGATCTCCAGTAAAGACAGAAGGTGGAGAGCGAACAGAGGGCACTATGTGGCCTGAAATGTCTCAGTAATTGTCTCAGTGGGCAGAGAAATGAATAATGATGATTTGTACTCTGAGGATTTACACCAGAGAAGGAATTTCGACTTGAGGCGAGAGAAGGGCCTGTCCGAGTTAAAAAACACAGTCTGACAACACATGGGAAAGGCACCTTAGCACCTCGCTGTGAGCTCGAGCTGACTACAGGTGTGTGTGGATGAGTTCATGCAATGCACTGTCACGTAAATCACTGACTGAGATGGCTCGCGGGGAAAGAAAAACAAAAAAAACAGAACAGACCAGCTCCTATCCTAACTTGACCACCAGTCACGGAATAAAGGAGCTGAGTGGAGAGAAAAAAGCACTTTGTATTTTTCCTTCCTTCTCAGACAGAATCATAGGCACGCAGGCGTTTATGACTCTGACAATAAAACTGGGAGACACAAATTACAGTAAGCAAGAGACAGAAAGTATAGATCTGAGTCATACATGCTGCTTTTTCTCTTTGGTCTGGCACAAAGAGAGTAGTTGTTGTCTGTACAGACAAATCCCAGCCTTCGAAGCTGTCGCTTCATTCCACCTTAACAGAATAACACAAAGCAAACTGATATAGGTCGAAATCAGTGGCCGTCCGCAAACTCGCTCACACACACACTCGTCTGGGTCCAGTTTCGTTCACCTGTGTTGCATTGTAGAGTGCGCTTTGATGTGTGCAGCCATGCAGAAAGAAATAATAATTTAAAAAATAAATCTGTCCAGAGCCTTGAGTCATGCAATTCTAAAACCACATGGTGAGATATGAAGTTACACAACGCGCGCTTTAGAACCAACCACCTTGCTCAAAAGGTGCGCAAATGTGAGCCAGCAGAATAATCGGAACATATTACGGGAGTGAGAAGAACACGTTTAAAATGTGAACGGTGTTGAAAACAATGGAGCCATTAGGAAATGTTGCGACTGGATACAAAGAGATTAGTGATCAAACAAACCTCTTACTGCGCGCGCTCTCGCCCAGTCCAAGTCCAAAAGTCCGACAATAAATAAGAAAGAAAAAAATTCCTTCTCGCTTTGTTTGACCCAAAAGTTTGGGGAAAGTTTGTATCCACCTGTAGAGAAATAAAAATAACTTCTTCTCCAAGTCCTCGTGTCCAAGTTCAAAGTTCCAAAAATAAGTCTTTTGTTCCCGTACAGTTGAGTTCTGGTCAAATATTGACTTACTTGTCCTTACGCTCAGCTGAGTCGAGTGTGTGTGTGTGTGTGTGTGTATCCGCGTGGGTGCTAGAGTTTTTAAGTGTGTACGGGAGAGAGATATGAGAGACAGTGAGACCCAGAGCAACCGAGTGAAAATGACTGCGTGCTGTGATTGTATCCCTACTTTAGCTTCTGCACACACACACACACACCCGCACACCCACACACACACACACTCTCCCTACTTTATCCAGGTGAGCGGCTGTGACGGAGGGTTAACTCCCTTCCTGTACCTCTATCTCTCCCCCGCCCTGCTAGAAGTTAAAAAAGCTCCACACCTCTGTGTGTCAAGGCCCCCCTCCCTTCTGCATTCCACCCCAACAGGAGTTCACCTGTGTGGGCTTGAGGCTGGGCAGGCAGGCCCCTCCTTCCATGGCTTCCTTCATGGCCTCCTCCCAGGCTCTTGGGAGTGGCACACAGAGCAGAACACTGCCTGCAGGCTACGGGAAACGGCTCCGTGACTCCTGCATTTACACAATCGCGCGCTCGCACCGACGGGCACATTTTCTGCTTGTCAAATATTTGAGTTTGAACATCATGATTGCCACGTATCTTTTCTCCCTTTTCTTTGAAGTAAAGCCACTTACAAGCTTACAAGGCTAGAGTGCACATGATATAGAGACCGTCCACCAACTAAAGGACCACAGGTTTACCCTCCAACAAGTCCTCCGTCCTTTACAGCGAAACAGCTCATTTACTATTCCCTCACTAACCGACCGATGAGTGAATGCTTCTGGTGGTCAGTCTTCTGTCAGTGTATCAGTGTGATATGACCGTATACACTGATACACCGGTCATATGGTTACGGTTGGGTTGGGTTTAGGAAGTGGCGGAAGAAGGACTCAGATATTTGACTTAAGTAAAGTAATGTCACAATGTAAAACTACTCTGTTACAAGTAAAAGTCCGGCATTTAAAATTTAAAAAAATCAAAGTAATAAAATTAAAACATACTAGAAGTATCAAAAGTAGAAGTACTCATTTTGTTGAATAGCCCATATTATATCATTGGATTATAAATATCAATGTCTAATGTACTACTTCACTTTACGCTTTAATATTCGATATTACAGCTGGCTAATTTAAATTATATATCCACCCGGGGATCAATAAAGTCTTATTGATATAATTACATAATCGTTTATTTGTTGATTAGTATTTTGATAATATTTTGTATTTTTAATCTGAATCTGGAGAGTAACTAGTAATTAAAGTTATAAAATAAATGTCGTAGGGTTAAAGTACAATATTTCCCTCTATGATGTAGCGTAGAAGTATAAAGTAGCAGGAAATGGAAATACTCCAGTACCTAAAAATGTACTTAAGTACAGAACTTGAGTAAATGTATAGTTACTCTCCACCCCTGGGGTTGGGCAAATAGTGTTAGGGAAAGACCGTGGTCATGGTTAGAATGTAACTATCAAAGTTAGATACTTTATACACCCTATCGTTCAAATGATACCAATCCTAAAGAGATATTTCCTAAATTTAAACTCTAAACCTTTAACATCGCCCTTTTTATTCAAAGCCATTTTTGACGAGCCACATTCCTCTTAATGACATATGTCTAAACCGAGCCTGGTTGGTGAATCATTTTGCGATTTCCCTCTGGCATTGATAACTGCTATTGTGAAAGCTCCTCCTGGAGGTCCACTCAGCTCATACTCACCTCTATGCAGATGACACACAGATGTACATTTCTTCACCGCCCACTGATGGAATCAGACCTGTTTTAAATTGGTTTAGTGCATTGATTATAGAAAACGTGTGGATGATACAACACAGGTAGTAATTAGAGCACCAAAACAAGTTTTAACTCCTTATAATTAATCCTTCTTATTGAAGTTGATATTGTGCTGGTCACATGGTACATATTCCTTAATTACGTTGCATCTAATCAACTTAGCACAAACATTTACAAGTTGAACACATGGGGCAAGGCGTTATACTTTTGGTCTTTTTTTGGTTTAGGTAATCAGTAATAATGACCCGACCGATCTATATTTATTTTGCCCGTTGTTCGTTGTTGGTAATCGCCTTCTTTTAATCCTTTTCCTGGAACTAAACCCTTAATCTATTTTGGTTGTTTGATAATTTCTTTGTGTTGCAATCTTGGAAGTAAGCAGTAGGGTTAGGGGTTAGGGGTTAGGGGTTAGTTCCAGTGTGAGCGTTTATTTCTCTGTGAAGGCCTTTCCTCTCGTCTCCAGCAGACCACACATCAGGTGTTAAAAGGTTATTCTCAACCGCCGCACTGCACCCATCACACACCTCGCAACTGGACTCACACAGACTCTGATCCGTAACCATGGTGAATCTGGGACTCTAATCTGGGATTTGAGGAGTTAACATGACTCAGAGGAGAAAACAACCTTTTCCCTCTTCACTGTACTTACCACACTGGGCAACCCCAACGGGGACATACACAGTCAAGCTCCTAGCAACCAGATCTGGTTTGATACAATGGCTAACTTCTCTCGAGGAGGGGGGGGAGAACAAAACCTCTGCAGAGACAACCCCCCCCCCCCCCCCCCACACACACACACACACCCCTCCTCTTGCTTTCTTGGCTGACACTTTGGCAGTGATGCCAGTCTAAACAGCTCTTTCACTTGTTGAAGGAGCCGCCGAAGGGAGTGGCCCACCTACTTCATCATTTTTGCTTTCAGTAAACATAATGACTCCCAGCAGTTAGTGTGAGCAATATGGGACATATGTGCCACATATTACATGGTATGTCTATTGCAAATGTGGGAAATAGAATCTCTTGTACTTATAATGATATAAAATGCATCATAACACAGGAGTTCCTACCCCAGAAAGCAAAATATGATTGAATCAACAGTAAATTACTGTAACATTACAGGCTGTAATCATTCACTATTTTACACTTAAACTTACAAAAAGTTATGCAATGTAATTTGTCTATAACCTACATATGAGGCAACGTAATATAAAGGGCGAGAAAGTCGGCATGGGTGAACGGGTCAAGCAAACACAGGACTTTCACCCAGGAGACGGTTGTTGGTGTCCCGTCGATGTAGACTTATTTTAACATAACCAAGTAGTTGTGTTGCCTGAACAACAGGTTCTGCACTGCAGGGGCTTGCAGAGGCGTTCTAATGGATCGTGTTGCTGGACTTTTATAAGAGACATGAAACATGAAAAGTAACCTTTCGTAAGACATAATACCATTGTATGAGGATGAGGATACGTTGTATATTGACATCGATGCCCAACGTTGAAACCAAATTGAAAGTGCTTGTTATGTTTAATGAAGAATAAGCATTATGTAATTTCAATACTGATTCACACACATCCCTAAAATGTCTATTTCCCAGTCCTCATTTAATCTAAAATATTAAATCCGCACATTGAGACAATATTGATGACATGTTTCAATGGTGAAACGTTGAACAATGTGAATTCACTGGCTTTTTGTTTCAATATGAAAGCTGTGACTGCTGTAAATATCCAAGTTTTATTTCCAACCTCAACCATATAGCAACCTTTTTTCTTATAAATTAATTTTACAATCTGGGACATCCGTAGTGTTAAGAATCCCCAGAGAGCCAACACGAGGCCACAGTGATCTCTTTCATTTAAATCATTACAGTACCAAATCACCTAAATTAAAAGATTCAGTTTTTACTCACCTAACTGTTCTTGTCTACACTCAAGATAAACTTTATTAATGAAATGAAGTCGTTCATTGACCATCTGAGCTTTTATCCGTCCAGTGAACCTGCTGATCAAGACGTCACTTACTGTGAACGAGGTGGTGCCGAGGTGAACCGGACCTCATCAGCTCAAAGGACCGTCGACACGCATTCTGTTGGGAAACCATGAGAATCCAAAAAAACAAAAGAAAAGAAGAAGAATTGTAGAAGTTTGTGGATACAAAGTGAAATCCCACTCTCAGCTCCCATTTAGTTCACTTCAAACTGAGTCCAGTCCGCGGCCAACTCCACCAATTTACATGACAAAAACGGCACTTCTTTGGACCAGTGAGGTCATTCAGTGAACCCCCCCAATAAATGTGTTACAACACAGAGGAACACCGACATTTCAGGGTGAAAAACAGTGAAACTTTCAGACGGTGTTGCGACTCAGAATAATGATGAAAACACGACTAACGTGAGTATTTTACACGGAAAAAAGGTAATGTGCAAACTAAAGTTGTATATGATAGCAAACAATGTCCCAAATGGACAATGCAAAGTGTTTGTGTAGTTGCGTATGATAATTATTACAACCCCATGAACATACCATAGTAGCATAATATAGGGTAGCTAACATATTTGCTATGCTATCGATGCTACATGATATGTAAATGTAATGAAGACCGATAAAGAAAACAAAACGTTCATGTTTTTATCGAGTTGGAGGGTTAAACAAAACCACGGACTGGGATTGAATCCTCATATGTTGCTCATATTTCTAATTAGTCTTGTGTACCTCACACCTGAGTCAAATCTGCGTGACGACAGCGGATGGATGGAGAGCTGGTTGAGGGGAACGTTGAGACCTGTTCAGTACAAATTGTACAATTGGGTGTGTCTCGTGGGCTCACCTGCAAGGCGTGCGCGCGCTCACAGGAACTTAAGACACAAACACAGTGTTGCGGATTTCATAACGGTGAATCATCCCGATAGCATTCCTTCAAGGACATCCTGTGTAGCTGTTGCACACAGCATTGAGTTTACACTCTTTATGGTACCTTATAGTGTAAAAATAACATATTTATACTGAAACTAATCCACTTCACTTTGTGGAGAAAAGGAAATTTGCAGATACATTTTTATAAAGTGGCTTAAAAATACCAAACACCTGAATTAAAACATGAATAGCATACAGAATTATATGCAGTAGTTTCTACATCAGCATGAATGTATTTATCGTGAATACTTTCATAACTCCACATTAATGCAACCAGCCAGGCGTTAATACATCGAGAACACCAGTTCACTATAAAAGTTACTTTTTTTAAATGTAGTGGTTTGTGAGAAAGGCAATTCTATGCATGTGTGTCGTGATTCACTTTCAATAATCAATCACAAATGTAATTCCTGTGAGGGAACCATCCCCAGGTTGCACACTCTGACTCGCGTTGTATTTTCTCTCCTTAATCAATCCAGCTGGGAGTCTTTATTCTGCAAATGTGGCTGTCATCCAACCATAACATACCAGACGATGTGTTGAAGAGACACTGCATTTTTCTCAGTGCTGTATTTTAATTCCGGGCTCTGCAGAAACATGTTAAGAAACAACAACATGGGCAAACAAACAATTTGAGCACATCTTTGCATATTTTTTTGGTGTTTAGTCAAAAGACTGCACCCACATTCCCTATCTTACAGAGTGAAAAGGTCATGAAAAAATATTTGCGGCTTGTAACGGTAATCAAGTGGGAAAAGCTTGAAGTTTGAAATAACTCAATGGGGAACTTTGGCCTGCTCACACTGTAGACTTTAACCCTGGAGTGGTGCTTCAGAAGTACTCTGACCTCTTACTGCCCCCCCCTCCCCCTCCATATGTGGAGACTGAGGTGAGGAAGAGCACAAGTCAAAACTCCACCTGGAGCACACATGCATTCCCTGAGGGGAAAGACAAATGGTGTGTGTGTGTGTGTGTGTTTTTGAGAGCCGGAGAGATTCTTCAGTCTGCCTGCAGTCTTCATCCCGTGTAAAGCTTTGCTGGAACAGGGAGACAACAGAAGCTTTTAGGTCCTCATCTGGCCTGAATAGCGGTTCCATGCGCTTCACCTTTCAGATAAAGTCACTTCGGTGTGCTGGTCGTAAACAGTTAGAAATGACAAGAAAAAACAGACAATAATCCAACTGAAAAGACAACATCTGATCCATTTATTCCTCTTATCATCAATACATATGTACAAGTGTAAAAAATATCTTACTTTATAGTCGGTCAATTTGCCAATGATGGAAAAAAACAAAAAAGCTGATGCACATATCGACCTAGAACACATAACTGCTGCGGGATGCATAGAAATACTGCAGCAAAACTATGGACACGTTTACAGATATTTCTACCAGGTCTGTTTGGGACCTTCTTATGCAAACACATATAGAAAAAAACATAATGAATGTTTTATAAGCATGAGATCTGCATGCACCACACCACAGGTTTTCAGAGGATCTATTGAGTATTTTCAGCAAACTGCAAATTTGGCTTCATGAGGCAATAGTGCAGATACAATCCCAGAGATAGACGGCAGTGACGTCTTTAGATCAGTCCACGTGTAGCAGAGGGGATTTGTACGTTGGTTGTAAGAGTCCACGAGTTCATTTGAGCTCTCTCTCTGCTTCCTTCCACATACGTAATGAGCGCAGGACAACACAGGTCTTGCAGCTTCCTGTCACTCTTATAGACTAACACAAACACAGACAGATCACTGCTTTGCCTTCTTTAGGATGGTGCCCACCGCAGAGATGACCGTGGTCTTGGTGCCGCTGGCGGTGGTCGTCACGGAGACGACGGCAGGCAGGGTCGCCGTGGTGGTGATGAGGGTGGGCTGGGCCAGGGTCACAGGGATTGCAGAGTCCCACTTGCTTTTCCTCTTCTGGGCCTCTGCTGAGGAGAGGAAACACGGGGACGTGAGCTCAGGATTTAAAACCGCCAGCTGCACAGGACGAGCTGCACGGCACGATGCCGAGGAAAGGCCCGGTATCACTTCAGGTAAAGGTACCCAGTGGAGTTTTGACCACTAGTAGCGCTATGGAGCAGTGTGTTTAGTTTAGTTTGTGCAGACATGCGCGAGCCAGTCCTGACGTCAGCTTCCAGGCTACTCCGCTGACGGTAGCGGAATTGACCCTTCGCTAAGTCCCGCCCCTCGAACACAGACTGGCCAATCATAGCGTAATATCGGCCAGCTCAAACCAGGGTCCGACATCTATCCGGCTCTGCTCCATAGGCTCTCATGCAACGGCCTCAGATTTTCTGCTGCTTAACGTCGTGTAATAGTGATACTCGTTACCCGGACAGTTTGGAAGTTTCTAAAACAGGTAAAAACCTGTGGAGCTAACATTAGCAGAGTATGTTAGCACATCTTTAACTAGCGTTAGCACTTCTATGCTATGCTAGCTACTGATGGTATACTGAATGTCTACACATACTGCTTTAGCTTTTTAATGATTGTAACAGTGAAATAAGATCTATTCCGCTTTACAGAAACAGTGTTGTTCCTTCATTTTGTTTTCTTCTGTCTGGATCTCCAGGTGATGTGGAGGTTCACTTTTACACGGTGATCTGTAGCTTTAGCTCCTATCTTTATCGTTTTAACTTGATTTGCTGATGAATACGTTTGACATCCTCGATATATCTTTCAAACCCTTCTGTCTGCTTCTCTCCGAAATTGCTTTTTTGTTTTTTCATGAATGAGATCATATATATTCAGGGAGTGCAGTTCGTGACAGTGTGGGCTCCAAGGTAGCTCTGACAGCTTGACGGAGCGGTAGCGGGGGGAACGGAGATCAGCGAAGGGTCAATAGGGGTAAGAAACGTAGCAATGCACCAACCAAGGCAGCGTGAATAAGACTGCTAGCTAGCAAACATGCTGTTAAACAATGTACAACTATTATTATTTAAATTTTTAATAAAATCAACTTAACTCCACAGGGCCTTAAGTAACATGACTTCATCTTTCTGTATGAGTAATTGCTTTCTGACATTCAAACATAGGTCTCTGTTCCCTAAATGTTGCGTTAAGAGGGTTGTCTGGTAACCGCAGGGTCAACGGTTTGATCCTCGACTGGGACGTGTCATGTGTCGAAGTGTCCCTGAGCAAGACACTGAACCCCCGGCTCCCCAGGCGCCTGTCATTGGCAGCCCACTGCTCCCTATATACAGGGATGGGTCAAATGCAGTGGTCAAATTTCGTGTATGTGTATATGTATATGACAATAAAAAAAATGGTTTCGTTATAAAGACTATTTAATTGTGGCAGGATTATTGTGGAGAGAGTTGCAATGCACAAGTGATATTTATATAAATTATACACAATATCAAATAGCCTTGGCATTAAGGCAGAATAGAATTTTCCTTAAAAAATGTATAAACTCATACAAAAAGAATCCCTCTTAATCATCACTTAAGACCCACTAGAAGTGCCTGCACCCTGCCTGTATTTTCTTATTTTGCTGTGTTCGGGATGACCAGCGCCCGAGTGCCAGATTGTCAGCACGCATTCAAGAGGAAGCTACGAAAACGGCAGACGAAGCTCATTTTGTTCCGAATAGTTTTGCCGGCAGATTTTAAAAACCACTTGGTCGTGTGACACAATTGCCGGGACGTTTATGTAGCACGGTGCACTTCTGGAAGGAGCATAATCCGCGAGGCGCTGCGGTCATGGCGGATGTTTACCTGAGGCCGTGGTGGTGGCGGTGCTGCTGGTGGTGGAGGCTGCTGTGCTGGAGGGGTTGGTGCCCTTCTTAGTCCCTGTGACAAACTCAATCTGTGAAAACGCACAGAACGTTAGGCCGCTGATTTAATTACTGGCGCTGCTGGATGTGTGACTTTTTTTTTTTTTTTTAACCAACAACCACAACCTATTGCTGCTTGTCAACTCAAGGGGCACATCATCAGCGACACCGTTTGCAAACGAGGGGGGGGGGGGGGGGGGGCGTGAAATGACTCATTCCCTCCGTCTCCGTGTCATTCTCACACAAAATCTCGCTCCTCTGTAGCCTGCACAATGAAGCAGCTCCTGTAGGGTACATGTTCATTCAAGTCCAGTCTCTAAACTAAGGCGCAGGTGCTGGAATGATGCTGCTGATCGTAGCAGTGTGTATCACCTCGGAGTGATTATTCAGCGTAACTACCATAAAGCAAAAATAGCTGGCAAAGAAAGACACACTCAGGTGTTTTTTTGGAAGTGCATTCGTACAGAAAAACAGTGAAAAACAGGCATGGGCACGGCTCGGCTGTAAAGCTGTACCGGGTTGGGCCTGAGCTGCAGCGACGAGAGCTGAACTTGGCAATGCAGTTTTCTGCGTGGGTCTGATGGAGAACGTTAGGTAGGAATTAAGTGCAGCTGGTGGAGACTTGCCCGTGACGCAACAGAGAAGAGATCTGACAGCTATTTTTTGTTTTGTTCTGATAGTCAGACTCACCTTGGTCCGCTCCTTCTTGGCTTTCTCCAGTTTGTCCATCTCCACTTTCTGGGCTTTGGCTGGAAGGATAAGACAGAGACAGACACAGACACAGACACACACACACGCTTGTTTGTCGAGTTGTGTTCACATGGAGCTGCGAGGAAGAAGTAAAAGTAAAAGCAGCTCACCTAGAGCTTCGTAGTAAGAGTCCTCTGACCAGCCGTGAGGATCAAACATATCTTTCGGGTAGTTCGTTCCCAGTTCATCTATGCTGCAGAACTGGATGAGCTTCTCGTAAATGCTAAAACACAAACAAAGATAAAAGCTGATAAGACACTTTGTGGTACATTGTTGTGTTGCAGGTGGAGACAATGAGGGAGCTTGTTAAGTGTTTACACCAGAAAGTGTTTCTGGCATCACGTGTACGTAGCATTCCGTGTGTGTGTGTCTTGGTTTGGATGCGTGTTTGGATGTGTGTGTTGGTTTGGGTGTGTACTTCAGCTGCGCTGCGTACCTCGGGTTTCTAAATTCTTTCTTTTTCTGGATGTGGTTGTTTGTGTCAAAATCTCCATGGAGCTTCCTCTCGTACAGCTTGTGGATCTTGTCCTGTTGCAAAAAAAACAAAAAACAAACAGATCAGCAAAGGGCGTGAGCAGACAGCGGGTCGTCATCAACAGCTTCCTCCACACTCTACCAGTGTCAGTGTCACCGGATAAACAAAACTAGATGTGATCAGCTCGAGCTGGAGCGAGGGTCAGTGTGAATGGAGCTAGTGTGTGGAAGGTTTCTGATACCTTTGGAGAAATATTTGACAACCACATTCCACTGAGCCACAAGGAGCTGGCAGGTGTGGCCGGGGCACCAACAGTGATAAATGAGGGCCAACATGGAACAAGATGGAAGACGGGAATGCTGCTCAAAGGAGACGCTTATTACTGCTTCGCCATTGTCTTCTTTAATGAGCGTTTTCTGATCGGCTGAATGATAAATTACATTTTAAACCAAATGAGGATGTTACAAAATAATAGATAGGAGTATTTTTCTAATTTGCCACCACTATGATTTGGTCATCTTAAGGTACCGTCACCATTATTGGGGCTTCAAAGCTTCAGTGAGAAATATTCTGCCTCTTTCTCTTCACGAGCGTCAAAAGAAACAGATCTCAGTCAGATCTACGGTTTTATTTCGTGGTCACTAAGCTTGAGCTCCGGTTAGTCTGTGCATTTAAACAGCGGTGGGAGGGGAGACGACGACAACAACACAAGCTGTCCGACTTTCCTCAAACTCAGTCATTATTTACTGATATTGTACTTTACTATGCTATCATTGTCTAATGAGAGACGAGGACAAAAATCGATGCGATGCATGAATCTTGATGCATGAAGCGATGATTCATGCAGAAAGGTGGAATAAACCTCAAGAAACCTATTCGAAGCATGCCTCCGTTCCCCCGTGCCCTCGGGGCAGGGATATCCAGGCTGTTCAGGTGAAGGTGAATCATTAGTTGCTCATCTGATAGGCGGGGGAGTGTCGGCCCCGGCGGGGATCTTGCCGAGCTGTGCGCTTACTAAGTCAGCAGTGTGTCCTGACCTGCCTCCGCTCCTCGGGAGAAGAACAAACTTGGCTGCAGCGAGACACACCGAAAGAGAGCAGCGCTGGGCGACGCTTTAATTGACAGAAGATGACACCGTGTGCTGCTGTAATTACAGGGGGAGAGTCAGAATTTATGTAGCTACCAGAATGCATTTCTAACCCCCGGAGGGAGGCGAGGGGAAACTTCTAAATTTCTCACTTGGAGAACAGGTTATTTTGAGTGCGTCGACGCCAAGAAGACTCAAACGCTCTAAACTTTAACTCGTGACCGCGAACTCCAAACTCTAAACCTTGTGCGGACTCCAAAAGGGGAGAGTGTCTTCGGTAGTATGAATTTACTAACTGCAAAGTGTTTCTCCAGCACACACAACAAGCCTACAGACATGTTAAAACACAACACTGGGCACGGGGACTATTCCAGCAAGCTCGCAGTGAAAACCCACAAACCCCGGCTACATTCACACGCCCCTCTCTCCTCTGGTCTGATTAGCAGACACAACTGTGGCCTTTAGTGGTGGATATAAAAAGCTGCTCGCAGGAGACGGCAGCGTAGTGTGTTCAAGAGAAGAAAAAAAGCGTTTGGCAGTGCTTGAGTGACCATAGCAACAGCGGAGGCGTGTTTACCTGTAGTTGGCTCGAGCAGCGTCCAGGGGGCTCGGGGGGGATCCGGATCTCGTTGGGTGACATGTTCCTCACCTTCTCTGAGAACAGAGCTGGCAAGAAGAGACAGAAACACAAAACATGAGCACTTGTGCGTTCTCACCTCGGCGGATTTCCCCTCCACGCGCCGAATAAGAAGCCGTTGTTGTGCTTAAACAAAGTGAAACTGTTTTAGTGTTTGAATTAACAGACGGTGGGGGTGGGGGGGGATGTGCACTGGAGAGCAAACTCAAGTTAATCAAACAAGGGTTTTCACTGTGCGATAAGCAAACACTGCTTGAGGAATTCCTGAGCATCCTTGCTGTTCATTATAATCCTGTGTGTATGTCAGTGGTTCTTTTAGGGCAGGGTATGAGGAGTGAACGTTCGTGGCCAGGGAGTGGCAGTTGTTTGGGCTTGTGAGGAGAAGGGAGGCTTTCCTCCCTCCTCCCCTCTGGACCAGTCTCTTGTTTTGCTCTCCCTGCTCGACTTGCCTCACTCTGCTTTCTCTGACTGCGGGCCAGGCATTCTTCAGTGTCACCCTACATCCCAATCAGACACAGAGTCTTCACAGTCGTTCAGCAGCCATCAATCACGCTCTGAATAAGTGCTACAAGCTGCGTGCTGTGTGTGTTTTAACGCAGGAGCTTGGCCCTGCTGATGTTCTGCGCGGATCGTCAACAAGTCGAAACTTGCCGCAAGTACATCATTTTCTGTCTTTTAGCTTAGCCTTGCTGAACACTTTATTATAAAAAACACAAGAGGAACATTCCAGTCACGTACTCTTA
The DNA here is from genome assembly GCF_050575085.1 of Anarhichas minor. Lineage (NCBI taxonomy): Eukaryota > Metazoa > Chordata > Actinopteri > Perciformes > Anarhichadidae > Anarhichas > Anarhichas minor. The sequence continues at coordinate 6,368,998 of NW_027466463.1, read as the reverse complement.
CACTTTAAGTGGAGTATCAGCAAGCTGGCTGTGAGGTGTCCAGGAGGTGTTTTCTTGTTTGGGGATGAACAATACTGATACTGATATCAATAATTGAGAATTTTGATACATTTTCTTACATAAACAAAGAAAATGTAATAGGAGCCTGTAAAATTGGCCTTTTAATAAGAACTATTTTAGCGCCCGTTCAAAACATGCCTACACGGTGTAACAGCTAACATCGTAGCGAGCGAGCAGTACCCAGCATGCCCCGAGGGGTCCCCTATTAAACTACAGTGTATACAGAACGCACTATTAATAAATATGTCCCATAGATCTCGCTCACGCTAACGCTAACATGCTGATGCCTAGAAGTTAGCGTTTACCAATTAAACATCTTAGCTTAGCATGTTAGCGCTCTACTTTTTGCACGTCAGCACTAAAGGCAAAGTGCAGCTGAGGCTGATGGGGATGTCATTGGTTCTGCAGGTATTTGCCACACAAAATCCAACAGCTGCTGAGATAGCATAGCTAAAAATAAACACTACGGACTTTCAAAATGACCGTAAACGCATCTTATCAGCAGACATATACGCAGATATGACATATCTGTAAGAAGCTAATATTGTCAATTACATGACACGAGTTTCGCCAAACTGTCACGCACCGAAGGCCGTCATCGAATGTCTGGACAAATTAGTAATGGCGTTTACTTCGTTGATCAGATAGTTCCCGCTCAAGTTGTACGGCTACTTGTGTTTCAGCAATAATGGAGAAATTTGGCTGATTTGTAGAAAAGGATTTGGTAGAAAACAAAGAAAGATATCGTTACAATTTTAAAAGTTACCCAGCTCTACCCACTGACAATGTCTTTAAACTGCGTTGGCACTTTTGCTACGGTTGACGGACTGCAGTCCGTCTCTCTGTGCTGGCTACAATCTGTCCGCTGACATAAACACTGCTGGTCCTCAGGGGCGCCGTCCCACACCGACGCTCTCTTTCCAGCAGTCCCTCCCTTCGGTATCTTTCCCCTCGGTCCTCTGACCGTGTGTGGGACCACAGATCCACACGACCTGCCGCCCTGACCTTTCTTTTACTATGTCTGGAAAGGTCATGGAGGAGCACCCTCTTCCATTAGCTTCACAGCTGGTATGGCTATGGTTTGCGAGGAGCAGGGCGTTGCCTTTGTTGGCGAGTCCCATCAAGTCATGCCAAGCATGCATGCATGCTTGGCATGCATGTATGTATGTATGTATGTATGTATGTAGGTTCGCACACATTTTTTGACAGCAAAATCATGAAGATAAATGGTTCCGTGCATCTAAGTAGTTTAAAGAACCCATATTTTAAAGCACAGAATATACTGCGGCCTCCAATGATAAAAAGCTTGACGAGGCAAGTCTGGTGAGTCAGAGGCATTAGGTGTGAGCTTGGTATTTCAGCTAACTCTCTCACAGACAATTACACACTGTAGCTGCAACAGGCGGCTCAGCATTGTTGAAGCCCGCTAATCTGCTCTAGACATCAGGAGATTTAGTGGATCATTTTAGAGCCTTCATGGACAAACTCTAATTTAAACACCAGAATAAACTCTGGGGCCTCCACAGTAGCAAAGGAAGTGTGAATAAATCACAGCTCGTGTGCGATAAACATCCCCGTTTATAATTCGGATCAGTGTGAGAGGAACGTCCTCATGTAACAGCAGAGCTGACAGGAAGGACGTGGAGACACAGAGCAATAAACAGACAGAGAAAAGATTATGACCCTGCAACAGAATCGCCATCTGTCCTCGCGAAAAAAAACTGACAGAAAGTCACAGCTTGTGCCCCGAGGGCTCTTTTGGGACAGACGGACAATGTCTTCAGTGAACGGACAAAGAGCCGTCTTCAGCCTGCTGACGGGAGGCCTTTTGCCAGACCCACTGTGACATTTACTGACAGACGACACAGAGGAGCCAAGCTGCGCTGCAGTAATGTGAAGTGTCTGGGCCGGGAGTCACAGCCAATGGTGGCCGTTTGAAAACTAAAAATTGCTCCGGAGCGTTTCCCCTTTTCCTACGAGACTTCTTTTTATGGCTGCAACACACCGGAGGAGTGGAAGTGGTGATGATCCATGGGCAGAAGCCACCAAGTTCACTCGGCTACTGCCGTCCCACCAGCTGGGAGCGTGTCGGGAGTCCAAGAGGAAGGCTTCTTACTAAGGTACACTTTTAGAACACACCAGCAGCGCTCAAGAATGCAAAAAGCTGTGATAATCTCCCCTTTTGTGCAGTTTTAGAACAAACTAGTTGCATTAATCATCTCCTACTTGGATTAATTCAGGCATTCCCTTTCAAAATAAAACCATTTCTCTATGGGGTTCAATCAGCAGTCATATTATTTTGATTATTCTAATCAGGTCTCCACCCTCATTGCAACACATCGTTACATATTTAGTTGTCTGGTGTTATTTTGCAGTGACATGACGGATGAGGATGAGTGCAGCGTTGTGTAATCTGTGCATCTAGCTCCGGGCTCGTATAAACAAACAGCAGTGTGGGCCGTTCGTGGCTTTTCTCGGACCGGTGAGTGAAAAGCTGCTCCCTGTATCACTCATATCCTGTCTGATCTGATGCCCACTGAACACACCTGTACAGGTCAGCCATTACTCACTAACCGTGGGTCATAACCCATCTGTCAGTCAGTGGACAAAGAGGCTTTGATAACTCACCCGGGTTTAGTTAGTGATTCATGCGTTCAGTGCACCAACACCCAACTGGCACAATAAAATGTAAAAGTCTGGTTCTTACGGCGTGCACTACGTCTGTATTATTATACATGCATACCGATCCAGAAGCGGGCGTCATTCTGTGTGGTTCTTATTGTCATCAATGACTAAAGGCTCAGTCATTTCCTAAAACAGCTGGGCACTGTAAACACTGTAAACTTCACTAAAACAAGAGTAAACAGGGCATTTATTGGGACTATTTTCTGCTGCAAATGAATACAATGTTTCTGCAGGGCGTTCAAAGTTAAATTTAGCACTGTTCAACACTTTTTTATTACCATATAGAATGCAAAAGTTTCAGGATGATACTGGCAAAATATAATAAAGTATGATGGAAAATCAGTAGGGGCCTAGAATTATTTATTATTATGTCATATTGTACAGAACTTTCCAGCAGTAATAATTCTTAATCATAGAATTCATGAAGTGAATGTGACCCCGGGGGAAAGCAGCTAGCAGTAGTAACAGTGTTACCGGTTTAATGCTGCCTTCACAATCCACTGTTGAAATAATACATTTTAGTATTATTTAGTTAATTGGTGTGCAACACCTCCTGACAGCCCGCAATCAGACACACAAACATGCGATACCTTCGGGGCCGGACACATGTCTGTATTTCTGTGAAGCGGGCAATGAACGCATGGCCTCAACTGTACGATCAGCTAAGCAACATCAGGAGCAACCTGCCTCTGCACCCTTTAAAGTGGCCTCGTATTTTACTAGGACGGTAAAAGTCGCCACATGTATCCCGGGCTTTACATTACTGCCTATGGCAGGCAAGAGGCAATACGAACACTTGTTTTAACATTATATATAATACTTAAAGACTTTTAATACCTTCTGAGGCCTTTTTAGGAGAGTATTAAAAAAGTTATTTGCTCGTCGTCTTGCGGAGAGAACTAACAAAACATGAATTCAGTTTTTTCACAAATTGGCATCATTACGTAGTTATTTCGGAGTCCCTTTTTGTCGGTTTATTGCAGTTAAAGCACAGCTAAATCTGTTTATTTTGGGTTCATACAGCTGTAGTAAACAGCCGACGTGTGGCTTGCTAGACAGTGAATACACTTCGATAAAATCCACGGAGCTCCTCTGGACAATGTTATGAACCAGACATGACGGCGTTTAGTTTCCTGCGATATCTGGGACTTCCGCAACACGTACTAAGCACACACTTTTTCAAAAATATTTCAAACTGCATGACCACTGATCTTTTACAAATTGTAAACACATCCCTTCTCTCAGGTGTCTTCCCACAAGCCCTAAAAACTGCAGTTATTAAACCACTCCTAAAGAAGGCTAGTTTAGACTCCGCAACAATGAAAAATTATAGGCCAATATCAAACCTCCCATTTTTAAGTAAAATAATTGAAAAAGCGGTTTTCCAACAGCTGAACAAATTCTTGGCCGTAAATAACTGCTTTGATGTCTTCCAGTCAGGCTTTCGACAGCACCACAGTACTGAAACTGCTCTTGTTAAGGTTTTCAACGACATCCACTTAAACACAGACAATGGCAGAAGTTCAGTCTTAGTATTACTGGATGTCAGTGCTGCATTCGACACGGTCGACCATGCCATACTCCTAGAAAGACTAAAAATCTGGGTGGGACTTTCTGGCACAGCACTTAACTGGTTTGAATCCTACTTGAAGGACCGAGAATACTTTGTGTCTGTAGCTAATTACACATCAGAGCTGACTAAAATGACATGTGGTGTTCCCCAAGGTTCAATACTGGGGCCTCTTCTTTTCAACATCTACATGCTTCCACTAGCTCAGATTATGGAAAACAACAAAGTGTGTTATCATAACTATGCAGACGACACACAAATCTACATAACTATGTCACTAGGGGACTATAATCCCATACAAGGGCTGGGTAACTGCATTGAACAAATCAACAACTGGATGTGCCAGAATTTTCTTCAATTAAACAAAGATAAAACCGAAGTAATTGTTTTTGGTACCAAGGACGAACGATTGAAAATCACCGCTCAGCTTCAATCACTGATGTTAAAACCCACAAACCAAGCCAGAAATCTGGGTGTAGTTATGGATTCAGACCTCAACCTGAACAGCCAAATCAAGACAATTACAAAATCAGCCTACTATCACCTGAAGAATATATCAAGGATTAGAGGACTTATGTCTCAACAGGATTTGGAAAAACTTGTCCATGCATTTATCTTCAGTAGACTGGACTACTGTAACGGTGTTTACACAGGTCTCTGTAAAAAGTCTGTCAGAAAGCTGCAGCTGATTCAGAACGCTGCAGCTCGAGTCCTCACTAAGACCAGGAGGGTGGATCACATTACTCCAGTTCTGAGGTCTTTGCACTGGCTTCCTGTCAAACAAAGAATTGACTTTAAAATCCTGCTGTTGGTTTATAAAGCACTGAATGGTTTAGGGCCAAAATACATCTCTGATCTGCTGGTACCTTATGAACCATCCCGACCGCTTAGGTCGTCTGGGACTGGTCTACTTTCTGTTCCCAGAGTCAGAACTAAACACGGAGAAGCAGCGTTCAGTTTTTCTGCTCCACATATCTGGAACAAAGTCCCAGAAAGCTGCAGGTCTGCTGAGACCCTCAGCTCCTTTAAATCTAGATTGAAGACTGTTCTGTTTGCTGCTGCCTTTAATTGAACCACATTCAATTAATCTATTAATCAATTTCCTGCATTTCTGCATTTTACTACTGTATTTTATTTCTTACACTGTTTTTATTGTTTCAATGAATGTTCTTAATTGTTTTTAAATCTCCTTTTCTTTTGCCTTATGTTTTGATGCTTTTAATGGTTTTATGTGAAGCACTTTGAATTACCTTGTTGTTGAAATGTGCTATACAAATAAACTTGCCTTGCCTTGCCTAAGCAGAAATAGAGGTTATTTTTCCATGGTTGATGTCGGACAGTTGAACGGATTTCAGGGCGATAAGCCACGCCCCCTCTCAAGCGCGTCCAGCGCGATTCACGCGAATGAACACAAATGGTCCCCGGCGAGACTGGCAGCGCGAATAATTCGCTGCGTTTGGTGTGAACATGGCAAGGTTAGGAGTTGGTCAAATGTATGCGTGTGTTTGTGTGTGTGTGTGTGTGTGAACTCACCAACTAGCTCATTGGGGTCCTTTCTTTCTACTTCTGGGATCTGTAAAAAGAAAAGAAGAAGAGTGAAGAAGAGAGAAAGAGAGATACATGGGGTATTTAAATCTCCTTTGAAAAAGGAGAATGTGATCATCAACAGCACCAGTGGAAGAGATTATCAAACCATGTTCCCAGCTTGGATATAGTGGTGGATTACAAGTGGGTTGGTGAGGTGAACTGGCCGTTCTTGTGAAAGATGTGGAACTGGAAACAAAAGCTCATTCCATAAGTACCTGAGTCCTACAAATCACAGATGCTAAATGCAATAGACTGCACCGAATGGAAGCCAACGGGTGAACAGTTTCTAATAAGTAATAGAAACCAGAAGAGTAAATCTAGGCAGCTTCCAGTGAATGCCTGAGCTCGGCAGCAGGAGGAGGAGGAGTCCTGTACAGCAGAAATATGCCGCCTGTTGTGCCAGCTCTGTGGGCAAAACACAGGTTCAGCACAAAGGAACAGGGCTGGTATTCACGGGCATCATGTCGTCACTTAGCAACCGCACGGGCACATTAAAGAATTGTCCTGAAAATCACGAGGAGGAGGAGAGAAAGACAGCGGAGCACGCTGGCAGAAATCCAAACCAAAAAATAAAACGAGCCAATAAGATACTCTTCAGTTCACTGATCCACAGCTGAAGGAGGGTCAAGAGGTCACATTAAGCTATAAACCCGCAGCACTGGACCTGCTGTGATTCACTGGGGGTTTTAATAAAGAATTTAAACTTAGCCTTAACCAACACCGACCCATGTCAGGGATAAGTTAAGAGCAGCGTTATGAGGATCGACTCGCTTCCCTGTAAACTGCACATCTTGATCTGAATATGTTCGCGGTCGATGGCAGTGACAACAAATGAGTTTAGCTGTTCTTCTGAGTGCCTAATTGTTGACAACATTTGAAAAATTAAATGAAATCTTTATTGAGACTTAGACAAGAAGCTTTGATTGTACACTGGAGCTGAGAAGACCTCATACAAATAAATAACACTAATCAAGGTTATAATCTCTTTTATTGAAACAACTCAAAGGAAGCACAAACAGAAAGTTACAACAGAACGCTTTCTTGCCGCTTTCCTGCCATTGTATTGGATTTGAAAGCAGCGGGCATTTAATAGGCGGTGAGGGTCTAATGAATGATGCTTCATGGGAAACGTAGGATGTGGTATTTTTGAGCTCGACTCACACTAAGGCCAAACGGTACCCCTTTAAACATGCTATGACACAGAATTACCGCTTATTTCCTAATTACAGAACTATAAGAGCATCCCAGACTTAGTCAGTGGGTGCTACATGAAGAGTAGACGGATGCAGACGTAGAACCTCACACATGCTTCCATTTATTTTCTATTAAAAATAAATAAATAAATAAATAAATAAATAAAGGTAGCTCAGACTTTTATCCAGGATAAAAACCCGTCTTGCTCAAACGAGATGATTCTACAGCTTTGAGTTCAATGCTAACAAAGTCATGCTAACACGCCCACAGGGACAACATGCTGATGTCACGTTAAACACGTAGTAAAGTTACGGTCAGTTATGTAGTAATTTGGTCGTATACTAGGCATGACAGCGCTATACCAAAAGTTAAGGGATCCTTAAAGTTATATTCTAGAAAGCTTTAATATCTGATTCCTCAGCAATCCATCCAAGAGTTGTCAAGATATTTCACTCTGAAACAACAATGTAAAACTGCTGGTGGTGCTAGAGGAAGAGTCGGTGATCAGAATTGATTGTCTACTTCGGATCGTGAACGTCTAATAGAAACATCATGCCAGTCCATCCAAAAGATGTTTCACTCTGGATCAAAGGTGTGGACCGACGCCTGGCAATGGACACAGGAGCTCTGAAGCTCAGGTTAAAGGGAGACCTCCCTAGTGCTCACTATGATGCCCTGCTGCCCAACTACATCGAAAAGACAAACACTTCACAAAGAGCCCTGAGATCACAGACAATTCCCTCAACGTAAGTGTTATAACCAAGCAAACAGAAACCCTTCCAACACCCCATAAATAATGTATGAGCAGCAAAGCTCTTCCCCAAAGGAACCGGGCAGAGGGCCATAGACACATTTCAGAGATTTCATGAGAATCCATTGGCTCTGGTTAAAGGAGATCAAAGTATTGTGAGGTGACCTACTTATCTGCAGTTAGCCAGAACTGTATCAACACACCAACTGCCATTCAGAGCCAATAGATAACATAGATAAGAAAATACAGAGGGAGGACAGAATGAGAGCTAATATAAACATTCTCTCTCATTCTGTCAACTAATACATCAGAATCTGAGTCAAAGCTAAACAGCATCGTGTTATTCTGCTGCTACAGGCTGCAAATTAAATCATATATCAAGATATTATTATTGGGCCTGTCACGATAATTACGTTTTAGACTTATCATACGATATATGGATCGGACCGTGATCACTTTTGCTGACCTCGATATTGCCCATTGCGTTGACATAAGAACGTCAGACATTAGCCAGCATGCTGCCAGAATAAACAGCAGGGTTCCCCTCCCGTTACAACACTCGGGCATCTTCATGAACAAAGCCATGGAGTCCATTTCATTCATTGTTTTGGTTGTGTGGATTTATTTGCTTTCTGTTTAATTTCTTTAGAATATTTCAATATTTGTGTTCACATTCCAATGTCTGAAGATTCTTAGAAACATCACTGCTCTCAGGGTAAACTTGCATTATTAAGCTATTATATCACCGGTATCAGTGGCATGAAATAGTGATACACAATCATGTCTAAATTGATAACATTTTGGACTAAAGTTCTTGATTAAATGAGAAGACATGCTATATCGTGATATACATCGTTAGATATTAAATGACCTATGTCTAGATGGGAGATTTTTGCCATATCGGCACGCCCGAGCTACAATACACACCACACGTGTCAGTCAAATCACATCATGACACACAGTGTCACAATATCACAAAATCCGTGCATTGCCAGCGCTGTTATCTCGGCGGCATAATGAAGAGACAAAACTCTCCCAAACCCGCAGCTTATCAAATTATTATCTCACAGAGTAGACGTCGTCTGACTTGTATCGTTTCCGCTTGTTGGGTTTGTGACTCACTCTCACTGACCTGCACCAAACAGTGCATGCAGGAAGCTCACATGGCTTTACCCCACACACACACACACACACACACACACACACACACACACACACACACACACACACACACACACACACACACACACACACACACACACACACACACACACACACACACACACACACACACACACACACACACACAGAGAGAGGGTGGGGTTAGTATGGTGTGCAGGTTCAAGTACATGAGCCCTTCACTTCAGAGGAGGTTTCATACTCGCATTGAGAACATGACCTGGTGTTACCTACGTTTTATATTGGAGCGTTCATCTGACATACATAAGCCCACAGCACCACCTGGTGAGCATGCTCCCTCATAGCACAGCTTTAAATGTGCCATCCCTTTTTGGTTAGTCACTAAACAAATGGGATCCTTTCACAAATCCCACACCAGGCGGGTGTTCAAATACCTCAACATCCTCTGCGTCCCTCCCCTCGTCGGAGTCGTCCATTTCCTAGAAAAACAAAAATGCAGAAGCTTAACACCGTAAGGATCAAAATGAACAGGGGGGCACAAATGTTTATTTGGATTGCTGAAAAATAACTTAAAAGGGGCATTCCACCAATTTTACATTATGATAGTCAGTTGTATAATATCTTGGGGGTCTGGAGGAAGCTTTCTGGAGCCTGAACATTAACACTGAAGATGTCTTGACGGTCACCTTGGCTTTGACGTGAGACCTCACAGCAGACCTGTGTAAACAACTGCTGATGCAAAGGGTTTGACAGTAGCGTGTGTTTGGGATACTCGACGGCCTAATAACAGATGCTGGTGATGAGTTGCATTTCAGTAGGAGCCTGTGTTTTTGGAGTTTGACCCATACTTGGGACTAACGGTCAGGATACCTCAGCCTCTGCTGCTTTGATCTGTCTCATGTGAGTCATTTCATGAAAGTGCAATACCAAACCGCCTTTAATTAAAGCTTCTGAACAGCATTACAGTGACACTGTAACAAGATCGGTGCTTTGTACACCCAGTGTTGTATAACTGTGTCAGAGTTGCATTGGTTCAACTGCATGTTTATTTTTTGAGGAGGTAGTCATGTTGTTGTAGTATTGGATTCATTCAATATATTTGACTGTGTTTCTAATATGTTTGCCTCTTCATTTATGTAAATGACAAGGACTAAATAACAAAACATCCATCTTTATAATGTAGTCAAATAAAACAAATGACACATGACAGACTCGGATATAAATAAACCGAGTTAACACACAAACAACTAAAACCAAACTTAAACATAAAGGCAGTATTTACTGCAAGACCTGTGTACTGTAGGGCATTACGTCACAGAGATGTTTGAACTTTTCTGTCCACTCTGTGTACAAGCCATCAGTTCAGCAGGGATGCAGAGAGGGCACATGGTACTTAGCCCATATAAACCATATTATAGTTAACCTATATCTATTTAAAAGTATGAACACACACAGGAGTAGGATATGAGAGTTACAATCTACAAGTAAATATGATATGAAATGTAGGTCCTCTGTCATAATAGTCACTGTCTGTGTTTCCAAGATGATGTCATTAAAAATATGTTTTGTTTTGTCTGCCCAACAATCCGAAACCCAACGATATACACATTACAGTTAATATAAACACAGAGAAGCAGATTTAAGAAGCTGTAAACAATGAATGTTTGGTGTTTTAACTAGACTTAAATGATTACTTGATTTAGTTTTTTTGTATTCATGTAATTAATATCAAAAACAATAACTAGATCTCTAGTTAGGTGACCCTTTTGTTTACATTTGGATCATCGATTATACTGTATCTTAAATATTGGAAATTGTGGTTGCACTTCAATGTAGGAACATTTAAAAGATATTAGTTTCCAAGTTTAATTGAATTCTGTTGTGATGTTTGTGTTAGAGAGCTAACTCTCATGGATTAATAAATGTAATAATACATCTAAATCTCAATGTTGAATAAAATAACCTTGATTGTAAACACAGTACAGCCCTGGTTTTCTGTAATAACAGATATTTACGATAAAGACTACTGTGGGCAAATAAATCCAAACTGATTAATTTTCAAAATACTTTGCAGTACTAATTCTAACGTTTAACGTCAAGGGGGGTGATGTGACAAGATCTCCTTCACTCTACACGATTACAGACATGTTGCAAGTTGATGATTACACATTCTGTGCAACACGTCTGATCTTGAATATGATGTGCTAATAACAAAACCAAAGAGCATTGGTGAGATCCTCTCAAGTTTTTCATTCCTCCCAAAGTTCAGTGAAGACTCAAGTGTGCAACATTAGATCCCCTCACAATGAACTGTCAAAAAGCATCAGATTCTCTACCACCACACCCAGTTAATACGTTCACCCAAACACCAGTGGAATCCAACTGAATGGTCAACTCACAAACATGTTTTGAGCTCCGGTACTGACCGAGTGGCTCTCTCTGCTGTCTTCATCTGCAGACACCTTCACTTCCGCACCCTCCGTTCGGTTCAGGTCATCGTCCCCATAGCTGTACACCAGGCCACTCCCACGAGCCTCTGGTGATGGAGAGCAAGAGACAGGGAGGCAAAAGGGTCACCACACAGAAAACATGTCAGATCACTACAAGAGGCATTAGCTAGCTGTGCATCAGGGCTACAGGAAGACACAACGAAGCCATACTTCATTGCCAAATATAATACATCTAGTACAAACACATCATAACATTACACTCTTCTGTTACCCTTAGAGCTAAGAAGTGAAACCAGTAGCTTTACAGGAAAACAAAAGACCTCTGTTGTTCTTGAGCGCTTCACGTTTTTTCTATATTATGTGCCAGGTAATAACATCAACAAGACCAAAACAAAACCAACAACACCCTGTTGAAATAACTTTGTATTATTTAACTTCGTAGGTTAACGGGTTTTATTTCACAAACATATCTTGAATATATTCGACACTCTGTCTGTAAACTAGCTAAGTTCACTGTTAGCTACAAGCTAACGTTAGCTAGCACATGACCACATAAGACTCCCACAGCAACATAGACAGCGTTTTACAGCCACATAGGACCAACGGAACTATTACATGTGTTATAACGTACCTGTCTCTTCTGATTCGGGGTCAGAGTCAGGCTCTGAATCGTCTCCATAGTCTGCTAAAGAGGAAAGCAGAGCGCTCTTTTTACCGCTCGCCATTGCCGTGTCGCCTTATGCGTCGCATAAACCCCCGGTCGCAGAGTAATTACGTCAGTCACATTGTACCGCGTAAGAGACGGCGTAGCACCGGGATATGTAGTCCTCATGTTTATTTGGCGACGCTAAAAACCTACAGTCTGTGGCTGTAACAAGGGGAATACTGTGAATATTGTTGATAAATGAGCAACATTTAAGTATTCCATTTTAGACCATAAATTGCTCGTATAAAGCCAAAACACTACAATTAGCCAACGCAAACAAACCAAATAGGAAAATGCTTTGACCCCCACCCCTTGAAAGAGTACACAAGAGAATAAACTACTTCTACTTTTCAGAAGCTCCAAAGCTCCTATGAATCAGCTTAACAGGAAAACATACGCTCACAACTTTCATATTATTATTATTAATATTAAAATTAGCATTATTTTCTGCAGGTGTCAACATTACCTATTAAAAGTAGTTGGCAGGCTGGCAACCAGGCATCCGCTTTTGGTTGCCCAAACTAAAATATAGTTGCTATTTTCAGTCTACTTATATTTTGAGTAATTAAGATACTATGTAGTTGTACGTCAGCTTAATAATGAAAATGTGACACATATGTCATGTGTATGGATTGTTCATGCTTTTTAATTTTCCATCCAGCTCAAAGATGTCGGAACACTACTCCTCCCAAGACTTCACGAATTTCCTTTTTGTTTTTCTTTCAGGATCGCCTGGTTCTTTGTCAGTTGATCTAATTTCCGTATTTGTTCGTGATGTTGACAGGTTGTTGAACTTTTCCCGGGAATGCATCAACTCACATGCAGCTTTCTCCGGTTCTTTTTTAAATATCACTAAAGTAACAAATATTTTTTTTAATGTTTTTGAGGGGTGCACGCTTTGCAGTTTGCTGTCCCTATTTTTTATATTTTAAAAGAGTTTTTTTCTAACGTTTCTGAAGGTTGTCCTATGTTCAAGTATTTATTGTATAGGCAAATCTAAAAACAAATGAAATGAAACAATCACTTATTTTGTACAATGGTTATGAGTAAATTAATATCAAGTGCTCCAAGTCAAACAGTGAATTATATTTGAAAAATACATTTAACAAAAAGTTCTGTTACTGTGGGCCTATAGGAAAGTAATGTTTCATGTAATTTACTCAAATCTGGACCATTTTGATACATCACTTCCTACCATGGTTTGGAGCTGCTACATAATACTGAAGCCTGTTGGCTGAAGAGTTCATGAAGCTAACTGACAACACATTTAAGTTCATGTGAAATTAAATGACGGAAGATTTCATCCCACTCTCTTTATGGTGTCACCCGGCACAAATACAGAAATGGAAAAACAGCAGAGAAATGGGTCCCACTTCCGCCACATCTCAAAGAAATGACAAACGTGGACAGGTACATTTTGACAAATTCTACATCAGGTCGACGATAATTTAACAGTATGAGTCAGTTCTCTTCACAAGCGTCTAGATCACCCCATCCTTCTTCTTCTTCTTCTGGTTCTCTCCCTGATGGCCGCAGCAGCATCCGTACAGCAGAGCGAAGACGACCAGAGACAGAGTTCCCAGCACAAACACTCCTATGACCACAGCACCGCCCAGGGCCCAGGGCTCCTGACGCATCCGGTGCAGGAACCATTCCACCCAGTCCTCAGGCCACCCTGTGGGTGTCTGCTGCTCCGAAACACTGCGCCGGGAAAACCAAAATACAAGCTCAAATGGAGAATCTGGACTTTAGACTGATGAGGTAATGTTGTTGGATACCATCAGCTGCCACTAACAATGCTTTTATATAACCCACATTACATGCTGCTGATTAAAATGTCTGAGCTCTAAAGCCTTTCAAAAGCTGACATGTTTTGATCGGCATGCTCCACAGAAATCTGCTGAAGGTAAACACCATTGTCACCCAACACGTTCCTGTTCAGGAACTCACCTCTCCACGGCCATGTCCCGCTAAGTGGTCCTCTCACGGCTCGGTGACTCCTAACAGTGGCTGAATATACTGTGTGTGAGAACAGGTGGTTTCAGCTACGGCTCCGATCCACTGGCATCCCTGGAACTGTCCCAAACATTAGTTTACTACCAGTTTGTGCACCGCGGAGGCATTCTGTGAAACTCCAATGGCTCCGACTCTGCTGACACCTTCAGTGCCTTTGTGTGGGCAGGGCAAAGTAAAAGCAGCAGCTTCTGGTTAATGTTTACTGAAAATATTGACTGGTGATAAGGTATGCACACAGAAGTGCAGTGTTTTACTGGTGGGATTTAGAGCAACGCTTATCTTGAAGCAAAGGAGAAGCAGTTATTGGAATAAAGTCATACAGGGTTTAGATGGGGGATCAAACCATGCTTAGATAGTTCAATCTTTACATTTGATCGTGTAATAAGAAACTAGTCCGTATTATATTTGTTTTTTTAATATATATTGAACATTTTTTACATTTCAGTTGCATCCACAAATGCAATATTGCAATGCCTCCGTTAATAAAAACACACAAAAAAAACACAACAACTATGTCATATAACAAGAAGACATCTGTAATGGTTGTATGTCAAACAATGAACGGGTCATATTTTCAATTGGCACGTTGAGGAAAAAAATAGAAGCCCTTCACTTGGCCACCAGAGGGCGCTCTGTCTTTTTTTCACTGGCAAGTTTCTATACTACACAAGTTGGAATGTCTGTGCATGTTTTTCAATTCCCTTGAATATAAACAGGACAGCAAACTGGTCCATTTTTAATAACGGAGACCCAACTCAGCTCTCTCCCTGTATCCTCTCAATCCACTGGTCCACTGTAAAGTTTTTTTATTGTTGGGAAAAGGCCGCCACACAGTATTTCATTGTCCTGGTCTGAGATGAATCTGCTGATTTATAGTGGCATGGCTCTCTGGATGAGGATCCAAGTCTTTATCCCGGGTTGCTGGAAACATCATGTCCCCCCGTCCTCCTCCTCCAAGAAATTCAACGACTCTGTAAAAGAGCATTCCCCGTTTCGTAACTGTGTGCATGGGATGGTTACACGAAGGATGGGGAAAAGGATGGAGGTTGAATTTACTTGGGGAGTCCGCTCTCTGTCTCCTCCTCAGACAGGCTGTACTCTGGTGGCAGGGTGTTTTGGCTTTCCACAGCAGAAGCATTGGGCGCAGGACAACACGATCAAGAACAGGAACGTGGCTGAGAGGGGAGACAGGAGTAATGTAATGTGAAAAGGGGGGGTCACCTGTAGTGACGAACCCACAGAGAAACATCAAATGACCCTCTTTTAGCTTCTTTCATTGAACATTAGTGAATGCATCTTTGTCATATACTTTAGCTAATTAGACAAAATCTCACCAACAAACAGGATGATCACAAGGAAGGCCCCCAGCTCCAGATAACTGGCCTGTGGGAGCCCCTGCAGCTTGATCCACACCTTCTGAAGAATATCCAGCACCTCCTCTTTCACCTCCGCCATGCTGACTCCCAGATGCAGGTCCCACGCGCAGATATGACAAAAAGCCTCAGGTCTTCACAGAACTCGCACAGCCGCACCTGAAAGACACAGAGAGCCCACTTGCTTGAGAAAAGATGGTCCGAATGTAGAAATGAAGATGTTATTTTCATCCACAGCTCCACCCTTCGCTCCTGCAATTTTATCCTTCCACCCAGCAATTACCCCTCAAGCCTGGTAAGCACATAGTCCTTCATCCCCAAATACTCTATGTGCTTTTGTGAGTACCCCCTCATTATATATCAGCACCCCTAATTAGCCTACTGATTACCTTAGGTAGGTGGGACAGAGGTGTGTGTGTGTGTGGCTACACCATGTGCCTACAGTGTGTGTGATTCCCTGCTCCAGCTTGGTTACATTTGTATCCACACACGGGAGTCACCGTCCTGCATGTTCAGTGTAATTATATGCAGGGAAGGCTATTTCAGGCCTGGCATTTCAAGACTCAGGCCTGTCATCATCAGTGGAGCAGCTGTGTGTGGGTGAGATCCCAAAGGCGGATGCTAGACAGGCTGCAGCGCACCAGATACGAGATATATCACAGGGCTGTGAAAATGGCAACAGGACCTTGAAGACATCCAGTCATCAGAGGGTCAACTTTGAGCTGAATGGACACAGGGACTGGTTTGTCAAATAAGTTAAGCGTTTCATGCATTGTGACTGTCTTTTATATTTATTTTTTTATATCGTTTTTACATATTACCTTTAACTTCAAATGAAGTAGTAATGGTCATACCAACACGGTGCACTCTACAATGCACACTGTACTACGTTATACTCTACTGGCCTACAGAAGAAGTGAAGATGGTAAAAGTGTTTCAAGTTTCCAGACTGGCCGGAAAACTGCATAACACACAAAGAGCATATAATGCCTCATTTTAGGCCTTTTTAGGCTGATTGTTTTACAACGTTTCCATAGAACCTGCAGTACCTAAAAAACACAGATAGTCCACCCTGACTTCTGATACATCTTTAGGGAATGGCAGCGGTAACCGACAGTTTGTTTGTGAATATAAACTATATACTGTTTTAGTAAGAGCATATCCATCCTCTATTAATGTATCAAAATCACTATAATACCAAAATGACCAATTAAGTATATTTAATATGTGATTGAAAGGCACCTTAAACAAACCCAGTTGAGTGAACTCGACCAGAATCAATGTAAGTATTGTAAGTATGTCACTATTAACTAACGCTAAGCTAGCAGGAGTTTGTTAT
This sequence comes from Anarhichas minor, assembly GCF_050575085.1. Lineage (NCBI taxonomy): Eukaryota > Metazoa > Chordata > Actinopteri > Perciformes > Anarhichadidae > Anarhichas > Anarhichas minor. Next base: position 6,352,127 of record NW_027466463.1, on the reverse strand, counting down.
CGTGATTGTATTTATGCTAGCTAACGTTAGTGCCTCATTTAACCAACGTTATGTTGTGGAAGAGCAAACTAACTTACCAAGAAGGGGGTCTGTCAAATGAGTGTTAGCTGAGGCTAACCTCTAGCTTGATATGACCTTAAAGTTAAAATAAAGTTAACATTAACGCTACGTCTTGTTCGCCCGAAGCAAAACGGCTATTATACCGCTGGACACATATGTAATTAAATTTAAAAAGTATCAGTCGTTTGCCTAATTAACAGTTTCTTTTTTAAATATCAGGAAATATAACGTTAGTTACTGGACCTCGGAATTCCTGGCGTTGCTAGGCAACATATCAATAGGATGGAGTACTTTCACAAGGCTTAGCTAGTTTAGCTAATGTAGCCTGTAGTAATTCTGTACTATACTACACTACACGATAGGCTACTGCAGTACTACTTTCTCACTATATGAGCAGGAGAGTAACAGTAGCCTGACATAAATCAACAGACTAGATGTAGACACATACAGCACATGCAAACAACATAATCGTCATGTTGTATTTATGTACTCTTAATTTATTTTTGTTAAACACACTGTTATTAAACGGAAATACTTATTATTTTAATTAATTTAAATGAATCTAGACGTTATCAATTTGTTCAGGAAGTGTCGGCTATGTCTGTTACCAGACACCAGACTGCTTCCTTTCATTGATTTCAGAGGGTTTTTTCTGGTTGTTGTTTTTTGTGGTTGGCACACTGTCACCATTTTTGTCGATGAAAGAGTCTGCAGCTCTTACAGGAAGAACTAAATTTCCTGACATGACCTACGCAGTGCAGAAATACTGTACCCACTGGATAAACCGTTATTGGAGCTCAATTTGATTTCCAGAAATCACATCCCAATGTTTCCTCAAAAGTGCATTAAAATAACTATATATGCATACACATAGCTGTGTATTTGTTCACGGGTGTGTACATTCTTGTTTGGTTTTCTGGAAGCCTCTCATGCTGATTGTGAAAATCTGAACCCCTGTTCAGAGTTAGCCTGAAGAATGTCTGACCTGTGCTGCTGACCCTCTCTGCTCTGCCATCATCTCCTCTGGTCTTTGTCCTTTTTTACTGCACTCCCACACCAAGTTTCACAATCAGCAGAGAACGTAGAGACCAAAACATGCTGCAGAACTCTTACTGTAATGAAGAAGACAATCACTTCTTTGTGTTGAATCTTGAACTTTAAGATGGTGTAAATAAGCGTGTGCCACTGAAACAAGCTTCTCTAGGTTTTAATTCACCTACTTAGATGTTTTATTTTACTTGCTGAAAATTACAACTGCCTTTGTATGCAAAAAAAAACAACCTCTGACTCTTTATTGACAAGCAACATGGAAGTATAAAACAGCCTCTTACCTCTGAAGTGAATGAGCGTCACTGTTTCCACATGTCAACTCTTCTGTGCATGGAGAACCCAACTCAGCTCTATACACAAAACCGTCCCCACGATGTTTCACAGACCACTACTTCTTCTTCTTGTTTTCACCCTCCCCCTCTTCTCATTCGTTGTTATTCTTTTCTGAAGTTTCTTTGCCTGCTGGTCTCAGCCTCCTCCTCATCTAATTAGCGCTGATCCAGTTCAGACCGAGAGACCAGCACTGGGTGTTTGGAGGTAATCTGACTCTCTCAGCAGATCAGCAGCCGTGTATGTAGGACTGCAACTGCTCCTCCTGCGGTGCCTGTTCACTTTCTCCCACTCACTGACTCCTGTTCTCAGGGAGTTTGTGTACCTCCTCCCTCTCCTCCTCCTCTTTTCACCCTCCCTCTCTCTCCTCCCAGCCTCCCTCCAAACAACTTCCAAAACACAGCCGTTCACTGCTGCTTACGCTGTCCCCCACTCCCCCTCACCCTCTGTCCAGTCTTTACATCTGAACACTCATTCACTGTTTTTTTCTCCTCCTCCTCTCTCTCTCTCTCTCTCTCTCTCTCTCTCTCTCTCTCTCTCTCTCGGTTTGCCAAAGACCAGCTGTGCCAGGGCCCCTTTTTTTGTCTTCAGTCACCGTGGAGACGAGGCTCCCTCTAAAAGGAGTAGGGGGTGGGTGTGCATCCATCTGGTCTCCCGCCAGCTGACTGTTTTTCAGGAGCAAGTACGTTTGCATTTGCTCCTGACTCACTGTTGTTTCCCTCAGCTGTGCACTCATGGGAAGTTGTACAGCAGACATGTTCAGTAACGGTAACGCTGATTTCCCCATCGCAAGTCCTGCATCTAAATCAGAGGGGGGGTGGGGGGGGGGGGGGGGGGGGGGGGGGGTCTATTTCGCTAAGGGTCTCACAAAGAATGAGGGAAAGAACAATGAGGCTGCTCCTTTCTCTTAGTTGTTTGTTTTCTGTCATAGCGGCCTTTCTGCTGTGCGCTTTGATGACAGTCAATTGTGTGGGTGTCCACATGCATTAGAGGATATTTGGACTTTCCAAGCTGATCCCATGCATCAACAAATGGATATTACTCATTTCCCAAAAATTCACCAGAACACTCTGCAGAGTTCCTGTTATGGAAGTGAGTTAAAGTGGAAGCTGTTGAAAGGTGAAGTTAAGACTAAAGTTATGCGTCTCGGCCAGATGTGGTCTTGTAGTGTAATGTAGTTCATACAGCCCTAAAACTCTGTCCTCTTTTCTCCTTTTTGACAAAGACTTTTTCCACCGGCAGCTCCCGCTTGAACAGTAGCCAGTATTGTGTCATGTAGCCTGTACGTACTGTAAGCAGGTGGGATCTACCTGCTACTCTTATTAGGACAGCACCCCCCCAAATTACAAATATGAATAGCAGTGCATTTAATTTTCCATACTTTGCAAAATCATCGAGTGGGCCGGATTCGGATTGACGTTTGACATCCCGAGGAGATACATATTTAGATAGATAGATGTGTTATGTTAACAATAGCTGGATTAACATTAATGTAGTGTTCATTATATCATCTCTCCTGTAGGTTTTGGTCTACATACCAACTACTGAGGGAATTATCTGGCTGCTAAATGCTTCACTATGTTCACCAGCCAGTCGCTGAGGGAAGCTCCAGAGTTGGGTAATAATTCTCTGCGGGTTTGTCCCTACAAGCGACAACCTCCGCGTTACACTTATCATGTCACAAATGTCCTGATTTGATCAGTTGATTGTCATTAAGTAATTAATTGTAGTTAATCTCTTTTTGGAGGATCTTTGCTTGTCTCTGTGTGGGCTCTTCACACTCATTTCTCATTGACTCATCAGCACATTCATCTTTGGACGGAAGAGAATTTCTTACAGCTAAAGAATGAGCTTCATACAAAACCATCGTTTGACATCCCTGTAAGTGTTATAACTGTCCTTTGTAGCAGTGGCAGTTTGGATGTATGAGCTTGAGCCTACAGCCATAAGTCGTTACTCATTAGCTCATCATCAATGTAAATTCACATCTCATCTCCATTCGAAATGCTGTAGAAGAAAAGACTGATTTGTTGTGGGGATGTCATTGACATTAATGGGAAGGGTCAATGGTTTATGAGTAGTAGGGAGCACAGTGTGCAACAATAGGCTGATTTGCATCATTGACGCCCGTGTGATAGGATGTGAGGAGGCCTTGTGAATGGAGGAGACCAGTTGAGTCTCCATTCAGGCTTTGTTTTAGGCAGAATCAGTGTGTAACATGATAGCACTTTAACCCCGTGACCCCCGACACTGTCAGACACAGAGTGCCCTCTACACCCTTTACAGCCTCATTGAGCCATGAGCACTAACATTGTCTTTAATTTTCATCCCAATTTACACAACTGTACAGGATTAAAATAAGTTTTCCCTGCAAAAATGTAAAACAGAAAATACTCACATTGAGAGGCTGGAACCAGCAAATATTTGGCTTTATTTATTTATTTGTTTGTTTATTTATTTATTTTTATTGGTGCAAAATGACAAAAACTAAAATGATAAAAAGACATGATAAAAAAAAGACATGGAAACGAAAGCATATACTGTATATAGTAATATAACAACTATTGGATGTATAGTGGTGAAATTCACTTCAATTCTTTTTCCACTGCTGTTTTGCTTGTTGCTGACATCACATTACTATGCTGATGACCATGAATGGATTGGTGAGTGGGCCTAATGGCACAGGCCCATTGGCCCAAAGTGTAAGGGGCCCCCTGGCCTTCACCGCCACAAAATTTCACTCAAAGAAACTCAAAATGACCACAAAAAACAATGACGATAAAGAGACACAAAAAGAATACAACAAGACCAAAACAACCACAACGAGATACCAACAGACTACAAAGAGACACAAAATGACTACAAAGAAACACAGATGCTGACACTGATCATACTTTCTACAGAAAAACTGCCATTTGCTATAAAAATAAATAAATATAAATATATATAAATATCGAAAAAGAGTGTGCACAAACCCCTTACTCTTGAGGGTCTCAATAACATTGTGAAACCAGTCTCCAACAATTAGCGTTCAGTCTGCTTTCTGCTCTCAGTTTAATTTTATGTGCAGTATACTGAGTGGGATGGAGACAAAAAGAATGGAATGAGTGATCTCCTTGATGTGACCTGGAATGATAATTGGTATTTCTATATAACTGTCAGAATATAAAAGAGATGGATTTATAGAAAACAAAACACCTGTGTTGCAACGTATTGAAGCAGTGTGTGTGTTTGTTGTACTGCGTGACGGTGTGATTACGCAACTGCTAGCATACATTTTTTTTGCATGTGTTTTCTATGTGAGGTAGAGGAAGGAAAGGCCTGAGTGTGAGTAAGAGAAGTGTTCTGAGAATTGTGTGTGTTTGTGTGTGTGATTATGATAACAGTAGTCCAGGTTTTAATGGTCTTCAACAGCCCATATTCCTCATATCATATTATGCACCACAGCCGTGCCATTAGCTGCAAACAGCTCATCCATTAACCCACACGGTCAGGCTGACAATACAGGCATGGAGGGTATAACACACACTGCTTTCATCACACAAAACACACATTTGAATTGCTAAACTGGACATTTTTTTCCTCTGCTTTCAACTGTAGGACAAAGCTGCTCTGGAATACTGAGCAGATGTCTGCTTTCAATCAAATCTCTGTCTTCTTTAACTCCTTGAGTCAAACCAGTTTTTTTTCTCCATGTTGTGTAAACTGTGTGCTAGTTAACTACATGATTCAACTGTGGAGGACGACGTCACTCTTGCAAATGTCTGTCGCTGATGGTGTGTTAAATGTCATGTTGAGTACCAATAACTGAATTCACTGCAGGTCAGATATACACCCCCTCTCCCCCCCATTGCTGCAGCCTAAAGATATCCCATTCCAGTCATCACAACAACAGCTGGTATTGATAAGGAAACTATTTCAGTATATCAATATTCAGCCACAATCCTCAGAGGGGCTTGGTCGGCTCACAGACAACAATCCCTCTGATGCAGCGGACTGCCATGATGTAAAAATAATGATAAAGTAAAAACACCTGTTCTTTTCTGACTGACATCTGCAGCTTCAGCATCCAGGCTGAAGATATCCATATACAAATGTGAGTCAGTAATGTCAGTGGATTTAAAATGTATTATGCAGTAATGATGCCACCACAAAGGAAGATTCATACACATACATGTAAGAACATATACACACATTTTTCATAATTTAGGACAACAATGATATCTTCCACTCTCTTTTTTTGTTTGGACAACAATCTGATCTTCCTGTATTATCATCCCTCCATCCCAATCCTGTTTTTCTAATTAGCTGACTTGCTAAAGAAGATTTCATTACTCACCTTTCATAGAACTGTACGGCACAGAAATGTCTTTCACTGCGGGAAATAATTCAGTGTTTTGAGCGGACAGTGCGGTACGCCTATGTGTTATTTACATTTATTTCAATTTAATTTATCCCAAATGTGAGATCAGAGTACGTGACTATTCTGATGAGCAGTTCCTTCCACTTGTCTAATAAATTTATATTAAGCTTGTAGTTAATCATATTTAGCAAGCATAGGATTGAGCTGTGGGGGGACAAAATTAATTCCTGTGGTATGTAAACGGAGCATTGGATGGAAGTTGTTTTCATTTAGAGGGGCCTCTCATTGTTTTGTGGCATGTATGAGACTGGAGCATGCCCTCTAGTGGAGTAAATAACATATAACAAGCAGCTTCCAGCTGGGGACGGCATGATAACATCTGTACACTACATTTCAAACACTAGACTTTTACCTTGGCTTGACACGGATATGTAGGAAAAGAGAGCATCAAACTGAGTCACATCAGTGTAACTCCAAAGGGAACACATTTGAAAGATTCCTCAGTTTAAAAAAAAGTATATGTAAAACATCCTATCATCAACAGCTGATTGCCTCAGATTCAACCCTGAAGCAGCTGCATTTCAAACTACATAGGATCTTCAAGCAGAAGCAAAGTAGCTTGTACACAAGATGGTAGACTAACCTATTGTTAGAAATGTAATGTTACAAATGCTCATTCCCTTCGGAAGCACTCACAGACAAATAACCTGCACAATGAACTGAAGGGTAGTGGTTTAAAGAATAGTCTCAGCTGTAGCACATCCACCCATCTACCCCCACAAACCATCACCACCCCCACTATGGGGCTACCCCGCATCACTGGGACAGAAAAATGTGTACACTATCAGGCCATGTCTTGTATTAATTACACAACCTGTGTTAATTTCTTTTATTAATTTTCTTTTTTATATAGACAGAAACACAACTCATGAACACTGGCGGTTGTGTTTGATGGGGTAAGGCCCCCCTATCTGAAAGAAATTTACTTTTAGTTATACTTACTACTATATAGCTTCACTTTGGATTAAGCATAGTTAGATAGATTAAACTGTACATATTCATAGGCACACTTTTTCCGGCCTCACTGAATCCCGGCTCCAAGCAGTGGTGGAATGTAACTAGTACATTTCCTCTTAAGTAAGTACAATTTTGAGGTACATGTACCTTTTATGCTACCATTTTATGCTACTTTATACTTTTACTGCACTATATCAGAAGCAAATATTGTACTTTCTATTCCACTGCATTTGCAGTATATAAAGTAATTAAAATTAGCCTTTACCAGCTGAAACACTGAAGAAATGAACACAATGCATCACTAATTATAATCCAACAAAAAACATTCTGAAATTCTGCACAACGAGTACTTTTACTTTTGGTAGTAGTATTATATTTTGCTCATACTTTTGTACTTTTACTGAAGTAAGATTTTGAATGCAATACTTTTACTTGTCATACTGTAATATTGCTACGTTTACTTAAGTAAAGAAGGTATAATAGTACTTCTTCCACCTCTGGCTCCAAGTCAGATGTGTGAGGTGATGTAACGTTTAAATGCAGTCAGAAATGTAAGACTCGTTGATATAGTGTTTGGTTAGATTTAAACATGTGCGTCTTTATAATTAGTGGGTCTAAATTAATGGTGTCATGCCGTCTTTACATGGAGTAATCTAGAGGGCGCGCTTGACAGAAAACTAGTAGAATGGAAACAAAGCAAAAAACTTGCAGCTCGCGAGCAGCACGTGAAGGCATCGCGAGTGTGCTTCTGATAACAGGGAGAGAGGAAGTGCCGTTGCAACATCGCTGCCACGTCTGTAGGATCCTCTGCAGCAGCAGCAGGAGCAACGACGACGGGTGTGAGGACCGGGATGGGCCGGTGGGGGGATGAGAGGGAGATAGGTGGGAGTGACAGAGGAAACACAGAGGAGCAGACGGAGGGAGAGAGGAAACACGCAGAGCCACAACACATCACTCCCTGGCTGAACGAAGACGCTCGTGCGCAGCTCCGAGATTGAAGGAGCGCACCTGGAGGAGCCGGAGCGGCTTGTTTCTGGAGGAGAAGGGGGGTCACCCATGCTAAACTCAGGGGGAATGGAGGAATTCGTGACCGAAGAGGAAGAGCCGTGGTACGACCAACAGGACCTGGAGCAGGGTAAGATAGACACCATCCTATCTGTCTGCCCGCAGCATCTTCTCTGTCAACTGCTGCCGACCGGCCGGTTAGCTAGCTAGCCTCCACGTAACAAAGGCTCTCTGTGATGCACAGAAACGGCCGGGACGTCTTTTACAAGTCCTTCCTCCATTTCAACGCAACCAGAGAAATGCTGAAGTAGTTTCTGAGGAGCAAGCCGGGCTTCTTTGATAACAATGCATTGACAGCATGCCAAACAGGGCCTGCTATGGCTGTCAGCATCAAACAGTGTGTCAATGACAATGTTATCAGGGCTCTAGCTAATGGGGGTTTAAACATTACTTCATTCATTATATTCACAAAAAGGATGATTTTTATCATCAATTATTTGTTTATCAAGCTGTGAGGATTCTTTTTTGCTGCCTTTATCTGTTTTGTGTCACTGTGCATTGATTATGTTTGGGTTTTTGAATGTCGCCTTGGGCTCTGGTGGACATTTCCCCCAATATTTTAGTATGACATGTCACAATTCCATAATACATAGCCTATTTATTACGAACGGGTTTAGACACTCTGTCGTGTATTCATTATTTCATCATTTTAGGCTGACGTAAAGCCTGAATGCACAAGATAAGCAGTAATATTAAAGCGGTGTAAGATAAGGATTTGTTTTTTCTCAAGGCAAGGAACAACCTCAGAATCTGTTGTGAACCAATGAGTAAACAGACAGCTGTAACCATCTTCCATATCATTTGATACGGTGCTAGTTAGAACTGCAACTAACTATTGTTTTCATTGTCGATTGACCTGTCCATTAATTGATTGGTTTACGTTTAATGCTCATCACAGTTTTCTGGACCCCAAAGTGATTGTTTTGATGTTAAATTTACTATAATGTCAAGACAAAAAAAGGAACCCACCGAGGGATCGCTGTTCAGTCTTTGTCTAATTAACCTAATTCAGAGCCAGCTAATTACCCGGCTCGATCTTTCCATTATAAGGCCACCTGCTGTATGCGTTAACAGCTATACGGCTGCATTTATGGTCTACACGCATCTTGGTCATTCATGCTCCTAATATTTAAATATCTGAGGACCAATCAGCTGACCATGCTCTTTAAAGGTTTCCAACTTTATTTCAGTATTGATAACTAAAAAAAAAAAAACATTTAATCTCTTTTTTTATTCCAGATGGACTTGATATCAACCAATTTCCATATAGACGAGGACTTTTTATGTTCCACTTAAGGGGAACTAATAAAAGTCAGTCACACACTGGAAAGTACATTTTGGATGGGGTAACACTTTGTATATTGCACTGAACATCTGTTAACACATTCCTCTGCCAATTTACCATCAAATTAAATATATTACCAAGAAAAAAGATTGGGATCCCTCTCATGCTGATATGTCTCCTTGAAATGTTTTTTTTTTGAGTCTGATCACAGACAAAGACTCCTCGCTGTCCTCTGCACCACTCATTCCATTTCCTGTCTCCCTTCCTCTCCCCATCACTCGTGCTCGTGGCGAGTAATTATAACGGTGCGTTCCCGGAGATGAAAGGGTGCTGATGCGGTGATTTATACCTGCTCATAATCCCATGTGCACACACACAGACATATAAGTAGCTGCAATCATGACATAATGTATTTGTTGGACAACTTTATTTGTCTGACATCACTGGACCCGAGGATACAAATGGATCTCCACTGGTCTTTATTTCACAGAGCAGGAGCGAGTAAAAGAGAGACGGCAGTAGACGGGAGAAACTTTCATAAAGGTCAAAATGGCTGGTGTAAAAAAAAAAAAAACTCTCAGAGCAGAGCTCATGTTTTGTTGTTGTGCGACATTTCAGGATGCCACCAATCCTTCAGGGAGAGAGAGTGAGAGACTGTCATTGTGTTACAGTACTGTAGTTGTTGTCATTCCAGAGTCGCTGGCAGGCTGAGCAGTCTGACCTCAGTGCTGTGAGAGAAAAAGGCTCGAGGTTTATGGAGGAAACGTGGACGAATGAGAAGAGCCTCAACATTTTATTTCAAATACTGTGCAGCAGAAACAACTAGTCGATCAACAGAAAAATTATCGCCGACTATTTTACTCGTCGACTAAGTCGACTAACACTTGTACGATTTTGTCGACAAATCGATTACTTGATTTAACCGACTGTTTCTCCACAAAGACTCGCACAAAAGCACCACTTTATAGCTTGAATCTTGAATCGGAAATAAGTCATTAAAGAAAACACCAATCGGATTGTGAAATCTGAGTCGATTAAGACTAAAACAACCTATTTTTTTCCCTTCTTTTCTCTGTCATTTATAATTTAAATATTTCTAGGTGTTTGACTTCTGGTCGAACAAAAACCAGACATTTGAAGAGGTCATCTTGGACTCATCTTGGAAGTCGCGATGGGCATTCATTCTCAATTTTTTACGACATGAGATTGATCACTTTATCAAGCTCACCTATCAAAGCGTTACATCTTCATACGTACATATCTTCATATGTTCATCTCTTCCTTTAAGTCATCTGAGACTGAAGCACTTTGTTTGTGTGGAGATTTAGCCCCCCCCCCCCACTGTGGAATGTAAGAGAGGTAACGATGTAGCTCACATTTCAGCAGGAAAACAGGAAGTGTGCAGACATCTCACTTTTGCTTGGGCCCATTGTGTGTTAGCCTGAGCCTCTACTGGCCCAAGTCCAAGAGGGAAATACGTGGCCCTTACCAGCTGAGACTGGAGTCTCTGATGAAAGACTATTTAAATGCTCTTGTTACGGCGTGTTGTTTACGCCACCCAAGGACGCAGTATTAAAGAGCAAAGGTTCCGGTGTTGACCATAAAAATGTTGCAAGAATTCTGCCGCTTTGGCAAATAACACATTAGTGCAGTTTAAGGACAGAAAAGCAGTCCGCCATCGCACTAAATAATTCATTTCTGGCCACTGGATGTTTCTGGAACCTTTTTTCAGAAGTCTGGTCTGCAACACAGGACATGAGGAGAAGGAGAAGTCTTGTTTTCCACATTCCAATAAATCTCATGGGAGATACGCACCTACCAGAACAACACTGCCTGTGGAAGAGATCACCATCATACAGCACATCAACGGATATGTCCATTGTCCACATGTGCACACAGTGTCCACGGGTTTTCAGTAGCTGGTTGCATTTAAAGAATTTTAAATCTGGTCTTGCACTCATTGCGCGAAGAGTGCAACCGATTTCTATGAACACACTCCCATGTGGTTGGAACTGGCTCTCTGGAGCATGCGGGAAATATGTTTGTCATACATGATGCGATGATGCCGGAGCGCGTCTGGGTCCGGCCTCGTGTCTGTGTGGAGCAAACAGACAGCTGTCTGGCTCCATAAGTCGTTTGCTAGCGCAGTGAGTGATATCGATCGGCTCTCTTCTCCCACGATCACTTTGTGTTCCTTCTCCTGCTACACTCTTGTCACTGAGCTCCCTCTGTGCCAGCTGGATGTGGACAGTAACACGGTGTTCGTGTCGTCTGGTTTTCTTGGTGGGCTTTTGCTTTTAGATTTGTCAGAACTGGCCCAAGGCTGGATAGGATCAGAAGAGCTTATCAGAGGTCCTCAGCCGTGGCTGCTTCTCCTATAACTCTTATGTTAGTATTCATGAGAGGAATGCTGGCCAGACGGACATTATACCGACCATGACGTTACTGCATGGTCTGCTGACTTATTTTCAGAATACACAAGTGTCATTTATGTCATGAAACGGCTCCATGTAGGTTTTCACATACGAGGAACTTGCCCTGTCAGTCACAACAAACATAATAAGAGAAAAGAAAAAAACAATATCTGTATCTGTTAGCCATTGTTGCTAGCACCGCTTATGCTAACTACACAATTCTTCCCCAGCTTATTGCAAACAAATCACTTCCTGTTCCTGTGTGTCTAAGGATTTTCTACTGAAAAAAAAAATACAATCCCAGACACCAAGTAAACAAAACTTGCATTAATTGATGTTTTCACCACTTGCGATACTGACATATTGCCATGTTAAGTTGACATAAGTTAAAACCAAAACAACGAGCTAAAAGATGCTACAACCCTCTGTAGAGCTGAGAGGAACTGTGAGTGAGGTGGTAATTCTCTGTCACTACGAGTGACACCTATCATGCAAATTCATTAGATCCTTTACTAACATTGCAGATATTATAACTGCTTTAAGCTGTAGTCGATGCAGTACTGACATGGTCATTTGAATGAAAATTTGCCTCAGAAGTTTTATCTTCATCTCGGAAACATTTCAAGTTCAAGGCTCACTCACCAGCTTTTTTGTATGCAGTATCTTCCTCTATCTTACCATGTACGACGACCTGACATCCATATTTTGAAGGGTCATCATATTTGTTACTGTTAAAGTTAGCTACTTGGGTCACGGGATGACAACTGAGGCATCTCTGTGGCCACTGAGTGAACTCTTTCTGGTGAAGAAGATCAGAGGAAAAACTTGTTTTCGATACCTGACGTCCCTTTTGTTTCTTCCGGTTATAGTGTCAGACGCGTATGTATTCCCTGGTGCATGTAGTGTATCTAATGATAGAGATACAAACAGATGAGATGCATAAAGAAGAAACAATCTATGAGAAGTTGGGTACAAAATAAATAAAACTATGATAAATCCAGACCAGAGCTGCTGACGCTAGGGCCCCGCAGGAATTCATTCAGGTATCAGCACAGAGGGAAGTGTGTTAATTAGTCCATATGGAACAGCATGCTAGCTTGCTACTCATTAGTCTAATTGAAGGAGGGGAGGACAGGCCTGCCAGGTCGAAGCTTGGTTTCAAGACATGAAAAATAGACGTGACTGATTGATTGATTTTTAAAGCTAAGGCCAGTATTGAGATTTGAGGGATAATACAATATATCAGTCTATAATTTAGTCAATACATTTATTTACATAAATTATTTCTAAATTACCATAAAACCACGTCTCGCTGACTCAGACCCAGCGATGTCGGCCATCAATACCGCTGAGTCAGAGCACAGTCAGAATGAAGAACGATGGCCATGACTCGTGTTGCTTTAACGGTCTGCAAACACAAATACAAATGGTAGAGTGAGGCGCAATAAGGTAAAAACAATGGCTGGTGTTTTTAACAACGCACTATTATTCAATACTTTAAATATAAATTTGACAGCCTCTATTTCTGTCCTAATCTCAGAGGTGTCTCTTCAAATAATCGATCTCTGACCTTCATATTCAGTCATCGGAGAGCAGAGGACCCGCAGGGAGACATGGCGCTCTGCTCTCCGTATATATTTGAACTGGTCCACTGCAGACTGAGACCATGTGATGGAGCCTTTAATCATTCTTTTCCAGGCCCCGCTATAACCTCCACCTAAAATAGAACAACGCGCTCCATTAATCAGCGGCTGATCTAAATTGTGCGGCTGCAGGCCATCTTCTTCTGTGAGATTAGGTTCCCCGTTCTTGTCCTCTCACTCCTTCCCCTACTTTTTTTTTTGTCACCATTTCCTTCCACACACTTATAAATGATCCTATTGTCTTCATCAATCCCTCCTCTCCAGCCTCTTCCTCAGCCTTCTTTTCCCTAATCCTCAACTTTCGCTCTTTGTATCCGTCTCGCTAAATCCTGGTCTCTCTGTCTGCACTCGTCACTTATTTGTTCATCTCTTTCTCGATCTCATTCTGATTTCTAGACCTCCACTTAGCGGCGGAGCTGGGAAAGACTCTGCTGGAGAGGAACAAAGAGCTGGAGGATTCCCTGCAGCAGATGTACATCACTAATGAAGAGCAAGTGCAAGAGATCGAGGTACGAAAGATGGATCGCTGTCAAGAGTTCTATTTATCTCACTCATTAACCTGAGCCATGAAGTGAATTCATAGATAAAGTACAGTTAAAGGGTGGGTCCATTGTTATTATTTTAGTTTTTCCTCATTCTGTAGCTTTCAAGTGAAGTGCCTTATGTATACAAATCCTAACATTCAAACTTTGGACGCAGTACACATGTTTAGTGTTATTTTCCCAAGCCCTTCGGAAAAAATAGAAAAGATATTTGGGAATGTTCCTTTGAAGACAGTGAGTTACCGTATTTCATATCTATCGTCATATTTTCTCAATTTGAATGTAGTTTTATGTGGAGGTGCACATGATTTGGTTATATTAAGACAAATTACAACTTTGAAAATGTTGAAGTTTAAAGTTTCTTTTGAAACGGCAGTTAACTGAGACCTGGACTTCTAAGGTTGTCCTTCCTGTGTATGGATATGAGGGAAATGTGTTTGTGTTAACAAGCACTCGTCAACTTGTCTGTCCCGTAGTACCTGTCCAAGCAGCTGGAGGTTCTTCGGGACATGAACGAGCAGCACGCCAAAGTGTACGAGCAGCTGGACGGGACCGCCAGAGAGCTGGAGCGCACCAACCACACACTGGTGATGGACAGCCGGGGCTCACAACAAAAGATAGAGACGTGAGTGGGACTGCAGGTTTTTCTTGCCCTCCGCTCCTTCACCCTCCTCCCTCTCGTACCCTTTTTAACACCTTCTCTTCCTCCTGGACCAGGTTAACAGGGACCATCGATAATTTGCAGAACCAGGTGGATTCTCTCTCGGGCCAGGTGGAGCAGCTACGCTCCATGGAGCAGCTCCGAGTCAGGAGGGAGAAGAGGGAGCGACGCAAGACCATCCACTCCTTCCCTTGCCTGAAGGAGCTTTGCACGGCACCCAGGTACTTGTCATTTCCTTGTCTTTTGTTGTTTTTTTTTAAAGGAAAAAAAAAAAGAAGAGCAGGTGGCAAGTCATCTTCACAACAATGGAAAAAACACTGCCTGTGATCTGTCGTTTTGTTTTTGTCAGGTATGAGGACGAGTTTGTGGTGGGCAGGGCCGAGAGCTTCACCGTGGATGTGAAGCGTCCACCGTTCGAAGAGGAGAACCAGCATCTGAGGGAGGCGGTGTCGGCCCTGAGAGCGGCCGCCCGGACCGAGAGGGGTCGTAGGGAGGGGGTGGAGAGGGAGTGCAACCTCCTCGTCGGAGAGTTCTCCCGCCTGCAGACACGGGTGCAGGTGGGCACATTTTGAGATTTTTGGGCTGTTATCAGACTGGAGAGAAAACATCCAAAATACTCATTACGGTGTTTATTTTTCTACTTTGTCCATTTCTCTAGATTTCTCCTAAATTCACCAAAAGTTAACATTAGACCTCATTGGCATAATTAAACCTAACATTTCTGAAAACTTGTAATTCAAAAAACAATTGTCTTCATGTAGATAATCAACTGGGGAAGAGTCATCAATTACTTACTTTTTGGTGTCACCCCTAATGTATAATACACCCTTGAAGAATATACAGATACATTTTTTTTATCAGATAATTATATTAAGCGACAATGTTTTGATCGTCTTTGCTTTCAGGATGCTGAGAGCTGCCAGGTGCGGGTACGGGAGCTGGAGGTGGAGCTACAGGAGCTGCAGCAGCTGCGCCGCGCTCGGACTTACCTGCTGAGCAGCGAGGACGACGGCGTGGCCCTGACCCAGACGGTCCTCAACAGCACTCCGGAGACCGACACTTTCCTGGAGGTCGAGGTCGGGGAGACGGGAGGGGGCGTGAGGGAGGCGGCCGAAGGCGGCTGCGGCATCGGAGGGGAGGCTCTCCCAGAGTCCAGCCCGGTGAGGAAGAGCTGCAGCGACACGGCGCTCAACGCCATCGTGGCCCGCGACGCCTCCGGCCGCCGGAGGGGCAGCTACGCCCTCCACGCCAACAGCGTGAGGAAGAGGGGGATGTCCATCCTCCGGGAGGTGGACGAGCAGTACCACGCCTTGCTGGAGAAGTACGAGGAGTTGCTGGGGAAGTGTCGCCGCCACGAGGAGAACCTGTGTCACGCCGGCGTCCAGACCTCCAGGCCCGTCTCCCGAGACCCGTCCATGAAAGACTGCGCCATGGGCCCCACCCCGGCACCTCCGCCTACCCCCACCCAGTCGCCCTCCACCCCCGAGGCCATCGAGAGCATCAGCAAGCAGGTGGAGGCGGTGGACAAGAGGCTGGGACAGAGCACTCCAGAGTACAAAGCGCTTTTTAAAGAGATCTTCTCTCGTATCCAGAAGACCAAGATGGACATCAAAGCTACCAAAGCTGCTAAGGCCAGCAAATCTGGCAAGTCTAGTAAACAGTAAATGGTCCACTGGTTGGCTCCGTAGAGGACGATAACGCGTTATCTCAGTGTTAAGTGCTGGAGGTTGTGAACAGGGGCTGGGTGTAAACAGTCTTACAGAGGGTGCTAGCTCGAGTACAGCTCAGTTCAGTTGGAGCACGCGTCGCCGTCCAACCGTACACCAGAATCTGATTTGCATGTGATCAATTCGAAAAGCTTTGCAGAATTCAGTCCTACTTATATGAAACTTGAATGACATTTAGTTCAGCACTAGATTGAGTTCATACTCTCTTACTCAGCGTTCCTACTGGTTTCAGTGCCTGACTACTGTCGCCATCTACCACAATAATAACACAGTAATAGCAGTATGCCTCTCATGAGCCTCACAAGTGCACTAAATGTCAAAGCTTCACAAAGTAACTCTCTCTGATGAAATCTAAGTATTATATTAACATGAATCTGTATCTTTTACGTTGCTTATAATGGACTCTACTAACATTTGCATAGTTACAGTTAGAAAGACAAAGATGGATCCTCTCAGGCCACAGTGCTGTCTGTCTCAAGGATATTTAACTCGAGGTGCCAATAGTTCTCCTCTCGTGTCGCTTGTCACTATACAAGTGGACAGTGCTTTAAATTTAAAGACGCCTTTAGTGTGGACGACATCGCTGTCTAGCACTGGTCTCTGTGTGTGACCTCACCACCGGTTCGTCGTGTGCCTCGCCCGTTTATCTAGAGATTTTGGAGGACTAGCTTTCTTCCTGTCAGTTTGTTCCAAACATTGATGCCACCTTCCTGTCCGTACGGTGAATTAAAAAACTACAGCCAGCAGCCGGTTATCCTAGCTTAGCATAAAGACTGGAAACGGGGGGAGACAGCTAGCCCGGCTCTGTTGACAATGACATGTGGTTTTGCTTGGGTATAGTATGTTTTTACTTAAATTAACTTAACAAGATGTGGTGATAAGGAAGCTTTAGAGTCAGATCTTGTTAGCTTTGAACATAGCCAGGCTAGCTGGTTACCCCTGTTTTCTGTCTTTAGCTCAGCAAGCTAACTGACTGTTACCAGAGGCTTCATATCGAGCTAACTCACTAGAGTGGTGTCGATATTAAGAAAGCAGATAAATATATTTCCCAAAACGTTCAACTATGTTGAACTCGTGTTTAGGCTTGCCACGATAATCACTTTTCTAGGACAATATATTGCCGTCATTATATTACACGTTCTATTCCAGTGATGTAATATAATAGCATAATAATGCAAGTATACCCTTTCAAACAGCAATGACCTCTTAATTATTTAGAATTTTCAGTCATTTAAATTGGAATGTGACAAAAAAAACCAATATATTCTAAATAAATAAAACAAAAATCAAATAAAACCACAAGACCAAAACGATGAAATAAAATGGACTCTCACTGTTAACAATGTGCAACGTTTTGTGCGCATTGTCCGAGTCTTATACCGGGAGGGAACCCTGCAGTTTATTCTGGCATCATGCTGGCTAACATGTTAGTGACATTCTTATGTCAACAAACACGCATGTACACACGTCAACGATCAACATCGAGGTCACCAAAAATATTCTTTTCTAAGGTCTTGTCCATATATTGTACAATAACTCGATTGCGTAAAAATTCTCGATGGCATGTCTGTATATCGTACGATACGATGACTCCAACAAATATTGAGGTCATGTCCATATGTCGTACGATAAGTCAATAATGTAATCATCGTGACGGGCCTACTAGTGAGGACTACTTTTACCACTTGTGCTTGCATTCAAAGTGCTCACATTTCTAAAATGCATACCTTCCCCATCTATGTGTTAAAGTCACTGAGTGCTGAAGATTGTCTTCAACTGAGCCCAACAGTATCATAGTTCTGTGAGATACAAGAAGCATTGTTTATTAATAATAGTGAGTGATATCCACAGTATAGAATATAGTTTAGAACCAATTGTACCGGTTGTTGTTTTGAATGTGTAAGACACTAAATGCTAAAACGCTGCTGTCTTGCAAAGGACAATCTCTGCAGATTGTTATTTTCACTATGCATTACGGACACTCGTCATACAGAATATACAAATCTTTAAGGTCGTGCATCATATGCAGTGTAAGCATTTTTGTTATTTGGGGGGAGGGAACAGTTGGTTGTCATTGGGATGGAAAAAGATGTGGACCCTTTTTCAGAGAAAATGGTCCAGTGGCGGAATTATAATTCTTAGGAGCTTTTTTAGATATTTCTATTAGAATATGTTCCCTTTAGTTATAGCTAGACAGACCGACTGTACAGCAGAACTGCAACCAGTAAAAGGCTTCAAACAAGGACTGTGTCCAACACCAAACTATTAAACTAACCTGCAAACGTATTGCACCCTTTCTCACAATATACGGTACATATGCCTTTTTCTCTGGGTAACCTGCCATGTGTAAACCTGTTGTTGTATTGAATGTGATTACAGCTCGCTCATTTCATATCTGACTCTTCAGCAAAGTTGAAGACATAGCCGAGCTCGAAACCTTTTCACACGTGTCACAGCCGACACCCGAGGGACCTACGCTCCTGTTTGTGGCTAATGTGTTTAAAAAGAGCGAAGGATGTATGAAAGCCTGCAACCTGGTACTCGAATCCTGCTTCCCCCCCCCCCCCCCCGATGAAACAAAGGGTTATTGATTATTGGACTATTGGTATGGAGTGCATTTGAGGTCAACGCTCATGTCTTTTAGAGAGATTCACGCGTACGGAGGGAGTAGTGTGTGTTAGCGGAGACGAAACAAGGCCAAACCAGAGCCTCTGAAAGGCTCCTGAGGTGTCTTTACTGTAACGTCCTACCGATTGCACTTGAACATGTTTGACGCCTCATCTTTTGTATGTTTAGGATAGCTAATATAAAATTGTACCTGTGTATTTATTTGCGTTTGAATGTTTACAAATATATTTCGTTTTTTTTTACTTTTTCAGTGCCTATACGTGAATGTCACTAACAAATTGTCAGAATAAACCTGTTTTATTGGCATTACTTCTATTATCCAGTTCATATTGTGTGCATTATTATTTAAGATACTGGCATTAAAATTTAGCCTCCTCTGGTCATTACTGAACTAAGACCTACTTTACCCTGTTAATAAAGCATTAAGTGAATCCTGTGTTGTATGTATACTGATACTCGGGGTCATCTTCAGAAAACGTCGGCTTTTCCAGCAACATGTAATTAGTTTAAGCAAATTCATTTAGATTAGAATCCACCTTCTGCAGTGACCGCCATACTCGCACGCACATTTTCCATATTTTACTTTTAATCCAGCGAGAATAAAGAGATTGGAATTGTCTTTCACACGGTTTGTTACTAAAGCATTGCTCTCCAAACTTTGTGAAACAAAAAAATAATAATAGATACAAATTTACTGAATTGTTATTCATTAAAATAATCAATACTATATCGGCATAACGTGACAGATACCTGATCCAGCTGTTTGAGTCAGTATCTGGTTGATATCAGATGGCTCGCTGACGACAGTTATCTTTTGCTGCTGGATGCTCGATATATATTAACAGTTGTGATGCATTTACTTGCCATAAAACCTTGAATTGCAGCTGTGTTTGAAAGGTGCTGTGACACTAAATAAACCACCTTGCCTAAAGTTCTTGAGGCACTTCAGACGAGCCAACTCACTGTATATGTTCAGGCTTCATCAGTGCTTGTCTCTTGATTTATACGTCAAACTATTTATTATTGCAGCCCCAACAATTGGATGAATCTCACACATATAAAGTACAGGACGTCCACGTTAGTAGACTTTATTATTAAATAAGAGCATTACATGTTAGAATATTATCTCTGAAAGCACAAAAAAATAAATATATGACATGAGTTAAATGAAAAAATAAAGAAAAACTTGTTTTTGAGAATTGCATACAATACTGCAATAAAGCTACCAAACATGACAAATGCTGTGACACTGATCACCTTCAGGTCAATCAGTCTGATGGTCCTGAGAGCAAGTTGTTTCTACAATCAACACGTAAGGAAACTGTTACCTTCACCATGGAGGACGATGACATACTAATAAATGCACACAAAATATCTATAAATACAGAATCAAATGTTGAAATAAATATGGGATGAGGTTAGTAGGTATTTCCTACCTTATTACCGTACAATCACAGAAGTATATAAATGAATGTAGGTGGAAAAAAAATGTAGAAATAATTCTACAATATTTATTTATGTCTTGTTTAATACAAACTTTTATTAATTTTTGCATTAATTTCAGCATTTATCAATTTTTTTTAATTTAATTATCCCTGTTTATATGTATGTCTTTATCCGATCTTCAAAGTATGCAGGGGTAAAAACATAACTGAATGTTTCCTATTGTAAGAATTTCTACAAAACACCCGGTGTTAGCAGTCAATCCGACCGCGTGGCCTAATGGATAAGGCGTCTGACTTCGGATCAGAAGATTGAGGGTTCGAGTCCCTTCGTGGTCGTCTTTTACTCTCAGGGCGAGAGTTTTTTAATGTGATTGTATCCTTTGGTTGTATCTGGTGGCTAACGTTAAAGTCAAACCAATAGGTTGAACCTAAACGTTTTGAGGCTCGTACATTGTATACTAGACTAGTGTTATCATTCATAACGTGCATTAAAATAACAACTGTTGTTACCAACACTACTGCCATCAACGACATGCATTAAGATAGCGTTAACAACTCTTGTTAGCTAACGTTATAGTCAAGGTAGCTAACCTAGCCAGCGAATGTAATTATTAAGGAAACAGCAGCTGATCTGTATGCATGTGAGATTTGAGTTTCCATCTGTCTTTCCATCTGTCTTTCCATACATTCACCGGAGCAGAGTGGCGCAGCGGAAGCGTGCTGGGCCCATAACCCAGAGGTCGATGGATCGAAACCATCCTCTGCTATGTTTTTCTCTCTGAATGAGACTCCCTAATGCCGTTTCTACATTACATCCTGTTTACTTATCAATTTTTATGTATGTTAACGCATTAATTTATTTCAGCATTATTTCATTCTTTATTTCTGTATGTTTACATTTATTTATTTATTGATATTTAATTCATTTCCCGTCCTCCATAGAAAATGACCAAAATCGAGACCTATACACGAGTTTAAGTTTGTGCAATCACGGCTATCCCCCACCCCCCCTGATACCTAAATATATAAGATCACAATATTTAGTTGACAACTATTTATTCAAAACAATTATTACTAGTTTGTATGTTTCTGGTCTTTAGTGACAAAAATGTTTCTACTTACTTTTACTGTACAGGAAATTAAAAGACAATATAACTAAGGCTGTACATATAAACTATACGTGTTGACAATACAATCATGGGAGGTAGAAACGTAACAGTCAATCAGTCAAAATCCACCCGTCTGCTCTTCTTGGTAGCTGAATTCATCTTCTTCTGTTTGAGTCGCTCCTTGTTCCCCTTCTCTAACCTGCATGAAAACACATTTCACATCAGAGACACACAGAGTTACACAGTTCATAAATCAAGGTGGATATGAATCTGTGTGCTCTGCCGCTGGGTAAAGTACCTGGCTGCCCTTAGGGCCACATCCTCTGCTGTTGGTTCATGCGGCTTCTCGCTGGCCTCGGTCAGGATGGCAGAAATCTTCTGGATACAATCAGAAAGGTTTCTGTGCTGACTCCGGCTCAGCTCGGAGGTCACCAGCAGCTCCCCGGCCTTGTTGATGCGGTTTTTGTTCTGCGCCAGGAAGCAGGAAAATGTGAACGGTTGGTTTTAAACGGTTACAGATTCACAGCAAAAATCTGCTAATTGGGAGGTCACTCAAAAAACTAATTGTGCTGCTTTACTGTTGCACATGTAATGATCCCTTTGGAGAAAACAAAAGATCAAGTATAGGGGCATAACTTATATTTGGGAACTACAATACTGAGAAAAAAAACAGACCTTTTCAAAGATATTCTGTCGAACATCTTCTGGGATCCAGTCGGCTGTCTGCACGTGGAATCGAACCTCTGCTTTTGTGCTGACTGCGGATAGAGATGTCATTACACAAAAGGAACTTACTGTAACAGATTCAACTGTGGCAAATATGTGTTTAACAAAGAAGTTCAACTTTAAGAACCTTTATTGACATGCTGGCCACCAGGACCACTGCTTCTGCTGTAAGATACCGTCAGGCGGTCTAAGAACCAAAAAAGAGCAAATACATTATTGTTGAAGAATAGAATGACAATACTTTATTTTTATGCTTGAAAATATATTTGTATATTTACCCACTGGAATGTGCACGTGGGCGTCCTGGAAAACGTAGGAAATAAAACATGCTGAGCATCATTGACATTAAGTCCATTGTACTGTCAAAGACGTCATCAGACTACGACACAGTACTTTTACACTGTTTTATGAATTTTCATTTGTTGGCTTAGAACTGCTCCCGTCTAAAGTCAGCACACCCTGCCATCATCAACACACCGTTCGCTCCTCCGTCCTGAGCCTGAACACTTGACTAACCTGCGTAGAGTCTGTCCCTCGTGTCCCGTAACCAACATTCTGCTGCAAAGTGTTGTTAATGTCTCTTATTAAGACATTCCTTAGTTTTCCGTGCTGTGGAATCACATGTTCTCCAGCACGACGACATAGTAAATAACAACGTCGTGCTATGTGGGCCGCCATGTTGGACTGACGTCGGTATGACTAGTTGGGTAATGTAGCTAGCTGCTCAAAGCTGAGCAACGATTCCGATTTTCGGGTAGGTTCTTGAGAGGCCATTAACCTGCATGCTGTTTGGACACACAGCCTTTACCTTTGTGGTGGAGGGTGCAAAAACAGCATAAAGACAGGTTCCACCGAGATTTGAACTCGGATCGCTGGATTCAGAGTCCAGAGTGCTAACCATTACACCATGGAACCTTAAATGGGCTTTTATAACAGTTAGAAATATAAAGATAAACATAACACGGAACTAACGACATTAATAACGGAGATTTAATTTTATGAGCAGTAGCCTACCATGACGACATTTGTTCAGCAAACTAGACAGCAAATTGTAATGACAGAAGAAAAATATACTAGCTAGCTTGCTATTGTGCAACACCAGTGAAAGATTAATATTGAATTAATATTCTTTCACTGGTTACAGCGAGGGGCTCATTTGGCCCGGGTCCGATTTGGACCAGTTCATGAAGCGAATCCTTTACTCAAAACCAACTACATAAATATCTCAAATCAAGCTGACCAACATCTAGATTGCTCTATTAATAATATGTGTAATTTATTCAAGACTTAAAATCTACAGTTACGCTGGAGAGCATAAATGCGTAGTTTGTGTAAAATCCCAGGTGCATTTATATCCAACAGTGGACTCTGCAAGTAACAATAAAATCCTCTATTAAGAAAAACAGTCCTTTCAGCAGCTCCCTGGGTTCTAATCCCAACCATCTAACAAAAGGCAAAACATTATCTTAAAAAAAGAAAGGTCATTACAGCCTATATACTGAATAGAATGAAAAATAAATGTAACCATGAAAAGTATCAAACAGTTTTTTATTAAATGAAATCCATTTACAAGGATTTTATAACATCACATGTATGACATGTACAACATCACATGTATAACACATGTTTAGGCCTGTTCAGTGGGGATGCGGACAGTGACACGCCTCCTGGAGCTTCCCCTGTCTGCTGCCAGGTTGAACCACCTAATTGCGTGTTTCAGAATCTCATCATCTGTGGCATCACACGAGACATGATTCTTTCTGACGGCATCTGTAATCACACAAAATCTCATGAAGCAACATATAGCAGACATGCAGTCTAAAAGCTAGTGGCTGTCTGACATTTAAAAGGTTTGCTATGCTATATTCAGAGCTAATATACCATTATCTATGTAAAGATATAGTCAAGTAATATCTACCCGAGCAGAGAATTAAGTTGCATTTCAAATATTGAATTTAGCACCTTTAAGGAGATCAGGGAAACATGCTAATTTGTAAGTTTGAACACCTCTGGGTGACTTCAAATTGTTTTCATTAAATATTAGTTACTTACGCAGGAGCAAAGTCTTCGACTCCATCTGGCTGAAGGACTTTTTCCCATTTACCCCTTTCCAGTTGATTCTCTTCCCAACATCATCACTGAACATGCGGGCAAGGATGTTCCGTGTAACATGTTTGGTGTCATGTCCTCCGATGGTTGCCAGGGAGGAAATCTAACATGGATCAAAAAAGTACTGTTAACATCCGATACTTTACAGAATGGTTTTTAAAATACATTTTCATCAAACAGGGTATTATCCAGTGTTAATTACATATAATATAGAATAGTTAAAATCAAGATTGATTGAGATGCTTAATAAAAACAAGAACTCACCACACTCTTCTTCAGCTGAGAGTTTAAGGGATCTTTAAGGCGGTCCTCAAAAAGCACCACTTCCTCCAGTGAGTTCAACGGGAACTGTTCTGGGTCGGTCACTTCCACTTCTTGGCCAGTTGGGTGTAGCATGTTGGTGAGATAGTTTACTCTGGTAATCAATAGGTCTTGCTGGTGTTTCATGTTCTCCAGTAAGCTCATAATATGAGCTTCAGCAGCTAAAAAAACAACAACACTAGAGTAAGGTTTTAAAATTATCTGGACAACTGATTAACACAGATTTCACTAGAAATATGGAAACAGGATACAGTTTTTTTTAACTGTAAGCAGCAATGAAAGGTTACGCGAAGAAAACTGCAAAGAATCACAAAATATCTCTTCTTACATTCTAGCTCAAACTGACTCACTTTAAAATATTCAATAATACAATTCCAGTAATGCAAACCTAATCATCATATTCGCTTGGATTCAATGCGGCAGTGCGTGTGTTGCATGTAATATACAATCGTTAACGTTTTAAAAAGTGAAATTATTAAAGAGGTTCAATTTGAATCTCATAGCCGTTTGAGTTATTGCTCACCAGAGCAGACAATGGTGTCTGATCCACACCGCCCCTCTCGCCAAGTAGGTCTGTACACCTGGCTGGCAGAAGGCGTTTGCTCTCCTGCTGGTCTTCTACTTTCCAACGGTGGAGGTGATGGAGAGAGTGGAAGAGGTGGAGGAGGGGCAACTGTGCTGCTAGTGGTTAGACCTCTGGCTTTCTTTTTTGGAGGATTTTTCTTCTCATTGTCGTCATCAGAGTCCCCGAAGATATGACTAAAGTGGGTCAGAAAAATAATACTCATTTGTCGTACTAGAACACTGGATGACAGACGCTTTTTTGAAAGTGACGGTAAAAACGTTGGTAAAATGTATATGTATTTACTCACATCTGCTTTGGCTCTCTCTTTATTTGAATTGCCTCTTCTGACTGTAGATCAGATGTGTTGCAAGATTTCTTCAAACCGTGTCGTGTCTCCAAGCAATTACCTAAAATTGAAGTCAAATAAACAGTATGAAAAAGAATGTACAGAATTATAAACGGAACAATGTGATTAAAATGTTTCCCCCTATACAACAAGGTAAATGATTTTTGATATGTTTAAAACTGCCAATTGTTAGAATAAGAATATTAAGAGAATTAGCATACCACATGATTTAATTACTCTGACATCATACATCTTCCAGTCAGGTCCAGGTTTGACTTCCATGCCCCCGTCCTCACGAAAGACTACTCCAGTTGCAGCGTCTCGACAAGTTGGCTCGTCTGTGCAATTTAGACTTTCTTCAAAAAACTCTCCGACATCTTGGTGTTCCCTCTCTAGTGTCCGTTGAAAGGCAGTCAGATTTGAGCAGTTATCCCTCATTTCTGAAAGTCTTTCAACTTTTTGACGGGCCCTCCGTGTTACGGTGGAGCTGGAGACGGCCCCCGTCTTTCTATTCATTTTATCTAAAAGAAATATTTCAGAAACAAAACAAAACTGATTGCAACCATTGTTTGTAATGTGCGTTTTCTTCAAAAACATACAATACTAATCTATACACTATACGATTGTATTTCACTGGATTCAAACAAATCTCGTCATTATAGCTGGAAGCAGAATCATTACAACTACAAGTGTTAAGTTAAACGGGTTATAATTCCCTCTCAAATGTCTCTTTAAGTTGCTGTGAAAACATTTCCCTCAAACTACTGTGTGTATTAAAGTTTCTTACCTGAACTGCAGGCCGTCTGTAGAGATCACGGATCTGTTACACGTTACCTCCTTCTCACAGTGCAGCGAGGTTAAAGCTCTGAGGACGACATAGATAGATAGATGTATACTTTATTCATCCCCAGGGGGAAATTTGTTACATTGCCAACATGTAAATCGTTAAATGAACCCAGAATAAACTAACTGCTATATAGAAAATATAGATTTGATTGACAATATGTAGGCAAATTATGACTAAACCACCGCACACAAACAAATTAAATGTACCTACGCACAGCACGCTAAGGTGACTCAAACAACACAATACGATATACATGCAGGAAGCCAACTCTACCACGTGGTCCCCCTTCATCACAGCATAAAGCCCCACAGCAGAAAATGGCCCATATTGATTTGTTTAAAAACAAAATAAACTACTAAATCTAATAAGCATGAGGAAAACAGTGGTCGGCTCCTCTGGCGTATTTGTTTAAAACTAAAAAGAAACAAATTATACAAAAATGAAGCTTTACACAAACATTTGATAGAACATGCAATGTAAACGTATTTATCGACCTCTCTAGACCGGACACCGTCCCCTCTAGCAGATAAAACACATTGTTAACCATTATCTCACACACTTTTGATTTATGACCTAAAAAGAATAAATCATGTTTATACAATTTCACTCTTAAAATCATGCTTTTAAACATATTTTAAACAGGAAAGAAAGAGAGCTTACCAAATCAGTCACCAAACAAAGGCTGGCCCCGAGCTGCTCTCTCAGGTTTGTCTGCCTACAGGAGGAAAGGCCCAGGTGAACTTCCCACCCCCTTTTATTGCCCCCTGTTGCTTGGGTCCTAATGGTAGGCTGTCTGCTGCCTGCAGTATTTGAAATGGGGCGGAAAAGGGTGCGTTCGATGTGCGGATCCGCCTTGTGTCCGCAGCGAGTCCGCTGTTTGATGGTGCGCGATCCGTGGGCGGCCCGTATCCTGTGCGCAATGGCCGAACTGAGTTGAGACAGTACGGCGGATCTGACGACCTGAGGGCGGATATGCCGACCTGAGGGCGGATCCGTGACGGAGTCGACTGCTATCTGTCTCAAGTGCAAGCACTCGATAGAAGTAGGAGACATATTTTAGTGGGATTTTGTTAATTCTTTCTCAGCTTTATACTTCTTCTTTATCGCAGTATAGTACACAAAAGTAGTGTATACAACTCATCAACATTTGCCACGAGGGGGCTTTGTTATTGGGTGCTTTAGAAAAGGGGAGAAACACCCGGAACTATATGTTCGGTGGTCTATGTTGCAATAGGGTACCATTAGCGGACGAACCCTGCTTGTTTTTATTTTCAAAACAAACCAGCTTTCTACACCTAGCTGCGTTTTATGTCACCTAAACCTCTGAGATTAATTTGTAACACAAGCTTCAAAGCGTTATGTTGATATATTACTAGCCAAAGAAAGGCAGTGTTTGTCACGCGGGATTAGCTATCATTCTCGGAATAGCTCTAAAGTATTTTTTAGCTAGGTGGCTAATCTAGTCACGCAATGGTAGGCTACAGCTAGCTAGATTCTGCTAGCTGACGTTAGCCGCATTAGCGACATTACCTAATGTTATTAAAGCTATGCGTAATGTTGAATTAGGTAACGTTAGCCGACACTTGCATTTTAACGTACATCCATCTAACCGTTAGCGTGTCGCTATCTTACACCGTTAGACTCAGATATTTTTGGCTAATTAAGCAACGCAGGAAATTGACGTTAGGATGTGACAACGATGGACAAAGTTCGTTGCCAGTCGGTGTAAAAGGTTAGCTTCTGCTTTTCCGGTGATGTCTTGCGTTACTTGAAGTGGTCATTGTTGCAGAAACCCCTATCCGCTCCACAGTGTTGAAGTGGTACACCACCGTCAGTGGGATATTTGGGCTCGTTTACCCGCGAGATGCCTGGAATCGTGGTGTTTGGTCGGCGGTGGGGGATCGCCAGTGACGACCTGGTTTTCCCCGGTTTCTTTGAACTGTTCGTCCGTGTAATCTGGTACGTTGGTTACCCATGTGAATGTCTTTGATTTTTCTGAGGGTTTGTTTTGCCAACTGACGTCCGGCTAGTCCGGCATAATGATGTCATTCATTGACTCTGCTCTTGTCCTTCTCTGACACTTTTTCCCCCTCCGCAGGTGGATTTGCACAATGGTCCTGTTCACTTATCACAAGGGCCATTTCGATTGTAATGGGAGAGGATTCCTTCACAGCTATCTGGTCGGACTGCTGGTTGTGCTGGCACTCATCATCCTGTCACTGTGTGCGATTGTCTACGTCAGTGCCCAAGGTAAAGCGGCTGTGGTTTGTTTATGGGCTCACCTGCCTTTCTAAAATTCAGTCAGCGTAAAATGTAAAGATGACTGAACCTTTTTGTAGGGGTGGAATCCGCAGGATCACAATGCATTCACATAACTTTGCACAAGTGCCATCCTTCATACCTAACACAGCTATACACTTGCGAAAGGCATACTTATCGTAAGCACAACTGTACGAAGGAAGGAAGGAAGGAAGGAAGGAAGGAGAAACCCCCTGCCTCTTGCTTATTAAGTGCACTCTGATGAAACATTAATATAACCAATTCTAACCATCAGTTTACCCCATCACCCGTTGCAACATCGCAATCTTCCTCTGTGTTGCAGCCCGTCGAGCATCATCTTTTAACAGATGCAAAGCACAGGTACATTTACGTTTGCCGATTGTTTCCCAGGTACCATTACAAACCTTGGCCCACGGCGCTCCATCCCTGCACTGGTGTACCTGCGAGCTCTCCTGTACATCCCCGAGCTGGTGTGGGCCTGTCTGGGAGCCGTCTGGGTGTCCGATGACAGCAAAGGCTGCGATCCTGCCACGGTGGGCGCCGTCATCACAGCAGTGGTTGCCAGGTAGGTCGTTTGGGGGTTCCCGAGTTCATAATTTTGTAATTTGTCGAAGACGCTTTTTGATTCAGCGTCTTTTTTTTCTCTGTTTTACAACAGCTGGATCATCCTGCTGTTCACTGGGTTGGGCGTGGTGTTTGTGTTCGACCCGCTGGGGAACCCCCGTCCTCCGCCCGCTGCCATGGAGCCGCTGGGAGTGAGAGACCTGCAGAGCAACGAAAGCACCCAGTTCCTCTCCACGGCTCGCTCCCTCGCCGTCAAGGTGTGGGAGAGCCGGCTGCGGCTGCTGTGCTGCTGTCTGCCGCAGGACGAAAGCCACCGAGCAGCCTTCTCCAGCATATCGCAGCTCTTCAGCGGGTTCTTCTCCGTAAGTCTGTCTGTCTGTCTGTCTGTCTGTGTCTCTCTCTGTGTCTCTGCATTAAGCATTAAGTCAGTGGACTTAGTATAATACATCAAGAAAGACTATAGCAAAGTGTGAAATATACAAGAACTGTCTAGTGGTGGTGTGTGATACTGCTTGCAAAACAAATTGTGAGATGCTGATTCTGGCCTGGTGTTTGTGATGCAGGACACAGACCTGGTCCCCAGTGACATAGCAGCTGGTTTGGCCCTGCTGCACCAGGAGCAGGATAAGATGGAGCAGAGTAGGGACCCGGACGTCGTGGTCGATCACAGCCCTTCCTCTCCCATCGTAAGTACAGAACTCTGTGGGTCATGTAGGTACAGCAGACCTAAAAGCAGCCAAGAATGTTCTCACTTGTTCGTCTTGTACCGTTCTAAAGGGAGAAGATTTGGAGGCGGAGTTGGGGAAAGCAGCTCACTGCATGCGGTTTGCCGCGGCAGCCTACGGCTGGCCCTTGTACGTTTACTCCAACCCCCTTTCTGGGCCCTGCAAACTCAGTGGAGACTGGTAAGATGTACTCTTTTATATTGTGTGCACAAATTAATAAATTGTGGCCACAGTATATGTATATTTTCTTTAGGCCTCTCCCGGGTTCCATAGGCCTACAAGTCCATTTCAGAGTCTGAGAAGAAAACTCACATTTTGATTCAAATCCAAACGTGTGCTTGTGTGCATCAGCTGCAGAAGTCGCGCAGCCGAGTACGACATCGTGGGAGGCGACCATCTCGGCTGTCACTTCTCATCCATCCTGCTCAGCACCGGGTTGCAGTACAGAGACTTCATCCACGTCAGCTTCCACAACCAGGTAGGACTTTCCCCCTAGTTGCCCCTGTTGGGTAAACTCCTGTGTTCAAAGTTTAGACTTTTTTTTTTTTAGATGTCAGCACCCGCCCAACAGTCACAGCGACTCCCGTATTATCTTTGTCGCAGATCTATGAGATCCCGTTCTACGTGGCTCTGGATCATAAGAGGGAGGCTGTTCTGGTGGCTGTGAGAGGAACGCTGTCACTGAAGGTGAGCTGGGACTTTTTTTGTGTAGATAATAGAAAACACTTAATTGTTTCAATTGTTTGCTTGTATATTATATTTCTAATTCTCTTCTTGTCAAAGACGGTTGATGTTCTTATTTGCTCCTTACTTGGTGACCACGAAAATAGACTTCTATCATCACACATTCCCTCTAGTAGTACACATCAAATCTGACTCGTAAACGAGGTTCTTTCCATTCGTGTGCATGAAAAAGGAATGCCATTATTTTTCTTAGTTTCTTCTGAACAACAGCTGTGCATTTGCAATTCTTGCAGTTATCCTCTCTCCCAGTTCCTCCTACTGTTCACAATCACTTCCCTTTTTGTACCGAGGGCTTGGGTCACTGATAGAATAGTGTTAAAGGAGACTGATGACATGTAGCGAATCCTCTAAGTTAGAATAGAGCTCGAAATAGAAAAAGAAGCGTGGTAAGGGAGTGACGTGTGTGTGTATAAGAGTCAACACACATCAATGTAGAGAGGTTTATTGTGGTAAATATTAGAATCTTTTCTGCTCTCATTCGTCCACAAGAAAACATTTGTCCCAACATCGATTCTGATCAGAGCTTTTCATTCAATAACCAAAATAAAAGTTCTCTACATGTAGCCTTTGACGCGAGGCCAATCAGTGTTCCAGTTTATTGTTACTGACACTCTGCGTCTGTCCTGCAGGATGTCCTAACAGACCTGTCTGCTGAATGTGAGAACCTGCCCATAGAAGGCGTGTCTGGAGCTTGCTACGCTCACAAGGTGAATGCACGTCTAAACCCGGCACCCTTCACCCGTCTTTAAGCGGAGAAGCTTTTTCCTGTGTAGCGTGTGCGTTTCAGTCGAGATTCACGCTGCTTTTTTCCCCTGCAGGGCATGTGCCAGGCGGCGAGTTACATCTACAAGAAGCTGGTCAACGACGGCATCCTGAACCAGGCTTTCTCCATCGCACCGGTAAGAAGTGTAACCGGGGTTAAAAGCTACATTTCACACGGTACAGACACACCACACAGCATGTCGTCCTCAAAAACGTCCTACACAGCACATTATGTACATCCTGTGCCCGGACTTATTTTCAAGAAATAACTTCAGCTTTTGCATCAGTAATGGATCACGAATAATCCTCTACATATGCATTGTGTTTCTGTGTTTTTCAGGAGTATAAACTGGTCATCACTGGTCACAGTCTGGGTGCCGGCACGGCCTCACTGCTGGCCATCCTCTTGCGCAATTCCTTCCCCACCCTGCAGTGCTACTCATTCTCTCCACCAGGGGGCCTCCTGAGGTAAGGAACGCTGTGCTGTGGATAGACCTCTTTTCATTTGTTCATAGACATGTATAACGATGACATGCTTATCAACACTGTGTTTTTAAATTGGTAAATTATCAGTGAAGTGAAATATGAAATGTTCACTTTAAGTATGATGTTTGATGATTGGACAAATCTAACTATGTGTTCTGTTCTGTATTTCCTGTAATTGCAGTAAAGCGTTGGCTGATTACTCCAAAGACTTTGTGGTGTCGGTGGTGCTGGGAAAGGATCTGGTTCCCAGGTAACACTGATGGCTTCATTTATTATGCTTAATGCTTCTTAGCCTTTTGAACACTTTGTTTAATCAAAGTGACAATGCATGATATAGACATATTGTGTGTTGATCCTTGCAGCAGTTTGGTTTATTGTGACGTTATTTACTGCGGATCACTGAAGGTTAAATATATGTTTTTGTGTGAGCAGCACTGCAACCTCTCGTCTCTTTGAAAGGCCAATATGAATGTGCCGCGGTGCACAGACTATTATAGACTACTGCGTGATGGAGACGCTATATTTGGCTCTGCCCTGTTATTACAGCCACAGAGAAGGAGAAAATGAGAGCAACTCACTCGCTCCTTTTGCTCAGTTTTTTTTTTTTTTTTTTTTGTTAAAGTTGTGTTTTGCCTTTGCAGTAGCCCCTCCTTCTTTTAATCTGTGCATCTTTTTCTCCAGATTGAGCATTCCCAATATGGAGGATCTGAAGCGAAAGATTCTTAAAATAGTTTCAAACTGCAATAAGCCCAAGGTAAGAACCAATCGAAGCAATGACGGTGGGCCGGCGGCTGTGCGAGTCTCTAAAGATGTTTCCCCCGTCTGTGTTTCAGTACCGCATCCTGCTGCAGGGGTGTTGGTACGAGCTCTTCGGAGGAGACCCGGAGGACTTCCCCACCGAGATGGACAACAGGAGGGAGGAGCTGCTGAGCCAGCCTCTGCTGGGGGAGGAGTCGCTGATGATTCGGCATTCATCATCCTATCAGAGCCTGGCGTCGGATGACTCGCCCGCCCGTACGGCCGCCCACTTACCTCTCTTCCTGCCCGGACGCATTCTGCACATCACAGAGGACGGGCCGTCGCGGAGGTTTGTACAGATGTAGAAGTGTTTGTGTGACTCTCGGTAATGCAGGTGTCCTTGTAAAGCCAACTTTTTTCCAGCACTCGCACTTAAACTTCTTTCAGCACTTCCGTTTCAACCACTTCTTCTGTAATTGTATTTGGTTTGCCACTTCAACGACGAGTGTTTCACAAGGATAATGCCACCACACCTATACAAACATATCGTTCTACCAGACCACCAGATGTGTGTCAATGTTGGGTGGAAAGAGGCCTTAGACTCTTTGAAAACATGAATTGGATGAGTTGGATTTGCCACCAATAATCCGTCTTTATCTCCTTTCCCCCCCCAGATCCTGTCTTTCCCAGGTGCGCTACCGTGCCGAATGGTCGACTGAAATGGCGTTCAGGAGTATTTTGATCAGTCCCAGGATGCTCGCAGATCACCTGCCCGACGCTGTGCTGCACGCACTCAAGAGTCTGAGCAGCGACAGCCCCTTCTCCCTCTGCCCGTCGTCTTTAAATGGCAACCAGCACAATGCCATCTGAAAGGCGTCGCAGAGGCCGACTCCACGATCGGTTAACATTTCGGGGCGCAAGAACTTTTCTTAAATTGCACTTTTAATTGTTTAATTCAAACCATTTGTTTTACTTCAACTCTCTGAGTTACTCCTTGAGCAACTTTATGCCATGATCTTTGAATGTGCGTTGTGCATAGTATATTTGACAGTGCTGCAGTTTTACTGTAACCAGTCCGTGTTCTACATTTTTATGTTTGTGCGAGTGCCGTCCGCCTGGTTAGAGGCTAGTCACTCAAAGTGTCAGCGGCTGTCTTCCTCATCTGTGGGGACGACTGAGGAGCAGTGGGATCCAGGGTGCGAGGATACAGGGGTAACTTTTTTTACCTCAATGTGGACTGAAAGCATTGTGTCTTCATCGTGCAGTAACTGTGGTTAGTCTGTCTTGTGTTTATCGTCTTGAAACATCAGGGTGAACAGTGCCTATGCATTACAGAAAAATAACAGAATTGCTTTTACGGAAGATGGCAGTGACGAGTGCATTGTGTTTACAGTTAATGTTCTGCATTTCAGTACAATGCAGTTTGAATAGTGCATGGTGTACTGCAAAAAAAAGATAGATGTAAAGGGTAAGAAAGATTGTACATTGTGTGGGATTCTGTTTACTTGCCATGGATATCACTTATTGTTTCAGGGAATGTATGATATTTAAGTTTAAATCAAATGATGCCTGCATAACTATTCCAAATTCTCAATCAATTGCAATGGACGCCTTGATGCAAATAAAAGCTCTTGCGAAGCACATGCTTTGATTTTTTTTCTTCTAAGTTTCTCAGCAACAGCCACCTGTTGAACCAAGTAAATGTATTTTTAAGGGACATTTTACAAGGCTGACAAATGGGATTCATCTCTTGCTTGAAGCCATACGAGCCAATGGAAGGGGTTGTAATAATTATGAAATGTCTCCAATGAATAGATCACTGAGGATTAGCTCCAGTTTTTCCTCTCTATCCTTCATCGGCCCTGTTTAGCATGTGACGTAACCGCGACGTCCCGTCACCAGCGCATGACATCTTCAAGGGATCCTCGTTCACTCCCAATTCTAAACTCGGACTATTCAGATCCCAGTGCAGATAGTCTGTACATTAGCAAAGTTGGCTCAACAAAATATGTCTACTTTTCGCTTTGAACGTAAGAAATCAAGTGGCGGAACAATATAACTACATTGTTTGTGCTGTAGAATGACAAGAAGGAAATATGTAGTAAGCCAGCGACTGAAATCAATTTGCGAGGTAAATAAATGTGACAAAAGTGGGACATTTAATTATTAGGGTTAGAGATACCACCCATGAGAGATACAGCTACAAAATAAACCAGGATATCTTTTAATCCGTTGTTGAAACGTTTTTTTCTCCGCCCCTTAAACGTCACATAAAAGCAGCTCTACAGCTGTATGAGCAAGAGGTCACATGAAATAAACAATATTCACTAACGGGCTGACAGTGTTCACACTCATCCGCTAAAGCGTGGTGCTGTAGCTTTTGTTTTTTCTTCTTCTGTATATCCGGTAACCTCTGAAATAAACGACAACCCGACGTTCTTTCTACAGTGTTTACTACTTTTCTGTGTCGTTTAACCGCGTTCATAGCAATCTTTCCGACGGCCCTTGAAGGCAGCAGCAGGAGCTCATCTGTTGGACACAAGGAAACTAATCAGCAGCCAAGTAAAGACTTTTCAGTCCTGTTAGCTGCGAGGCTAGCGAGCTTATAAAGTCAGCCGTCCGGACGACCACGGAATACAGACTTTTTTATGAAGTACACTGTCTTCTGTACAGTACACACCGTCCGAGCCATGTTTTAGGAACGCCGTTTCGTTGCACTAAAAGTAGCAAGGTGGACAGCCTTTGGCCGGCCGAAGCTTGCGGCTAGCTCATTAACGTTAGCTGGGGAACGAAGTGCAAGTGGAAGGCAAGAAAAATGGAGCTGGACGACGTAGTCCTGTATCAGGACGACTCGGGCAGCGCTACCATGATGTCCGAGCGGGTCTCGGGTCTGGCCGGCTCCATATACCGAGAGTTTGAGCGGCTCATCGAGCGATACGGAGAGGACGTGGTGAAGGAGCTGATGCCGCTGGTCGTCGCCGTGCTGGAAAACTTGGACTCGGTGTTCGCTGTCAACCAGGAGCACGAAGTGGAGCTGGAGCTGCTGAGGGAGGACAACGAGCAGCTCGTCACCCAGTACGAGCGGGAGAAGGCGCTGAGGAAACACACCGAGGAGGTGGGTCTCACTACGGAGCTGCCAAACTCATTTATAACCCGGGATTATGGATCAGAGGCTCGTATTATGCACTTTGGTATGATTAAACCCAATTCCAATATCTGGCAATACGCGGTGCTTATCGACTAATGTCACATATTATATCTCATTAAGCACCAATTATTACTTTTTTAATGAAATATAGCAACCATTCCTGGCATGCTTGAAGGCATCTTAAAAAGTTGTTGTTGATACTTGCCTCGGCCCACTATCGGTCATTTTGGCAGAGGCTAATTTAAGGAATAGCTACTTTAAACCCTGTTTTAAAGAAACACAGCTTGATGTGTTGGACTCTTTAGTTCCCTGTACCAGAGAGCAGCTGACAGTGTTATCACATCTGAAGCACATACTGTACTTGAGCTTCAGGTTCACACCACAATGGACACCAGCCAGTCCCTGGACACACAGTTCAGCACCACTGTAGCCTCACATCCTCAGATATATGCAAAACCAAATCGGGGATTTGTCTGATTTCTGCCGCCTCCCATTCAAATGTGAACCTTGGCGATCCTCTCATTTGATTTCCACCCAAATGACTCACTTATTGCCACGCTCGTCATTACTTCACCACTACAGGGTAGTCTGTGTTTGGACAGTGACACATTCACAGTGGTAGTCCCGGTGATGTTCTACTGCACTGTATGGAAGTCTGGGTGATGCTGTATACACCGTCTCCTGTTCCACAGCGGTCATCCAGTATTAGACTCTGAATGCACCACAACAGGCAGCCTGACGAGATGAAAGCTGTTAGATCCACACTGCCATGTGCTGTTAGCACACACTCATATCTCCCAGCTTTGCAGCTGTACACACACGTGCACTTTTTCCATCCCGCTGTCATTACCTTTTCCCGTTACCTGTCTGAAATAAAGTGACAGAGCCTTTGTTGCCAGCCAGGCACACCAAACCAAACTAGAAGTGGCGACAGTCTTTTTAAGAATTACAGCCAAGACATCCACAATGACTCCTCAAAAGCAGATTAATTTACCCTTTACTGGCTATTCTACATGTTCGTCTTTACAAAACGTTTGCAATAGTAGTAACCATAGTCCAGTCCTTTGCCTTCATCCGGCGATGATGGACTCTGTAGTTCCTGTACTTTGCCATCACACATAACTGTAAATGAAGCTAAATATGAATTGCTTTATGACGTGGATCTTCCCTTTAACATTTAATGTGGTATGCTTTGGTACTTTGCTGCTGCAGTCACTTTTCTCCGCTTAGTCTCACACACGCGGCTCTAAAACATCCTGTGGTTTCAGCTGTAGTCGAGGTTCAAATCTGTGACCAAGAAAGCTGCTGTTTGAATGTTGAATGTATTGTGTCGTGCTAGTGCTGAATGCATGGTTTGTTCTTTCCAGCTTAAGATCAATGCTGTGAGCACGACTCCAAGTTCAAGAAGTACACGCTTAACACAGATCTAAACTCATGGTCTCCAGATGATATAAACCGAAACGTGAGCTGCACCTTGAAAACATACTAAACAGAAGTTCAGATCCAAGATTCTAAAATATATCTACATAAAAATCTATAACTTATAATTGCCCTGTTATCCTTTAAATCAGAACGGATTGTAGATATATTGCCTCAAGGCTATTTTTCAATATTTTAGGTGTGTTTTTGTCACTTTTAAAGCTCAAACTCACAGTATTTCTCCTCTTAATCCTCACCCACACTCTTCCTCATGTTTTGGCATTATGCACACGAGCAGCCCCTCATATAAGCATTTTTAATAACCCTGAACTACTGCAGGGTTTTCCACATCCCAGCAGAATTAACTGTTGCCAACATGATTTAGACTGGAAAACTTATGGAAATATTTTAGTGAATTATTATTGTGAAGAAAAAAACCCCCAAAATGAATTTGTTAATTAATTTATATGAGTTTTGCCTCTCCGTATTCTCCGTGTTTTTGACATTCGACTGTTGACAGTTCAAAGTTGAGTAACGAGCCCAACAGGTCACAAAGTGGTGCGTTAATAATTTATGTCTTGTCGTAACACGTTGCTGAGGCTTTGGATAGACTCGTGCACATGGGATTTTCCATTGCTATGTTATGGGCTTACATACAGTCTTGTTCCCTCTCGCTACTGTGCGTCAAATACCTGACGCCTTGAAGAACTAGTTCCTCACCCAGCGAGCCAACCTGTTGGCGTGATCAGTAATATTCTCATGCCAGGACGAGGTCCTAGGTCTCACCCTCTGACTCTACATCCTCTAGAGGTCAGAGGTCAGCTTCTGTTCCAGTTTAGGAACTTGAACAATCACAACTCAGGATGTGGCCTTTATGGCTACAGAGGTCATAATGAAGATGAAAATATCGGATCAATGAATAAGTAAACAAGCTTTAAAATCTGAGCAAGCATTTGATGCCAAGGATGAGGGGAATGTTAGTTATTTTGATAATGCTTTCATTCATGGAAGTCAAACTTTTAAAATTATCTTTATTGAAGCAAATGAGAATTGACAATTGCATGGAAACATATCTATAGAGCGGTGCTTTTGCTTGTGCATACTACCTGGTTCTTCTGTTCATCTGCATGAAAGTCACTTAAGCCTCGGTCAAGTGCACTCACGGCGGTAACCTCTGCTTTGAAAAGTGAAGCCAATGCTGAAGTGCCTTGAACCTGCATTCTCTCTAATGTCCAGCAGGGGGCGACTCTGGTTGTATAGAAGTCTATGAGAAAATGACTCTACTTCTCTCTTGATTTATTACCTCAGTAAACATTGTAAACATGAGTTTATGGTCTCAATCTCTAGTTTCAAGTCTTCTTCAATACACCATGATGTTCATTTAGTAAATTATGGTCCATTTAGAGTCAAACAGACCATAAAGCAGGGTATGCTTTAGGGCGGGGCTACCTTGTGATTGACAGGTCTCTACCACGGTGTTGTCAGGTCTGGGAGTTGTCTGTATTTTCGTCTTAGAACTTTAACCCTTTCACTGAGTGTTTTCAGTGCATTAAAATATTATTGAATCATATTTGTTTGCCTAAAAATGTCTTATCCAGCGTCCGGTTGTACTTAGCTCCACCCTCTCGTGTCACTTCTGGTTGCAAAAAATGAAACGAAAACGTAGTCCACAAACCAATAATTAACGTCGCAGTGACTACGTCCACTTCTTATATTCTAGTCTATGAAAAGTTGACATTGCACGCTAGAGGATATTGTCAGGAACGAACTACCAGATATTTGGCGTTTACTGAAAATAACAAAAAATGTTATTTGACAGAATGTGATAAACGGTTGTATCACTGTTTTGTCAGTCCTAGAGAGCTAAATGGCAAGGTATAAATAATATTGCTAGTATGAACTTAAACAGGTGAAGGTCAATGCAAGTCTGTGTGCGCACCGACATGTAGAGACATACACACAACCTCGCCCCGCCTTTCCACATCTCCCTCATTTCATAATCCCTCAGCCACTCGGACAGCTGTGTTGATACCAGTTACATTTCACACGGCTAAACTGTCACTTAATCCAGCACACACTCAAGACTGTTTGAATGCAAAGCGTCCTTCAAACAACACCAAAGCAGCTACTTACAGACTGTTACTAAGCTAAGCCCATTTGGGTGACAAACCACTCTTGAAGCAAAGAGGCACATTAATCTTACCAAACAAACTCATTGTACGAGCCAAATCCTTCTTTTCTCTGCTGCGAGCCTGGAGGAATACCTCCTCGTAGTAGTTTGTCTCAGCGGAGGAGAGGAAAAGGCAAGGCAGGAAATTCTTGGGGAGAAACCGCACTTCCCTCAGTTCTTTTGCCCTCTCAGGGTTGTCTGCTGACCTGCAAACAACCACAGCCTACTAGCATATAATGCCAGCTGATTGATCATAATGGACCATTAACATGACATCTAGTAATACACATGAGTTGCACACTGTAGCATAGCCTCATATGACATCAGTAAAATTGTGGGTGAAAGATTAGAAACAGAAACATGAGGTTTTGAGCGGTGTGAAGTCTGTTGCCGCGTCACTTTGATCCAGAATCAAATATCTCAGGTACTCCTGGATAGCCATGTAGTTTGGTACAGGCATTCATGGTCCCCAGTTGATGAATCTTACTGATGTTGGTGATCCCCCTGACTTCTGTCCTCTCGTCAGCTGTACTTTAGTGCTAATATGCCAATGTTAGCATGCTAACATGGTAAACATTATACCCGCTAAACATCATCAATATATATTTTTGGGGTGGGCGGGACTAAGGCCTCACTGACCCGTGTTGTCCGAGATGCTCCGTTATCAACCCACAGCCAAAAACACATGAAGGAGTTGATTTGACTCTCTGTCAATTGAGTGCCAATACAGTGGAGCCTTGTCTGAGTGGGTGCGCACGCACTTGTGCTGGAGCCACGTGTGTGTGTGTGTGTGTGTGGCAGTGTGGCACTCGGGGACAAAGGGAGCATTCTACATGCAGTGTAGGGGGAAGAGTGCATGTTAAAACGCTGGGACACTAATTCTCTGGAGCGTTGTCATATGATGCGCAGCAGGAACGAGGAAGATGTTGGGAGTTGTTCTCAAAGAATGTGTTGATACAATCGGGTTTCGTTACATGTCAGCATGCGCCACCCATGCAGTGGGCTACTCTTTAATGGTGTTAATTGATGTAAATCTGAGGAGATTCCTGCTTCTTTCATTAAATCCTTCTAAGGATCAGAAACTAAGTTCAGTAACTGTTTGAGTTGTAGTTCTGTCTAGTAGCAGATTAGGGGGCACCCCCTCCTGTCTGTAGTCTAGCCCAATGCTATGCTAATGCTCTTAGTAGATTTACATGGGAAATGCTGCATTATTACCAATACCTCAGCACTCGAGATGCTCCCAGGCCCCACTGGGCCCCCGTAAATCTTTCTCCCTCAAGACCCAAATAATCTCCTCACCCCCTAACTAACTAAAATTCACAATGAGGCACAATCTATTCATATAAAAGCCCAAAGGCGGAGAAAAACATCTTGGCCCATCAACGACTGAATTGTGTTAAAAAAAGAATCAAAAGCAACGTGGTGTCTTAGAGTTCACATAAGCAGTTTGAAGAACCGCCTTTGGTAGACACCTCCAGTCGTAATGGGACGTGCGTATGAAGAGGCATTTTGTATCGGGGAGCTCAGGTGATCCTCATCTCCTTGCAGATGATATCCATCCCCTGCCCAGGGCCCGCATCACAAGACTGCATGTTTACAGGCCTGCCATCAGACACCTGACTCCGCCATCAGCTGAGGCATCAATAGATGAGCTCCCAATAAGAGAACCAACCAAACAAGAGAGCAACAGAAACACGTTTAATTCTTATTTTTAGAATTCAGTATTTCTTGGCCATTCACATTTACTCGTCTGAACAGTTTGAATGTTAAAGGGACAGTTCGCCCCTAAATCAAAATGTGCCTCCTACTGACTGGATGACTCAACATGATCTACAGACCTGGGGTCTCATTAACAACCGTTGCGTACGCACAAAAGGAGCCCTGAAAGAGGCGTACGCAGAAACGGGAGAATGTGCGCACCCGCACGGAATCTATGACCCATGTAGAAATGAAACGTTAGAAGCGTCATTACATGTATAATGATGCCTCTCACGTTTAATTTCACGTTACTTTGCATTTATACAGTTGTGTGAAAAAGTGTTTGCCCCTTTCCTGATTTCTTATTTTTTTGCATGTTTGTCACACTTAAATGTTTCAGATCATCAAACAAATTTAAATATTAGACAAAGATAACACAAGTAAACACAAAATGCAGTTTTTAAATGAAGGTTTTTATTATTAAGGGGGGAAAAAAATCCAAACCTACATGGCCCTGTGTGAAAAAGTGATTGCCCCCCCCCCTGTTAAAACATAAATTAACTGTGGTTTACCAAAGTAATTGAGATCTATCAGTCTGGAAAAGGTTACAAAGCCATTTCTAAAGCTTTGGGACTCCAGCGAACCACAGTGAGAGCCATTATCCACAAATGGCGAAAACATGGAACAGTGGTGAACCTTCCCAGGAGTGGCCGGCCGACCAAAATTACCCCAAGAGCGCAGCGACGACTCATCCAAGAGGTCACAAAAGACCCCAGAACAACATCCAAAGAACTGCAGGCCTCACTTGCCTCAATTAAGGTCAGTGTTCATGACTCCACCATAAGAAAGAGACTGGGCAAAAATGGCCTGCATGGCAGAGTTCCAAGACGAAAACCACTGCTGAGCAAAAAGAACATAAAGGCTCGTCTCAGTTTTGCCAGAAAACATCTTGATGATCCCCAAGACTTTTGGGAAAATACTCTGTGGACTGACGAGACAAAAGTTGAACTTTTTGGAAGGTGTATGTCCCATTACAGCTGGCGTAAAAGTAACACGGCATTTCAGAAAAGGAACATCATACCAACAGTAAAATATGGTGGTGGGAGTGTGATGGTCTGGGGCTGTTTTGCTGCTTCAGGACCTGGAAGACTTGCTGTGGTAAATGGAACCATGAATTCTGCTGTCTACCAAAAAATCCTGAGGGAGAATGTCCGGCCATCTGTTCGTGACCTCAAGCTGAAGCGCACTTGGGTTCTGCAGCAGGACAATGATCCAAAACACACCAGCAAGTCCACCTCTGAATGGCTTAAGAAAAACAAAATGAAGACTTTGGAGTGGCCTAGTCAAAGTCCCGACCTGAATCCGATTGAGATGCTGTGGCATGACCTTAAAAAGGCGGTTCATGCTCGAAAACCCTCCAATGTGGCTGAATTACAACAATTCTGCAAAGATGAGTGGGCCAAAATTCCTCTACAGCGCTGTAAAAGACTCATTGCCAGTTATCGCAAACGCTTGATTGCAGTTGTTGCTGCTAAGGGTGGCCCAACCAGTTATTAGGTTTAGGGGGCAATCACTTTTTCACACAGGGCCATGTAGGTTTGGATTTTTTTCCCCCCCTAATAATAAAAACCTTCATTTAAAAACTGCATTTTGTGTTTACTTGTGTTATCTTTGTCTAATATTTAAATTTGTTTGATGATCTGAAACATTTAAGTGTGACAAACATGCAAAAAAATAAGAAATCAGGAAGGGGGCAAACACTTTTTCACACAACTGTACATCCTCTTTATCATGAACAGTCAAACCAGCAGTGTTGTTTGTGCTTGACCTGTTGATAACTGTGAGCACATTTCAACTGTTAAAGATGTAAACCAACTCAAACCTCAAATCAAACTTCGCTTGATATTTCATCAGCGCTGTCCGCACCCCGGAGCGCAGAGGAGAGACCGAAGTACCGACACACGTGGTCAGCTGATGGAATGATCATCATCCGTAAAATACCGCAGCGTTAAAGAAATACAGAACAGAGCGTCATTCGTTTTTAATAATCTTCCAATACTGTGCAGATATCCACCAAGTACGATTGTGAGATAAATCGCTGCGGTGAACACGACTTTATTTCTTCAGTCATGGTTCATATTCCAAAGTGACAGATTCAGCATACTGAACACGGACAGACTGTAAACAGCTGATGAGTATCAGAGCTCACTGGAGCAGAGGAGTCACCATGGTGACTGTCACACACCTTCTCCGGTCACCTCACCTTCATCTTCATCACCTGCACAAAAGGATTGTGTAATATAGCACAGTGCCAGTGATGTGTTGCTGTCAGGTTAATGTCTGCATTTACTTTTGTTCTAGTTTTTCTTCACTTTCTTTAGATATTTGTCCCTTCAAAGACCCGCTCTCCATCAGATCTCTATAAAGTTTCACCTGATCTAATCTGTCCACAAACAAAGTGTAAACTGGCTTCAGGGAGCAATGATTGACCCGCCATTACATGGATTCAATTTGGATTTAATGGTGGGTTTGGAGCTGGAGGCCGTTTGGGAAGCTGGGTTAAAGTCCCAGAGTGTCCATTGTGTGTCTTGAACCCTGACCACTTGATACCCATTTGCCTCCCTGGTATCAGATGATGAATATTTCCTTTATCATCAGGCAGTGGACCCAATGTGCTGTGAGATGGTTCATCTAGTTCCTCCTGATAGACGCTCATAGAGGTCTGAGTCCCACATCCCCCGAGAGAAGGGCTGAGGTTCAGAAAAACAGCTGCTGTGAAGATCGGAAAAACAACCTTGATGCTAATATCAACTGTTACTAACTTGCCCATGAAACTGTGTCTGCACACGCACACACACACACAAGCAAGCTGTTGGCCTTTTCTGTTTTGGTGAGAAGGCTGGTGATGTGCATCTGTTGTGCAGAGAGCTTAAAAATGACTTTCACAATGGACAGATGCTCTATTTTCGAATTTAGTCAATAACATCTCCATTTCAACCCCCAACTCGACTTCACGCACACTGGAAGGGCTCGATGGTGACGACTGTGGTCAGTCAGAGCTGAAGCAGATGTCAGACTGGCTAAGAGGAGCTGACATGTCTGTCTCCTGCTGCTGCTATACACAAAATCATCTCATCGGTCCCTCACTGGGAGTTTCACAAGTTTAACAGCCCTCGTGTGAATT
This sequence comes from Anarhichas minor, assembly GCF_050575085.1. Taxonomy (NCBI): domain Eukaryota; kingdom Metazoa; phylum Chordata; class Actinopteri; order Perciformes; family Anarhichadidae; genus Anarhichas; species Anarhichas minor. Next base: position 6,307,956 of record NW_027466463.1, on the reverse strand, counting down.
CCAGCGCTTCGGTTTAATAAATGCTGTGTTCTCCTTCCCTCCGTTTCCTGTCTCTTTCTGCAGAGGTACATCACCTTGGAGGACTCCCAGGACGGCGAGAAGAAGGATCTCCAGTGTCGACTGGTGGTGTTGGAGTCGCACACGCGTCAGCTCGAGCTGAAAACTAAAAACTATGCAGATCAGAGTAAGTCCACAGACGCTGGTTTCTACTATACTTTACCACTATTATACTGGAAAGTCTAACACACACACACACACACACACACGATACCCTGTGAGCAGCATGGACAGTTTGCAGGTCTTGTGACTGTTAGCCTGATGTGCTGGAGGGCTGAGTGACTCCCATGTCTCCACTGAATAGTATAAGTGCCAGCCGTGTCTACTAAATATGCTGTAATAGAATAAACCAATCATATTCCAAACCCATAAAGGTTTAGTGTGGAGTACAAGAGGATTTTAGGGAGCTAAAGCTCTTACTTCCTTCTACATTTTTTCTTTTTTTTAGTAGCATTCTGTCTCTAAATCAAAGGAACGGCTAAATGTCTAAGACATTACTATAAAAAGTGAGCGATCATTCTGTCTTTCTCTGAGCTAGGAAAGACTTTTAATTGTCCAAGACAGACTTTAGTCTTCCTGAAGTCTCCAGAGCGTGCTAGTCTTACCATTAAAAAAAAAAAAATAAATAAATAAATAAAAACAACCTCATGATGTGTGCATGACTGCACTGTTGACGGTGTGTGACTGCTTGTTTTTCCAGCGCGGTACCGTAACGCACGCCTCCTACACGCTAAGGGAAAATTGAGAGCTCTCAGCGAATGTCTTTTTATTTCTTTCGATGCGACACTTCCTCTTTTCTGTCTTTGAGTCACACACAGGGACATATTTGAACACACCATCATCTTCATTTTCCTATTTCATTACATACGGGAGAATAGGAGGATTAGCTGCTTGTCATATGTCACAGTAACCTAAATGTCTTTTGGACATTTGGTCGGCCAAAACAAGACATTTGTTGGGCTCTGGAACGTTATTATTGTCATTTCTTCTCTATTTTCTGACATTTTACAGACCTAACAATTAATTGAGGAGTAGATAGAAAATGAGCATATTAAAGTTAGGGTTGGTAATATTCCTCAAAAACATTTTTTGTTGAAATTCTCATTACTTCCCGACAGCAATCAATAACTCAGAAAATATATGAATTAATACATATTCAGGCTTTTGGTGTGGGGCTTTCCTGTAGGACCACTTCCTGTTACTCTACACACCTCCGTATGTGACCTGGGTTATTTCTGCTCCGCTCTTTAACCACTAGTTCCTCTATCAGCCCTCTCATAAGCACACTGAATCACAGTTTACGTCACTCTCTGCAGCTGCTGTTTGTACTGTCACTCGTCATTGCTCAGGTGTTTTTCTCTAAATCCTGTACTTGGTTCTCGTTAAACACCCGAGAGAGAGAAAGAAAAGGTTATTTCTGACTTAAAAACTGAGCTGCAAAGCATGAAGTATGAAGGGTGCTGAGAATGAGTTGTAACTCTCACTTTTACGGATTAAGTCGACCTTTTTGTTAGACAACATTTAGTTTGGCTGGGATCTGAGATGGACAATGGACTACAACTGAGGCTGATGGTGGCTCTGTAGAGACAGGTGGATTGATTATAACCTGTTTTTTTCCTTTTGAGTAGATGGTAACTCCACATTCGCTTCCATTCTTCACCCCGAGGTTGCTTTTATCATTACAAACCACATACATAGTACATTCAAATGCAACCTTTTAGACCGCCGTAATCAGAGACCCAGGGAGCTGATCTGTCATTTAGCATAGATTTAAATGTTTGCATCATTATTGCTGTTCAGCTGTTGATGATGTTGAGTGTTTGATTGACATTTTCAACTGGATTGAAGATGATTGTTTGAATGAGTTTGATTCCATAGCTGAGCCTGTGATTCAGAGAGGCTCTCTGCCTGGTGTGGCTTCAGAGGGGTTTGTTGAGGCACGGTGGCCCTCCTCTGGCTCTGACATGTTACTGCAGCTGCTGCTCTACCACCACATCCAGAACCACAGAGTTAAATCATACAAAATCAGTTTGAACAGTTTGGACCATGATTTGTCAAATCATTTCTGTATTTATGTTAGTCAGTTCCTATAAGAACAATTGCCGTTTTGTCAGTGAATCTCGCTGCGATCCTGTGCCTTCTTTTATCATGTGTGCTTTAAATAAATGTCTCTTTTGTCCTCCAGTTGGCAGGTTGGACGAGAGAGAAGCGGAGCTCAAGAAGGAGTATAACACCCTTCACCAGAGACACACTGAGGTATGCCCGTCTGTTTAGTCAACAAGGTGGTTCACTGCTCTTTTTTTAAGTCCAGATAAAATGCAGTAATAAGTGAACAAAATGGAGTGACAGTAGCCGTGTTCCCATTCACATATGTTTATGCGCATTTTAGATTTTTTGAAGTATTGATTAGAAAACCTGTATGGAGACTGCAACATCTGATTAAACCTCCTTAATCTTTACGCTTGCTTAATTTTTTGTCTTTGCCAAAAAGGAGTTGATGCGCTAAATGGATTAGGGAAACACCTTTGCAGAATAAGTTCTGATGTAGCCAACATTGAACTCACATGACTGATCAGCTGTCTGTGTCTTCCCTGATATATATCTATAACGGCCTTGTCCCCGGACGGCATGAAACATCTCCAATACCAACTGACATGAAAGAACAATCAAAACCTGCTTGATTTAAACATATCCCTGTTTCATTTTTTCCAGTTCGCAACCAGAACTTTGTCTTCTACTCTGTTTCTGGCAGATTACAGCCATGCGTGAAGCGTAGCCTACACTGCCAACCTCTGGCCAAAGTATGCAGCCTTGTTTACGCGCTCCAAACCAGTTGATGGAAATGCGGCTAATAGGCATTTATTTTTTTCACGGCATTTCAAAAGTTTGCTTAAAATTCGCTTGACAATTGAATGGAAACACGACGAATAAAAGGTTGAAGAGAGAACACATTTGAATGTCTGTACTGTGAGTGGTGTGGAATGGAGTGGGGCTAGTTGAAGATGATTAAAACATGAAGTATCCAAACGTGAAGTGTGTGTCTGCTAAGCCGTTGGTCCGCTGTGGTCTGTTATACATTATGCATCACTAACAGATGCTCTCAGGCCTCAGCAGCAAACTGCTGATCTGAATAATGTTGAATAGAGAAGCTGTCACCTACACACTGTTGCTACACAGTCTAACTGTCACAGCTGTGTCTGGACACAGTCTACTTCATGTGAGTGACTGTTAAAGATGGCAGGAGTTACAATCAAATATAGCGTAGTTTGGGAGCAACATTTAGTTTTGTTTCCTGAATCCCTTTTTAGAAGTACCGGCTCTTTGGAGAGTCAAATACATATAATTCAGTGGTGGATTAACACCAATGTGTACCATCCAGATTGCAAAATGATTGTACAAAAATGTAACCGTCATCAATATCAGCTAATTCCCCCGACTCTCTGTGTGCTGCGTACCTTCCAGATGATCCACAGCTACATGGAGCACCTGGAGCGGACTAAACACCAACATGCAGTCACAGCAGCTGAGTCCTCAGAGGCAGGCGCACCGGCCAGAACACGGTGAGACGTCTTCAATGTGGTGGTCGTTCGTTCTTAACATGTGTGTGTTCACCTGAAACCTACATGATAAGTCAGTCCTATAAAAGCAGAGACTTAAAATGATATTGAAGCCCGCGTAGCAGAAGCTCTGCTCTTTAAAGCTATTATCCATTCAGATTTTTAAACTGCAGTTTAATCGATGTCACAGCCCTCTTTAGGGAACACTTAGTTTCTTTGAAAGACATTTAAAGATTTTTCTACACTTTGGGTCGACACAATTTTAAATACTAATTGTTAGATTGGAGTTTCTATTGGCCTAAAGCTAAAGTGGGTGGGAGTAATGGACACAATACGATTGTTTTATCTGCGTAAATGGTCCAGATCTGTAGATATGTACTTTTTGATGATGCAGCACTCTGACACGGACTCCACTTTGAGAATCACTGTTTTAATGTACCATAGACTCCCATGTGCATTCAGGCAGCCCCCCCTGTATTTCCTAGCCCTTCACTGTCTCTTCCCCCCCCCCCCCCCCCTCCCCGTTAATGCAGACAACACTGCCAACCTCCCTCCCTCCCTCTTTCTCACACACACGCACTTTTTGACCAGTCCCCCCTGTGTGGCAGCCAATAAGCTGCAGCCTGAGAAGAGGCACATGAAACAAGCTGCCTCAGCACCCAAAAGAGAGATTGGGGGGGGGTTGCCATCAGAGCGAGAGAGGGAGAGCGTCGGAGTGTTCTAGACTGACCAGCGGCAGTCGCATCTCGGCAGAGGAAAGGAAGCGTGAACGAGGAAGGGAAACAGTCTCGGGTGCTAGATGAAGACACTGGAGGAGAGGAGCTGCTGCCAGCCCCTCCCTTCTCTCTGTGGAGGATCCACTGCTCTGCTCCGTGTGCCGCCGCTCTGCTTTTCATCAATCACTGCCGCTGAAGCCACCAGGATTACTGTTTTGTGACCGCTGCTGTTTCTGCCTCTGACCCGCTGCTCTGCTGCTGACCGCCGGCTAGACGGATAAAGCATCTTTGACCTCCGCTGTAGACATACTTACAGCAGTTATTAATGTCCAATCGGAGGTCTGCCAAGAATTTGGTGCTTCAGTGACCCCCCCCCCCCCCACACACCTCTTCTGCTGCCATCGCCTGAGCCCCCCCCCCCACCTCCCCCAACCCACTGGTCCTGCGTTGAGGCACCGGGCCATGATCTGGGGGGGGCCATGAGCCCCGGGTGTATGCTGCTGTTTGTTTTCGGCTTTGTCGGGGGAGCGGTGGTCATCAACTCTGCCGTGCTGGTCTCTCTGTCAGTGCTGCTGCTGGTTCACTACTCCGTCGCCACCGGCAGCTTACCTGCCCTGCCTTCCTTACCCTCCTTACCCAGAGCCAGCAGGTATAACGTGTGTGTGTGTGTGTGTGTGCGTGTGTCTTAATGTATGATGAATGAATGTATCTTCCCCGCTAGCACGCTGCCAGCTTGTAGCCATGCTGGCAGCGTGCTACGGAGCAGTGTTGCTGCCATGTGGGTGTGATATTGTCAGACAGTATGAGACTGCACTCTAAAAGTAGGTCAAGAGAGAGACGGGGGGGGAGAAACAGCAGAGTCATGTGTGGAAGACTACAGCACCTTTTTAGATATGTCACCACAGTTTATAGCTGTTTATGATTATTCTCGTGTTTTCCAAGATGAAATGGTAGTGGAGGACCGATGCATGAGCATGTGTTTTTGTTTTTCTTCCTCACCCAAATAGTAAAAGCCAGCATTGGTTACCATCAGTGGCCTGCATGTGACCTCTTCCTCTCAATATGGTGGTGTGTCCATTGTTTTTGGGCTGCTGCCGGCCTGCTGCTCTTTTCAGTGGCAGCCATTGTTCTGCTGGACTGTACAATGTTGTTTTCTTTCATACCTAGCCACTGGAGTGAGAATAGCTGCCGGTGTGTAACCGATCTGGTGCAGTGGAGGGTGCAGGGTATTTATATCAATGCGTTTTTTTGCGTTGCTGAATATTATTAGACTTTCAGTGCCCGGTGTCGTTGTGAAATGGGAGCTTGAACACGAACACCTCCATGCAAGAGTGAGCTGGTGTTATTTATGAGAGCCGGAGAGGGTGACAGATATTTGTTCATAGTCAGTTCTTGGCTGACCTCCTAATACAACACACACGGCAGAATACATCTCCTCATGTCCCATGGAGATAGATACAAATGGGTTTGTGTTATTGCTTGAGCTAATAAATGGGAGAGGATGGAGTTTATGAGGCAACCAGCTTTATTTCTCTTCCCATGTCGAGCTGACACCTCACCGCAAAGTCTCGACTCCGACCCGTCACGCAGTTTATCTTTTTCCTAACTGATTACATTATTCTGCTAATCTGCTTCCACTGCACCGTAAAATGGACGGTAAAGGCTGAAAAGGTTTAACTACCTGCCCATTTTAATTTAGCAAAAGCAAATTAAATGTATCATCTGTCACGCAAGTGATTTCAGGCTTTTGTGAAGTACAGTAGCTGTTGCACCAAACTTTCTTCATCGCTTCACACGAGAGCCTTTTCTAGCAAGTGTCTCTTTCTCTATAGGAACCTCATCACAACATGGAGAGAGAGGGTCAAAACATTCAGACCAATGAGAACTTGTCTAACCTGGTTTAGAGTTTAGAACATAGCCCAGACGGTGCACTTTTAAATCGCACACTATAAATCACATGTTCTTGCACCATCTCCGTGCTTAAGGTCTCCTAACTCCCAAAGAGCGGCTGTAGGGATGGCGATGTTGTGCTGTCGGTCGGTTGGACAGTCCAGCACTTGTAGCATTTTGTTCCCAGACGATGTATCCTACTGACTTTGTTTGTCCGTCCCCCAGCGTTTCCTCGAGCTAGCGTCGTGATTGTTGACATTTGCGGCTTCAAGTAAAACGTTCTGACTTCTGTTGGATGGATAGCTTGGACATTTAGCACATGTATTTATATTCCCTTCAGGATGAACTGGAATACCTTCAGCAAACCCCTAACTTTTCTATTTTGGAGCCATCGTCACACTCAACGTTTGTATTCGTCCGATATTTACTTTTATGATCAAACACCTGCAAGGCGAATGATGTCCCATCGGCCTCGGCTATGCTTTGTGGTTAGTGCTTATTAGCAAATGTTAGCATGCCAAACGAAGCTAGCGACCACGTTACGCTACACATTATATGTAAGCATTGTCATTGTTGGCACGGTGACATTAGCATTTAGCTCAAAGCACAGGCTCAGTCACTTGTGTTCTAATTTCTTACAGAATTGCTCATTTCCCTTTTGAATCATCTCTCCTTCCTTATGTCCCTGTATCCAGAAAGGAGCGTCCCATCTCCATGGGCATATTCCAGCTCCCTGGGACTGATGGTATGACCTCTGATCTCCAGAGGGAACCTGTGGACACCCCTTCTGAGCCGTGGCGATTCAACAACCTTAGCCACCCGCGGTCCAACACCAGCCTCAAGGTACGACACGCAGCTCCACACATTGTGATGAATTTAAACTTTTTTTTCCCGTTACCGTCTGAAGTTGGCTTGTAGTGCTTCCCACGGATCGGACTAGTGACATCATCCCCAGCTCACTTAAAAAGAGGTTGTGGAAAAACAAACCGCAAATGCTCCCATGCCAGGAAAACACCACAGAAAATGGTACATTTCTTTTCAGGGAGAAAGAATAGTTCAGTGTGACCAGAATGTTTAGCAGCCGCTTGTGTGTGTAACGGGGTGGCTTGGAGCCCAGCGAGCAGAGGAAGTGGTGCCATCCGGGGGCCTGCCTTTAACCTCAGGGGAGGGTTGGAAGGACAGAGTGTCTTCACATTGTTGCTGTTGGAAACCATGCTGCAAGCAAAGGCTCCATCATGAATATTAATGAGCGCCGAAGAAGTATTCATTTGCCGTTACTACGCTCGTACAGGGTCGGACGGGCGTTTTACAGCTGGCTTCATAGTTGGCAGCCAAAGTGGTTGATGAGTCCTGGAGTACAATATACGTGTCGCAGTACTTCTTTCTTACACAACTTCTTCTCGGAGGCACTAGGCACCGTCGGTGCAGATATACAGCGGTGCCTTTGTGTTTGGTCCTCTGACTTGACATTTCCCAAAGATTTACAGTAAATGATCCACTCCCCCCTCACTGAGGGAAGTGGCATGTTTGTGTGTGTGAATGTTTTTGGAGGGTTGGGGGAGAGCCAGCTATTATCAGCAGAGCAGCAGTGGAGGGAAACTTCCCACCTATTGGCTGCTCAGTGCGTCCGTAGCAACAGTAAGTGGAATGAGTCCTAAGACCCAGAAACCAGGTCGGCATTTTTGCTCTTCTATTTCACGCCTTTTGGAGCCCATGTAACCCTTTTTTTAACAGGTTTTTGGTTAGATGCCTGAAATAACTTGTGGTTAAAACAAGCTTAATAGATTTTAATGTATTGTTCTATGACATACTTCAGTCAATAGCAAAATGTGAAGCTTTTACATGTCTTAAAAAAGGCGGTTGCTACCAAGTGGCTAAATGAGACTACAAAACGTCATCACGCCCAGCACTAGTTCTCCTTTACGGTGGTGGCGTGAAGTCATGTGACCGTCTAGTTCGTTTATAGCTTAACGTTAGCTTTTCTGCCTATTGTATTCACGCTTTAAAATTCATAAAAGTGATGTGTAAGTATCATAAACTTCTGTTTGCCACAGAGCTTAATTTCCGCAATAATACAAAAGCCAAATAAAACCAAAAAAACATTGGATTTTAGTCGAGGGAACCAGTGCGATGCTAACTGCCGGGTTAGCCTACAAAAATTGATCATCTCTGCAGCACTCTATATAATGATGGCAGCATGCAGGTATAAAAAGGAAATAATCCCATCAGCGTTCAGAGAGCTGAACCAGACACAAGAAAAATATACATATTAAAGAAAAAAACAGCTTTATTCTGTAATATTATCTCATTCAATGTCTGTGTTCAAGGTGACCGAGGGATCCTTCCGTACGCATGCTTTGTTGATGTCCTGATTGATCCTGTTCCATCAGGCCCTCTGCTATTTATAGGACTGAAGCCGCCGGCATTAACGGATCAAAACAATGAAATCCTGCGTGCCACAAAGGGCTGCTTAGAACTAATGAAATGTTTGATTAGTGCTGGATATCCTGTTCATTTTCATTCATACGGCCTTACTGAGCCGGTCACCTTGTGGACTAGAAGAAGCCATAAATACAACACCGATCACTCCCTCTCATCGCTCTCTGAGTTCAGGCTTTGTTTTATGTTTCACACCAGTGACTAAAGGAAAACGGTTGTTCTGTATAATATAATTAAATATGAACTTTTTAGTTTTTTGCTTGAAATAAGAAGGAATGATTGTTAGGAAATATTAATGAGCAAGGTCTTTAATATACCCTCAGTTTGAGGACCACTCCTCTCCAATCAGAGTGGAAGGGGAACGTTCGAAGGAGAATTTGCCCAATCGGGAGGCTGATCAGGACCAGGTAGACCTGCCTGTCACTCGTGGAGAAACTCGAACCAAACTGACCGAGTTTAGTGGTTGTTTTGCAGACGTGTCTGTGGTGTTATTAAATACAGCAATGCTAACATAATGGCTATACCTCACAGCTAATAGAAACTGCATGATGCTGACCTGTTCCCGTTTTGTATTTCAGTTTGTTTTGTGTTTTTTTTTTTTGGCATGTTTTAGTAGGAAAAGAAGATGTGTAAACAATAACCATAAAAAGACTGCCTTCCATTTAGGTGGTTATCAGTGGCTCATAACTTCTTATAACCGTCAGGATTTACATGCATATCTTAAAGGTAACATGTGTAGGATTTAGGGGGATCTATTGGAAGAAATGGAATATAATATTCACAACTATCATCAATGTATAATCGCCTGAAACGAAGAATTGTTGTGATTTTGGTTATCTTAGATTAACGAGCCCTTCGTATCTACACAGGGAACAGGTCCTCTTCACCGAGACCGTTACGTTTCTACAGTAGCCCAGAAGGGACAAACCAAACACTGAATCTAATGAGAGACTTTCACTTTAAAAAAAAAAATATATATTATCTGTCTGTATTATCTATTTGTGACGTGAGCCGCAGAGTGCAACACCGTGATGACTCGCCTTCTTCGTTAGCGCAGTCTTGTAAAGGGAGGAGTTAGCTGAGGGGTCTTCAGTTGGTTGCAATCTGCAACCTCACCGCTAGATGCCACTAAATGCCACACACTGGCCCTCGAAGGCTGTTTTGACACTTCATCACAGTTTTGATTGCGGTTGTACATTAGCCGAATGGATATGAGTTGTGTCCCGGTTGCATGGTGTGGTTCGGTTAGTGTTTGTGTTGGTTTGAGCTGCATGGTAAGCTGCACACTCTTTGACACAGTTGGTTTTAACATCTTTTATTTTTGACTTAGTTCTATTTAAAGAGAAGAAATGTACATTTATGTGTTAATGATGTTTGAAGATTCTAATAATCATTCAATTATAAACAATCAAATAGTTTATGCGGCTAACGCCTCTATGCAGCTGGGAGGGGATTTATTTACAGCTTAAACTGCGGCGGGTTGATATTAATAAGCAAATAAACACGTATTGTTGACTTAATGAAGATCATAGTTTTGTCTTTTGTTTTTCCCTGGCTCTCTTCTTCTCCACTTCCTCTTCCTCCACCTTAAGGATGAATTGTCCGGTTTCAACCGCGGAGGCTCCAAGTCCAGTACGCCAGCCAACCAGGGAAGTGTCTCCAAAAGTGGAACTCCTGTGTCCTCACAAGGTGGAGGCTCCAAGTCCAGTACGCCAGCCAACCAGGGAAGTGTCTCCAAAAGTGGAACTCCTGTGTCCTCACAAGGTGGAGGCTCCAAGTCCAACACCTCCATGTCCTCTCAGGGTGGTACCTCTGAATCCAACACCCCCACGTCTACACACAGTGCTAACTCTCAGTCCACCACGCCGCTATCGCCTCGCGATGGAGCAGCCACGGGAATGAGTCCGGCGTCCAGCCTGGGTGGAGGGTCTGCCTCCGTCACACCCCTGTCCACTGCTGCCTCCGATGTTGCCACGGAGTCTGCGGAACGGGAAGTCTCAGACAGGCTCAACAAGAACCTGGACTGGAGCAGGGGAAAGCCAGAGAACAGTAAAAACATCGCGGCAGTGCAAGAGGGACAGCAGAGTCAGCATGGACGGGATGGTCAGGACTCTGCCTTTAAAACACATTTATCATGTTCATCCCCCTGTTTGAGTGTACTAGCTCGCTCATTCTTCTTCTTTTCCAAATCTCTGCTGGTTGTATTAGATGGAGCAGACAACCGGGAGAAGTCTGAGGTGCAGGCCATCATAGAGTCCACCCCTGAGCTGGATATGGACCTCGATGGCTTCAGAGGAGCAAGGTACAGGACTCGATCAGACGTTTTGTCATCATCTAACTATAAAGCGAATCTCTCTCTGTGTCCTCGTATCCCGAGAACCGTTCCATCCGATCCGCTCAGCTCTTCACATAGAGTCCAGCATGTCGTCCACAGCGAGCCTCTACAGGCCGCGGCTCATTCACTGCAGTTTACTTTTGCTGCTGGATGCAGGAAATACAACCAAACTCTTCTTCATATATCTTCACATTTACTGTAAAATGTTAAAGGGTGAGGCTGGCATGGCTCTATATGTCCGAGAGACCCCCGTTTACCTCCTATTTAAACAATATCATGTCTCCCTCCCTCTCTATCACCGGCTAATTATTGTGTTCTTAATAGTTTGTGGACAGCAGTGGAGCTCTGTCACAGAGCAATAAACATATTCAGAATGACATCCCAAACTAATGTTACACGTTATAATGCCAGTTGGAATTGTTACCAAATTGTTTTAAAAGTGGCGTTTACATTTATTATGATGGCAATATTTTGCTAATTATCCATATTGCAATATCATTCCCCCTTCCTCTCGATGATCCTCATTTCCTCCCCTTCTTGTTTCACATCTCCTCCCCCGACCTCCTCCTCCTCCTCTCCGCCCAGCACACCAACTAAAGGTGGCATAGAGAATCTGGCCTTCGACCGCAACACCGACTCTCTGTTTGCGGAGCTGTCATCCGCAGGCAACGACCTGATAGGAGACGTGGACGATGGAGCCGACATGCTGGGTAAGAAGCCTCCCGGACTTGATGTTTTAATGTCATCAACGGCTTCACTTTCACAAACCGTTATAATCTCTGAATCGTCTCTTCCTTTGGCTGCCCGGGCTTGTTTCATCCTTTACAGATGAGTTCTCTGGTGTGTATCAATAGATTCCCTGAAGATCTCGTTACCAGCTCCTTATTCTCATCATGTGTGTCCTTGATTCTGTGTTCGGTTCCCTCTGTGACTTTCTGATGGATGTGCAGAATAGTGAATAGTGCTACTGTGTTGTGAAGGGCAGTACCACCATAGACTAGAGATTGAGTACACATGAGACTATTTAACTTACTCACAGTCTCATAAACCTCTTCCTGATTTGTTGCATGACCCTCAGACTACAACTTTCTAGGTAAGGCTGAGAACAATGTGTCACTGAGTAGGATAGACATAAGAACCACTTCTTTATTGATGAGATCTTTCAATAACATGTTTTATTTTCTCCTTTTATGATGGAGCACACCATGAGATGAAACAGTCTGTATTCACATTACGGGTGATCATTTTCAGGTATGGGTCGGGAAGTCGAACATCTCATCCATGAGAACGCCCAGCTGCTGGAGACCAAGTAAGTGATCAGTAGAACTTTCTTCTTTTCTTTTTTTAAAGCCATCTTTCACTCACGTGCCCCATTAACAAAGACAAACACTTTTACTTTCACAAAGGACTTTTAACACTGAAGTAACTCCATTTCCTCTGCAGACATTGCTACATTAGTGGGTCATGTTACCCTCCCGATTTATTCTGTATATGCTTGTTGTCATCGTTTCTTGCTCATGCACTTTGTGTAAGGCATAAGCACTCGCCGGCCATTTTTATTCAGCCTTTATTTAACCAGGCTAGTCCCATTGAGATCAAGGATCTCTGTTACATGGGAGACCTGGTCAAGAATAACAGCAACAAAGAGTTTAACATCAAAAACAACACGTACATTTGAGTAACATTAAAAATGAAATAATAATAATAAAACATTTGCAAACACTTTTTTATTAAATCAAATATAAATCACGCGGCAGCAACTCGATGCATTATGTAGACGTAGTCAAGAGCGTCTGCTAAAGCTGAACCCAAGCATCAGAATGAGGAAGACTTGAGTGACTTTGAAAGTAACATGGTTGTTGCTCCCAGACCGGCTGGTTTGAGTATTTCAGAAACGTCTGATCTACTGGGATTTTAATGCACAACTCATTGATTTTCCTTTCATACACTGACTTTTGCCATGCAAGGTGCCAACCTGCTCATCAGGAGCACTGAGGGTCAGTGTGGGTTAGCGTCTCGCTCACAAGAACACTGGAGGAGCCGGGGAATCAAACCAGGAAGTTTCTAAATGACTAGACGACTGCTCTTCTGAGCTCTTCTGAGGCGTGCCACCTAGAGCATGATTTGAAATCATTGCACGTCAAACTGCCAATTGACATGTTTAATGGTAACAGATGCTGTTCATTGGCATTGAACCTAACATGTCCCACCTCTGTATCAGTGTTTGTAACTGTGATTTAAGTCCTTTTCCAGGAGGTGCTGCTGGCTGTTGGTCTGCGTCTCGCTGCACTTTATTCTAAAGATTGATATTGTTGAGAAACAGGACAGTGCTGCCACCCTGTGTTTAGTGACGGTATCACATTTAGAATGTCCATGTGTATTTGTTTCCAGAAATGCTTTGAACGTGGTGAAAAATGACCTCATAGGACAAATAGACGAGCTGTCTTGTGAGAAGGAGGCCCTGCGAGGTGAGCTGGATGCCGTCACTCAGGCCAAGTCCAAACTGGAGGACAAGAACAAAGACTTGGAAGACGAACTGAAGAAGTGAGTTGGTTTGGCTTCAAAACGCATAAATACATGTCTACTATTGCATTTGAGTATCTACTGTTTAAATGTGGTGGCGAAAGACTTAGCATTTGTGTGCTCTCTTGCAGGATTCGAGCAGAGCTTGAGGCCAAACAGAACGTCAAGAATGACAACGAGGATGATGTGAGTCCTTGATGTTTGTTTTGATCCGAGAGAGTGACACACCTGTATGGATTAGTGGCAGAAGTTTGTTGAACCATTAGTGGTCCCTTTTTAAATAGCTCCGTAGCCCTCATATTGATCATCTGAATTTAAATAAAATGCCCGTGTGTCGTACATATTATGTGTATTGGAGAGTGGTTTGGTGTTCTCATGCTGGTGTTGTGCCTGCAGAGCGATGTGCCCACAGCACAGAGGAAGCGCTTCACCAGGGTGGAGATGGCCAGAGTCCTGATGGAGAGGAACCAGTACAAGGAGAGGCTGATGGAGCTGCAGGAGGCCGTCCGATGGACAGAGATGATCCGGTAAGACAGCAGCAACGGAGGCAAATGGTGGACAATATGAAGTACTCTAGGGCTGAACAAATGGACGGACATATCTAGTTTCAGTTTTTCTGATTTGTGGGCTCCATGGTATTAAAGAAGATCAGATTGCAGCAGTTCTAATGACTTTGTATCTGTTGTTTCTACATCCAGGTCTATTCAGCTACAGAGAAACATCACTGTAACAAGTTTTCTATAGAAGAAATAATCAATTTACCTCACATTTATTACATTAGTGGTATGCTGGACAGTAATCTATAGTATTCTCATATAATGATGACATTCAAAAGTGGAGTTGTATATAGTGCACAGTTGTATACAAGAAGTACTACTAGAAATATAATACTCCAAAAGTACTCCATTACAAATACAAGGCTTGAAATCAAATGATTACTAAAGTAAAAGCAAAAGTATTGGCATCAACCTGTACTCAAACTATCAAAAGTATCAAAAATAGAAGTACTGACTATGCAGAATGTCTCGGTGTATGTGTTATATTATTGTAGAATATGATATTATTCTGTTTTTATCAGTCACAAATACATGTAAGAGCATTTTAATGGTGTAGTTTATCATTTTGGAGCCAATTTTAGATTTATATACTACTAGTTAGATTAGTAGTATTGCACTGCATCATATTAGATAAACATATGATTTTTGTTTTTTAATGTTAAAAGCAACCAGTAACTAAAGCTGTCAGATAAATGTACGTGAGTAAAAGTACAATATTTTCCTCAGAAATGCAGTAGAAGTGGGAGGTAAAAGTATTTCAAAATTCTACTCGCAGTACTTAGTAAATGTACTTAATTACTTTCTACCACTGGATACATAGTGGCTGCATACTGTCATGGTAGTAATGACAAAGTCAGACACTTTTTGATATCTAACTGATAGCATCTAATTGAGTTTTGAGTTCACGCGTCACAGTTTTAAGGTAGTAAGCCTTAACGAGGTGGTCTCAGTGTAATTGGTGGATTCTGATAACTGACCTGGACGGCCTGTGCAGGAGAACACTTGTCTTAAGTCTTTTCATGGACAGCAAAAAGACACAGCCCACATCTCCTTATCTTTTTCAAACATCAAAAATAATTCACAGAGTGATATTTATTCCCCCACAAAACCATCTTTGGCCAAGTGTAAGTAGTACATGACTACTAGTGCACAGAGCATATTACCCGGACAAAGCCAAGATTTAGTTTTTGTGTCGCCAGAGAATTGCACTCGTTGAAATAGAAACAATAAATCGTTCAGTCCTAATATTAAATCTGTGTGTCATCCTACACTGCTATGATTTGATGATTTGATCATGAAGTACCGCTGCAATTGAATACTGTTGCCCGTTTCTTAACGCACCACCCACCAAGGGGAAATGCAACGCTGTACTATAGAAGCAAAATTTGTCCGACTACGGTTTCAAGTAGAAATGTAGGAACTGACTGTGAAGCTCCTTCTAAAGCATTCGGTTTGATTCAGAGTGAATTGTCTCTCACAGGGCGTCAAAGGAGAACCCAGCTCTTCCAGAGAAGAAGAAATCCAGCCTCTGGCAGTTGTAAGCTCCTCTTTTCTTTTCACTTGAGCTCTCAAATACCAACCACAGTGCGACTGCTGTGTTATTGATGCGTTTCATTTTGCTTCTCTTTTGTATTCCATGTTGTGGGGTTGTTTTCCCTCCAGGATGTAGGTAAATCTTTGACATGTTAACGGTGTCTATCTTAACTGGCTTCCGATTGTTTTCCTCTTGAAAACAAACTCTTAACAGAGGAGAGCCAGCCAGGAGAGGGTGGCTCTGATCTCAGATCTGAGCTGCTGTACTGTCATGATTGTCTTTAATTCTTTATTAAAAGTTAAAGGGTAATTTACACTATCTATGTTTTTGTGTCTAAGGGACTAATGGGGACAACAGAACACTTCAGATGGCAGCCGCTAAAAGGGCTGGAATGTAATCGAGCAATTCTGCATCATCAATGTACGTGCACTAAAAGAGCTTGTTTTTACCACCGACCGGCTCAGATTGTTATTAAAGTGTCTGACAACATTATGGGAAGAACCCCACAGAGAAATACTACGTGGACGCACATTGACAGTGAGGACTTTGCCCCGATCGATTACACTCCGGTCCGTTTAGCAGCAGCAGCAGCGCTCTCACTTAATACTGGACTCGTTTCACAAATTGTTCCCATTAGTCATTTGGAAACAAAAACATGAAAAATAGGATCTGGGTTAAAAAAATACCGAAGTAATCGTTTTCTGTTGTAAACATCAAGCATGATAGAAGCTTTTGAGAGACCTGAGATTGGGGAAAAATGCACCTAGAGCAACCAAATTAGAAAGACCTAATCTCTGTGATGTGACCCCGGCTCTCCTTCGTTGAGTTTCATAAGGAATGGGTTTGGTTTGGTTTGAAGGACATTGTTTGGGGCACGTTTTTGGCAAAGGGGTTTGGGAAAACTCTGATAAATCCACTATCTCTCCTGTTCTGTTTCTCCCTCTATATTCTTCCTTATTTTGTGATGTCTGTGTGCAGGAGGTGTGTGTGTGGGGGGGGGGGCACGAATATGGGTGGAAGCAAGAGAAGATAATCCTTTTATTAGTCCCACAGCGGGGAAATTTACAGCAAATACACTCAGAAAGATAAACTTACCAGGGCCTTTTTCTTCTATTTAAGTTACAACTTGAAGTCTCTGCTATAAACGTATTTATTTGAAACATGCTTAGCAGCTGTTGCCGTGTATATAAACTGACAGATATAATGAGATAAATAGCGTGTGCTCTCACTGTAGAGTTAGGGGGAAGTGAAACGTGTCATTGTCCAGTTTTGCCCTGTGTTGTTGACTAACGTCCCAGTTGGTGCACAGTATTAACCCTGCACTCAAGCGTGCTCTGGTGCTTTGCTGTTTAGGAGACCTATTAATGTATTCAATGTCTGCTATCCGTATCAACTCTGGCATGGTGTGTTGGCGTGGGAAAATGAACCTCACTTCTGCCGCTGGAGCTACTGCTTGTGTCCACCCCTCTATACGTTTGTCTGTGTGCTTCTTTCTTTTTGTCCCCTCCCCACTTCCCCGCCCTTACACTTCCAGTTTCAGCCGTTTGTTCAGCTCGTCGGGTGCGCCCAAGAAGCCTCTGATGGAGGCCCCGGTGAACGTCAAGTACAACGCACCCACCTCTCAGATTCAGCCGTCCGTCAAGAAGAGGAGCAGCACCCTGCAGCAGCTGCCCAGTGACAAGAGCAAAGCCTTCGATTTCCTCAATGAGGAGTAAGTCAGTCGGGGGGGGGGGACTTCGTTGTGGTCTTGGACAAAATCAATTAAACACATCGGAAGCATTAAAGTCACAGAGAGTTCCCCACGTGGGTCCCTGCAGCAACTGATGATGCAACTCACTCCGGTCAACCAGACACCTTTAATTGGCGTGACTTGCAGAAATGTCTCCAACAACAATGACACTATCAGGGTACATTGGGTTTGGTAGACTTTGTCCATGAGGTACCTTTCATTGCTACGGTGTGTCAGGTGTGAGATGATTCAAATCAAACACTTGAATTGAGCATGATAAAAATGATAATCATTTTGATTGCACATTTCGTCAAACTAGTCGCACAGTAACTATCTCAGGGTGCTTTCACACCTGTAGTTGGGTTCATTTGGACCGGATCAGGTGGAGAAAAATGATATATTGTTGTACTGTGGATGGGCTGACACACACTGTTTAATGGACTTAATAAACTGACAAAGTACAAAGATTCATGGATTTAAGCGCAGCAGTTTTAACGACTCGGTTTGGCTGTTTGGTGAGCACCGGGGTTCCATTGACAGCTTTCACACCAGCCCGTAGGAACCATACTAACAGGTGGGTTTTGACCGACCCAAAGGGCTTGGGTGTGAAAGCACCCTCTCTGTCGTTTTATTTTTCGCGGAAAACCCAACTGTCCAGAAATAGCCATCTTTGTCAGTGAGCCGCTGTTCTGTCCCACAGAGTGGCCACCGATAACGTGGTGTCCAGGCGGGAGCAGAAGAGGGCCCAGTACCAGCAGGTCAAAGCCCACGTTCAGAAGGAGGACGGCAGAGTGCAGGCTTACGGCTGGAGTCTGCCGAAGAAACACAAAGTAAGGAGATGAGCACAGACACTGGGGCAGTAGCCCTTCTTGTCTCCTGTTGTCACTACTACAGTTTGTCTCTTCTTCTTCAGGTGACGGTAGAACTGTTGTGATGTTAACTGTAATAGAAAGGAGCTGTAATGCAGCGGTGCTGTTTGTTGTCTTTCAGTCCAACGGTGGTCAGACGGAGAGTAAGGTGAAGAATCTACCTGTTCCCGTCTTCCTCCGACCACTGGATGAGAAAGATGCTTCTGTGAAGGTATTGTTACTGGATAATAACTGTAATAACATACAAAATGTCTTGTCAGCTTTTGTCTTCAACATTTATGGGGCAGTGTGTAGCATTCAGGGGGATCTGTAGGCAGAAATGGAATATAATATAAACTTTGTTTTCTTTAGTGTATAATCACCTGAAACTAAGAATCGCTGTGTTGTTGTTACCTTACAATGAGACGGTTATATCTGCATACGGAGCAGCCCGTGTTTCTACAGTCGCCCAGAACGGACAAACCAAACACTGGCTCTAGATAGGACCGCTCGCTTGTTTTGCGTCGGCCACCGTAGTTCTCCTACACGCTTGGCACATGGGAGAAGTTTCAGTTGGTTGCAACCTGCAATCTCAAAAAACAAAGGGACAGTTCCCCCCCCCAAAATCAAATCCTCTTACCTGCTGTCCTATTTATCAGTCTAGATGGTTTTGGTGTAAGTTACCAAGTGTTGGAGATATCGGCCGCAGAGATGTCTGCCTTCTCTCCAGTATAGTGCAACTAGATGGCACTCGGCTTGTGGTGCTCAAAGCGCCACAAAAATTCTCTACATCGATGTCGCTCTCCGGAAATCATGACTCCACAAAATATCCACAGACCTTGTTGTGTGCAGTTTAATGTAGGATTGTAATTGTTGCCTACTCCTCGAGTAGCTGCATGCTCCCCTCTGCACGGTGATGTGTTTGGCGGTTCTAGTTCGGTAGAAAGAAAATAGTTCCTACTTTTAGCTCTGGTGCATTCTGTCGATGCAGTGATGCATCTCCTGCGTGTCTCATTGTATCTGTCTGTGCTCCAGCTGTGGTGTGCTGCTGGTGTGAACCTCTCCGGAGGTAAAACCAGAGACGGAGGTTCCATCGTTGGGGCCAGCGTGTTTTACAGTGACGTGCCTGGACCAGAGAGCCCGAAGAAGAAAATAGGATCTCAGAGCAGCCTGGATAAACTGGATCAAGACCTCAAAGTACACACACACACACACACACACACAAAAGGACACATGGTGATGAAGCTAACCCTATAATGAAATGCTAGATAATTCTCATCACACTTCTTTTGTTCGTGGTTTCAGGAGCAGCAGAAGGAGTTGCGGCAGCACGACGAGTTGTCGTCGCTGGTTTGGATCTGCACCAGCACCGAGTCCACCACCAAAGCTGTGGTCATTGATGCCAACCAGGCTGGAAACATCCTGGAGAGCTTCTTCGTGTGTAACTCCGACGTCCTCTGCATCGCCAGTGTTCCAGGTCAGCGGACGAGTGCATCTGACGGCTGCGGCGAGAGAGAGATTTTATTACTGGCGTCTGTTTGCAACTGGCTCGCTCTGCATTCAGCGGCACAGAGAGGAGCTGTGAGGGAACGTCAGTGTCTCATTCATGATTTACGCGTGTGTGCTTTTATTTAGGTGCAAGAGAGACGGACTACCCAGCTGGTGAGGAAGTCGCTCCGAACGCCGAGACGGGACCGGCGGGTGACGCCGGCTCGCCGTCGACCGACAGCAGCTCGGCGTGTGGCGATGGCGTGCTGGGAGGCATCACCGTTGTGGGCTGTGAAGCAGAGGGAGCAGCAGCTGTTCCTCAGACAGCAGGCAGTCCAGGAGAAGAAGGAGAAAGTGGTCAGAGATGTTTACTGTTTGATACCTTTTTTCCCCACCTGACATTAGCATGTGTTCTCTGTGATCAGGACCAGTATTTATCTCAGAATGTATTCATGGGTTAAACAATAGATGTACATAATATAAAGTAGATCATTTGATTCAGCTCTATCCTATCATGTTGTCTGCATTTGCACCTCCTCTTGCATGTAATGTGCACATTGCACGTGCAGTGAGGATCATTAAAAACAAGGAATTTGTCACCTTTCAACTACACCTGTTAACTCATGCATTCTTACAGGTGGGGAAAATCATTTCTGTAATCTCACCCAGTGTGGTGGAAAATATTCTGCAACAATATGGACATATCTCTTCAATACAACATCGATAAGTTTAAATTAATTAGTAATTAAATAATAAACCCACTATGTGCGTGAATGCAGCTCGTTCTCACAAGTGAGGGAAGTTCTAAATCTGTCGTCGGAGCATCAACACACTAACTATTTCACCTATCTGGCACCTACAGTAATAAGGCTGAAATGACAGCATGAATGTTACTTCCACATAATAGCCTGCCCGGTTTACTAAGAGATGATCCTCTCTACAGAATCCCGACCAGCAGAGGAAGCCACCGAGGCGACGGAGGCCAGTGCGGGGCCTGCAGACCAAAGAGAGAGCCTGAGGGGGGCCTACACCGAACACGTCTTCACTGATCCACTGGGAGCTCAACAGACAGCAGAGGCTCCAGCCAACTACTCTCAGAGGTAACACCGGGAGGCCCAATGTCGTTACGATCCAGTCTGTCCAATAAAAACGTGCAATTTCATCAGCACGACCATAAACAAAACCCCAATGAGCAACAACAATCAAAGCACTGTAAAAAACATTTATTTGTGTGATGGTAAATTATTATTACAAAGCATTAAACCTTTGAGTCAAAATCTCTTTTTATGACCAGGGAGAGCGATCTGTTGAAAGACGGCGTGAGTTCAAACCCCGACGCGGAGGAGCAGGACCTGATGAGAGAAGAGGCTCAGAAGATGAGCAGCGTCCTGCCCACCATGTGGCTGGGGGCGCAGAACGGATGGTGAGTGTCAACGTCGGCGTTGCCCCGGCGCACTGCACCGCAAGTCCAGAAAAACTGATGATGGAGAAACCTTTTTCTGATTGCAGCGTGTACGTCCACTCCTCCGTGGCCCAGTGGAAGAAGTGTCTCCATTCGATCAAGCTGAAGGACTCTGTGCTCGGCATAGTGTAAGTACGCTGGATCAGACGGTGGACGTCTTACCGCTTCACTCTCATGCTGCTACTTTCTTTTTTTTTTTTCAAGCTGTGTTTCGGAAGCATTTGTTTCTCTTCCCACAGGCACGTGAAAGGCCGTGTACTGGTGGGTCTCTCTGATGGCACTTTAGCCATTTTCCACAGAGGAGTAGGTAAGGGAACACGAGTCCTTCTAAAACAAACAAAGTGATATCGACCGGATGTGTCATTTATCTGTAAATATAACCGTGCATCTTGACGTCCTTCGTGTGTGGCAGACGGACAGTGGGATCTGACCAACTACCATCTGTTAGACCTGGGGAGGCCGCACCACGCCATCCGCTGCATGACCATAGTACACGACAAGGTGTGGTGTGGCTACAGGAACAAGATCTATGTGGTGCAGCCCAAAGCCATGAAGATCGAGGTATGACCAGTCTTAACCCTCAGACATTTATTTGTATATTATATTAATTAGAGTTCTGCAGTCAACTGAAAGCATGTCACACTACAGCATCTCAAAACAATAAATGATCTGCCTGACTGGTTCGTTGATCAACGTCGCTCTAAAGTTGCTCCCTGCATATTTGGTTCCCCTTTGCAGAAGTCGTTTGACGCCCACCCTCGTAAGGACAGCCAGGTCCGTCAGCTGGCCTGGGACGGTGACGGCATCTGGGTGTCCATCAGACTGGACTCCACTCTCAGGCTGTTCCACGCTCACACCTTCCAGCACCTTCAGGACGTCGACATCGAGCCCTACGTCAGCAAGATGCTGGGTCAGTTCAGCGCTTTCCTTGCAACGACCGACTCTCGTCAGGCGCAGACAGACTCTGATGAATCAGCTCCGATTTTGTGTTCTTTTCTGTACGCAGGTACGGGGAAACTAGGTTTCTCATTTGTGAGGATCACGGCGCTCATGGTGTCAAGTAACCGGCTGTGGATCGGCACTGGAAACGGAGTCATCATCTCCATCCCTTTAACAGAGAGTGAGTTCGGGAGCTAGACTGGTATCTTTTTGTTTTTACAGGGATAAACTTCTGGTCGACACACATTCACACTGTTTCTCTTGTTGCTGCCTATGTATTTGCAGTCCCTCATCACCACTATCGCTCCACATTTTGTAGTAATTCAAATATCTGGATAATTCAGATTGCTTAAAGTGGGGTTGTAGAAGTACCGAAACAGAAGCAAAGCACTGCTGTGGACAGCGGCAAAACCTGTTGTAGACGCCTAAAAGAAAGGCCCACCTCAAATAATCAATATCAGTTTTAGTGTATGCTATATTTAGAGCAGTTTCCCTGCTTTACTCCCGTGTTCAATAAGGTAAAGTGACTCATAGCCAGTGGCGTCTTGTGGCTTTGAAGGGAGCATAGATGATATTAACGGCTTCAGTTCTCTGTCAGAACCTCTTACAACTTCCGTTTGTGATTAGAGTTTTGTGATATTCAGCGCCCTTGTAGTAATAATATAATACATGCAACAAGAATATCACATTAGGTCCACACGAAGTGCGTATTGAACATTGTCCAGAAGGTGGATTTCACAGACTGAGGGTTTTGTTCTGCCTCTTCAGTCTGTGTCTCTCTCTCTCTCTCTCTTCCACCGCTCCATTAGCAGCGAACAAGGTAACCAAGGCATCGGCGAGCAACCATCCAGGAAGCGTGGTTCGTGTCTATGGCGACGACAGCAGTGACAAAGTGACAGCCGGGACGTTTGTTCCGTACTGCTCCATGGCTCACGCTCAGCTCTGTTTCCACGGTCACAGAGACGCCGTCAAGTTCTTCACTGCCGTCCCAGGTAAACAAACCCGGCCGTTTCTTTACATCCCAGTGGTATTCATTAACTCTGCTGTCAAACATTTTAAGACCTCCCAAATATATCCTTTTGTACACTTGCAAAATGCGATGTGATTACACAATGTGAGATAATCTTCTTGTGTTATTAAATGCAGATTATAAACTAGTGAATCAGAGAGCTGTGGTCTCATTAAGAACACAGTATACAGATAAGATAAGAAGGTCTGTCCCAGATAAACACAATCTGGACTCGTTTGGTGTTATTTACAGTTTGTGGCTCTGTGCTCTCAGGTCATGCAGTTCCATCTGCGTCCTGCGGAGCCGAGGCAGCAGGTGACAAGACGACAGATGCCGCGGCTCAGGAAGGAACCAAGTCCATGCTGGTGATGAGCGGAGGAGAAGGCTACATCGACTTCAGGATGGGTGAGTCTTGCTACATGTAGTGGATAAAACCGTCCAGAGACGCGCGTGACCGTCTCTCTGTATGTCTGCAGGTGACGAGGATGGCGAGGCGGAGGAGGGCGAGCAGCCCCCCGTCAAGCTGCAGCCCTTCCTGGCTAAAGCCGAGCGCAGCCACCTCATCGTCTGGCAGGTCCTCGCCAGCGACGACTGAACTCTGACCTCGGGGACCCCCTCGAGGCCCGATTTGCCTTTTCTCTCAAACGGGCCGCCGTGGATGGAGGAGTTAATGTGGACGACTCCCCTCTTCAGACGGAGTTTAATCAGCACTTTGTTTCTTCCTGAACGATAACGAGCAGAAACTGAGAGTACTCGGTGGTAAAGTGGACTGGAGCAGTGCAAACAGATTCACACAAACTGCATGTTGTTATTTGTTCCTTTGAAAAAAAAAATATATTTTTTGAATTTGAATCTGTTATAATGCCTCTTCTCTATCTTCTAATATCCTTTGAGGTAAAGCTGTTATTGGATACAGAACGTTTTGTTCTATTTCTTCAGCAAATCTAATGAATTTTCCTGCTGACATTTCCGGGTTCCCTTCACTCAGTTCACTTGTTGTCTTCATGTTGGAGTCGACATGAAGCTAAGTCGGTCAAACTGAATAATCACCTGTGAGCTCCCCTGTTGCCTCTAATAATGTAAGACTGGGGCGATCATGCGTGGGAGCAACTCATGAGCGCCTCTTGATGAATCCCAAATCCTATTTCATGTTCTTGTTGTTTTTTTGGGGATTTTTCATCCTTTGAGAACTTGGCTTTTGATTGTATGCAAGACAAATTGAATTGATTGCCGGTTGTCTCCTGGTCAGGACTTGTTTAAGTCAAATGCAATACATCAGCTTCCTCTGGTCAGCACGGCCCCGCATTGATCTTAACATTCAAGATGCAAGTCCCAGTTTCTGTCTCATGCGAGCTTCACCATATTTACATTCCAGTCACGGAGCAAAGCAGCCGACATTCTGAAAAAGACATGTTCTGCAATGTTCTGATGAAGCCCAGAGGGTTGCCTAATAACACTTACCTCTGTGCTGATGATATTCCCCAAAAATATTCCATCTGCTGCATGATGGAAGAAAGACATTTCACCTTCAGAACAGCAGTAAGTGTCGCTAAACACGCGGTTCACCTTCGCCATGTTGAGAGCCATTGAGAGGCAATCGAAATATGTGGCACCTTTACCTTTCTAGATCCCCTGACTTTACATCGAGCGTCATCAGGTCAAAATATTATTGTGTCCAATACTGTCGTTTATGACCCAATCGCTGCAAAGCTAATGCCAATCCCATCAGCCTCTGCTGTGCTTTGTGTTTAGTGCTAATTAGCAAATGTTAGCATGCTAATCTAAGACGGTTAACATTACCATGGTCAGTGTGAGCACATCAGCATGCTGACCTCAGCACTCAGCTCAGAGCACCACTGAGCCGCTAACGTGTCTTGTCATTGTTTTTCAGAATATCAGCTCTGTGACTTGAATGTATTGATGACACGTTAGAGGCACAAAGTAACTCCGTGACTGACAGAATCCCGTTCACCGAACCCTTAATTATGGAATGAAAAGCAGCAGCAGCGGCGGCGGCGGCTACCACCACGCGCTGTAAGTCAGCCCGTCCTTGATGTCAGTTTTGGTTGCTGAACGATGTGTCGGTAGACACTTTAAAACAAGGTATCGAGGCTTGAAAAGACTTGATTTACTCTGCTTTTCTAGTGTGACAAAGTATTTATTTTTCCTTGAAAGAATGTTGCTGCGCTTGCTACCAAAGTATAAAGAATTAAGGCCGGCTAGTTTCTCCACATGCTGAAACAATAACCGCGTCTCTCCAACTGTTAGAGCAGCATGTTCGAGTCTGCTGCCTCCGTGCAGGTGAAATGCACGCTTTTTGTAACAGAAATCCCGGTGTATAGATACGATATATTTTTAGACTTTCATATTTTGGGAATTGACGTATTTTCAGGGTGTGAGAGAAGAGATTGAGCTGGACCCGTTATTATGAGAGGATAAAAAAGCCGCCACGCGAGAGGATTACGTAACACCCCCCCCCCCCCCCCCCCCCCCTATTAATCCGTATCTTGACATTTAGAGGTCAGAATTCTAACATTGACACTTTTGGTTTTGCGGCGCTGCTTTAAGCAGAATGTTACCTGAAGTTGTCCTGTTTATATGTTTATCCTGATGGCAAACTGATGTTTTAAGTCTATTTTTATGAACTTTTTTTTTTTTTTTTTTGTCTTTTTAAACTGTACTCTCTGAATACAGTGCACAAGATGTTCATTTGGGTGTAAAATAAGAGTGTAATTCTGGCCTCTGTGTACCAGTACACTGCACTGGTATGCTCTTTGTTTTGTCCTCCTTTGTTTTGAACAGTAACCGAGGATGTCTGTCCTTAGCCTTAGTGTGTGTGTGTGTGTGTGTGTGTGTGTGTGTCTCTCTCTCCTCTCCAAGAGAGGAGTGAAACGTTACTGCAGTTTAGCCATTTCAGTATTTATTTACAATGATTGAGCCTTTGCAATTCAGAATGTATCTTTGTACATTGAATATATATATATATATGATTATATATGTATGGAACATGAAATGTGCTTGGGTTTGTTTTTTTGAAACGATATGAATTTGTGTTGTGGGGGGGCCTTACTCAGCTATGCACTATGTCTGTGGGGGGGGGGGGGGGTTGCTTCAGGACGTTTTTATTTAAAGTAGAAAGCCTGCAGCCTGTCCACAGACCCTGACACAATCAGTTTAGGGCTAACGCAGGACAAAGTGAAGTCAATGAGCGATCGCCCCACTGAGTGATGGAGCGTCTCGCCCTCCTCCACAGGTCTGTCCGCCCTCTCATCTGCATACTTTAACTTGACAGGGACTTTCTGTCTTCCAAGTTAGCGGTACACACACACACCATCTTGTACTTCTGCGGCATCTCTGGCCTTACGCATTTCTAACAGTCAAATTAAAGCAACTTTTGTGGGCCAGCTTCATCTGCTTGTAATGTTTCATTTGTCTGCATCAATGATATAGCCTACAGCTAGTCTTCAGGTTTAAAGCTCAAGCTTTATAGATGTTTGTCTTTGACTTAAACCTCGCAGCACCACAGTGAACTCACCAGTAAAAGCATCAAACCAACCAAAGGCAAAAACACTAAACCAGCTTTATTATCCGTTCCATAAATAGGTTAAAAACTCCTTTTTTAAGTAAAGTAAGAAACTTTTATCCGTAGCTCAGCCTCATAATATGCCACTTTTATATATGTGTTCAAATGTCCATTCAATACAAAATAACAGAAAACAAACACCCAGTAATCTATTTAAATGCAAGAGGATCACACAGCCAATCTGAATGCATTCAAACAATTCATACTGATTCCTGATCACATCCCTTTAGACACTTTCTTTTACCAGCACTAGGTGGCGTGCTTGCACTACTTATAATAGCTGTTTTTCCCAGTGACTATTGGAAGGACAGAAGCACTCCTCCCCTGCCTGTGATTGGTCTACCGCTGCTCTATTGGAGGCCTTGGTTTCAGCCCGTAGAATGTAGAATGAGGCTGAACCGGTGATTAGCAGGCTGAGAGACCGATGGAGGCTTTAATCTCTTCACAAGCTCTCAGGAGAACACCTGGCTGTCATGGATCACAGCCGTGATAGTGGAGTAGCAGGTTAAGTAGTAGACGTACACAGCAGCACAGTGTGCCTGGTTGAAAGAGCATGTCACCAGTCCATAAACACGGCTTGTCTACTTCCTGTTTTACTGTTTTGATTTTTTTTTTAAATAAAACTTAAAAATATTAAAGGTACTAAATTAGAAATTCAGACCATATCTATGATTGAGAGATTGCTTCCACGTGGTGGCAGCTGGCAGCTAACGGTGCTAGCAGGTGAAAACGAGGGCATCAGTGCTGACAATGGCTACAGGTCATACCAGACCAGTTAATTCACCTTTAAGAAGCTACATATTCTTACTTTAAGATTGTTTTGTCAAAGTACTGTAAACGGGTTTCTTAATTGTGCTATTTCCAAACTCTCCAGAATCAAAGCATCCATACATCGGGGACTCTGCTGCCAAACATTATACAATTCAGGGCTGGAACTAGTGCTGAGAACAGTATTAGGGTTGTGCTTTCTGAATTGTCTTATACTAACTTAATAACTTAGATCCATTTCAACACCACCAGTGTCTGAATTAAAGTTCGCAAAATCTAGTCTGCCAGTTTGCAGTACCATGTTACAGTCCGCTCCTCAGTTATGTAAGACAGCCAGATGGTGGCTTAGAGGGGGGTGGGGTATCCAGGTCTCACCATAACCTCTTGTTCCTGTTGTGGAAACTGCTGCCCAGGATGCTCCAGGTTAACTGACCTACTAATACCACTGCAACTGTCGGTTTACTGTAAGTTGCTCTGAGGTGAAATCCTGCAAAGAACACGCTGTTAAAATTAGGCTGAATGTGTGTATGCGTGTGTGTGTGGTTATTTTATACTTCACAAAAAAGGTCACAGTTGTATGGAGGTGAATGCTGACTTTGCTGCGTGCCCCTATTTTCACCAGGAGAAGGCAAAACGCATTAAAGTCTAAAAATCGCTGCTGGCGTAAATTCACCCTCTCCTCGAGACAGATGTGCGGTGGTGCATCTATTCAGCATGAATCATGGGTAACTCAGAAATGCAGACGCACACCTGAACAGGAACGCCACGCACCCTTTTTTTTGAGTGTGTGTTTACGCAGCCCATCGTCTGCTCCGTCATCTCAGCTGGCTCGACAGTCTTCCCTGGTGCAGGATAAACACACAGCTGGAGTCTCCTCCGATACTCTCTCACACACACACACACACTCTCACACACACACACACACACACACACACACACACACACACACACAGAGCATCTATTTCTGTCCTCTCATCATTTCTCATCACTTTTCACACTCTGCTCTACCCTCTTTGTCATCCCTTCTGTTTTTTTCCTTATATGATGTGAGGACTCTCTTCCTTTGACAATCATCTCTGTCACCAAAGGCCAATGTCTCTCTCTCTCTCTGTGTGTGTGTGTGACTCTTACATCACTTAGAGCTGAGGATCGCACACAAACACACACACACTGAACGTTATACACATACAGGGACACTTATTGTACACACTTTACCAGCCAAGAGCCTGAGGCAAAGACGATCTACTATTTCGTGTTTCCTATTTCAAATCTATAACCTCCATCCTTTCCTGTCATGGAGTTTGGTTGGATCTTTGATCTCATGTGTTACATTTCTTCATTGTAAGTGGTCGTTCTGGTCATTTTGGACCCTCAAGTAGGATAGCAGGTTGTGGTCATTTTATTCATTATTTTACCACAATTAATGTTAACATTTGTGATAACGAAATATAAAATATTGACAAATGTGACTAATATTCTTTTCAGCAGTTTTTAACAAAACAAAAGGTAATCTATAACTGTCACTGTTGCTGTCTGAAAATGTATTTTCTTCCATCACAGATGTAGGCAATTTGCTTTAAAATATTTTAAAAACGTGACTGTATCTTACGTGCAAATATGTGAAAGGAATAGTTAGATATTTTTGGAAATGCTCTCAGTTGCTCCACTCACATGTCTGCTGGTTAAATATGAAGCTATGGCTAGCAGCCGGTTAGCTTATCACAAAGACCGGTTAGCTTAGCACAAAGACTGGAAACCGGTAAAACTGGCTCCGGCCAAACATAACAAAATCCAGCTAACAGCACCTCTAAAAGGTGGCTCTTTAAGTAATACATCATTTACAACTGTTTGTTTGATACCTACAAAAAAGTGTAAAAACCAACAGCTTTAGAGGTTAGCCAGGCTAGCTGTTTCCCTATTCTTTGTGCTATACTTAGCTAACCGGCTGCT
Organism: Anarhichas minor; assembly: GCF_050575085.1. Classification (NCBI taxonomy): domain Eukaryota; kingdom Metazoa; phylum Chordata; class Actinopteri; order Perciformes; family Anarhichadidae; genus Anarhichas; species Anarhichas minor. The sequence continues at coordinate 6,278,572 of NW_027466463.1, read as the reverse complement.
TGCTAGCTTCATATTTACCATACAAATATGAGAGTGGAATCAATTGTCTCGTCCAAATCTCAGCAGTAAACAATACAAGCATTTCTCCCCCTACAAAACTATTGCTTTAAAAGCACAAAAGTGTAATCTAGAATGGTCTAAAACAGTAAAACAGGGAAGGGGCAATGATTTTGGAAATTTCCTTTCAGTTTGAGAAATTAATGAATAACCTGTATCGGCAAATGTATATTGTATTTTATCTCCCGAGGTCCTTACAGCTGCTGAGCACGTAAGTCTAGAGCTGTAAATGTTAATAAGTTGTCAATAAATGGATTTTGGTCTGGATAACCTGCAGCTCTTTTCCGCACGGTAAGTACTGGAGCTGTCCATTGGACGAGTCCTCCTGATGAATTAAAGAGATACACAAAAAGACAAAGGTGGACAATGCTGGAGGAAGATACAGAGCAGCAAGAGAGATTTTTACACAGCATGGCAACACAAAAGTTACTATTCTATACAACATCTATAACGTATTAAAATGTTTATTAACCGTTAAGCCATTTGTTACATCTTACTCACATTGGATGTATTTTAAGTGGGTCATATTTTAATACATGAATTCACTGTACTGTTACATTTAAAGGCCTAATTTATTTTCATTGTATATTAATATCCATGTGTCATTTTGCCACACAGCAGATCAGCTAACTGCGTAGGAGGTAGTTAGCTTAGCAAAAAGACGGAAGGAAGCATGTATACAACGCCATGGTAGCATCCTGTCAATCGCAAGGTTGTCACGCCCTAAAGCATATGCTTTATCATAGGCATGCGTTTATTGTTCATTTGACTCTAAATGGACTATCATTTACTAAATGAACATCGTGCTGTATTGAAGAAGACTTGAAACTAGAGATTGAGACCATAAACTCATGTTTACAGTGTTTACTGAGGTAATAAATCAAGTCAGAAGTAGGGTAACTTTCTCATAGACTTCTATACGATTGGAATTCTTTTTGCATCTAGAGGAGTCGCCCCCTGCTGGTCAGTAGGAGAATGTAGTAGAGAGAATTTAAGGCTCTTCCACAATGGCTTCACTTTTCAGATCCAGGGGTTGCTGCCTGATCTGTACACTTATTGTTCTTTAATGATGGATAGCGTGGTAGCTACGGAAGAAAAATAGGGCATGTGAAAAAATTATTTCAGTTGAATTACTTTTTTTTGGAGTCATCCTCCAGGCTGCTCGATGTTGGAGGAAGGAAGACCGAAAAATGCCTCTTGAACTAGTGAGTTACACAAATGAGTTGTCTATGTTCAGGGGCCAGTATTTGGGGATGGACTGCTAAGTGGCCACCTAAGCCCCCCCTGCTTCCTGCACAGAGGAGGTGATGCTGGTCAAGGAGTGCAGCCTGTCAGTGGGTCAGGGATGGAGTCCTCCTCCTCCTGTCTTTTGGAACAAACTTTTGGACGCTGCTGCTCGTCTGTCAGCCTGCCTGGCCGTCTCTCTGAAGCTTAGTTTATACTTGTTGTAGTGAAGCCGGCACGAGGCGCCCCAGAAAATGATGTTGACATGGCCGGCACGTGGTGCACGTTAAGTGTTGAAGCAAAAATACTTTACAGGGTTTTCAACCGATCTGATCGCCGGGGGGACCTCTGAAGGAGCTTTGGAATAACAGAACATTTAAGCTTTTTATTGTGTCCCGTTTAACATTAGGCTATTCTTTTTAATATCATAATGTAAATCATATCCATAACTAGGGCCGTACCAAATAGTTTGAAGCCTCATTTGTCACTCTCAAAGACACATCGAGCGATGCAGCGCTCCTTGTCTCTGTATTTTATTAAATTACATTTTTAATAATTTCCAAAATTCACATGTTCACAGCGAAATATTCTGCTGCAATCCACATGTGTTGTCATTTAGCCTTTCAAAAACAACATTTTCACTGTGGTCCAAAACCGTCTCCCGCTTACACCATGAAGGCGCGCACCTGACAATCTAACAGCACCATAAATTAGGTTTAACCACAATAACACTAAATCATATTTTCTCCATTTTTTTAGGGTGATAATGTCATAGAATATGACAACATACTCAAAAAACCTCAATCAAAGATTTGAATTTAAATAAAGTGACTTTCGACACAAAGTTTGGTGAGCAGGCATTGAGAAGAAACGGCTAACTGGTTTATAATTAAGGATTTAAACTCGTCACTTCATTTTTACAACATCTTTGTTAAAATTGCCTTGCTGTCGGCGAAGGAAAACAACTATCGTCAGTCATCCCCTCAATCGTCGACACACCATCCCATAATGAGGCCGGAAAGCTGATTTCAGTATGGCTCCTTGTTAAAGTCATATGAGCTGATGAAATGAGCAGACAAAAGGTGAGGACGGGAAAGAGGTGTATTTTGAGAAGCAGAGCCAGTGGGCGGGATGAGTCACCTCGCCCTCCCAAACGCACTGGGCTCATGGGGTCTTGTGCAGCCTTCAGACACACACACACACACACACACACACACACACACACACACACACACACTTTCCAACTTCCATCCATGCACAGGTGTGCACACTTGAACGTACAAAGGGCTGCACTCAACCTGACAACTGCACAAAGTGCTATTGTGGCGCTCCCCCCGAGTCGCCATTCGCAGTGTGACCAAATGTAACCTAATGACGCACCACATGACCATGAAGCACAAATATATTACATCTGCCCGAGTCCCTTTTGACTAGCAAAAATGAGCCTCTCCCGCTCTTGTAGCTTTCATTATCAGCCACATGAAAACGTGAATATCATTCTGTTGAGTCTAATCCCCCGGGGAGAATTTTTGCCTGCGAGTTATGCAACACGCACAGAGGGCAAGCACAATCCCCCCTCTATTTTTCTCTTTAACTCTATCAGCAGCATCACATCACATGTAGTTCTGTGCGTCCTCACGAGGAGGCCGTCGAGGTAGGGCGATAAATGTGCTGCACACTGCCAGACCTCAGGCTGACTGGAGCTCAGCGCTGTCACTGACGTGTCCGCTCATTTGAACCCGTGGATGTCGTCACCACGTCGAGCTGTTCTCCGACCCGTCCTGCGGCACCGGACGCTGTCACGGATACACACTCGGCGGTGGCGGCAGGCTGGTCGGTGGCCGCTCGGCGAACCGCAACAGATGCCCTTCATAATGCCTGGCTTTGAAGCAGTTGTGGTTCAGGGTGGAAAAGTCAAATCTGCTCTCCACTTGCTGCTCTGTTTGGTATTCAGTGCCCTCAAGGCCTCTCTGAGGATGATGTAGTTTTTTATTTTTCCATGGTCTTTTCCTCCACTCCGGGGTGTGACTGCAGCCTGCAGGGAGCAGTACTGTGTTGGAATAGAAGAGAAGAAAACAAGCTCTCTCTTTTACCTCAGCCCTGCAGAGCCTGGAGACACACTCCTCCCAGCCAAATACTGAGTGTGTGTGTGTGTGTGTGTTTACCCGGCCCTCCTGTCTGGCCCTTTGCCCTCCATCCTCCCGCCCACCGCTTCAACTTCCTGTGTCCTTGTTGAGTCTCCTTTAGTACGTCAGAGAATTTTGTGGTAAATATTTGATCAACTAGTCAGAGGATCTATAGATTACAGTAAAACCTCAGGACACTTGCGAAAACCCGACGATTGAGTCTAATTGTATAGAAGTCTATGAGAAAATGACCCTACCTCTCACTTGATTTATTCCCTCAGTAAACATTGTAAACATGAGTTGATGGTCTCAATCTCTATCTTCTTCAATACAGCATGATGTTCATTTAGTAGATGATGGTCCATTTAGAGTCAAATAGACCATAAAGCAGAGTATGCTTTAGGACGGGGCTACTGTGATTGACAAGTCGCTACCGCTACCAGAGCTGTATGCGGCGTCTCTACGTCACTCCACCGCATTCCAAATATGATTACGTCCCTTTACCGGGTTAGATGCCGACAGCCGTATTCCAAGATGGCGATGGCAAAATCTCCGAACTCGAGGCTTCATAACAGCAGTCCACAAATCAATGGGTGACGTAACCATGACTACGTCCACTTCTTATATACAGTCTATGGCTGCATGCGGGTAAACCGTCCGCCTGGAGAGCGAAACAGGTGGAATGCATTGGCCGAAATGCAATCTTAGCATAGCAAATGCAAATTTAGCTTTTTATTAGCTTTAAAAAAGAATGTTTGTCTCTCAACTCATACTAACCCCAGAAATATCGGCTGGCTGAATCGTCTTCAGACCGATAGCCGATGGTGTCCTAGATACATTTTGGAATGAACCCTGTAGGTACACTGTGAGCTCTGTGAGATCGGGATGACTGTAACAGTAACAGTTTCTCCTGTTTCCATTTTCTCAAGGTCAAAAACTGTCCATTTCGTACTGCCTGTCTTTGCAGATAGAAAGGTTGTATGAAGTAAGTCTCTGTCTCCCATGAATGTTTGCCGTAAGACAAAGAAAATACTATAGCAGTGTAGATACTCCAATGCAGAACTGTGTTCACAATATGATGTTTTTTTGGTATGGCCGGCCGGAGGGAGCTGAGGTTGAGCACATATCTGAATCTGTAAATAGAAAAGTTAAGGATGGGGGGGGGGGGGGGGGGGGTACTAGATCATCCATGTGGAGTTCAGACAATAGATTCACAATGTTCAGTTGTTTGGTTGCCTGCTGAGTCACAGCAATGCCGTACTTAACTGGTTGGGCAATGGGCCAATCACCTTATATTAAGCAATACCGGGGCTCCAGTTTGCAGAGAGCTCCTGACTGTAAGCCTCTTATGAATGCTGCGTCTCATGTGCACCATACTGCCACGCATGTTAGAGGCGTGAGTCTTCTGTAACTGTTTACAGAGCACATGCAAACATCCTCCTTTCTTTTATGTACTTATTGCTATTTAGGGCATCCGGAGGCTGTCCCAGCATGCACTGGGCATACAGTCTGGATGCTAACAAAAACATAGGCGGTCACATTAAGGTATTCAGTGATGAGAAGAACCGTAGCACTCAATCCCAACTTTCCGAGTTATATTCAAAGTTGCAAAGTCAATATGTTTTTACGCTAACAATGCATCAAGTGAACATGTCGAATGTGACGGGTGATGCTCGTAGTTACAAATCCGCACAACATTATCACCCAACTCTGCAATCCCCACCACAGTTTTTGAGGCTGTTTTTGGGTTAATTGTTTTGTTTTTTCCAGCCCACGAATTCCACCGTCACATCTCAACAACTGTTACAGCAGCAGGCAGCTGTATTTAATGAGAAAACTCTCCATACAGGCAAAGTTAGCGATTGGCTAGGAAAGAGCAGCTTGCGAGCCAGTTATTTTTCTCAGGAGTTGGTGGAGACCAGACCAGAGCTCAAAGGAGAGTGAATATCTGACTTGTACTCGTAAGTTGGCCAAACACAAGACTGCTACTGTAGCTCTGTGTCTACTGGGTGTGTACGTATACAACTACTTGCTAACAATGTTCACCGTAACAACTTTAAAAGGTCATGACGTATTGGGATTTTGTGTTGTTTGAGTTCTTCTGTCCCCAAAGTGGCCAAAAAAATCAATTCATGCAGCTTTGACACATCTTTGACACTTTTTCATGACCTAATTCTGGTATTTCCACAATGATTCATCAGCACACGTGGATTTTTGTGATAGAAATCCAATTCTGAGGGTAATAACACTGTTTGAACTGTAGTATTGACCCACTGTAGATATTATATCAGTAACTGTGAGGTGATTGCTGAAAAAGTTACTCTGTTAGAGGAAAAGGTAGTGAAGGTAGTTATGTGCTATGTCTAATTAACAACCACCAACACTGGCTTTGAGGCCGTAAAGTGTTGTGTGTTTTGAATCCATCACTAACGGAGGTTCTGCAGCCCAGAGCAACAAGCTATGACCCACATAAACAAACTGAACTCAAATCAGCATTTTGAGCCACTATAATCACTTGCCCAGAGTTGGAAACGTGTGTTATTGACCCATGAGTGTTTCCAAATCTCATCATTTATGTTAACTGCTCCGAGGTTAGGAACAGCACTGCCGACGGTGATTTCTTAATGTCTGATGTTTGAATCCCATTCAAGGCCCCGAGGTCCCGACTCTTGAGTTGAAGTAATGGGAGCCGCTGGCCTCAGGTTCACCATGACCCAGTTCTGTCTGGCCTCAACAAACATGTATGAGCAATATAAAGAGAGACTCCTTTCAAAAGCAATTCATCATTTTTGCAGCAGATACTGTATTACTTTCCCTCAAACTTGCAACTGCTGCTGTCTTGCTTTCATAAATGAGGCCAACAGTCTCCTCTCAGTGTCCGATGCACTTTTTGTCAATACAACTCAATAGACTCTTTCCACCTGGAGATTTCTGAGTATTCAGACATGACACATCTAAACCAGCTTAGTGCAAAGGGACAAAAAGAGGACAAATATGGACAAAACATATCTCATATTTAGAAGGAAGTGTTCAGTGTTATTGCTGAGAGCAGCTGGTGAAATGGATAAGAAAACCTTTATTGACAGAAAAGGTTAAAATCCTACCTTTCGAAATAGTCATTTTTAGGCTGCATTTACAACAAATCAGACGTTGGGGGGGGGGGGGGGGGGGGGGGGGGGGGGGGCCCGGAAAAAAACAAAACCTGCAGCGATCTGCAGGGGTTATATGACTTTACCAACCGTAGTTACCTACACACAAAACAGCAGGCGTGCAGGCAAATTCGTGTGGTTACTTGAGATACTACTCACTCAAAGTGTGGTCACTTTATTTAAATAACGCCTGATTGGAACTCGGTGGTTGCCTAGCAACATAAAAAAAAGATGTCTGATTGGGCAACAAAAGGTCAGTGTAGTTTGCCTCACATTTTTCACCTGCAAAACATGCTCAGTCTAATTAGGGTCTTAGCCAGAAAAAAACACTGGAATTCACAGGGCTCTATTCTTGGCCCACTTCTCTTATGTATAAATAACTGCATGAAGCGGTCATACTACTTTTTTTGTCAGTTTCTTCCCTTCTGTTGCAACACACACAGCTCAGCATGGTTTGAAAACTCATGTCTCAATATTTCTCTTGAATTTAAAGGTTGGACAATGTATCGAACAGGTTGTAAAATATCTGTATTTTAGACGTTAACATGGTGAGCCTGGTCGTAAACTATCACACATTTAGTCTCACGAGAGACTGTTTTTCGGCTACAAATTTGTTTTATGCATCGCATGATCTTTTCACATTTAAGTTATTGTGTAACTTCTTGGCCACAAGCAGCTTCTAATTACTCTTAAGATGATATATAATCGGGCAATTACATTTATGGATGAAAAGTTGATTAGATCTTCCCACCGTCACATTCTTAAATGTATAAGTTTTGATAATTGAATTGGATTTAAAGTCATCTGTAAATGCGTAAGTAACCGGACTGTGCTATACACTTGTCCCCATAAAACTAAGCATTCACACAAAGAAGTTAAATAAATGAATTTAATATGAGCACAGTGACATAATGCAGCTTTGTGTAGGTGTAAAATCCATTCTAAATGAATTAACGCGTTCAAATAATGAATATAGAAGTATAGAGCACTTCACTTTCAAACCTTTGCACCTACAGCAGCACAGTTGTTACCAAAGTGTGACTCATACATGTGCACTCATTAGGCAGCAGGTCGGTGTTGTATGGAGTCTCCCCCGTGTTAACAGTCCATCTGCAGACCGCTGGTCCTAAACCCTGCTCCATTTGCATGATAAGAGACAGAAGTGCACGATGCTCCTGAGATTGTTGCTGTGACGACGCAGAGGAGACATATGGCTGTTGCAGAGAAACCGAAGGGTGTCAGGATAGGTGGAAGCTTTTGCTGAGTGTGTGTGTGTCTGTGTGTGTGTGTGTGTGTGTGTGTGTGTGTGTCTGTGCAAGTGAAAAACGAGAGTGAGAGCGATGTTTTGTTCTTTTTTATGTGGCAAAGCTTTCTGGCGCACGTTAGAAATGTCTGTGTGCGCGTGTCAACAACATCCCCACCTCCTCAAACGCCCAGGAATTTATGATTAAGGATGCTTCTCTCTGCAAAAGAACAAAACACCCTCAAACAATAGAAGAGGAAGGCTGTAGAAAATGAAATGTATGTGCACAAAACCAGTCAGGGTGATTTGTGTGGGAGGAGAAGTTGCCCACACTTCATTTGTGAAAGGTTGTCTAAATGACTGAGACACTGTTGTTTGCTGCGTGTGGACACAAAACAATGACTTCATATACATATAAAATAGCACCGTCATTGCACGCCTCATGCTAAGCAAAACCCTTATTATGAAAGTGCCCCTTTTTTTTTTTTTTTAAACCATCATACAAAACACATGCGTGCTGCTGTTGTTTTTCCAAAGTCCTCCCAGGGCAAAAACAATGCAGGGCCTGTTTGTGAGCAGGAACACGTGCCGCCCTCAGACTTAGAGAGCAGCTGGCAGCACCATCAAACATTCATGAGAGAGATGGAAAGACTGAAGGACAGCGTGGACCCAGGGATACACAGAAAGAGAGAGAGAGAGAGAGAGAGAGGCACAGACGGAGACTGTGATCGCACAAAGGTTAATGGGACTTATCTGCATTAACTCTGAGCTGCTGTTGGTTTTAGGGGCCATCGTTTGCGCCCGTGAGGTGGGTCGAGGTGAGCCGCAATCGAGTTTCTGTCACCGGTGATGCCTCTGTTCCGTCCAGTCCACAGCAGCGGCTCGGTTCAATATAAAGGAGGGATACGGGCCGCTTTTACAGGGCTGCTTGTTTTTCCACACTCTCACCAGTCACCAGACGAGAAAATGTTCGGATCTTTTATACTCCGTGCCGGTTTCTGCTTGCGGTAAAACCGATATTCTCCCAAACTGTAGGGGGCAGTGTATCGAAAACTCACAGGTTAAAGTTTCACCTGGTCGCATTCATTTGAGTGCATGTATCAGTGGTTTCCACCTGTCGGCTCTGTTATTTTTTAGTATAAACATGAAATGATATTTGTCACTGTAGATTTGGTCAGCTTATTAAAATCATATAAGATGTTATATGTAAGCCACTGCACGTTGGTCGTTACGCTCCAGCGCCAAGGCGGTCTTTCTGCCGTGGGCCGTGGAACGGCGCTGTATGTGCTCTGTGCAGTGCGGCGGTGATTAGCTAGCCAGTGGGACTTCCAATCACATGATAGTTATCGAAGGAAGCACTCTACTGGTGTCGGTATCACTTTAAGGGTTCTGGTATTGGTACTGCCATTGTAATTTTTAAAAACAATACCGAGACCCTAGTTGAGTAAGAGAAGTTGAAGCTTAACATATTGTTTCTAATGTTAGTTTGATTATTAGCTTGTCGCTAACCAATGCTAACATGTAACAGTTGCTAAAAAGTGACTTTCTTTTTAACAATTTCTAGAATAATCCCGCTACAGTAAACAATTATCTATGTAACCTTTGTCCAAAAAACATTTCCCATACTTTGACTAGCGCTAACCAGTTTAGCCTTGTTAGTATTTATTTCACTCCTAGCCCATTGGATCCATATTTTGCTAGCTTTCTGGATTTACCGTGTTACCTGACAAACAGCATTACGTTGTGTGTGGATTGCGTAATGAAAACCTGTGAAAGTCTGTCAGAAAGGCATTAATGCCCAATCTTCAAACATCACAATTAAATGTTGTGGGATGGATGAATTACCGTAATTCATTTATTTAGCCTCAAGCGCAGTATTTATGCTCTCTTTGCATTTTTATCAGCAAACTTTTATTTTCTGACAGCTTCTCCCTTTTAGAGTTTGGACCACGTCGTGTAAATATTCATTATGTGTATTTTGACTGAGATGAATAAGAAGAGGAAACCAGCAGGGTTACAGCAACCTAGCAGTATTTCACGCTGCTCTGTAGAGCATTTCTCTCTCACCTGCCGACTCCCCTCACACAAACGTGCTTCTTTTGTCTTAATCTTGCCGATGACTCGAGGGGAAAAGGGTCGCTGGTAATATAAACCCACTCTATTTGGGCTGTGGTGTGCTGGCCACACACTTTGATCAAGAGTGCCTTGAAAAGACAACCTGTGCCCTTGGATCCATAGGGGCCCAGAGATGGAGGATTGAGGTCAGCTTGTGTGTGTGTGTGTATGAGTGTATGAGTGTGTGTGTGTGTGTGTGTGTGTTTGTGCTAGTCCACAGCAGGGAGAAGAACATCTTAGAAAGTTAGGGCGATTAGCCGCGTTAGTGTCTGTGCTAATACTGGCCCATATCTGCCATTGATCCTCGTCAGCCCATATGTTCCCAGAAAGGGAAGCGCCAAAGCAGTTACTTACACTGACCAGGTTAAAGCTGCGTGTATTGACAGTAATGCACTGCTATTTACGGCGTGGATGCCACTTTATCTGGCCAGCCATGTATGCCAGAGTACAGTAATAGGCCTAACAGTAATGCTGACCCTTGTTTGGTTGAGCATGCAGCAGCATATGCACTGTACTTTCTCTCACCACCTCGCCACGGAGCCGTGCCGCTGGGTCTGTGACAGGAGCGTCTCTCATGGAGGTGTTCAGGGGGGATGATGATGATGATGATGACAAATGTTCCTACAAATCAGCTGTGACTGGGAACAGGGTGCAACGCGGCCTGTGTTATTATGAAAAATAAAGTGTGCACGTGTGTCTGTGTGAGTGTGTGAGCCGTGCTTTGCATATTAGTCCAGATGGTCAAGGAAGGCCTGGTTGAGCCCTATCTGTTCCGGCTGAGAGCTCCTCTCCCTGCCTCCATCTGCTCGCGCTCAGTGGAGGATCCAGCTCGCTGCAGTTATTAGCCGGCTGGGTCTCAGGGACGACAGTAATTAAGAGATGAGATGGACTTGCGCCGTCCTCCAGGAGTCGGCAGACTGCCCCCCCCCCCCCCCCCCCCCCCCCCCCCCCCCCCCCGTCTCTCTACCCGCCTCGCTTCCAACAACCGTTCTGTTTATATAGCAGGTCAGAGAAAACAGGAGAAACAGACAGACTCCACAGGCCTCCGTCACACTACGGTATCCTCACACTCCCTCAGTGTCAAACACATACAGTTCTTTTTTTATTTGTGTGTCAATGATGCCGGCCGCACAGCAGTGAAAGTTTAAACTTCGCTGTTTCGTCATATTATTAAAGAATAGGTCCATATACAATGCTCACATGAACTTAGTGCGTCCATCACTGTAATCATTGCCACTAACATGATGCTTCGGCTGTGTTAGCGTGTGTCTTAGTCCTGACTAATTGTACATGTCCATCAACAAAGCTACGTGAGACTTCCAGGACCCATTCATCCGCCACAGCTACAAGGGCTGCCGCCGAGGCCAGATTGAGCCGCTGTGCCCTGGAGCAAAAAATGAGCAGTGGACCCCATTTTCTTACACTCTCTGTGTATATTGAACACAAGGTGAACCTGAAGCCTTCGAGCTCACTGAGGGTCTGGGATTCTGGTTGTTTATGGAATCCCCTGACAGTAATAAAGATCAACCAATAACCACCTGAAAGTCACATGACCCAATGTCACCATTTTGATTTGCTGTTGCATGAACCAAGCTGCAAAAACAGTTACAACTTGATGCAACGCAGCTGTATTGATATGCAGTGCAATTTTGAATAAGCGCAACAATAAAATAAGATTTCATTCCAAGATCATCGACGTTAAAAAAGGAGTGTCAAGGTCATGGCTTTGATGCCCCTAAAATATCTCCATGAGAATAATCGTGAAAGAAGAAAGAAAAGAAAGATGAAGGCGATTTAAGTTTGAGAGAGCCAGTCGAGTGAGTAGAGAAGAGTCATTTCTCTGTGAGAGGAGGGCGACGTGAGGTATTTCTTGAGCAGGTTCTCAGCTGATGACAGAATGACTGTAGCACCAAAAGGTGAACGCAGTAAATCACGGCGATGGCGGTGTGGAAAGTGCAGCGTCGATTTTTACTTCATCACCGAGACACAGAGTTTGAGGGCTCAACCCCACGTCGGACGAGCATATAAGCCGGCTGTATGTCGCTCACAGTCCGACAGAAAAATCCCATCAAGTCATGTCTCACCTTGGTAAAAGACACCGAGTGGAGACAGAGGAACTGCTGCTGAATACACAAGCAGACACCAAGCATTGCAAAGAGCTGCAGGACAAAAGCAATCAATCTGCTATCAGCTCAGACAGGAGCTTTTCTCTGCTAAGTTTATTAACACGGTGAGATCTTTGAAGCCCATGATTACGGAGCCAAAGATGAGATTTGAAAGCGCGACCTACTGCGCATGCGTGTGTCATGTTTATTATTTGACCCCTCCACGGGTGAGCTCGCTGGAGGATCAGGTACTTGTTTACGATGCACAGCTGCTCCGTGTGGGGGAGGCGGCCCGTTAGTGAGGGCTTTTCTCGTGTCTTTGACCTTTCGGCCGCAGCCCCACCTGACTTCCCTCCTCATTTCCTTTCCTATATGAGGAAACCCTGGTCCACATTCCAGCAGCCGTGACGGTTGAATTTTGGTGTGACGACACCTAATCCTTGTGTGTGTGTGTGTGTGTGTGAGTGCCCGCAAGCTTGCTAATGGACTTGTATAAGAGGCTCAGAATGTCACCAGGCTGCCGCGCTAAGTGGCCCGTAACCAAGTAGTTCAACCAAGTAGTTTTGTTGCCTAAACCTAACCAATCGTTTCACAACGTCAGCCACGTGTCATTGTGCGTTTTGTGCAAGCGCGATATGAAGCCGATATGAAAAGTATTTATGGATCGTATTTTTTAGTTCAGAAACATCGACATTTAATGTAACCTGTGGTTTGCAGAAACCTACAATGCCAACATTTTTTTCTGGCGACTGGGTTGATGGGATTATGGGAGAGGTGATGGACGCTACTGACCAATGGGAAACCAGTCCAGCCATCTGTTTGGTCTCTCCACCATGCCAATCAACCTGTTTGTGGAGGTCAACAAACAAGAACATTCTCAATTGTATTCCTTTACACGTTATAAGTTCTAGCAAGTACACTAGGCTAGACTTCAGCATCGATTGATGTAATATTATTGGCACATGTGAACACAGCAGCTGCTGTTTAGCCAAAGTTACATAGGCTCACTTTAAAGACTGGTTGAAGGTGGGCGGAGCTATGCTGGGAACTGCGTGAGGTCACTGGACTGATGTACCAATGAAAATGATTGAGGTGTAATTTGTCACACCCAAGAAGCTGCCACAAAGCTAAGTGGAGAGTTAAGGCACCGACACAGTCCTGAGAAGAGGTCTAATCATCCAAAATAATTCTAATCACCTGTGTGGGCCTATTCATATTTTAAAACAAAGATCTGACCTGAAATCATAACATTACAAACTATTTATTCTCCCATCAAATATGACTTGTTCAACTAGTTTTCTAGAATTTTCTCTGAAACTGTCATCTCTCTCAATATTATTGCCATGATCTAGAGTAAATTCAATGGAACTTTAACAGTAATAAAAGATTATTCTATATAGGCTACTGTTCTGAATTTTGGAGTTCATGCAGTCGAGACTGGCCTTGACCAAAAGTTAAAAAATAATAAAATAAAATGATATTTTCAGTGATGTTTTCTTGATGGCTGGGTTAACGATTGGTTTCATTGTTGTGAAATAAGCAAAATCTTTTTTTTTTGATGTTTGGGATATTACTGTGACCAACATCCATTTTTTGGACTTCTTTCTTGTTAGCTTTAGTTGAAAACTAGATGCATGTGTGTAAGAACAAGACAAAGAGTCCACAGACTCTAAAGGCGGCATTTAGTGCTAACATGCTCATATTGACAATGTTAACATGCTGATGTTTATAGAGCGAGGAATCTCCATCTGCACCAAATTTCACAGGAAATCTATTCAACAATTGTTGAAACATTTCAAGATGGCACTCGATGAAAAGTCAGAGGATTACCAAAGTCATTGGGATTCATCCTCTGGGGACCATGAATGTCCATGAACTGTTTATGACAATCCAGAAGTTGTTCTCCCAACTGAGCTACAGACCAACGAGCAGAGAGACGTTGCTGTCCCTTGAGCCATAGTGAGGCCAAAAATTAAGATCAATTAATTTGGAACAAGTTTCATAATTGAATGCAGGACTGTACTGTATATCTTTAAATGGAATTTCTTTCCTGTACTGTATATCTTTAAATGGAATTTCTTTCTTTAATTGATGTTTCTTGCAGTGCACTGATCAATAAAAAGCCAGCCCAGCTTGTTGTTTGTTCTCCCCACATGCCAATTAAACCTGCCAGTCCCCGTGTTCAGTGACTTCTACCGATTAAAAGATTTACACGTAACAAGTCCTACATCTGTTGAATATCTCTGCAGTGTTCACACGCAAAGACAGTTATATGATTACATTTTTCCACGCTTTACAGCATCCATTTGGCTGTGATTCCTGGAACATTCACGCGCTACAAGTCTATTTGAGGCTGGTGTGTAGGTTGGAATGCCGATCGGTCACAATATATTAACCTCTCTCAGCGCTTCAGGTCCTGCATGCTCCCTGCACATGTGGGTGTGTGTGAGAGAAAGGGGGAAAGATGGCGATAGTGGGATGGCGTGTACTTCCATATATCTCTTACATAACTTCCGACTTAATACGTCCACACAGCGATCTTCTCTCTCTCTCTGTCTAGGCCTGCTCGGCTATCAGTGTGTATCCACTCAGGCTTTAAATACAGATTCCAGCAGGATTACCGTAACACCCAGATCACCCCCAACACACACACAAACACAAACCCTCCTCATCCTCCCATCACACATTATCCCCCCTCCACTTTAATCCCAATCCCCCCCCCCACCCCGAGGTCAATCCAAAAGTTCCAGGTCACAAAGTTATGATGGGGGGGGGGGGGGCGAGCGTGGTATCCTGTTCTTCCCACTGGCTGAGGATTACGCTGGCTGACAGGGAGAGGGGTTGTCTCTGCTGGGGACAGTTGCTAAAGGTCAGACATGGTTGACTGAATTACTCTTCCATACGCACACAGACACACACCCCGCATAAACACACACACGCAGCCTCGTTCTGCTCTCCGTTTCACTGATTCTTCTGTCTTTATCTCTCTGTAAAGGATCATTACGATTTATTTCTATAGCTCTGGCCTTCAATTTGAGCGTGATGACTTTGTATGAACTCAATCGCCGGGATCTAGTGACAGGGCAACATTGACTGTGTTTACATGCACAAAATATTCATATTTTTGCCCTTATTCTAATAAAAACACAATTTCCTTACTAAGCGGTTTACATGGCTAATGAATCCACAAATATTCCTGTTCACATGCAGACGTGCATACAGCGATTAACGTAAATCAGCCACATGACAGCTACGCCCTTTAAATATTAAACACGCCGGGAATATGAAAACAATGATTAGTGCAGCTTTAAGGTTTGATTATGTTTCGGCAACTAAAACCACTTGGTCGAGTCAGGTAAAAGCTAGTGGTCGTGGTTACAAGAAACCAAGGTTGACTGGTGGTGGCAGACAGGATGTGAAAGGTCACATGGGTTAAAATCAAACACTCAAACCTCAACCCACATATCGCTTTTTCTGCCTTTGCTTCTCAAGCCCGTTTCCCACTGGTCAACAGGCAGACATGTTGGTTTTAAACAAGCACAGTTTAGCCTTTATTTGGAGGTAGAAACCTACAGTGAGTTCACACTGTAATGTTGGTAATAATCCCAAATGGTACATACAACTATGTGCATGCTCAATCACAGCAAGTATGGCAAGGTTTGAACCAGGATGTAAACTAAGATCGATGTTTACAACAGTTTGTGATTTAAAAAATATTTTTTAATTTTTTTTACCAATTTTAATTTTAATGTTTTTCTTTGAAATAAGTTTGGCTAACCTTCTCAATGTGGAACTACACGTTTTTTCTGCTTTGTTGCTTTGCTCTCAGATCTCAGCAATAAACAACAACAACAAGTTGCATAAAACTGAAATCGTTCTGGATGCTTGTGTCGCTGTCAGAATAATTCTGCTCATCAAGTGTCTCGTGTCTCATTCAGATGAGTTATGTTCTCATTTACCACGCCCCCTCTCTCCCCCCTTCCCCTTTTTTACTCCACTCTGTAGCTCTCCCTTGCGTTTTTTTCTCCCCCTCCTCATTCCACCGAACGCTGCTGGAGTAAGGCAATACATGCTGTCAGCAATAAGAGCAAAACGCAGTCAAATTCTGTCCTTGCACAGCTACAGAGAAGCGTCACCGGAGCACAAACACCTGTGACGCACACTCCTCATTATGGCTTGCCCTCTTCTGGTCCGACAGGAATAGCTTTTTCCCTTCACCATGGTCCCTTTCATTTCTTCATCTCACAAAAAAACAGAGAGAAGGGTGAGCTTGGGGAGGGCCCTGAGCTCATGGATGGAAGAGACAGACATAAAGAGAACATGTTGTTGATAGCCATTCATGTGCTAATGTGGTCTTTTATGGACACAATGCCACACTGACGAGACGTACGGTGTTTACTCAAAGGGGATGTGGGATATTTGTTTGTGTGGGAGTTCGTGTGCTGCGATGCGAAGTGGTCGGGAGAGAGGCCGCATGCTCGAGAGTCATCCTCGCTTTTCCATAATGTGCTTGTTCCGGCCGCGGAGGAGCTCACAAGCAAACAAGACAGGGTCACATATCGGTGTTCGCCAAACAAACCGCCACATACAGAGAGAACTGATTGGTCAGCGTTTTGGGTTTCTAACGTCACGTGATTTATGGCTTGGTAAAGTTCAGAGTGTCTGAGACGTGCACTCCAAAATCAGAGGTCAGGAGAACATCTGTGACTCTTAAAATGACTGTGACCCACTTTTACAGATCTTCTTCTTCCCTCACCTCGATTACTGGGTCAGGCCGTCCAAACTGGACTTTGGTTTGCCCAGTAGTGCATTCGTTTTGACAGTGACAGTTTAACCACTGGCGCCGTCATTTATCACATATTTTTGCTCTCGCTTTTGTCAGGGGGCAAGCTGTCTGTGTGCTGTTGTTCTGTTGTGGAGTCTATGGTCTTAATTACTAGTTTCAAGTCTTCTCCAATGCAGTATGATGTTCATTTAGTAAATTATGGTCCCATTTAGAGTAAAATAGACCATAAAGCAGGTATATTTTAGGGCGTAGCTATCGTGATTGAAAGGTCGCTACCATGGCGATGTCCTTGTTTACGTTTTACAACTTAAACACTTTCACAGTGTGTTTTTTCAGTTCATTGGCTCAATCCCAATGTCCCCCCTAAAGCCTCAAACCCTGAACCCTCAAGGACTTACTGACGTCACCTGGTAAGTGGTTGAGTGTGAGAGGCTGTGAGGGCTTGAAATGGTGTAAATAGGAATGGGACAGCACTTTGCTGCAACATATCACGTTACCATGAAAACGACAAAAATATGATGTATAATTGTGGGTATTTATTTTATATTTTGTACTCCCTGATTTAAACGTCTTCCAGGCTCTTTCTTCACAAGATGAGAGGTAACTTCATATAATCTATTTACTCATTTTTGTCAAAACGGCGTCAATGACAAAATCAAATATTTGATGAATAAATAAATAAATATTCTCTGATTTCAAGTTTATTTTTTGTTCCATCTTTAACCCTTAATGTTTCTGTGTAAATGTAATAAGACAGGCTGAACACACGTGAGCCGTCCTCTTTGTTTACCTTTTCTTTTACTGCTCCATGCATCCACTGGTTACCCCGTGTTTAACGTCACATTGCAATGATTTGTGGTTAATTTCCTTAGGCAAAGTCAGGATGCTATGCTGACTTACGGAAAGGGTTCATAAAGGGCTCAAAATGTCTGTGAGAGAGCCCTCAAACACTCGATGATTTGACAGTGGGACATCCATAAACCCTCACGGACTTCGCGGGAGCGCGCCTCAAAGTCCGTGAGTCCGTAAGGGGGGACATTGGGATTGGGCCATTAAGTTAATTGTAACATTTTGGTCAGCCAAAAATATCTTATACAGCGTTCAGTTGTACCTAACTCCACCCTCTTCTGTCACTTCTGGTGGCAAAAAACCAAGATGGCGACGGACAAAAATCAAGATGGCGATGGCCAAAATGCTGAAGGCAAACCAATAAGTGACATCACAGTGACTTCGTCCACTTCTTATATTCAGTCTCTTTGTCTGTGACTATTGTTTGCTGGACTTTGATGTGGACGCAACTGTAGTAGGGCTTGCCATAAGGGCAACACTTTGGAGCATTAAATCCAGTTGTTTACTTGTATATGTAATCATGTTGCTTTCAAAGCAGGTCATTTTTATAAACGCTCAGCTTTAGTTAGCGTCAGCTGCTGCCGGTCAGCCCCGCTGACTGTCTTGTTAGTTTGCAACTTGCAACTGGCCGGTATGTTGTTGTTGTTGAGCTGGTCACATGTTATCTTGACTTTTGCATGACACTTTACCCTCCCAAGTCCAGATAAAATCAGGTTCTTTTGTGGTGAGATACAAGGAATTTGTGACTAATTTGAATGGTTAGTGGATAACAACTTTAGTCTTAACATGAGTTGTTTGTCAGTATGATGTATAAAGTGAAAACTAGTAATGTGTTAGACTAATCAGTCATGTGAAAAGCAGCAATGATAATGAGCACACAACACTCTTCATTAAGACTTTATTCATGGGTCAGTATGCTCTTTGTAGATCAAAACTATTTACGTGTAAAGCAGGAAAACACTCTTAGAGAAGCTGGCTTCATTACTTTTGACAAGTGGAGAGACAACTATCACAAACATTTCCACGGCTTAAAATAAGCAGCCTTTGTTTCATGTCTGTTGCAGACACGCAGTTCAAATTTAGCCGACATCTCTTTGAAGTCACCCTCCACATTTCTACCAGGAGCAGAATTTCTTCAAATGCGTTCTGCTCATCCAATTAAAGCGTTGCCTTCACAGACAGGCTGGAAAAAACAATGACTATTGCCATTTCATTATTTGCTCTTCCTTAACGGGGCCTCGTCACATTTGTGGTTCACCTTGTTGCTGCGCTCTCTTTTTCTCTTCGGACCACTTCCACAGAGCCTGAAGCGTTCGTGAGCCGCTGGGACGAGACAGAGCTTCCCTCGCATCCCCCAGGGAGCCCAGTGTTGTTTTGCTTATCAAACCGTGAGCCAGCAGATGTTTATTTCTGGTGTTTGGAGGTGGCACTGGCAGACGGGCCTTATTTAATCAGTGACCCTGGAGGCACTTCTGATATATTCCTCCAAAGTCCAACAACAAAACCTCCCGATATCTTCAGCTGGACAGCTTGGTTAGCTGATCAATTATATGATCACAAAGCAGCTCTGAAATATGTGACGTAAGCTTTAAGTTGAGAATATTGAACCAAGCTCACCTCAACTCGTATCTTTACAGATTCCTGCTTCTTCACGGTCAACCTCCTCTCTGGCTGCCTCAACCTGTTCACATTTTCAGTACCGGTGGATAAAAAAACCTGAATTTTAAAAACTCAAACAATTATTGATGAAAACCAAGTCACCAGAGGCTACCTTAAACATGTTTGATGTATTCAGGTAAAAGTCAGTCCAAACTTCTCCACTACAGCACTTTGGAAAAATAAATAAACCTAAAGCATTAAAGGTAGAATTTTTTAACTGTGGAGATTCAATTTAATATTACATGATGGTTAATGTGCATCGCTACTATTAGCTGTACATTGTGTGCTAATGAGCAGCATTTACATGCAAGCGAACAAATGCCAACAGTGTGGCTCTAGGAAGAGCAATGTTGGTTGGTTGGTTGGTCCACCACGTTGTCCCAACTGAAATGTCAAACTATTGCATGTTATTGCTACCAAAAGTACGAATGAACACGTTTTCATGTTAATTTGAACTGCCTTGAACTGAAAACCTATAATGAAAGTTGGAAAACGAAAACACGGTCAACTCCCAGACTGGACAACGCCGTGGTAGCGGCCTGTCAATCTCCCTCGCCGATCACCTCTTAGATTGTGCTCCGGCTGCAGGTAAAAGAACACACCCCTCTTGTTTACGAGTGTAGCGTTACTGTTTTTGCATTTTGTGAAGACCCACCCCCTTTTAGGCTCTGACCCTGAGAATGTCGGTGTGTGTGTGTGTGTGTGTGTGTGTGAAACGGCACCCTGTACTCCTTTAAACCGGTAACTCAAAAGGAGAAATGCCGTGAACATTTTGGGCACACCTGGCTAATCGCCCCAGGACGTGAACATTCGATTGTTAGATTGTTAGTGTTTTGCAAAGTTGCAAAAATGATCACCATCCCCGATCCCAACGGCTCGAACGTGAGAGGGGAGGAGGTTTCAGGCCTTTAAGCTTTCAATAGAAAATGAGAACACAAAACTAGCTTGTAAGAAATCGTGGTAAAGTAACGCGGACATGATTATTATTTGAAAATGCATGTTTTCAAAGTAATTTCCTGTTCCATGCTACACATGTGATTTATTTCAGCTCCAGCAGTTCTTATTCAGCCTGGAAAAGCTTGATTTTTTCTTGTGTCTGGTTGAAAAATAGATCAAATATATGGAGTGGTTTGAAAATCACTGAGCTAATGTGCCCGTAGACATCTGTTTTACTTCATTTTCCAAATTAATAAGAATCAAATCTGTATTTGATACATTTTTGGTTGCAGCATTTTGTGGGTTATCTTTTTGAGTCGGAGACTGGAGCATGACCCTGAGGTACGCAGCAGAAGAGACGACATTAACACTGGGACATGAGTGCGATGTGGGGAAGGAGTCCTTTTTTTGAGGAACATGATGTGGGGAAATGACAAAGACGAGTGTCACTGTGACTTACCAGAGGAAGTGACAGAGGCAGGAGAGGATTTCAGAAACTTGAGCACCATTGCGGTTATGCAAAAATATGTGAGTTGGTAGAAAAACAGGAACATGCAGCTTCGTGTTTTGTGATTTTATTCTGTGCTTGACCGTGACGATGGCCCCCAAGGCCTGTCTGGACACATCACACAGGATAATGGACCCTTCCTAAGTCCCGCCCCATTTCGATCTGTGCTCCAATGACAGTTGAGCAAGCTTGGAGCCTGGCAGATATGTAGATATGCTACGTCTGTTCTAATGTAACATAACTATGTCAGTCCCATTAAACTGGTGTTGCAGTCTTCACGGACACATCACATTGGGGTCTTGGGATCCGTCAATTATATTGTCCCTGTAAAAGTGCAAATAAAACATGCTGAACATCAACTCTGCTACAGCACAAAGTTTTGCTGCAGTCAAATTGGAAAGGAATTATCTTTATAAGTCGAGCTTCTCCCGCCCACCTAATATGTGAGCGACAGAAGGAGTATAAGCCTCACAGCTTTCACGTGGGTTATTTCAGCCACGATGCGATCATGTGCCAGGAGACTGGGACTGAGGAAACACGGCAATGCTAAAACGCAAATGACTTCTCAAACAATCCGAGAGGAACACTGAGCGTTCGCTGCCCGCTATTACAGTTTGCACACAGGTAGCATATGGTTATGGTGTGCAGTGATATAACGTCACGAAGCCATAGCTAATTGCTCTGAAGAGCTTCTGAGTCCAGTCCTTCTGACAGAGTCGATGTGCCAAGTAAATGCAGCTCTTTAGCGGGGCCCCGCTATCTGGCTTGTGTCTCTACAACAGTTGGTTGCCTCGCTCAGATCTCCTGGTGCGACTGGAGGCCACGGCCTCCATTAGATTTGTGGATGTGCCAATAATAGATATTCTAAGTGGGAGCCAGATGTGGTGAGTGTGCGTACATATTCGCCTCAGCGTGTTTATCACTCAAATCTTCAAGGTTTGGTACGCAGCATTGCATTATGCATGTTTTTTAACCACATTGTCTACACCGATCGCGTTTCCCCTGTGGCTACAATTCAAAGAGGTCAACAAGTTACTCGGCGGAATGGAAATCAGCTGTCAGAGCCAGGCCTCTCAGGTCTGTCTCCGCTAGTATTGATCAGGGTCTGATCTGCCGGCCTGTCGGGATGCCTGCGGCACACATGATGATGCAGAATCTCACCGCCCTCCGCTCATAACCCCCATAACTCCTGGAGACTGGAGAGATTAAGTTCCAACTCTCGAATGATTAATCAATTTCAATTACCCCCCATGTGATCAATCATATTCTCATTAATGTCTGAAGCGTTGCCCACAGCTGTGCGCAGCCGATTACCACTCCAGCTTCCAATGTGAACAGCTTTATCGCTCAGGTCCTCGTAGGAAGCTCAAGCTGCTGGTTGAGAGCGGCGCTGCCCTGCTGTGTCAGCGGTCCCTCTGTGGCATCCTGTGCTGCAACCCAAGAGGTCAGCGCCAAGAATAGTCTTCTGCTGATCCCCTTCGCCTCCCCATCTCCATCCTGCACCTTTAAAACACAGAAACAAACCTCCATCACTCCATCAAATCTGTTCATCCGTCCATGAATTCCCTTCAAGTGAAATATTTTCCTCATGCTTGGGGAACAGAGGTTACAATTAGTCGCTGCAGAATAAAATTAATTTAAAAAACACCAGCGTATTACATTACACGCTAAGGTAATCGCTCCAGCGTGTTTATTAGGTGGTCACGTTTTCCGTGTCACTCCCTCTGCCAGTGATGTTTAACCACTTCCTGTGATGAAGAGCAGCGAGGCAGAAATACTCGTCAAGGGAGCTCACCTCTCATGTAACCAGAGACTGACATAGAGATGAGATGAGATGAGATGAGATGAGCTCTCTCTCTCTCTCTCTCTCTCTCTCTCTCTCTCCTCTCTCTCTCTCTCTCTCTCTCTCTCTCTCTCTCTCTCTCTCTCTCTCTCTCTCTCTCTCTCTCTCTCTCTCTCTCTCTCTCTCTCTCTCTCTCTCTCTCTCTCTCTCTCTCTCTCTCTCTCTCTCTCTCTCTCTCTCTCTCTCTCTCTCTCTCTCTCTCTCTCCTCTCTCTCTCTCTCTCTCTCTCTCTCTCTCTCTCTCTCTCTCTCTCTCTCTCTCTCTCTCTCTCTCTCCTCTCTCTCTCTCTCTCTCTCTCTCTCCTCTCTCTCTCTCTCCTCGGGTTTTGACTTCTTTCCCTTTTGCTCTCCTGTTTATGTGGCTTCATTCAGAGCCGCGTATACGCGTACAGACGGTAGATGAAACAGCCATGGAAGAGAGCTGGAGGTTGAAATATAAAGTTGTGAAGGATCATGTGTGTCAGGGTCAAAGGTCAGCTGATTTTGCTCGGGAAATAACAGGAAATCACAGGAACAGTTTGTTTTTCTCCACCTCACAATAACAGCAATGATTTGTCATATTTAAACGATAATTCCAGTTTATGACAACTTACTTAGTTTTGCAGTTTTACAACTTGGGCCTTGTTTTGGTAATGGGACCAGGAAGTTGATCCGTAAACTGTAGATGCCAACAATGAATAGTTCAATCATTTTATTGTAAGTGTTCTTTTTCTACTCTAAATACGTCTGGTTAACCTGGGGGTTTATTTACTAACTGTCATATCTTTTCTGGCGTTTCTTGCCCATCAAACTTTTTTAGATCCCAGATATCAGCAAAAGACTAGCGCTGTCACCAGACCAAAAGTGTGACTTCAATACGATACCCTGCCTAAATATCCCAATACCAATACTGAAACGATACCAGACAGCTTTTCCTTTACGTCCACTTCACGTTACTGAGAAAGATAATAAAATAACAATTTTACACATGCACAGTTTCTTTTTTACCACTTGCTCCCAGCATCCCACCTCATAATACAGTCCTTTAAAGCATGGCACTGCACAGACAGACAGACACACACACACACACACACACACACACACACACACACACACACACACACACACACACACACACACACACACACACACACACACACACACACACACACACACACACACACACACACACACACACACACACTGCACTGCTGTCGCACATTGACCCAACTATCAAACACAGTCATTGTTAAAGCACCGGTACCAATAAAATGGGTTATGGTACCATTTTTATTGGCAAGGTAATGCGATACCTTTCTAGTGTATGTGTACCGTGCAACACTAGCAAAGACTTTTGAGTCAAAAGATAATCGTGATGGAAAGGAAGCTACCAACAAAAGACTGAACTATAACAAAGCTTTTGACCGTTTCAACTAAATTGCATTGCTAGGCAACATCTTGGGTCCATGTTTACTTCTTGTCAGTCAGTCATTCACAGTGCAACAGTTAATAAACAATGACAATGAATACGTTTTGTAAGCTATAATAAGGGAGTGCTGAGGCCGGCGACACTGCCAGCCACCAGTACGCTTCATACAGTATTCATACTAATTTGTCACAAAACTAGGAAGGCCCGCCTCCTCCTCAAGACTCTCAGTTGAATCAATATTGTTTCTGATATGCGTGTCATGTGCACCACCCAAGAGGCAAGTGATCTCCGCGGTGTCCTGCTAATCAATGGGCAGATGGCTCCTCCAAGTTTTTCTGCCTCATATTTGATTAGCATTCGAAAATGTTGTCTGATTGCAAAGTGGGCCGCGTGTGTTGTTGTGTTGTGTGGCTTTGCCTCTGATTAAACCCCTGAAGCAACGGGCCTCATCCCGGCGAGAATCCATGTGTGCTTGTGTGTGAACGCAGGGGGGAGGGACGCAGCGGCGTTGCTCTGTCTGCAAGTGTATGCTGCCCTGCGGTATCTACGGGGGGGAGGGGGTGCGCACGACAGGCCTTTGGCAGTCTGTCTGCAGAGAGAGAGAGAGAGAGAGAGAGAGAGAGAGAAAGTGCAGGTGACCTTGTAGCGCTAACTAGATAACAGCGGCTAACCAGTGTCCCTCTGGAAGGCCGGGGATAAATACTGTCTTCAATCACCGCAATAAGGGTTTGTCCACCGCAGACGACCAATAAACAGTAAAAGTGTGCGAACAGAAGACCGTGAACAGGCAGAATAAATATGGCGGTTGCCAAATCGGAATGGAGTTTTGGGGGGGAACTTGTCTTTCAACTCAGCCAGGAAAAAACAAAAGGCACTCAAAGTTACTGTCTGCCTGACCTTGAGCGCTCCCCTCACACACACGTGCATGCACACACACAGCAGTCATTAAGACCTGGTTCTGTATTGTGCTGGGACTGCAGTGAAGGCTATTACACTCCCTGGTTCTGTCTTTCAATAATGCATGATTAATTAGCCAACTCTGAAATAGAGTGAAACTGAGCACAGGGTGGAAACTAAAGAGGGACTCAGTAGGTAGCCACGGTCTCACACAGAGACCTGCATACACACACATAGGCCTACAACGTGCTCTCACATACACAAGAGTGTGGTGCTCAGATATGCGGAAAGTCGTATTTTCTAGAGTTTTTGTCTCAAGCTCAAAGAAACTCCTGAGGACTAGAGCGGAAGCTTAAGAACTAAAATAAACTTAGCATTGTACTTAGTGCGTTCTGCACAAGACGCCTCAATAAATACTTTCATATTCCACAACAAAAAGAAAATGACTGTGTAACGTGAAAGAGGTCATTCGTAGTGACAAACCCACAGACTTATCACCTGACTCTGCAGTTCACACTCACCTGCTCTCATCAACCTGCTGTGATCTGTAGCCGTAGCTGTGTTCAGTGAAAAATAAACTGGAGGCCTACCCTACCTACATTCTATTCATTGTTTCAGCAAGACCAACAAGCCAGAAAATGATAAGAGCATTTTCCAACACACAGTGTGAGCAACGTTTATTGGTGAAAATCAACGCCATCTTAAAGTCATTGTTGAACCACAAGTAGGAAACAACAAACAACTCTGCCTAAATAATTACTAATGTCAGTAAGTGAAATGGTATCTAGTTCTCATTAACACACAAAAATAGGGACATGTAAACTATATAAATATATCGTAGCGTTTTGAAGCCTCGAGTTTGGCATTCTGGTCGTCGCCATCTTTTTTCTTAAACCAGAAGGGACCATATTTGGACGAGAGGGTGGAGCTGGGGTACATATGAAATAGAATTTCTGCATTTAACCTATTCCTAGCATGTTGGGAGCAGTGGGCTGCTGAGAAGCGCCTGGGGAGCGGTTAGGGGTGGCGTGTCTTGCTCAGGGACACTTCAGCACAGGACACGTAGCAGCCAAGGATCGAACCGCCGACCTTGCGACCCTCTCTACCCAGTGAGCCACTGCCGCCCCCATATGAATAAGACACTCAGTATGCGGTTTGCAGTATTCATCATCTTTTTCATCTACCTCTTCTTCTTCTTTACTTGCCCTCGTGCGCGTGCCAAATCTTATTTAAACCCCTCGGACTTCACTTCATGTGTGACGGTCCAAAAATGTCCAAATTTGGTCAACAAATGCAAACTATGTCCATGCTGTGAACTTTCCCTCCCAACTTTCAGTAAAGAAAAATAAAACAACAACAATTCCATCAGGTCTGCCTCTGGCAACAGACAGTTAACGTGTTACAGGGAGTCAGAGAAAGAAAGACAGAGAGAGAGAAAGGGTATCGTCCATGAATAGGGAGCATTCAGCCCTGCCTCTGCCTCATTCCCCACAGAGACTAGGCCCGGGCTGGAGTTTCACCCCGGTCTGGCCCGGTGAAATACAAACCTCTCTCATCACAGACCCTGATTCCCACTAGAAACACATTATTGATTCCTCTCGACGACCCCTCCATATTTTATTATTGCTGAGGTGAAAACGGATTACAGGAAAGCTCACATCAGCACGTAGCTGAACAATACCGCATTGTGGCAACCTCGGCTCCACTCCGCTGAGGAGGACAACTCCTCCTGAAATCACTCACAGCACCAGTGGCTGCACACAATTATGATCCTGTGCTCGGTCTGCCCTTGTGCCAATAATGAATACATGGTTACACAAACACAAGATGGGATTGTGAATTAGCATTGGACAGCAGCCGCTGTCGAAAGTGGAGCTCTGCTTGCATAAGCTTCCCACTGTCCTGCTGAGAAAGTGTGCGGCTTCACTGTTGTGCTCATCGGGCTGGTTTCCCCTGAATGAACGTTGAAAACATGGCGGCCGTCGGCTCTAGCAGCATTAAAACAAGCTCGTGGGCTGCATTTCCCTCCGGGTCGGCGTGTCTGGAAAACTTGCAGTCAGATGCGGATCCAGAATTCACACCTCGGGCTCTAACTTCGAAACAGGGAAAAGTAGCTTTCTGTGTATTATTACAAATAATAATCAAACTCTTGTGTCAGACTTTGAGGGTGTGGATGATGATGATGTCCCTCTCGCTTCCTCTTTCTCTCTCTCCTCATCTCTCGTGCCCTTCCTCCGGAGTTTCACGCGATGACTCACCGTTGTTGTTGTTGGAGGAGTGTTTTTTTAAGCAGCTTGAGTGACATCCGTGCATCAGTTTTGGAGTTTCTTTGCGCCTTGCATTAACAACAGCAATCTGTCTTGTTCAGGAACACAGATGCAGGTTTGGATTTGGAGGCAAGCTGCAGATTGCGCAGTGTGATTAGGAGCTGCACTCATGTATTTCCATCATTATTTCCACAATAGACGGAGCAGGTTGATTGAGAGGCAGAATTATCTCTGGGGAAAGATGAGAGTGCCAACATCTGAGCTTCTGAACTATCCTGCAAAAGTCCCCATGTAGGCACAATCACAATGTTGTGTAGTTTAGTCCTTTTTGCTATTATAAGTTAAGAAATCTGCCAGTGAAGGGAGCAAGCTCAAACTCAAAAATAATTACTGAAGCTTTCAGAAACATCTACCATTACAACACACAATCTGACCCAAAGACTAGTAAAACAATATTTGATTTACGCCGTTTTAGCTGAATGTGAGCAATGGAATTGAAGTTAAAGGCACTTGAATTACACTCAGCTCAATTCAAGGAGTAGCCTACTAATGTACAAAGATTATCATGTCGTTTCCTCTAGATGCCACTAAAGGCTCCAAGCTGACACCGCACCCAACCAGCACGAGTAACACCATGATCCCTCACCAGCTTCTCACCATCAAACGCAACTTGTTGTGCTAAGTAGAACTTCAAAGCTGCACTAGTCTGCATTTTTATGTTAACAATAGAAAAAATGACCATGTGCAATGAGGAAGTTGTCGCGCGTAGTGGCGAACCCACAGAGAATGGGCCGTAAGCATTTTAGCGCAGCCTGTAATAGCAGCTAAAGAGTCAGATATTTCTCTCAGGAGTTGGTGGAGACCAAAACAGAGCTGAAAGGATGGGATCAAATGAATGTGAGGCTCTGTGTCGCCATATTGGCCTGATAATATATCAATGTTGTGTTTACAGCTTGTAAACACAACATTGTGCAGCAATAAAATAAGCCACAGTCTTTTAAGACTTTTTTTTTCATGAGCAATCTGCCATATTCTGTCATGTTTCAAGAAACTAACACATTTCTGAAAAATCTTTGAAATAAGTTGATTAGTTTGGAAACAGAATGAAATAAACGTACTGCGACGGCAGACAAAAACAGTAGAATAGAGGGACTCATTAACAACTCGACTTATTTAGATATGATTTATTTGCAGCGTGGGCTTGAGGTGGATCATTAGCAGACATGTGGTTTGTAATATTTTAGATCAATTTAAGGCATGTGACAATGAGATGAAATAAGTCAAATGGTACGGCTTGGTCAGTACTATTTTTTTTTAAACAAACAAGCAGTTTTTCATAATCTAAATATAAGATTAGTGCCCTCATTTTTTATCCTATTGATTTAGCATACAAGCTTATCTTGGGAAATGTTCTCCCTTTAGATAAATGAGTTATTGTGTGCTGCTGGTACTGCATGTCTTATCACCACACTGCTAAATTGGTAGGTAATGAGCATGCCTCAGAGCAATTATCAATAACACATCTGATTAATGCAGCATGTGTGTGCAATGTGCCGAGATGTTCGTGTAAGCAGACATCATGCCAACCCAGTGAAAAGTGAAAGCATACATATTTGAGTGGTTAGTTCACCCTGCCCTATTCAAACCGAAATACGGATGTACATGTTGACCCCATAGACACATGGCACCGTGTCCTGGACTCAGTCATGTGAGTGCTTCACGCGTGCACACACACACACACACACACACACACACACACACACACACACACTCTCTTGTGCTCTTATGCACCCTGTTCTGAAAGCAGGTTTGCCCAATCTGTTTGTACTGGCATCGCTCCAGACTTCAGCCACTCACACTGTGACTGAATGCAGAGAAGGGGGAAAAAAAGATATAGAACATTTTATGGAAAGAAGCACAGATAAGAAGTGCAATCTGTCTCAGGGGGGAAAATAGCAAATATTACAGAGCTAAGTGTAAAGAAGGAGGCTTTTCCACAACAGAGTGAAGAAATAGGAAAAGAACGGAGAGAGAAGTGGTCGGGGGTGGGGGGAGGGAGGGAGCACAGAGAGGCATGTTTGGGTTCATTCTTTGACCTCTCGCTTCAATCAGGGGCATATCTGGGATTAATGGCTTTTCACACGGACACAGCATCGCTCACCACTTCCCTGTGACATTCTTCCCAATCTGTCCGCTCTTACCAGGTCTGATCCCAGTTCAGGGCTGTGGGTGTCTCTCCGCCCACACCGTAGGTCATGGCAGACTGTAAACACCGCGCTAAGTAAATGCCTGACAGGACTTAACTCAGAGGGAGACGGTCAGCCACACTGGGCTGTGCATACAGAAGCTTATTTATTTGGGCCTTGGTAAGCCGAGGCACACACCGAATGCTTATTAACTCGCTTTGCAGGTTGGACTGTAGACAAATCTAGGGCCAAGCCGTTTTTTTGTGTTAATGTACACAAAATAGACTACGGGCCTTTTCACACCTGAAAGTCTGAGCCAAGGCCAAAGTGTTTTTGTTACAAAGTGAAGCCAATGCGGAAGTTTACGGTGTCAATTGCAAGATGTTTGCAAGATGTTCATTTAATATATTATGGTCCCATCAGTCAAATAGACAATAAAGCAGGGATGCTTTAGGGTGAGGCTACCCTGTGATTGACAGGTCGCTACCACGGCGTTGTCTTGTCTGGCAGTTGTTGTGTTTGTATCTTAAAACTTTAACCCTTTCACAGTGTGTTTTCAGTTCATGAAAGTTAATTGTAACTTTTTTGGTCACCTAAAAATGTCTTATTCATTGTTGAGTATTACTTAGCTCCGCCCCCTTGTGTCACACCTAATTGCCAAAAAACCAAGATGGTGAACTCGAGTTTTATAAACGGTAGTCCACAAATCAAATGTCTACATTCACATTACTGTCAAACTACTCTCTCCATGGATACCGTGGCTCATTTTGTTTGGTTGCAAACTATTCCTTAAAGGAGCTTAATGCTACTCTTAGAGCACGATGATAGCCTGCCGGAACATTCGTTATTGGTCTGAAAGTCTGGACCTGTAATTTTGGTTCGGAACAAACGGAAAAGCTAAAAAAGTCCAGATCAAACAATGTAGGTGTGAAAGGACCGTAAGAGTCTACAGCCATGCTAGCAGCTTTGTGAGGCTGCATGTGAATACATTGCTCCCTTGTTTGATGTGTTTGCATAATAAAATGAGCTAATAAGCACGAAACACAAATACAGCTGAGGCTGATTGGAATGTGGTTAATTTTGACCTGATGGTGACGCGAGATGAAAAGTCGTCACAGGATCACCGCGGTTATTACAATCGGGGGACATGTGTGAGTGTACGAAATTTCACGATAATCAATCCAATAGTTTTTTACGAACAAAAATGTCAACCTGATGGCGCTAGAGGAAAGGCCAGTGGCTCATCAACGTCTATTAGTATCTCGTATTTATCCTCTGAGGACCATGAATGTTTTACACATTATTGTGCCAATCCATCTGATAGATGTTGAGATATTTGAGAGGATAAGTGAAGCCTGCCGGTGGTGAAATATCAGGGGTCAGCAAAGTCAGATCAGCAAGGTCAGTAGGATTCAAACTCAGGACACCATGACAGTCTCAAGCTATGCTGCTAACACGGCTAAAGACTACATTTAGCACACCGTAGCTGATTTTACAAAGAATGAAAGGATCCAACTATTCAGTTATGCCACAAATTATGTGTGAATAACAACTGTGAATGAAAGGAGTTCAACCCTGTGGTGTGTCTACAGTAGTATTTACTACAAATCGTATTACATCAGTAACCAGGATGTAGGCATTTTCCCATCTCACATTGTAAGCTAAGCTGTTGGCGTTGAGACTGGGTCTCTGTGTCCCACTAGGCAGTGGATATTTCCCAACACCAGCAGCTTTGTGGGATTGACACAGCTCAGCTTCATTGTGGCGAGTACTGGAGTGGCCTTGTGTGGCCTTTTGTGTTGTACTTATAGGAGGTGGCTTAACAAAGGGACACATGACGTTGGTTTTGGATGGCGAGAGATAGGAGGGAGGCTGACCCACCAAGGTCAAACTTCAGATCGTGCAGAAGCTTATCTGCTGACAAACTGTGAGCAACATGGTCAACAAGTCACCGACTCAGAGTCCTGACGGGTACTATAGCTGTAACAGAGAATCCACACATTTGTAAAAGCTGTTGTTAGGTGTAAATCTGAAACTGTAATGAAAGGAGAAGTGGAGTCAGTTGCTACTATACACCATCTGTTCCTCAGTGGTTTCACTCCTATCGGAATTTATGGTGAATATGTAGAAAAAAAAGAAAGCTTGAGAACAGTTGACCAAAGACTAACTTTTCCTTTTTAACAATGATAATGCTGACAGAAATGTTGATTGCTGCGTCTGTGGTTCAGGTTGATGATAACCATTAACGTTTATTTTTCTGTTGATGGCAGTGTATATGGGCCATTGTAGGTAAAGAAAAACGAATGATTATGGAACCGTCTGAGGGGAGGGGCTTAATATTCCAAGAAAAAGCTCAGAATTCACAAGAAAAAAATTGGGTATTCTCTGAGATTATTAAGTCTCAAAAAGTCTCTGACACTAAAGTCACAAACTTATGAGAGCACATTTTTTATTATTTTTTGTCAAGGAGCCACATCGCACTTTGCAAGGTTGGATCAACCTCATCACACAACAGAGGCTCCGTGAAACACTATGGTAATGAGAACGTATAGCAGGTCCAACATAATGATCAAAGACAATGCAAACTTATGTCAGCATCATGTTGATAAAATAACACAGGAAGAACATGAAAGAAAATGCGGCTATGTATCTTTCAGAGGTCATTCATACCATAGGAACACGACTTAAGGCGCAACAAAAATCGGACGGTAGCTACATGTGTGCCTTTTTTCACACAAAGTCTTTCACACGCAAATTTGGGAATTTCTCTCGTAAATTTACAACAATTATTTTCTTGAACTAGTTTAGCCGCTCCCCCAGCTCAGAATTTCTTTTTTTTTACCTACACGGCCCTAATACAATATGAATGGAATAAACAAACATGTACAATATGTTAGTTGGTAAGCTTTGGTGGAGTTGGTAGGTGTATTTCGGAACTAGTTAGCGTTCCTCCTTGTTACCAGTCTTACTCTAAGCCAGGCTTATCGCCTCATCTAGCTCCATACTATATGTACAGACACGAAAGTGGTGTAGCATATTCTCAAGTGTGTTTTGCAAATGTTAGAAAGCAAATTAGTGTCGGACTGTTACGTTAACCTCTACTGATAGCCTATATAGCCATTATAGTTTCAGTTTAATGCGTCCAGGTTTTGAGATTCCCGTCTCTGTCACTTTTGCCACCACCCCGGTAAAAATGAGGTGAATCCTCACAACATTTACAAATGACGGCACACGCTCTCAACAGTTTTCAGTGCCTATTTCTTCAGCAAAAAGTAGTTCCAATGAAACCTCTTATTTCAAAACTTGGGCAAATAATCCCAATAATATTAAACCAAAACTATCTACATGACGAGATACCACTAAGTGTGTTTTTCTGACCCTTTTAACAATAACAAGGAACATCATGAAAAGCAAGCCCTGAAGTGAGCCACAGCCTCACAAATGACATGAGACATATTTCAATGTGTTCATAATATGAACCTATAATTAGTCTGGTGCTAATGCCGTTCATAGAATACATAAACATATGTATAGCACAAGACCCTGGTCTAGAATCCAGGCTGAGGGGGAGCCTATGAGGAAAAGCTTTCCTTTATCATTCATGTGTATTCCAGTTTGGTGTTGCCATTTACCATTTATCATCCAAACCGCCTGAATTGACTGGATTGATCGTGTTGAGTATTCACCCCAATGCTTTCTGATTACTGGGCTGAATTGCACTGACTAGCAATACCCAGCCAAAGAGCAATGTCACAATTACCCCACACACACCCCCGCAGCCGGCCCTGAAAACACTCTTTTTTCTGCACCGCGGCTCATTTTTGTGTTCTCACGCTCGTTTTTTGCCCAGCCTATCACCTTTCTCCATTTCTATCAAAGGACATCCATCAGCGAAATATGGCTCCACCTTCTCTCGTTACCCCAACAGCACTGTGTCAGCTCTCCGAACCAGAGAGCACTGACTGCTGCTGCTGCTGCTGCTGCTGCTGCTGGAGGTGGAGGCGAGGTTACAGACAAAGCACATTTGTCTCCATCAAAATCATATGTCACTTTTCCTGAGTGAGTCACTGAATATTCAGCATATGAAGCGAGGGCCTCTTGTGCTCCCATTAGGGTGTTTACAATACATATATGGAGTGAGTTAGTGAGCCATTATCCTCTCCGCACATGAAGGATCATGACTTCATGCTCATTATTCCTTCTCCTCCTGTTTCCCCATCCTAGTTTGCTGTTTGTGAAGGCAGAACGAAGCAAAGGATTAACCTTAACAGAGCTGCTTCCTCCGTTTCTCCTCCATCACGTTTGTCTCTGTGGCCCGGTACATTACTCTCCTTCCTTTGCATTTTAAACTACCAACTGTGAAAAAAGAAAAAACATCCTCATTGCCATTTAAGAGATGAGATCTGACATTTGTCAGAAAAATAGCACTTGAGTGCTACTCTTAACTGTGGAAAAGCACGGGGTAACGTGTAAGAATAGTTGCCATGACTACATTGACATTGTTTCTGGGAAACAGCATTGAGGGCTTCTCAATAGAGGGTCTGTGCAAATTCTGGCTGCGCTTAACGCTTCGACGGGAGTTCACGTGAGGGAAAAAAAAGCAACATTTCGAGGATGCGTTGGATCTTGTACATGTTAATGTTTCCTGTGCTGACGATGTTGCTCGCATAATCTGACATCATCCATCGCAGTGCCTGCCCAGGGACGGATCTCACCCACACAGGCGAGGGGATCTGTTTGAAGGGCGGGGAAGGAGGTTACAGTCCAAATGGAAGAGGAGCAGAGTGGAGGGGGGAGTGAGCGGGGGGGGGAGGGGGGGTAAAAATACAAATCACAATGACAGGGACAGCCTGCCTACTGTGGCACACTCCATTCACTATGCATGGAAATGTGACACATTCACACTGCAATGGATGGCTCTCACTCTAAAACCCATTCCATCCACAAGCACTGGCTGTTCATCTCAGAGCGTAATTGAATTTCCCAAAAAGTCGATCGGACTGTGCAAGGGCACAGCTCTGCCATGCAGCGAGCCGTCTGAGGCGGGGAAAAAAAAGAAGCAGCAAACCTCAGGGCGATCTTGTGTCCGTGCCATGGCCGTGTCAATAAGCTTGATGCGACTCTATTCTGCCCGGTTGGCCGATTCATGACACAGCACATGCTAAACATAATCCCCCCCCCAACATGAAACCAAATAGTAGAGCAGAATGGTATTTAAATAGGAGCTGATCCCCTATTGTGTAACCTTCCTTCTCCTCCAGATGGCTTGATATGAATCTGTCCAGGGGTCACGACAGTGTAACCACAAACACGCTCATGTTTCCACATGAACACCACCTTTTTTTCAGATGTACGGCAGGTATGTTTAGAGCTTCCCAGGAAATGTCTGTGTTGTCCTCACGGAGCAAATATTTCCGCTGCTTGTATTAATGCCATTCCTGGCTCTGGTGTGAATAAAGGCGCTCTCTGGCCTCCCTCTGCCTCGCCGCAGCATTTGTAAACAAACTGAAGAGGAAGCGGCACGTGACACCCGATCCCCAGACTCTGAGAGGACCGTAGTCTACCAGAGTAAAGACTCATCTTGTACACGTAGAAAGAATTTTCCTGTGTCGACAGCTCAAACGATTTGTCGCTCTCTGCCCGCTTTCATCGCCACAGTCGAGTGTTTCAAGACATTTCTATTCAGTCATTCCTTTTGAGTTTAAGAGAAGAATAAAAAGCAGTGCTTGAAACTATAAATTCCAGTGAGTAATCTTAGATTGCTGTCACCACAGATCCGCTGTGAATACTAATTGAGCGCCACCTCCTCTCCCACATCAGACTGTATTTCGATAACAGAGCAGTAAAACTTGTGTTCCACGCGGGATCACACTTGTTCAGCTGGTAAATGATACGTATGCACAGAGAGAACTTCTCTCCGGATTAAATGACAAAAGATAGCTGCTGAAGAGAACCTTGTGTTTGGAGGGAGGGTTGCAAGAAACAGTATTGGTACAAAATGATGCCGAAACTGCACTGATATCAACCATAAACATAATAATGTTAGATCTGTAATATTATTTGAGATCATGATGTCATATATACATGTAATAACTAAGAGGTTGTTGATGATCATTTCATTTTTAGCAAAGGCAGGAAATTGATCAAATGTCAATAATGTCAAAACTCTTACATGGTTACACTGTCATACTTCCTCAGTTCCTTAACACTTTTAAAATCAAAAGATGTTTATTTCATCTTCTTACATCACGACACGGTGTTAGAATTCATTTGGATTCCTGTAAGTCCAATATTTATCTTCTTGTAGTTTTAGATCGCCACCAACTCCTAAGAAAGAAGTCCAGCTCTTGAGCTCTTAAATGTTCATCTTCATCAGCTAGTTGATAACTTTGTTTAATTGCCATATAGGGTGCTGGGCAAGTAGCATACAGTCGGTTTATTAGAGCCTTTTCGCTAAAAAACAAACAGCCGTGGCTGAAAATGATGCTGACGAGAGCGGCGAGAGTCAACCAAAACGGTAAATTTGCAGGTCAGAGAACCAAAAGAAAAATCAGCTGAAATACGATAAAATGCTCTGTGGAGCTGAGGGGAGCTGGAGCTGCAGAGTCGGGGATACATCTCTGTAGGTTCATCACTACTAGTGACCCCTTTCACATTACACAGAGTCGTGATGAACCGTTAATATGAAAATATGAATTATAGCAGCCTTAAAAATGAGAGTAGAGCCAACATGTTTTGGTTGACCCTACTGTATACAAGATTTATGCGGCCGGCACATGGTTAGATATCACAAAATGTTGAAATAGAAAAAGAAATGAAGATAAGTGAACCTACGTTTTCATCAAAGGAGCACAGGGTTTAATGAGGAACTGCAGGAAAGTGAACTTTGCCACAGCGATCCATTTATTGTGGCCCGCATTTTGAATTAGACTTGTTCATCTGCTAAGGAGAGAAGCAAAGTGCTACATGAGTTGCATAACCTAGAGTTGAAAAGGATAATAAATTTGCTTTATCCTGCAAATGAAAGTGAAAAATCAAATCTGAGCTCAAGATATGAAGAACGCCTGGATGAACAGCCCTCATGCTGTCATGGCAGGTCGTGAAATAGCCATGAAATGCAATCTAGTTTTTATTTACAATTGTATTGGTGGCAGACGCACACCCACGTGACTATGCAGCGGTCAGAGCTATGGCGTAGTATTAAATATTGACAAAGACCACTTAAGTCACCTCTCCTAACACTGTTTGAGCTTTGAAGTCCACTGGAAAGAACAGGATCTAATAAATCAATCCGAGCTCTCTCGGTGTTAGTCAAATAGCCAAAAGAAATGAATGCTGTGTCTGTGACAGCTTTCATTGTCACGCTCACATGAGCAATGCTTTTTTTTTTTGCCACTGCTTTCAGTTCAGTAGGCGAGAACCTAATTTCTTTCCTTATAAAACGGCTGTTTCTTGTCATTCCTTTCTTGGTAGCAAGCAAACAAAGAGTGGCACATATTCATATTTTTTTTGTACTCTTACATTTAATCCCCCCGAAGTATTGAGCATGTGATGTTACGCATATCAAATTAATATCCAGTGACCACATCTGGGACTTGAACAGAGCTCTGTGTGCAGCTACAAAGCCAGAGAGAAGAGAAAAGGGCCTCACAGCTTCGTGAAGAGAAGGCGTAAAATGTCCATGTGGACCGACTTCACTTAAAAATGTGCATGAGTCACGCTAAAACATCTCACTTTATTATCCACGTATACCTCCAGGTCCCCACACGGACTCACAACAACAGGAGGAAACTTTCCGCCGCTCACCAGATCCGTACTCTGGTGGAGAATAACAAATAGGTCATTGTTAAGCACCGCCGATATACCCGCAGCCAAAACTAACACTTACTTACCGAGTAGACGCAGTGGGAGAATGAGCAGAGGGATTCTGGACCTGCTCATGGTATTTCTTACAGTGCTGGGGAAAATAGCGATACGGCCTATCGTGCAAATTGAAACATGTTTTGAACATTTGGTCGTAGTCACACATTTCCTGTGGCGTGAGGAGAAAAAAAAAAGCAAGCCTGCTCTGGTGGCCTTGGTGTGTCTCCAAGGCCCCCCGCGGTGTGTTAAGTTTGTGCTCGGGTCATCCATCACACGAGATCCCTGTTGGTGAAGAGAGACTCATCTCTCACACCTGCTGAGACTCAATCTGGAGGCTGGAAGAACTCTCCGTTGTGCCCTGCAGCGTCCCGCAGCCCTCCGGCTGCATTTTACAGCACTTTGTTCACTGGAATGTGGTACTGAGCTAAACATCGACCGTAGCATTGTGATAAACCACAATTAACCACCATAAGCCTAAATCCACCCACTTCATATTTTTGAAAAATGCAAAAAGCCACGCCCACTTCCGTATGAGGAAAGCCTAGACGCAACGTCGTCAAACACAGGCGGCAACCTCCGGTTCTACTTAGTGAAGCCAATGCGGAAGTGTCTTAAAACTTGCATTCTCTCTACTGACCATCAGGGGGCGAATCCTTCGTTTGTAAAAAGAAGTCAGATTGTATAGAAGTCTATGAAAAAATGACTCTACTTCTCTCTTGATTTATTACCACAGTAAACATTGTAAACATGAGTTAATGGTCTCAATCATAGTTTCAAGTCTTCTTCAATACAGCATGATGTAAATTATGGTCCAATTTAGAGTAAAATATGGTAAATATGGTAACCTCTGTTCAACATGGCAACGGCCGTAATTCAAGATGGCAACAGTGAAATCGCCGAACTCGAGGCTTCAAAACAGCAGTCCACAAACCACTTTTTATATACAGTCTACAGTCAAACATGTCGCTACAGTAACTTGGAAAATAGCAATATGGGGCACTGAATTTACTGTTTATCAGACCAAGAATTAAAACCTGCGGTCCCTCCGACTCACTCCTCGCCGCTGGGAGACGACTTGGCCAGGAGGAGAGCGGGCAGGAGCTTCGACGGACCGTCGTGGCTGCAGCAACTCGAATTCAGCCAGCTCAAACCCCAGTGCCTCCGTCTCTGGAGTAGCCGCCTGCTCTCCTCCCGGCTGTAGTCTCCTAGCGGCAGGAAACAGGGACCCAGCGTTGGCCCCGCTGGCCTGCTGTTCCGCTCATTTTCTGGAAACCATAATAAGGAAGGAACAGGCTTGTGCTATTATTGTATTGCTACACAGTGGTTACTGATAATTATATGATGAGAGGGCGTAAACATTCTTTTATTTCATGACGTAGATAAATTCCGAACGGTCGTGTCTCTCTCAGAGTCGGCCTAGCAACATTAGGGTTGATTTAAAACAGTAGATGGCTTTTTGAGCCATTTCCAACCATGAAATGGCAATTAAAAAAAGAATTTGCTAAGAAATATCAATATCAACACCAGCATTTATGTATTTCCTCACAATACAGTCGTATGATTTAGTTTATAGCTTAGTTTAAGTGTGCAGTTACTTTCAAATGTATGGATTAACTCTTTTTTTTCAGAGATCAGCAGACGTGAGAAAGGGAGTAATGCTGTGAATACAAAAAACACACTTAAAGAGACAAGAATGGCTATGAAAGACTGATGAAACGCTCCCTCTCCGCTCCTCCTCTCTTTGTGCTCCATACATTCTCTTAAAGCCAATATTCTCATGGGGGGATATAGCCGGCTGTCCAAGGCCACTCTGATGTTTGCTGTAATGTATAATGCACTTTGAAGCATATACATTCACTTTAGCTCAGTGGAGAAAGAGGATAGAATTGTATCCTTTTTTCCCTTTCATGACTAGTACAACAGACTATCTAACTTAATTAATATTGATTCAGACCAATCATATACGCAGCTGAAATGATATCGACTCCTCAGCTGTTCCCTCTAGAGAGCCTGTATGTAGCAGGCAGACAGACTGTAAATCAGCTATCAAATGTAGCATTTACAGATATGACATGCAGTGTTTTGAGTCAGGGAATACTTTTTGTCTCAGCTCCCCCGCCTCCTCCACAGGGACAGCCTGTCTTCTCTCCTCCCCTGCCCCGCCACTCCCCCTCCCAGCTGTACAATTCATGTGGCATTATATTTATTGTACAAACACACAGTGCGGGGAGCCCATGTTAGGTAAGAGCAAACTGTGGTGTCAAACACCTTAGGCCTGTCAGGGGAGAGCTTAAGCCTTGCACTGTACAGCTGCTGAAAACAAGAAGCCAGCGTTCAGGCACCTGGAGAGCTGCCGGGATCCATTTCGTATATCAATGCGTATCCACAGTCGACAGACGTTATAATGAAGAGAAATGTATCACAGGTACACAGTGGGGATGTAATGCCAATATTCACTTTGATGGCAATTATGAGATTCCGTCATAATTTAAAAATGGTGGAAATTGTGCTGTGTCATAGAACACCATGTTCAATATGCAAATGCTGTTCGGTCTAGATACACAGCTGCAGCCCGGCTCAAGGAACATTAAAATGTTATTGGTGAGAAGCCGGAACACGACCAGTGACAGGTGTGTCCCTCCGCCACAGTGGCTATCGAGCTCTGTTTAACCCTGTAGTGGGAAGATGTGGTTTCATTTCAGTGTCGATTCTTGTCGGCAACGGTAATTATACAGACTGCTGAGCACATTTGTCTCAATAGACTCCTTGTTCAGCAATAGGTTTCATGCACGACTGAGCACAGCCTTTGAGCACAGAGGATCTTTATGAAGGCTTGGCTTCACGTGAAACTGTCACTCTTTTACCCTTCAAACATGATGGTGTTAGATTTGTTTCGTATTTTGCCCCGAACAAGGCTTTCAAAATATATTTAAAGATAGCTAAAAACCTGCTCGAATAAAATAGTCCAGAGCACATGAAAAGCAAACACTACCGTAAATAGAACCATACGGTTGATTGAGCTCAAAATCACCCAATCACAGCTGTAGTTGTGGTGGGTGTTGATGACGAGGCCGCGCTTGGCCAATAGAAACACGTTACTGGGTGTTGACCTCTGTGAGCCGCATCACCACCTCCTCCATGTCCGTGGCGGAGGACTACTATAAAAACCTATCAGCCCAAGTTTTAAAGGGCAGAGTTGTAAAAACTCCCAGGCTGTGGGGAGTTAGCTTGCAAGCCTGTTAATCGGAATTCAACTGTACCCCACGGAAGCATCGCCTGGACCATTATAAAGACGGCCACGTAATTTTGTATCTCCTTTAGAAAGTAACGCTAGAGCTGTACAAGAATAACGCCTGCTGGACCCTGGCTATTGAAAGAAAAAGCTGTGAATTTTCATGTAAGTAAATATTAACCCGACATCTGCATAACATTAGTTTATTTGTAGACTGAAACAGTTGTGCGTTATTTTGTCGATATCCTTTAGACTCTCAAACTGGCACCCGATGGTGTTATTGGACGTTGGTCTTACGGTTATATTCAGTCTGTCCAGCAGCTTTAACGTTAGCTAAATTGGATGCTAAGTAGCTTGCTATCTGGTCGTTAGTCCAGATTGAAGCGGATTTTCTTATTCTCTCGCCGTTACCGTGACGTTACAATTTTGCTCTCTGTCTCCGCGACGTGACACCGATAAGCGGCCGGTCGAGCTAAACATTAACAGTATCTCGCTTTCTAGATAGCAAGCTACGTATCTGTTCACACCCTTCATCAAGTTGGCCAGCTAATGCTAGCTTGTCGGCTATATCGAAGCCGAGCGTGACGAGAAAGAGAGCCGTGTTTTGCATTCATTGCCACTGTCGTCGTGTAGTTCATCGAGTGTCTTCTGCTCGATCGTAGAAAGGGCTTCATATAGTCGTGGCTAGACTTTGAATGTTGGTTATGTAACAGCAATTTTCGTCACTGTGTAGCTCAGTCGGTGCACGGGAAACTACTAGAATAGCCCGGTTAGGTTAATATTAATTTTTGCCCGAACATGTCCGTGCGCGAGAATGAGGCAATCTGAAAAATCATTGTGACTTGACAGAAGGCATCAGATCCACCACCCTCCGTAGAGGTCAACTATTGCTCGCGTATTTGTGTCACACTTAGACCGCTGGGAACACACACTGCTGACACCGACTCTGAGTCAGTGGCCTCTGTTTATTTATAGCTGTTTCTATTGTACAGCTGATCTACAGCACTGCTGTGGACAGGGGGAGTGAATGGAGAGTTATCAGAAGATAATACAGATGAAACGTCATTGATGATTCGTTTTATATGGAATTTGAATAAAAAAAAAAAATAATTTTATTATTTTTTGCTTATACACCAAATGGCTTCATCTACTTAATGCTTTCCTCTTTTTGCTCTGTTTCAGGATCTTAAACCTAACCCTGTTGCAGAAAGGATATTCATTTTGGCAACAAGCACTGAGGTTTTGTTTTTTGCCATTAATCTGATCACTGCTACCGTGGAGTTTTTTTTTGCAAAGCTCAGAAAAAGCAACTCTGTGACGGGAAAAAGAATCGTCTCGCCTCTGAAGCAGCTATGCAGCTTGAAATTCAAGTAGCACTCAACTTTATTATTTCCTATTTATACAACAAACTCCCCCGACGACGTGTGAACATCTTCGGCGAAGAACTCGAGAGGCAGCTGAAGAAGAAATATGAAGGCCACTGGTATCCGGATAAACCATACAAAGGTTCGGGGTTCAGGTGCATCCACGTAGGGGAGAAGGTGGACCCTGTGGTGGAGCAGGCAGCCAAAGAGAGCGGGCTGGACATCGAAGACGTCCGGAATAATCTCCCCCAGGACCTTAGTGTGTGGATCGACCCGTTTGAGGTGTCCTACCAGATTGGGGAGAAGGGACCGGTCAAGGTTCTATATGTGGACGATAACAATGAGAACGGGTCGGAGCTGGACAAGGAGATCAAGAACAGCTTTAACCCCGAGGCCCAGGTCTTCATGCCAATCAGCGACCCCGTCGGGGCTTCCTCAGAGTCCAGCTCCCCCTCACCTCCTTTCGGCCAGTCTGCCGCCGTGAGCCCCTCCTTCATGCCGCGCTCCACCCAGCCCTTAACCTTCACCACTGCCACCTTCGCTGCCACCAAATTTGGCTCCACAAAGATGAAGAGCAGCGGCCGCGGCAACAACAACACCACCAACACCAACAGCAGCAGCGGCGGCAGTAGCAGCAAGGTGGCCCGCACCTCCCCCACCAGTAACTTGGGCCTGAATGTCAACACCCTACTGAAGCAGAAAGCCATCTCCACCTCCATGCAGTCACTGTACGGGCTGGGCCTGGGGCAGCAGAAGGCCTCCGCTCTCTCCCCTAACGCCAAGGAGTTTGTGTTCCCCAGCCTCCAGGGTCAGGCCAGCCCTGGAGCCGTGTTCCCCGGGGAGGGCTCCCTGGGTCTCGGCACCCTGCAGTACAACAATGCCTTTGACGTGTTCGCGGCCTACGGAAGCCTCAATGACAAGTCCCTTATGGATGGCCTCAACTTCAGTCTGAGCAACATGCAGTATTCTAACCAGCAATTCCAGCCGGTCATGGCTAACTAAACTCATCAGAACGATGTTATTTATGAATGATGGTGGCTCAAAGAGAAGGAAAAACAAAATGCACACTTAGAAAAACTGGACTTTCATGGATATAGTGTCTAGTCAGTCAAGCGCATGTGCCCAAGGGTGTTTTTACTGTACCCCCTTGAGTTTGTTCTACTAAAAGCTTGTACAAACACATCCAAGCTTGGTTACTTCAATTCAACATGCATCGTTGTTTTTCTTTCTTTTTTGCCAACCAAGCACAACATTTTTTTACCATGTTGAGAAAATACTCCAAAAAAATGTATAAAAACACAAGCTTCAAGTTTTGGCCTCTTACAGTATTTTACAGGTGGTAAGATGAGGCTGATTTTTATGAATTGGCACTACTAAGTGGGGTTACTTGG
Organism: Anarhichas minor; assembly: GCF_050575085.1. Classification (NCBI taxonomy): domain Eukaryota; kingdom Metazoa; phylum Chordata; class Actinopteri; order Perciformes; family Anarhichadidae; genus Anarhichas; species Anarhichas minor. Next base: position 6,235,365 of record NW_027466463.1, on the reverse strand, counting down.
TCTTTTTCTAATTGTATAATTTAATTTAGTACAGAGTTTGTAAGATATCAGAGTATATATTGTTTCTATGACATGGTGTTGCATTTATATCTTTTTACTACTCCAGTGATCTGTGATGGCTGCAGCAGCTTTTCCTTTTTTCTTTTTTTTTAAAAAGATAATTGTTAAAGAAACTCATCTTAAAAAAAACACAAAAAAAAGTACATCAAATATTCTCAAGATTGTGTACAGAGTATTCCTTAGTGGTGGGATTCACATGTAGGAATATTTGCTTTTTCTGAAAGATGAATTGTATTTTCTGTTAAGAGGTTAAAAAGATTTTTGCTATACAATGGACAAAATGTAATTGTATGAATATTAATTTTGTACCTACATTGTGCAATACTTGATAAAAAAAATACGGTATAACAAAGTATTTTGAGTCAGTGTCTTACATGTCAAGAGGGACTGAAATAGTTTATATTGTTAAGTTTGTATTAAATGCTTAAAAATGATATGCTTGTCTTTATTTTTTTTAATTTCATATTTGCACCCTGGTCTTTTTAATAAAATAAACTCCAGTTGAACATGATCTGTGGAGAGCCGGACTTGTTTATTGCTTGTTAACACACTGTTGCTTCTATTCTTTTAAAATATTGAACCAGTAGCAGATTTTGCCATTGGGCGATCCTCTGCCTGAGCAGACGATGGTATTGACAGTCACATGCTAGGAGTTGCCGCTCCGTGTCATGAGGGCAACTTGAGGTTAAGAAAATGACTTGACTGGGCTGTTTGTCCATGTGGCAAGCACGCAGCTCGTAGCGTATCGACGGTAAACTTTGGATCAGTTCAGGGTTCTCCTCCCCCCCCCCCCCCAGGGCGGGGGGGGGGGGGGGGAGGAGGGAGTTACTGTCTCGTAGCCACGCGACATCACAGCTGTGGAGAGCCATTCATGACTCACTGTAGCAGTGTGAACCATTGCATTTATTTAGCCTGTCTATTTCAGGGTCGGTGTGGTATGTTTGAAAGCATCCATTGCTGTAACAGTTTGAGAGTGTCTAAATCACGCTGCTTGGCTTCCATGGGTTAGGGTGTCCTATGAAGTTAAGAACAAGCAAAACATGCTCCAATGTTTGGAGTTCCAAAACCCTATACTCACCAAAGACATAATTACATTTGCGTATGACTCAACGGTCTGAGGAGGATGTGGCTTTGTGTTTTTATGCTGAAACAATTCCTCCTCCTTTGTCAAAGACTTGCTGTGTACACAGGTGTCAATACGGCTGAGCAAACCTACCCAGCTAAACACACCTAAAGCCTGTTATAGGTGCTCATAAACGACTTTATTATGCAACTGTTTCCTTTCTTAAATACTTGACCTAATGCCAAATACTGAAGTGCCCTTAATAGCACCATTATGTCGTGTAACTCTGTCGTTTGGTTCACATGAAAGGCTATATTAAGTAACAGTTGTGTTACACTTCTGAAGTGGAGCAATCGGTCATCCTGTGCCTTGACTTAAAGTGTCAATACAACAGTACAATAATGTAAAAATACTTAAATGCGGAATATCAGTTTAAAGTAGCAAATGTACCTGGTCTGCCCTTGAACTCATTGTTGGTTAATACTGAAGCGTACAGGAAAAGCAGAATGGATTTTACTGGTTGACATGGTACTAATTTGAATGCTTAACATAGTTTGCTAGCTAGAGTAAATCTTCAGGTTTGTGAGATTATTAATGCAGGATTATTAAATCTGAAATAAATGTTTAATTGTGAATTTTAAATACAATGTGGCCATTTAATGGAATAGTTCACTATTTAGGAAAGTAGGCTTTCTTTCGCTTTCTTGCATAGGAATGGATGAGAAGAACTGTCATGTCTGTACAGTAAATATGACACAGGGGTCATCAGCCGGTTAGCCTAGCTTAGCATAAAGACTGGAAACTCTGCTGCTCTGTCTGAAGCTAAAAAAAATGTCACTACCAGTGCCACTAATTATTAGGATATTGTTTATTTATTTTCACATAATGTTGGGTTTGTACAGGGGTTATGTACTGTTTTCACTCTGAAGGCGAGTTGTTTTTATACGGTTTGGGCAAATTAAACATGAGATATTTAAAAAAAAGCTAAATGTTGAAATTTGTATTTATTTTGTGGTCCTCTCTCTAATATTTGAGAAGTTTAGTGGAGACTCATAGATATCTAAACTGCAACTAGAGTGGAGTAGTAGAATGAGTATGAGTAGCATAAAATGGAAATACCCAAGTAAAGCACAAGTACCTCAATGTTGTACATTGTACAGCCCTGGTGTAAATGTACTTAGTTAATTACCACAATTGCATTTCTGTATCATCATGTAGAAGTAGACAGCCGTGGCTTCCCATAAGGCCTTAGCAGTGATGCAGCCGATAGAAAGATAAAACACTTGATATGGCCTGGAAGGATACGTGTAGTTCTGAATTCTATTTACAGTAAGAGTCTCAGTTTAGATTGTTCTACTTTGTACTTCTGACTAAACCGATCTCGCAGAAGTTTTTCATTTAGGTCAATGTATTTCTCGGTCAGTTCAGCACCATGTAAACAATTGCAACAATGGAGCGTGGGAGAAGTTTATACAATTTGATTTTGAGATTGGCCTCAAATGTAGAGACAAGGCAAAAGAGGCAACGATCAGCCAGCTAGCAGCTGAAGGCTCTGTCGGGAGGAGAAAGAGCAGCAGCTCCGAAAACTGACCTCTAGTCAGCGGCTGTTGCAAATCGAAATGGCGGCAACAGTTTTGCTGATACCGGACCGCTCAAGACTCCCCTCCCGATCAGCTGGCTTTCTGTTGCTGCTGATACACAGGTTAGACCCAGGGGTTCAGGGGTTTGTTCCGTCTGAATTTGAGTTCTTCCCGGTGAAGTGGTCATGGATGTACAACGTTTAAGACCCAATGATAAGTGTTCATACTGGGAATTTGGTTTACCTAAAAAACAAATTCAAGATCTTTCCCCACTGTAAGTCTATCAGGAAACACAATGGCATCTCGGGACAGACCCAACAATTGTAATTACACGGTATGACTATGAAATTGGCTTCAAAGCCCAGTGCTCTTTCTGGATGCCGCAGTGGGTGCGCTAGCTAGCTAATTATTGTCTCACTTGTGGTACAATAAACAGAAAATTCATAAAATGGAGTGCTCCATATTGCTACGCTTGAAAAACCTTTGCAAAATCATGCAAAAGTACTTTTTTTTGTTTTTCAACATTTTATTATTTATTTTATCTGTTATTTATTATTATAATTTATTATTAATTGATTACTGTTTGATTGTTATTTGATTATTATTATTTGTGTCCCTTCTGAGGCTCTGTATGGTATTTAACTGGGTCAGTCTGTACCAGATAAACTATTTCAGTCCTCATCTCAAATTGTCACTTTTCAATATATTTCGCAAAGCCCCTGCAGCCTGAGTGGTAAACTATATTCAAAACACATTCACACACACATGCACATATTTACACACAGAGACACACAGTTCCACACGACCACCTCGGCTCTCTGGGATAAACAGGCCCACAGATGGTCTGGTCACACCAGCTGGGAGACTCCCAGGGTGTGGGGTGTTGCCTTGCTGAGACTCCATATTGTCAGTTCCAGAGTGTGCTCTCCCCCCTTTGCTTCAGAGAGATACATTCCTGACTCGAGCTTCACATATTACACACAGGTCCTTATCATTCTGTATCTCTCACACGCCCAGCAGTGTCGTACGCTCGGCATGCAGGACCTGTGTTTTTTTCTGAAGGGTGTTTTTCTCAGCTAAGAATGGAAGCAAAGACAGGCCATAATAGATTTAATTTGACAAATACCTCATTGTGACATTTAATCACGATGTTGACATTATCGGACAAAAATATGCTCATTCGCTTTTTTTTCCGAGAGTGAGGTCGAAAGACTCACATCACTCTCAAGTCTTTATGACAAATATGAAGCTATAGTCAGCAGCCCGCTAGCTTAGCTTAGCATAAAGACTGGATATATGGGAAACCGGCTAGCCTGGCTCTGTCTAAAGGTAGCAAAATCCTACCACCAGCACCTTTAGAGCTTCAAAGAAAGGCAGTGATTAGTAGAATTTCTTAAGCACCGGAATATTTAATTGTGAAATTTAACCACAATTAATATGAAGGAATATTTCAACATTTTGGAAAGTATGCTTATTCGCTTCTTGGCGAGATATAGATGAGAAGAATGATGCCACTCTCATGTTTTTACAGTAAATATGAAGCCGCCGGTTAGCTTAGCCTAGCATAAAGACTGGATACAGGGAGAAGCTGCTAGCCTGACTCTATCTGTAGCTAACAACAACTAACAGGAGCTAACAGAGGAGCTTAAGAGGTGCCTACCAGTACCTCTAAAGTGGGTTGTTTTTACCCCTCTGGTGTTAGTTGAAATGAAACAAATAAGATATAAGATTTAGGGGTGATGGTTAGTGGATTGTGTTAACTTTGGACAAAGGCATGCTAGCTGTTTCCACATTCTTTCAGTCTTTGTATCAAGCTGAGCTAACTAGCTGCTGGTTGTAGCTACATCGCGTACAAAATGTATCAATCTTTATCAATCTTCTCAGCAAGAGAGCAAACAAGCCTAAACATACTTTTTTTTCCAATATTGGGCAGTATTTGGTATTTTCTGTCTTAAAAATAATACTTGATATCAAGTTTTTGAAATAGCATAACTTGAAATTACCTACTGGACATATCCAGAAAGGCAGAATCTAAGAACAGTTGTTTTTTTTGCCAAAAGTTGGATGAGAAGATTAATATCAATCTCATGCCTGTACACTCCATATGAAGCTGCTTACAAGTACTGAAGGAAACGGCAATGGAAAGAATTAAGCTGAATTATGTCGCCCCTTTGGCAGACTTCTTCCACTTGTTCAAACAAGCACTCATATTAAGCCTCTGTTGGAGAACCCAAATGGCTGATGCGCTGTAAACACAGTGTTTACAAGGCAAAGGGCAAGCCGGAGTGAGTCATCCTAAAGTGCAGATGATACATCTCAGTTGCGTTTGGACAGTGCTAGTTATCACTTCCAGCAAAGACAGATGGGGTCCATGTATTTCAGCACAATGCCAGGGAACAGAGAGAGGAGCTGGGAGCGCAATCCAGAATGTTTTGGATTGTAGTTGATAGCAGATGAGGATTTAGATCAGTAGCCCAGAGGTGAATCTTGTATATCATGAAGAAAATTACCCATTTTCCATGCTGTCGTTGAGTGTGGATAAGTGCCGCTAGGTTTTGACATTTATGCTTCTATATTAAGCCTGTGATCAGAGCTGTTGCCTTCACGAACGCTAGGAAGTGAGCTCAGCACCTGTTCCTGGTTATTGAGTTTGGCCTGTACAGTGAGGCGGTGACATTTCAGAGGCTCGTGGGCCAGAGATACCACCACATGAGCGGGAAGCACATCTGCAATTCAAGGAAGCTCAACATTTCACTTGATTGAAAGAAAAGAAAGAAAAAAGGACCAGAGAGAGGGGAAGATAAAGAGGATATATGAAAAACAGCCCCATCCAGTCTGTGTTATTCGCTGATAAACCCGTAGCTGAGACTTTAATGAATACAAGCTGTGCTGTGCTTGGCCAGGACAGAACCTTCAGTCACCTTTCAAGTGCTGCCAAGTCATTTTAGTGGGGATCATCCATTCGACCTTATTGTTATTCCAAGCCAGACAACCTAAAAGCACCACGTCTCAGCAGTATGGAGTCATAATCCATATTTCATTGTGACTCTGTGAGCTTGAAAGGAAAAAAAAAAGAAGTGTCGAGATGCATTGTTGCCATTGCACTTTCATGCCTCCTCGTCGGCCTCTCCCTCTCTGTTTGTTTTGGTTTCGAAGGTGCAGTCGAAGGTTGCGGTGCCGAAAGGGTGTTGCACACTTCAGTAGGTTTAAAAATAGCCCTTGCAGGGTGTCTGCATCATCGCAGGAGAATCCTCGCTTCTCATGCTACCCCTCCCCCCTCCTAGCAGCCAACCTGTGCCTGACACTTCACAGCAGGGACCACTTGTATGCTAATACGGCATTGGAACAATTCTTTCCCCTCGCACCTGCATCATAGCCTGCGCTGACGTAAGGCCTGAAAATAATGACTACTCCTTTTGAGGAAGGCGGGTTCCTCCTCTGAGCTATGTAGGGTACCCTGCCCTCTCAAGTCACGAAGAGAACCCGGAGAAAGCAGGTGGGGTCTACAGAAAGAGACGCGTGAATAAAAAGACAGGGACAAAAGGGGAGATACACAGATGTTTATTTCTGACTGCGCTGATGGCAAACCATGTAGCCATGACAACACATTTCCTTCACCTTCTCCATGCTGATAATGGCTTGCTGAAGCAGAAAGGAAGCTGATGAATTAGGGCCCAGCAATTCACCAAAGGCAAATAAATGCAATGTGTGTTCGAGCTAGATGTTCGAGCCATTAGCTATTAGTTTGTTTTAGCTCTCTTGTTCCATCTGAGAAAAAATGGATTTATTGTCCCTCTCAGGTGGTATTTAACAGTATCATCTGATATCAAATACTGCAGGCTGCTCTCATACACTGTTCGTAGCGATAGCTAGTAATGCGCTGCAAATCGTATCTTCCTTGTCTTCAATTTGGACGTAATCATGAGCCAGGACAGGTGACGTAGTCGAAAGAGCGATAAAGTCCCTGTTATTGCCGTTGACTTATTTATCAGGTGACTTCCATACTTAGGTAACGTCACTTCCGTAGTGATTTCCACCCAAACCAAGTACTACTAAACAGGGAGTTTTGATTCCCAAACACCGCAGGGGCTCTGATCGCTCGTGTTGCTGGATATGCGCAAGAAAAACTTACGGAAAATAACAAAAGACCTTTTTGGTGAGATATAAAACCAAACCGTCGTATGAGGATATGATGAATACTGATATAGTGGGAAAGTCCAAGTGAGGCACAGGGGATACAAAAAGTCTAGCACTGAAAAGATTTGTTGATTAATCAATTAGTCAACAGAAAATGAATCAAAAACACACTTTCATCATCGATTTAATCTTTAATCGAGCTAAAACATTCACAGCCTCCAGCTTCTCAAAAGTGAGGATTTGCCCCTCATCACTGGTTGGACAACCAAAATAATTCTTGACATTTTTAGAGACTGATTCATGAACAAAAAAAGTGTGTCGATAATGAAAGTAATTGTTAGTTGCAGACCCAGTTCTAACACAATCAGAAGAATGCAGCAGTGCAAAATAGGTAGGTCAGTAGCTGTAACCCGTGCAATCTGTCAAGGAGTGCACATCATTGTCAGGCCAACAAAGGAGAAGGTGGAGAGCACATGTTTTGATTTTCAGTCTCGGTATGTTTCTAAAGATAGATACTAAAGTATGATGAACTGGAACTCCTTCACACTTTCAAAATGACATAAACCTATTAAAGTAATAACATTTTTGGAGAAAATGTGTTTTTTTCTACCTTGGGTGAACCAACGCTTTAGTCTTTACGACAATTCAAAGGATGCGTCTATGACATTGCAGACACTGGATGGTATCTAAGCCTTTAAACATTTACAGACGCCCCGTTGTGATGAGGCACATTTGTACGGTTTCTATGGCTGCATTACTCCAGTGAAGCCTCGCTCGGTGCTGTGTTTGAGGACAACCGAGCGTAGAGGCGCTGATGGAGATGGGTTTGGCGTAATACCTCTCTCTCTCTCTCTCTCTCTCTCTCTCTCTCTCTCTCTCTCTCTCTCTCTCTCTCTCTCTCTCTCTCTCTCTCTCTCTCTCTCTCTTCCCGACTCCTCCTGAACCCCCATCACTCTCTCCAGAGCCTGGGAAGTTTCTCCTGTATTTGATGTTCCCCCGTCTGTGTAATTTAATCTCAGCGATTCCCTGCAGCTCTCTCCGACCATAAACCTCTGCTCTAATAATAGGAAGCCCAGGCACTGTCTCCTCTCTAATCTCTGCCTGTGTGTGGATGTTTTGTCTGCAACTGCTCCTGCCTCTGCACCGTAGAGATAAGGCTGCATTTGTTTTGGCCGCCGCCAACTTTCCCTCACAAATTGCAATAGTGATACCGAATCAGGGCAGGTGGTTAGAATAAGGAACACCAGACCATTAAATGATTTTGCGTTTAGTGCAACTCTGCTGTTTCTGTGCTGACTTTCTATTATGTGTGCTATCAGGAGACTGATAGGGCACACGGTACCAGTGTTAGTGTACCATATAGTGCAGCATTATGATACAAGAGAGGAATTTTAACTGATTAAACGGTTACAAAGTGTCTCTGTTGGCTTTCAAAGCTCTTGTCATACATGTCTGGAGCAGCCTATACTTCCCACGCTCAGCTGAGGCCTATTCAGGACAAATTAAAACATGTCTTCCAAACAAGGTTTTCTCATGCTAAACTTTTTTGTAGTGACACGGATCTGGGGGAATTGGCATCTAATCGCCTTTCCAAAAAAGGGTTCTTGTCTGCTGTAGCATAAACTGCAACCGTTGGCTTACTGACTATATAAATAACTTAAAATTCAAACAGCACATCAGTAGCTACATTATTTTTTGGGGTTACAGGTTAGAAAAACACCCATTCAGGACTAACATTTCCACTCTGCGAGAGCCAAGATGCTACGATATTAGAGTTTAGAATGACGTGTTTTGCTCTTTACTGGAGTTGAGAATGCTTATACTCCAACGACCAGGCCCGTTTTGAGGTTTTGAGCCAACTCATTTATTTCAGCTAGCTAGCTACAGCTGATTAGATCATTTGAGACGAAAAATGAGACAGTCAGTAGCTTGACACAAGAAGACAGACTTTGTCTACTTCTGTCTGAAATTAAGGATTATTTTGTAGATAACTAAGACTTTCAAGTGGTAAATCTGTCAACGTTGTGAGTGTAAACGTTGTACAATGCAGTACTAAAATGAAAAGCTTTAATGCTTTTACACTCCGGGCGTTTTTTTTCCGCACATCAATATATATATATTTTTTAACGTTAACACAGAATGCAAAAAGGACACATTTTTTTCACAACAAGATCAATTTTCCTGAGCTTTTTCACCACAAATAAAGGCATCAACCGCTTATGTTGTGCGGAACGGGTTGAGATGCGCCTATATTTATGAAAAACAATACGAAGGCGCTGTAGTCTGAACCTCGACGACAAACTTTATTACTTAATTTCCTTCTTGACGGTACAGACCACAGCCACTTCTTTCGGTTTTTACCTTTCACAATAAAAAGCCCTGGACATATGACATAAGGCAGGCAAGTATTTTGCATTTTTGTGCCCTTTATTCGTCACGCCCCTGGTGTGTAAAGGCGTCGCAAAAGCTGCTTAGCGGGCAGGGTTTGGTGAACCGTCAGTTTACAAGCTTTCGGATCACGTGTCAAATGAAAAGGGAGGATGAACATCAGTATTGTGTGCTGGTGTTGCCATGTGTTTCTGTACGTGACGTGAGCATGAACAGAGAGAGAGAGCCAACCACCTAAGATGACTCACCACTGGAGAATTCCTCTCTCCGATAGATAGAGGCAAGTTAAAGTGTGGTCAGACAGTTGCTCCGGGGAGTATTAAGAAAACCGTCCATCACTATTCCTCTGCCTGCGCTTCTCCCGCTCCGTCTCATGGTTTTACCGGCTGATAGGATGAGAAGTGATCAGGAGGACAGATGAGCTGAGAACAGATGTGAAAGATGCCTGCTTCTAAACATAATCAGTGTTTGCTCTTGGAATAGAGCAGGTGAGGTTGTTTGAGTCTTGATCGCAAAGGCAGTAAATCACAAAAGCAGACTCTTACCAAAGTGCTCTTTGTTTATCCATGTTGAGGCGCCATCACCCCAAACGCCATGTTTGATTTATGGCACGGATGAAAATATACATGCGGCTCCTGCCTCTGTCATATTCCTCTCAGAAAAGAGAGGCGCTGCACTTCCCACGGTTTAAATATTTCACCAGCCGAGAGAGTAAATGGCATTCTGATGTGCTACACGATATTCAGCGAAAGGTCAAGGTGGAATGGAAGGATTCGCATCTGTGCCGTTTTAAGGACTCCTCAAGAGCAAGTCCTGCTGGGAAATCTGTCGGCTGCAGTAACATCAGCCTCAGATCATTGCTCTGCGGGGTCGATACAGCTTTCATTCCTCTGCTCCAACTCCAAGCCTTTCAGCAATATCGATCCATCTGATGTCTTCTTAGACTTGTGGCCCCCGAGGATGTACAGCCCCCCCCCCCCCTGCTATTTAACTTTCAACTTTGTAATATGGTTTCTCATATGTAACATTGTTGTCACAATTGTTGAGAATTGAATGCGCACAAGCGTTTGAAGGAGTTCCAGTTCATCATACTTTAGTATCTATCTTTAGAAACGTACCGAGACTGAAAATCAAAACATGTGCTCTCCACCTTCTCCTTTGTTGGCCTGACAATGACGTGCACTCCTTGACAGATTGCACGGGTTACAGCTACTGACCTACCTATTTTGCACTGCTGCATTCTTCTGATTCCTTAAAGGCGAATGTTTGACACGCTCAAAGGAGGACACGCATTCAAGGCCAGCACTCACTCGTCCTCCCATGTGGTTTTGATTAGAGCCTTTCAGCGACCACACAATGTTTGACTGCTGCTGGGAACCACACGGGGAGTTATTATACGGGAGTGAGATAGGCTGGCTAAAGTGCTACTATTGTAGAAATGCTAATGTGAAGTGCAACAAGTGCTATTTTGAAGGCTATTTCCAGTTTATTACAACTTGGGTCTCATTTTCTGAATAATCTGTTAGGATAACATTGATTTCTGTTACTCTTTATATTGTACATAGTGTTCTTTCTTTCTTTTTATGTTATTCATTTCTGATACCTCTGGTTTCCTTGTAACCAGCATTCAGAGGGGAAGGCAAAGGAAGAATTCCATGCAACTGTGCATGCAACCCAGTTGCCAGAATTGTTTTGGGGTGTTGTATGTTTCTGTAAACCAAGGGATAAGTTAAATGTAGACATTTCTGGACCAAAAAAAAGCTTCAGAAATACGTTTCATATCAGCCTCGTATCGCGCTTACAGAAACGCACAATGACACGTGGTTAACGTTGTGAAACAATTGGTTAGGTTTAGGCGACAAAACTTCTTGGTTAAGTTAACGTAACTATCGTGTAGACAACTAATACCCTTAGAGGACATTCTTACATAATGTTACATAACAAGCGTTATGTATATATATATATACATATACTTTTGGTTTCACACCGGACACGAACATCGGTCTCCTGGGTATAAGTCCCTGTGTTTGTTTGACCCATTCACCACAACTCCTACCCGTCCATTGAAGACTTTCTTACTCATTATCATAACTGGACATAACATTCAATAACGATTGCTGGATATACTTCGTCACTTGCCCTGCGCGTCGCTCGCTGTACTACATCACTTACACTGAAACAAAAATAACGGATCCGAGGTTTGCGGAAAACTATAAACTATGATAAGAAAATGATATCAAATTCCTCTTCCATCCCTTCCCTTCTCTCCTGTAGTATGGATGTGCCCGAGGCCAAATTTATAGAAATCTGTAATGAGAGTGGATTTCATCATGCGTAATGAGTGTGGACTAAATGTTTACTAGCCCCGCTAACACCCAGTTCTGGGCTCTGAACATACACATTCAATCCATCCCCAAGCGAGGAGTGATATTTTGAAATTGCATAACCACTTTAACTCAACTTTCCTGCGGCAGCAGAATTTTTTAAATAGCTCACATTAGACATGCAGTCGAGCTGTGAGCCGAGCAGCACTGTAAAAATCACTTTTTCAAAAGCCTGCGAGTGTGTGTGTCTGTCTGTCTGTGCCTGTTTGTGTGTGTGTGTGTGTGTGTGTGTGTGTGTGTGTGTGTGTGTGTGTGTGTGTGTGTGTGTGTGTGTGTGTGTGTGTGTGTTAGAGCCAAACTGTTTCTCGGGCATTAAGATTCTCATTACAGGATCAGCTCTTTCATCCTTGGGTTGAAAGCGCCGCCCTAGCCAACGGCAGTGGGCCAGCAGATACATACTACCATTTGATGGGGGAGGGGGGGGCAGGAGATCAGAGGGCAAGGGAGGGACACGGCAGAGCGGAAGGAGAGATGAGGGAGGAATATGAGGTGAGAAGAAAGAGGGGGAAACCCTGCGGTGGGCACGAGGGGTGGTGAAAGAGGAAGTTGAACGTCGGGCAGAACCAGAGGACCAGTTTCTGGATCGTGTAACCACAGCGGTAGGGGTAAGCGCCCGAGTCTGCATTCGGGCATGTGCCCCCTCGCACGTTGTTAAGTCTTCGGCGGGTGGAGAACAGAGACACCAACTGAGAGGCCTTTTAAAATACAGTGTGACTATTATTCACACGGCGGCGGAAGAGCATGTGCTCCTGCCTCTTTTCATCAGCAACTTGGTGCGATCACGTTGCACATCAAGTGTTTTCATCCAATCGGTGTTATTTCCACTCCTCCTCACAGGTGTTTTTCTCCTTTTAACAGCATACAGTTCCTGCGATAGCTAATCAATAGCGTTACATTTTGCTGCCGGGGCCATCGGTGGGAAGATGAGCAGCTCTGTGCACATCTGCTGACATCTGCCTGACGATGTAATGGAGTGGATGGGATTTCAGCTCTACATCAGCCTGAGACGTGAGAGCATGTTTGGATGCTACTGATTGGGACTCTCTTTCTGTGTTTGTGTGTGTGTGTGTGTATTGTCCTCACTTTGTGAGCCAATGAATCATTCGCAGCGATGGCTGCTAAGATTCCTTTGATGTACAGAGAGCTCCGAGAGAAGGTCAATTCTCTCACAATTCTCTCAACTGCAGGTTTTCAATCAAGACCCAAGGCCCATCTATCTGGCTTTCAAACTCCCGTTCTTAGAGAGAGGCAAAAACTAAAGGTGTGGATGTCAACGTTTAATGGATAGTTTAGATGTTTTGTAGGGGGGTGGTATGAGGTATTTATCCGCGTATCACCAACAGTAGATGGCGGTCAGCACGCCCCCAGTTTGGAGAAACAGCGAGGAGTACCAGCACGGGAGCAAAGCAGTGTACCGCTGTGGAGGGTGGGCAGCAGCAAAACGTGTTTTAGCCACCTATAAGAAAGACAATATTTAGAATATTTTCTTCGCTCATTTTACCCCCTTTCCAATGGGGGACTGGACTGAATGTAAAACTTATCTAGGCTCTCTTCAAAGCCACCTGACTCTGTTGACAAAAACAGTGTAGATAAGTTTCCCTTTCAGTTCAGTTTGTCATATATAAAACGTATAAATGTACTGTAAAATGATAAATGACAGAATGTGATATGGGATTGGTGCATAGCAAGATCGGGTACCCAACCCAGCAATTTAGGCTGTATCGATACTTTCCGATACTGGTATCGGAAAAATGTATAAAGTTAAGTGTGTTACATAAATTAACTTATTTATGTACGTCGCAACCACTCAACGTTGACTTTTGGTTTTACGTATGACGTATGATGATGTACCGTGACCTTCTGTGTGACAGTCCTGTGTTTTTTTTCTGACCTCTCTTCACAAGGACTTCTGACCTCTTTTACTCCCGATATAACTATGGCCACCTATAGAGTCATAGTGTGAAGCCGCTGACCAAGCTACTGCACTTGATGCATTGATAGTGAGAACAGGCTACTGTACGTACTTACACACGTGAGCATTCGTAACAGCACACGCCATTTATGATGATTAACTATTGTATGTACTTCTCTGTATGTGTGTGTGTTTTTATCTGCCGCTCTCAGCAAAGTGGATTGTGTTAGATATTGATGCAATGCTCTTCACGGCTTCACCGAGTGTAAAATTAACGAGCTGTCGGCAATGCGGATGAGATTAAATGTGTGTGTTTGCGTGTGTGTGTGCGTAAGAATGTGGATGATTCATTGGTGGTGGGCATTTGGAGAGCTGCTGCACTGCATGCTAAACTGATGCCACAGGCTGTGCGGGTCTCAGGAAAAGGACAGCACAGTTGAGAGGAGAAGCTGGACTACGGTCCCTTAGGCCGACAATAACACTCCTGTGCACTTATATCAAGTATATGTTACTTGATATAACATATACTGCTCCTTCACATTCAAAGAATTAAACTGCCGAAACACAGGGTGACGTCTACTGTGACGCCGTCACAGGAAATGGAGCAAATATTTTTACAACCAAGACAGAAATCCTACATATTATGACCTTCATAAAAACTCAAAATCATCTTTACTGTAATCTGCTTACAACTAATATGGTGGTATGAGAGTGTTACAAACCATTTATCAATTTGTTTATAAATGCTGAATAGGTGTGGTTAAAATCAATTCTAGCACCACACAGCTGACACGAGTAACATTTTCGATGTCTACCTCGGTTGTTAGTGCTGATAAATCCCTCAGACAGAATCCGTTTAGTCAAAGCTGCCGCTGTCTTGAGTTATTGTCTAGGTTAATCTTTTCTAAGGCACATGTTCACTTATCAGAGCGTTGCCGTCACTGTGTAGCTCTTTTAGCTTCTTGCAGTAGAATAATTCAAAACACACCAGTCTTTGCAAATACGAAAAATGTCTACCCGTCTAATTAGAGGCCTTAAAGGCAAACAGCACTGAGGGAAAAAAAATGACTCCAGACTGTGAAGCTAAAGCCGGCTGCTGCTGCTGTTGTTTAATGCAGGAGGTATTTTGGGGTGTGGGATGAATAAAACATCAGAGCACCTTGTTTATTTCCATCCTTCAACCGTAACTCGTTCTTTACATAATTGAATTCTAGTCCGTTCGAGGCGGTGCATCTAATTGAACCTCTACCCGTTGGCCAGGGAATGATTTGTTTCCACGTTGACTCCAGACTCTGATCCGCGGAGGGCTGCTTCTTACCGAGGAGAGCTCCTCTCGATCACTAAAAGGGTTGGGGGTCAGTGTTTCAATCCTGTTCGTGGTAAGAAAAGAGGACTGTTTGCATCACCTTCCCTTACTTGCGTGAGGATTTCAAGCTTGTTCTTCTGCCTGTGTGTATGCATGCCTCTATGTATCTCAGTGTGTGAGAAGCTGCCCTCCTGCCTGGCAGCCATTCAACCTGGATATACCCTCTAAACTGAACTCCCCCCCCTTCGCCCTTCTCCAGGTCAAAGTCTCCCTGTCTTCCTCTCCTTCTTTTGCCACACAATGTTATTTTGTTAATGTGTGATGTGTTGCCTAATCTGTCATGTTGCACATTACATTCGAGAGTGCCCCACCCCCACCTTTACAGGCTTCGATTGTGAGAGATGTTTAGCCCATTGTGCACCGAGGTTCTTTATGCACAGCCATGCCCTCCCCATATGGACGCCATTGTGGCTCGCAATTAATGATCACATTCAGCTCCACTTCCGCTTTGTCACATTGAATGGCAGCACATTAGCATTCTGCCCCCAACATGTAGCCAGTGGAGCGGAGGGGCTGCAGGTAGTGAGCATGGTCAAACGTAGGAGAAGGAAGTGATCTTTAATGTCAAAGATGTGAACAAACCATTATGTTGTTAGCTTGTAAGTGCTTCGGTGCAGTTTTATGGCCCTCTGTCGCTGTGGTTATTCTTAGCTCAATTAACAGATGGAGTTTTATGGAGTGAGCCAACAAGGTCTGCGTAGGTCCTGTTAGGCCAGTTCAACAGCCTGACCCTAAATTGAAATATGACTCACTTAATGGACAAAATGGCCCGTGTGAAAAGGCAGAATACCAAGCTCTGCTTCATAATGGCCTGCAGCCAAAAAGCATTTTGAGGATCGATCGATAGCCTTTGTACTTTAGTCAATGTCATGCTGATCATCCTTTATACTGTAGGTCTACACATGGACATGGATCTTTTGTCATGTTTTGTCAGGATGGTAGCAGACAAAAAACTAGAAAAGGAGAAAAATTGCTTGATTGCTGAAGTATTGCAGTTGATGGGGCGGTCGGAATGCAAATACTGAAAACAATGTGAAATATATTGTGCATGTGGACGTTGTGGGAGTTTGAAGAACTGAAAAAGGGTCTTTAGTTGTTGTTGACCTGAGACGTGAAAGGGTTTGAAGTGTCAAAGTGCAAAGACACTTGAATCTTCTGCGAAGCTGTGGAGCTGAAGCAGGAAACTTGAACTGCGAAAAAAAAAAAAAAGCTGGACTAATACAATAAAGTAGGAGCGGTGGCAACTGGTTAAAAGTTGGAATCTCTTGGTGAAGTATGAATTGAGTACGAAGAGGTTGAAGAGAAGGTGAAAAGGTTCAAAGATGTTCATAGTCTGAGCGCTACGTTCATTGATGTGCCTGAGAGAAATGTAGAAAAAAAACCTGAATATTTAGGTTTGAACATTTCAAAAATCTGAGTCCTATAGCTGTGTGTTTTAAAGTTGAAATGGTGTGTCTATGTGAACGTATGCAGCAGTAGATGAAGGACGATAAAGTGAAGTTGGGCACACTTACTAGAACATCAGTAAACCCTGCTGCGGTGAAATGTACTATTCTGTGAGTAAGGGGAACTGCAGAGATTGGCTGTGTGGCTGAGCTGAGCTACTCCAGTCAGCTGGACCCTAATACACCGACCAGGCCCTGTCGCTCCCAATTAGCCCCACTGAGCCGCTCACTGCTCCTAATACAATCCTTCTGCTGAGCTCAGCCTGGAGTAAACTACTCACACACTTCACTACTTACTGCTAACACGCTAACAGGAGGCGTGTACGCACTCTGCTAATATTTCTAACATTTCATTGTCACCAGCGAAAATGTTCACGTCATTCTCAAAGTAGCAAAGCAAGCGTCATAGCTTACTCGCTCCTTCCTACCAGGTGAGTTTGTTTCTGTTTGTCTCTAAGGTACATTATTACGAAACCAACCACACCTTAGTGTGGAAGTCAATGAACGTGTTTGTGACGTCTGTCATTGGCCTGTCACTCCTTCCGATAGTGAATGTTTCCAGAAAAAGCTTTGGCTGTGTTTGCTGTACTAGAAAAGCTCTCTAAGTGCCATAAAGCAATCTCTGTGGTAATCCATCAGACTCCCAGTCTAATTCCACCCTAAAGGCACATCAATTATCAGATTATTTAGACAATAATTTGCCCCCTTGTACGATCAGTAATTCTAAAAAACGCAGCAACTATAACCTGCGACAGAATCCACACAGCACACTCTTAGATTTAGGAAAAAAATGTGGTTTGTGTTGAAATAACTACGGACGTTACCATGGAAGAACAGCTGTGTCCTGGTCTCGTTGTGGCTGCACTGAGGATGTTATTCCTTTAATTTCTGACGTTGCGATTGACATTATAACCATTACATTATAACGGATGCACAGCAGAACACCTGTAGGCCCATATCGTCGTGCTGCAGTTGTTTTTGTTTGCAATAGAAATATATTCATTGAGACTTGATGATAGCTAGTTTGTTTTACAAGTGTGTGCATAGTTAACTGGCATAGGCTAAATAAATGCGTTGCACTTCTCGCTGCAGCTAAACTTTGGATATTGTTAAATTCATTTCTGACCTTGTGATAGCCATTTCATCCTAAACATTATTAACAATGCACAGTTTTCTGGTTATGCATATAGAATAAATGCACTTCTTGTATTTGTTGCATTTTGAATGTAGGCCTATAATGTTGTTATTATTTGACCATTCGCTAACCCTCCCCTCGAACACAGACTGGCCAATCATAGTGTAGTTTCGATGTAGCGTTGAAACGTTACGTTTACGAGCTAAGCAAAGTGCGCTTGCACATCATTAACTAGCGTTAGCACTTCTGTGCTGCGCTAGCTACTGAAGGCATACTGAAGTTATACACATGCTGCTTTAGCTTTTTAATGACTGTATCAGTGAATAAAGAGAATAAAGACCTACCCTGCTTTACATGAACACCGTTGTTCCTTAATTTCATTGTCTCAATTCACTGTCTCGATCACCAGGTGACATGATGGTTCACTTTTAACTAAACGTTATCTTTTTAACTTTTAGTTTCTGCTGAATCACTTTTGAAAAATTAGATAATATTTATTCAGGGGATGCAGTTAGTGACAGTGTGGGCTCCATGGCTCTGACAGCTTGACAGCAGTCAATTGTGGCCGCCTGGGTACTAAAGTCTTTCACTTTTGAATGTTAACGACGTTTCTGTCACTGCTGTGGATTCACTTGTATTAGGCTATTTTGTTTAATATTCTTTGGCCCTGTTCAATATAACAACTAAATTTACAAGGTGCTGTGACCCTAATCTGCTTTTATTGAGACAATAACTTCCTTAGAAAGTAACTCTGAAGTCATGTAAATTGGCTATTTGCTTAGCCCCCCACGTATTGGTCAAGCTTCCCCTTAGCACCAAAAGAAAAGTTCCTGACGCCGGCTATGGCTAAATAGCGGTAGCAGGTTGAAACCCTTCCATCTCCAAAATGCATTCATCAAAATGCAGTGTGTCTTGTCAAACTGTCAATAAGCAAAATACTGAACTTAAGGACAAGGATAAGGATGTTTATTGTCATTGTAAAAACATACAACGAAATTAAGTTGGCGACTCATCAGTCAGTACAGCAGCAACAGGTAAAAAATGTATAAAAACATTAAGACAAGACATTTCTGATTTAAAACAAGACATTAAATAAATAAACTTATCTGCTTATTAATTGTAAGTCATTCCGAATAGCTGCATCATCTAAATCAGCGATTCTCAACTGGTGGGTCGCGACCCGCTTTTGGGTCGCAGACCCGTTTTCAGTGGGTCGCGGGCCTTTGCCTGGAAAAAATAAATAAAAAATCGAGTGCCATCTATTCATACTCCTTAACAATATTTGGCGTTAATGCCTTGTAATGCTAATATCAGCAGAGGATAAACTGAAAACTATACCTCTGTCAAATGACACTATAAGTAGACGAATTGAAGACATGTCGGATGACATCAAACAACAGACCACAGCTCGAATTTAGGCAAGTGGTCATTTTGCATTACAAATGGACAAATCTACAGACATAACAAACAAAGCAGTTTTACTCGTTTACGTGAAACATGTATGGGACGGGGACTTACAGGAACAATTTCTCTGCACAAGAGAGCTCCCTACACTACGACTGCAGAGGACATTTTCAGCTCAGGTTCAAACTGCACCATCTTTTCATTAAATACATTTGAGAAGTTGAACATTTTCCTCGATTTGGGTCGCGGCTTGTCATTAAGGGGTGATGGTGGGTCCTTCTGCCAGACCAGTTGAGAACCACTGATCTAAATGCATAAACAGCGAATGAAATGGATTGCATGCTGGGCTCGTTGTCAGGGAGACTACTCATCAGCAGAAGGTCATAGGTTCACCACTTGCAGTAATAACCGATGTGTCCATCAACAGCCATGTATCTTGTCAGAAGTGACCTTGAACGAAAGCACTGGCTTTCTATCAGCTCACTTATTGTAAGCTGCTCTCAGGAACATTGCCAGCTTAAAGCCCGAGATGTAAATAATGTACAGTTCATTTTATAATTTTTTTTTACCTCTTCCACGAGCTCACATTTCAATGTCTGTCCCTGCTTATCCAGCCTGTGGAGGTCGTATGCTTCTGCGATAAAGACTAATATGAGCCAGAAAAACTACGTAAGCTGATCTCTTGTTTTAGAGGAATGAGGATGTGACGGAGGTACAGGTTACAGTCCGAGTGGAATGAACGAGAGCGGCCTCCTCGCCGGCGGGGCATACAGGGGAGATCATGCACGTGTGTGTGTGGTTGTGTGTGTGTGTGCGTGTTTGCGTTGTGCAGTGACAGACAGCGGGTTTCAAATGAACAGGAGGGAAACCAGAGACGAGGAGGCCAACAGACACTGGGCTCACTGGCTCAGGTTGATTGAGTCAGTGTTTCCACTCATCATCCCTCGACAGACTGCGCTGAACTCCCCCCCCCCCCCCCCAAAAGAAAAACTCATCTGAACAAGAACAAGTCAGTTTATCTATAGGGTCGTAGAGAGGAGAACAAAGCTGCCAACAATAGGTTCAGCTTACATCTTCATTTCATATCAGTGAAATATACCCAAATGACATAATATAGAGGTTTGGCACGGTGCAGTGGCGGCCTATATGTGCCATTATCACATGACGCCCGGCTCACGGAAAGAGCGCTTACAGAAGTTGATACCTACACGGCTGTGATGATTGCGAGGGATCTTTACAGGGAATGCGTTCACAAGGATTATGCAAATGAGATCTCGCTCAGCGGCCGAGGATGAGGATACAGGATCCTGGGGAGGAAGTTACTTTAGCTGGGACAAAAGCCCAGGGCGGCAGCAGTAAACAAACTGAGACGTGACAGTTAGACACAGTGAGAAACACCCACAGGTCATATCTGTCACCTGTTCCTGTTTACTGTTTCTACCTATTCCTACCTTTTCCCCATGCATAGCCCCGATGTTCTGTTTGGAGTTCCCTGGGAGATACATTGCCCAAGACAGTGACCCACTATATTTGTGATTGGTGTTTATAGGGCTTTTTACGCAGCCCCACCCCTGTGTATATATACACAAACATGCACACATATGTGTGTGTTTCCGACCCCCCACACAGGTGCATGTCGGATCCATGGGAGACTCGATTTGAATTTGCTTCATTGAATTGAGCTGCAAAGACGTTTGTATTGCCAAAGCAAATGAAAGAAGAAAACAGACAAATAAAAAGAAAACAATTGTAATTATAGTGCAAAATGTTTACACTATAAAAGAAAATTATTATCAACAGTGAACAGTTGAGAAAATCAATATGTATCTTGTGGATCTCATGTTTATATATCGTAGAAAGCACATCAAATTTGGTTCATATACCATCTCTTTCTCACACGCTCTACCTGGCTTTTGGCAAACAAAACTACATACGGTAATATTGTTTGTGCAAAGCCCATATAAGACACAGAATACGTCCTTATCCATCCATCCATCCATTTTCCACCGCTTATCCGGGGTCGGGTCGCGGTGGCAGCAGGCCAAGCAGGCCGACCCAGACCTCCCTCTCACCGGCAACATGTTCCAGCTCATTCTGGGGGATCCTGAGGCATTCCCAGGCCAGCTGGGAGATGTAATCTCTCCAGCGTGTTCTGGGTCTTCCCCGGGGTCTCTTCCCAGTTGGACGCGCCTGGAAAACCTCCAGTGGGAGGCGTCCAGGAGGCATCCTAATTAGATGCCCGAACCACCTCAGCTGACTCCTTTCGACGCGAAGGAGTAGCGGCTAGACTCCAAGCTCCCTCCTGATGACCGAGCTCCTTACCCTATCTCTAGGCTGAGCCCGGCCACCCTACGGAGGAAACTCATTTCGGCCGCTTGTAGCCGCGACCTTGTCCTTTCGGTCACGACCCAGAGTTCGTGACCATAGGTGAGGGTAGGAACTTAGACCGAGTGGTAAATTGAGAGCTTTGCCTTCCGGCTCAGCTCCCACTTCACCAAGACGGTCCAGTGCAGCGCCTGCTTTACTGCTGCAGCCGCATCGATCCGCCTGTCGATCTCCCGCTCCATCTTACCCTCACTCGTGAACAAGACCCCGAGATACTTAAACTCCTTCGCTTGAGGTAGGCACTCCGTCCCCACCTGGAGGGAGCAATCCACCGGTTTCCGGCAGAGAACCATGGCCTCAGATTTCGAGGTGCTAACTCTCATCCCCGCCGCTTCACACTCGGCTGCAAACCGCCCCAGTGAATGCTGGAGGTCATGATCCGAGGAGGCTAACAGGACCACATCATCTGCAAACAGCAGAGAGGCGATCCCGAGACCCCCGAAACTGACGTTCTCCGCCCCCAGGCTGCGCCTAGATATCCTGTCCATGAAAATCACGAACAGGACCGGTGACAAAGGGCAGCCCTGGCGGAGGCCAACACCCACCGGGAACGTGTCTGACTTATTGCCGAGAATGTGGACACAGCTCCTACTGCAGTCGTACAGAGACCGGATTGCCCGTTGTAACGGGTCCGGCACCCCATACTCCCGCAGCACCCCCCACAAGACACCCCGAGGAACCCGGTCGAAAGCCTTCTCCAAGTCCACAAAACACATGTAGACTGGTTGGGCAAACTCCCAGAGCCCCTCCAGTAGTCTTGCGAGGGTAAAGAGCTGGTCCACTGTTCCACAGCCGGGACGGAATCCGCACTGCTCCTCTTGAATCTGAGGTTCGACAAGCGGTCGGAGCCTCCTTTCCAGCACCCTGGCATAAGCCTTCCCCGGGAGGCTGAGTAGTGTGATACCCCAGTAATTCGAGCACACTCTCCGGTCCCCCTTTTTGAAGATGGGAACCACCACCCCGGTCTGCCATTCCATGGGCACTGATCCCGACCCCCATGCGACATTGAAGAGGCGTGTCAGCCAGGACAGCCCAACTATGTCCAGCGCCTTCAGCATCTCAGGGCGGATCTCATCCACCCCCGGCGCCTTGCCACCAAGGAGCTTTTTAACTACCTCAGCGACCTCTGCCAGGGATATGGGTGAGCCTCACCCTAGGTCCTCAGGTGCTGCCTCCTCTGCAGAGGACATGTTGGTTGGGTTTAGGAGTTCCTCAAAGTGCTCTTTCCACCGCCCGACGATGTCCTCCGTCCGGGTTAGCAGTTCCCCCCCCCCTGCTGAGAACAGCCTGGGGTAAGCCCTGCTTTCCCTTCCTGAGCCGTCGGATGGTTTGCCAGAACCTCCTTGAGGCGAACCGAAAGTCCTTCTCCATGGCCTCCCCGAACTCCTCCCATGCCCGAGTTTTAGCATTCGCGACCACCGCAGCTGCAGCCCTTCTGGCCTGCCGGTACCTGTCAGCTGCTTCAGGAGACCCCTGGGCCAACCAGGCCTTGAAGGTCTCCTTGTTCAGCTTGACGGCTTCCCTCACCTCCGGTGTCCACCACCGGGTTCTCGGGTTGCCGCCACGACAGGAACCGATGACCTTCCGGCCACAGCTCCTAGCGGCCGCGTCCACAATAGAGGCTTTGAACATGGTCCAATCGGATTCCGTGTCCCCAACCTCCCTCGGGATGTGTGAGAAGTTCTTCCAGAGGTGGGAGTTAAAGACCTCCCGGACAGGGTCCTCCGCCAGACGTTCCCAGTTTACCCTCACTACACGTTTGGGTTTGCCGGGTCTTTCCAACCGGTTCCCCTGCCATCTGATCCAACTCACCACCAGGTGGTGATCAGTTGACAGCTCTGCTCCTCTCTTCACCCGAGTGTCCAAGACATACGGCCGCAAATCAAATGATACGATTACAAAGTCGATCATTGATCTCCGGCCTAAGGTGTTCTGGTAGCAGGTACACTTATGAGCCACCTTATGTTCGAACATAGTGTTCGTTATGGCCAAACCGTGGCAAGCACAGAAGTCCAATAACGAAACACCATTCGGGTTCAGATCGGGCAAGCCGTTCCTCCCAATCACCCCCCGCCAGGTTTCTCCGTCATTGCCCACGTGAGCGTTGAAGTCCCCCAGGAGAACTATGGAGTCGGTAGGCGGCGCCCTTTCCAGGACCCCTCCCACCGACTCCAAGAAGGCCGGATACTCCCAACTGCTGTTTGGTGCATAAACACAAACCACAGTCAGAGCCTTGCTCCCCGCAACCCGTAGGCGCATAGGCGACCCTCTCGTTCTCCCGGGAGAACTCCTACACAGCGGCGCTCAGCCTTATTTGGTTTCATAAAAATAATGCATTATGGTCATTTAAATACTCACCAGCATTAAATGTGCAAAAACCTAGGTAATGAAAAGATACGCTGGACTAAAAATGACTTAATAGTAATTACATAATACATTCTGAAATGAACACAGAAATAAATAAATAAAACAAAGATATAAAAAGCTGAAATGAATACATTCATGAGTCATTTTTTACATGTATTTATTTCTGTACTCCTACATCCGTGGTACTACCCTCACTGTAAAGCATGATCATGGTCATTCTAAACGTTCTGAGCTAACAGGCCGATTGCAACCAAGAGTGCAAGCAAATATACGTGTGCATTTTTGAGAACCGTGCTTGAAGGTGCAGGCGCACACACGCACGTCCACAGAAACGAATGGGATCTCATTATATCTCGGTTGTGCCCTGCAGCAGGGTGAGTATTTAGACAGTTGTTCATGGGAGTGACTGTGTTAGATTGTGAGCAAATTAGTTTGGACCCTGAGGGCTAAGTCGATGCCAGCCTCAGGGGTTCTGTGTGTGTGTGTGTTTGTGTGTCTCTTAGTGCTGAGCAATACATTGTAACAGAGTGTGTCTGGGTTTACTGGAGGTGGAGGACATCACACGTGTCCCTGTACATCTCTGCCAGTGGCCAAAAATAAATGGGCACCTGTGTTGACCCCTAGTTGAAGAACTCATCAGAGGGCAAAGGTCGCCAATGTGTCAGCAGTTTGTATCATGTTTGTGCCCCTTCTCCTCTGCTCTTCCTCTCCAGTCTAACATTAACTTTAATACACATTTTTTACCTCTTTGGATTCCCCTTCTCATCTTCCTCCTCTCCCTCTCGCTCTGTACTTGTTGTGGCAGCTGTTGCTCTTTTTAATTTTTGTAGGCTCGTTGGCTGCCTGGTGTTGAATTGGACGGCCGGGCTCGGGTTGTAAATAGATGTTCTATTCCCATGGTTGTTTTCCCCTGGTTTGGAGACCACGCGGCTGATTACAATACTCACTGAGTATGAAACACAGCAGGTGCCAGCAAGCCCAGAGTTACCACGAATAACACACAAATACAGCTGTCTGTGCTTCCTCTCGTGTGTGTGTGTGTGTGTGTGTGTGTGTGTGTGTGTGTGTGTGTGTGTGTGTGTGTGTGTGTGTTTTCACTGACGGACTGGAAGGGTGAGTTGAGTTGCCTTTTCCATATTGTTACCACATAAGCAGTAACCAGAAGGCCCTGAACGTTGCTCCTGAGTCATGGTCCTAAATGTGCACTACAATGTCATCATCCCATTTCAAAAAGGCCAGGTCACAACAACACACAGCAGTGTCCATCAGCAGGCAGCCACGTGTCCCCTGGTCTGGCTCACTGGATGGAGAATCTCGGTTTAAGTCTGCCAACAAGCCAGAATTCTCCTCCCCTTTCACTATCTTTTTTGAAAGGGCGCCGGCGCCCAAGACATTTAAGCCAGAGCATTTTTTTCTCTAATACTGGAATGATATGAATGATGGAATGAGTGTGGAGCCAGAACTTTTCGTAGAATACTTATAATAATAATACATTTTATTTGTATAGCGCTTTAAAAGGTACTCAAAGGCGCTTTACATGGTAAAAACAGAAACAATAAAAGTAATTATAATATAAACAAAATAGATGACATAACAGTAAGGAACAGCAGAAAAAAACATTTCTCTGAATATGTCAGCATTAACAATTGTTGGCTCTTGCTGCTGTTATTTGGTTAGAATAACCCATTCATGATCCAAACTACCAGTTTTCATAACATGATGTTATCATCATTTTCCTGTTCTAACAGTTAAATATATATATTTTGGCAGAATTTACAGTGTGATTTTAGCAGCTAAAGGTTTCTTAGTGAGCGTTTTAAGTTGTCACGCTTCTCCTTTCCCTCACACACCGGCTCTCCTCTGGAGGACCAATCAGGTAGGAGTCCATGTGAACTCTGAATAGAGTCTTAAGTTACCAACGTGCACATTCATGCATGTGTAAGAACACAGTGGAGAGGGAGACAGAGGAGCACATCATGGTTACTGAAGTTACCTTTCAGCACTGAGGTGTGTGAGTGACAGTGGTGGGCCTAGACAGAATCACAAAGTTATAGCTATTTTATAATTTAATAATTTTTTATAATTGTACTTTTTTATATTTCCAATCTTTCCCCTCACTTTATGTTTTAGCCCACATACATCTGTCACACAAAGACATTGCT
The DNA here is from genome assembly GCF_050575085.1 of Anarhichas minor. Classification (NCBI taxonomy): domain Eukaryota; kingdom Metazoa; phylum Chordata; class Actinopteri; order Perciformes; family Anarhichadidae; genus Anarhichas; species Anarhichas minor. Next base: position 6,209,577 of record NW_027466463.1, on the reverse strand, counting down.
TTCCTTACAGTTGTTCGCTTTGCATTCTCACTGCCGACACACACAAATGGACACACACTACACACACACACACACACACACACACACACACATTCCCTTTTAGAACTCACCTATTAATAGATCCGGCCAGGTCCACTGCCTCTCTAACGTCACTTCACTTGTATGCAAGTCTGCACCTTGGAAACAGCACCGATGACACCACTATCAGCTGACCCACTGGAAAAAATAACCAGGACTCGCGTAGGGAGAAAATGCCATCAGTTTGGGAAGGAGATGTTCTGGTACAAGTTGTGGTTAAGGCTATGGGGCAATGGTGAGATAAGTGCAAGCGGGCATTGAAATAAAAAAAATATATATGTGTATGTAATTACAGGAAAGTGGTGGAAGCACTTCACCAAAACTCTAAATGTTGTGTATTGCTGAACCTGCAGTTCCTGTAAAATCTTACGTTTTCATTTGTATTTCTGGAGTGGCAGTGAATTTCTTCATCCTTTGCAAAATAATTTCATAAGCAGAGACATTAAGCAGCAAAGTACCTGTGCAAGTTGGGGTTTTAAAAAATACAAAGATTCTTCAAGTAGTTATTAATTAATATGTTGTTGTTTTTTGTCTCTGGGCTGTGTCCTGGATGTCACTTCACATTCAAAGGGGAACACCACCTAAACTAAGTCAAGCCCAGTCACGTCTATTTTCGGCTCACTTTCTGTTACCACTGTAGCATTACAATTACAGCACAGCGCAATCCTTTTCTCTCTTTTCTGTGGCCTTGAAATTAAGCCGTTAAAACATTTCAGAATCTGGTGAATCTATCTGGCGATAGCAATGTGCTTTCCTAAGCTGTGTGTAAAGAGTGTGTGGATGAAGCATTAAGTTAAATTTTACTCATTTAGGGGCTGGATAGTTTGCAAGCTTTCTAATTCCACCATGATTTCATGCTACAGTTACAGAACATAAAAAGCACCACATGAACTGCTGGGCTTGGTCCACGTTACTTTAACATTTAGAGGGACTTTACTGTTTTAAAAATGCTCTTACAAACAATTATGAATTTGACTTTACTGGCAAGGCTGTGATGTGTGTAAGCTAGCTACACATTCACAGGCTATTGAAAGGGTACCGGCCACTCTTCAAAGATACTTATAGACTGTATATAACAAGTGGATGTAGTTTTTTTGGCATTTTGGCGGTCGCCATCTTGGCTTTTTGCAACCAGTGAACAAATGTTAGCGGTAGCGACATGTCAATCACAAGGTAGCCCCACCCTGGAGCATACTCTGCTTTGTCATCTATTTTACACTAAATGGGACCATAATTTACTAAATAAACATCATGTTGTATTGAAGAAGACTTGAAACTAGAGATTGAGACCATAAACTTATGTTTACAATGTTTACTGAGGTAATAAATCAAGAGACAAGTAGTCATTTTCTCATAGACTTCTATACAATCAGACTTCTTTGTGCAACCAGAGGAGTCGCCCCCAGCTGGCCAGTAGAGAGAATGCAGGTTTAAGGACCCTTCCGCATTGGCTTCACTTTTCAGAACTGGAGTTTGTCACCTACTGATACTACTCTCTCCACAGTCTGTAGAGATGGGAGACATTGTTTTTATGTGAGGGGGCGTGGGGTTGATGAAGAAAGCTGCCTCCATATATGTCACCTGGCTGCAGATCAGGCAATAGCAAAGAAGAATTCAAATGTTTGCACTAAAATGTCAACATTAGGACCTGAATCTACACCAACACTATTAAATACCGATATACATTGGTTTTCAGCTGAAAAAATCTCTTTAGGGATCTAGTTACTCTTTAAGTACCCAACTGAGCAGGTTGTGCTCTAAATAGATACTGTAGCAGCTACGAGATGTCAATATAATCCAATAATCAAAAGTCTGTTTGTTTTGTTGTTTACAGAAATGATATCTTAAAATATGAGCCGTAGTAGTTTATTGATCTTAGCATAGCTGCACACAAACATACAAGCAAATAAACACACCTGCTGTATACACGTCCACGCTGCATGTGTGTGGCATGCGAGAGTATGACCTACTGATGCATGTCACCGACTCAGGAGCTAATTATGTCTTCCTGGTTCAGGCGTTGATGACAAGAATATAACCCCAGTTAGTCTGCACACCAACAGGACAGAGACATGTTAATGTGTGAAACGTTATCTAAATGTACGTGTTCTTTCAAGCTCATATGCACATACTCTGCACATTGGCGCCTACGCCATAGAGTCCTTCTATAGATGTGTGGATGGTTGTACAGAATCAGCAAATTTACTACTGCTCAAATGTCCCATAAAAACGCAAATCTAGTCCCATTTTAATTAAGCTTTGTTTATAGGGAAGACCCTCTAATCTCAGATGTGGATTTATTGAATTAAAAGTGAATTCCCCAGCACAGCAATTTATCTTTTTGCACTAACAAGGAGAAGAAGTATATTTCCGCAGTTGTGTGAGGAACTATTCACCAGTCTAGATGAGAAAGTTGGGGACTGTCCACTTCATGCACCAGCCACAGTACTCTAATATCCAATATTACGTCATGACCACTTCATTCCACCAAAACAAATTCACCCTCATATAGTTGTCATCAACAGGGAAATTGGCTATAAAGACCAAACCCGTTATTTTTGTAAGCATGTTTATAAAGTTGAGCATTTTAACATGCAGGTTTATGGGGATTGACTCGCTTTTGGAGCCAGCCTCAAGTGGCCATTTGAGGAACTGCAGTTGTTGACACGACCAAGTTGGCTCCAGTTCTCAGCACCAGAGGTTGCTGCCTGGCTTTTAAGGTCAGTATTCCTGAGTGCTCACTCACACCGGCAGACAAACAAACACGACACACCACCCAGCAAACAAATACACACACAGGCGTATCTTATTGGGATTTCACATATTATAACTTATATATAATAATTACTCCCATGAAGAAATAGCAGCTGCTTGAAGTTCAACTTCAGCTATTTGGGGGAGTCCAACTCTCTGGAGTTGTGTTTTTATATTTTTAAAAAAGATGACAAGCTACCATCACACCTACCATGAACAAGAGTTGCTGTAATGAACCGCAAGCATAGTGGAAACAGTAAAATATTCAAAAGAGTCATAAGCCTGTACTTCTCAACCTACCTTAATAATCTCTATCTAAATCTAAAGTAGTGTACACCTTTCTGTCACTTGTGGGCTCACATACAGGCACAAGCTAGGATGCTATATTTTCAGTATTTTTGGACCGATAGCTGACCCTTGCTAAAGTGAAGGGGTTTAGCCCTGAGGTTAGCAACAACTCCGGCTCAGACTCACCTATGGGCTGACCTTTAAGATGGATCAGTGCTATTCATGTTAAAAAGATTACATTTCATTTAACTGTTAGCATTAATCGGTCAAAGAACGTATTGTCTGTTAACAGTTTAATGGTTAATTATTAACATCGAAATTACAAGCCCTGCCACGTAAATGCTCTTCCTTAATCTTCAGCCACACAGCTGTTATAATGACTGTTTTTATTTATCCCCCCGAAAGCACGAGTATCTCGTCTGAACAGTGAAGATGCTGTGTGCTTGCCAGCCAATAAATTAATTTGAATTTGATCGCTGGCTCATTTAGCCGAATGGGATTCTTGCTTAGCTGGGAGACAATTAGAACCAATCAGCTATGAACACAGCCTTTCCATAAATCTTATTCTCGGGCTGTGCTGCGCAGAGTCCCACGGCTCATTCCAGTCTTACCTCGAACAACACAACCCCCCACCCCTTTCCCTAAAAGGAACTGAGAGTATTGATTTTGCTGCGTGATAATTATAGCTTTCATTAAAATATTGCAGTCTCCTCCACAAGTCATTTCCCCCCAAGGACGTGTGTGTGTGAGAGAGAGTATTGTTCCCTAAATATGCGAGAGTGAATCTATTTGATGTCCAATGAATTGATTTGGAGCAACTGGGCTAAAGTTATCAATAACCAGGTCAACTTTTGCTGAATCGGCCTGGTGCACTCTATCTGCTGTCTTTCTCCAAGATGTGGAAAAACAACAATCCCTGATCGGAGGACCTCGGAGAACTACTGGTGATGTCAGGCCTCAGCAGCTCTCTAGTGTAAAAGCTGGATTCTGGGTGTGACGGGAAGCCAGTGTGACGATATCAAGATCAGTGTCGCATGAGAACTCGACAAAGCAGACAAAGCTTTCAATTAAGCGGTAATTGCAGGTGTGTTTTTTTGGATCTCACTTCCCACGGATCCAAACCGTGTGCCCCGCTTGGAGATTTTTTTCGGGGGAATGTCGCCCACGGACACCTTGGGCGGTGCAACATGGCAGATCCGCTTCTCCATGTAGATATGAAGGGCTCATTCTAAGCTAACGAAAACACGGTTCTTAGTTCCCGGTGAAAACATAGTTATGAATATTTTAGTCCATTTTTGCCAATAAATCCTCCTTAATCCTACACACTTCCCCTTTTAAGCAGGCATGGTGTTTACCATCTTCACCATGTAAGTGTGTTAGCACGCTAATATTTGCTCATTAGCACTAAAGACAAAGTACAGCTGGTGCTGATGGGAGAGTCATTAGTCTTGTAGCTATTTGGTCATGAACCACAGTATTGGACAAATTGAAAAATGCACCCGATGATGGAGCTAGAGGAAAAGGCAGGAGTTCATCAAAGCCATTAAACCTAATCCTGGTTGTTTTTTTTAAGTAGATATTTTAGTCTGGATCGAAGACAGAAATTCTGAGGGCTTGTACCTCAGCACAGGAAGGAGCTGGCTCAGGAGAAACATTGGGATTCAGCTCCAGTCCTCCCCCTCTGTTTTCTATTCCGTCTGTGCGGAGCAGCCAGAGCAGGAGAGATAGACTGTTCTCTGTATCAGCACTCCAGGGGCTGCATGGCAGGCTGGCACAAGTTGCCAACAGTTTCTCCGTCGCATGGAGAGCTTCTCCTCCTGTGTGTGTGCACGTTCAAAACAGCCTGATATTTGAGAAATTTAAATTAGCCTTGGTATGCTTTTAGTGAAAGTGCATGCTGGTGCAATATTTCAAAGTGACACGGCATCTGAGAGCCTGTAGCGTTCTAGCACAGTGAGAGTCAAAGTCCCTTATGAGAAACATATGTTTCAATGCGCCACAGTTAACCTTGGCTAGTCAGTGGAGAGGTTTGTTTTGGGCTATCTTCTGTGTGTGTGTGTGTGTGTGTGTGTGTGTGTGTGTGTGTGTGTGTGTGTGTGTGTGTGTGTGTGTGTGTGTGTTAGAAGGAGGTACATCATCCCTCCACTTGAGCAGCAAGCTGCCCTTGGGTTACTGCAGTATTTCTCTCTCACTCTCTGGCCCTGTATTACTCTCTCTCTCTCTCACCATCTTCCGGGTTGTATCGGACATAAACATGCAGACGTGCTTACTAGCATATGCACGCACCGCTGCAGTCACACACACACACACACACACACACACACACACACACACACACACCCTCTCAGGGCAGATGTGCAGGCTTGAATGACCCGCTGCTCTCGAGCGGTTGCTAAAAAAAGCAGCTCGCCCTGCCCCGAGTTGATGGAATTGCATAATGAGTGTGATGTCAGCATTGTTCTTCCCACGGTAACAAGTGACGCTGACGGGCCACAGAGGCGAGGAGCGGGCGGTGTGAGTGAGTGAGAGAGATGTAGGGCGAGAGGAAAAGCAGAGACTGAGGAGAGAGTCAAAAGCTGCAGTAAATGAGATTATTTTATGTCACGACACGCTCGGCTTAAATCACCAAAGTGAGACACTGCAATAGAGAGGAGCATCCCATTAACACTGACTTAGAAGCCATATATAATGTTTACCCAAATTGCATTCTGCTGTTTGGTATGGACGCTCAGAATTGAGAACGAAATGCATCTTGTAAAAGCGGCCAATTTGTGAAAGTCGTCATAAAACATTTGACCTCTCTCATCCCCCTGGTATCTGCTCGTATAAAGTGTCACTGGCCAAGCATAAAGCATGCCGTGTGCAGCTTACTGCAGTGAGAGAGGAAGTATTCACCACAATGTAGAAATACTACTGTGCAAGTAAAAGTCCTGCATTCAGATTGTTACTAAATTATCAAGAGTGAAAGATTGGCTGTATTCTTGGATTAATATTACTGACAAATACATTAACTGTGAGGCAATTACTGAGTAACTTTCACAGCACTTTCCCCCAGGAGACCGCTGTTCGTGTCCTGTGTGAACGCAAAAGTCAACGCTGACTTATTTTGAAGCTGCTTGAGACTTTCATTTTGTGTTGATTTTGGCGCTATGTGGACAAAGCGGTCGTCTTTCCAAGCACCAGATTCCCTTTTGAAAAAACCTCTTATTTAACTGCAGCAGGGCCTGACAGTCGGCCCGAGCAGTCCTGGTGCTGGTTCTCCCGTGGATCCATTCCCTCCAGCAGCGAGGTGTCGGTGTTGGCTCTCAGCGGGCTGAAGGAGTTCCTGGTGCCCCTGCATGATTAGGCACGGAATCCGACCCGGTGGCACCAATGACAGGCATTAACTACTACTTACAGGCATCAGAATCAAATTGAGACTGTTTCATAACCTGGTTCTTCACAGTAACTTTAAGTTACACTTATGTACTTACTAACGTACCTAGTTTACATAACAAACATGCTTTTTTAACCCAAACCAAGTAGTTTTGTTGCCTAAACAGGTTTTGCTCTGCAGGGACCTGAGCAGGCGCACTAATCCTTCATGTTGCTGGAGGTTCGTAGGAGAACACACAAAAATAACTTTTCTTTAGATATCATATGAGCTGTTCCATGAGGATATGTTGACCAACAACATTATTTAGCTGCTTGACCTTGCTTGCTTTGAACTCCATATCCCTACAAACTCGGGCCAAGGAGAGGATGGGGGTCGGATTAGGGGCCCACAGCTCATTATTGTCCCAGGGCCCTAGGTGCATTAAACCGGCCCTGTGGATTTTGTAAACTCATCATAAGTTTTCTATGTAAAATCCAAATCTGCAAAGGGACTAATAGCTACGGCTGTCATGACTCTAGTGCAAAAAAAAAAAAACACACACATTTCCCCTTGAAATGCAGCAAAGTATAAAAGCAGTATACAGCAAACCTACTCAAGCATTTAAAGTTCCCTGCCATTTGAAGCCTCCCGCACAGAAAGTCACCTATACGGTATATAGCTCAGCTTTAAATCAAGACGAGAGTGAAAAGGTGGAAGTTGTTAGAAACGGCGAACACAGTGGGCTGTACCACTTTCACAGCTGAATGAGAGCGTTGATTTTCTGCTTCGCCAGATTCATTTGCGGTCATCCTGCTTCAGTATCCGCTGTTAGCTGAGGTCATCCTCACTCATTAATCTCAGATGGTTGCTCACTCGCTCACTCACCGCCGCAGCACAGTTGTTCATAGACACATGTCCCCCCCTGGCTTGGTTTTTGTCCCCCCCCCGTTACAGGGGAACACTAGTCTGTGTCTTCCTACTTAGTCCATACGGGATGGGACCAAACACGTACGACAATATGATCCTGTGGTGATTGAATATGATATATTTAATAGAAGTGGTTTGTGTCTACTATTTTATGTAATTATTCTGGTAATGCATGTAACTATAAAATGCAGTTTTCTCTTAATATTCTATTCTAAACTTGAACAGCTTTCTGCGGTGTGTGGGAGCTGCGTAATCAGCCAGTAAACTCTGCCAGTCTCATCTAATTTTACCGTCCTGCTCTTGTTCACTAAAATGATATCCGGTCCCATGTGAATGCAGCATGATGGTGACCAGCGGGGTTGCTTTTTCTTGTTGTTTAAAACCTGAATGCCACGCTTCCTCATACATACTGCATATAGCCCACTGCTGTGTCACAAGCAGCCACTTCTGATCCTCATGAGGATCTGACTCAGTTGAGGAGAGCATGAGGAGGAAGCTTGTACCGTTGATGAAGGTCACAAGACAGTTGTGGATTTCTTGGCCAGAGGGACCTTGTTATTAGCTGTTACGTAATGTAAGCGCACCGATTCAGGTTTTTTTTTTTTTCTAGAAGAAGTGCTTTAAATTCTATAAATGGATCTGAATCTATCCTGTTTTTTTATTTTTTATCTGTACACTTTTTAAAGCTGCATGAATAGTTTTTTAGGGACTAAGAGGGCAGTAGCAAAAGCTGAAAAAGCATCTGCTACGACCAACATGTTAGCAAACAGTTTCCTACTTTCACATCCAGCAGACACCAAGCATCATCAGCATTCATTTTGAGTGTCTCTCAAATGTCCAATAGCAAATCTCCTCTTAGCTTTGTTGTCTCCTGCAACACTAGAGACAAACACGTAGCTCTTTAGCCACTGAATGCTACACTGTGTTCACCAGCGAGTCGCTAACTTTGTCTGCTGTGTAGTGCACCAAAACAATGAGCTAAAAGAGGCGAACAAAGGTTCCGTACAGCTGAGGAGGATTGCAGAGTTGGATAATTATTCTTTGTGCATTAGTTGCTTTAAGTGACATATTTCACAATGCAAGTAGTATTATGATCGATTTTAAATGCAAAAATATTACATAGTGCAGCTTTAACACCAGAGAATTAAAGCTATAGTGTCAAAGTAAAAAAGAAGGTATTTGATCTTATTTTATGTAAAAAAATATTGATTAATGCAGCTTTAATTATGATGTTTCAGCTTCAGAAAACCTCAACAGAGTATCGTTAAAATAGTAAAACAAAAAGGAAGGCAAGATTACTTATAAGGAACAATCCATGCACAGTTACATACACAACAAAATAATGACAAATGTATGTAAGAGAGAAAAACATTAAAAGTGAATATGAAAGAAATATACATTTTTTGGGAACTTTTGGAAACTGGATTTTTTTCTGTTTGTCCAGTCTGTCCATCTCCAGCTGATGTCACACTTACTGTTAAAACCTTATACAAGATGCATCATCATGGCTGTGCAGTGGCATGGAAATGTGGCTTTGTTTCATCGACAGACACTATGAAATATTGCCAACATTATCTTGACAGCTAGAACAATAATATCTGGATTGGTGCTAATCAATCCCTGAAGGATCTGTTCCATTTTTCGAATTGATGTGCCTTCAACGCAGCTAATTTGAAAAAAAAATTTGCAGCATTTCAATGAGATTCACTTGACAGTTGCGGAGAGACACATAGCTGGTGTATAACTCTCTCAGTGATGAGTTTTGATTTATTTGAGTTATTTTATGGGGCCAAACATGTTGTGACATGTCAGTTGAGTCGTGAGAGTAGAAGGAGGAAGTTTGAGTCCCGGCTCTGACTGGTTGATTAAAGTTACCAACTGAACTTTCCTGTTGGCGGAGGAATTTCTCCAAAGACGTACAGCTTCTCTGTGATCAACAAGCCACTTACTCATTTGAAGTCCCAGTGAAACGTTAGTTAGAGCGTCTTAAGCTTCTGTACTGTGAGTATTCCACAGTGAAACAGAATGTTTGTGCGATGTAAAGTTACAAGAGGAATTTTAAGTCAAGATGATATTTTAAAAAGCCTTTTTGACCCTTTTAGAGATCACTTCCCCGGTCATATCATTATTTTACGGTATATGCAAAGAAAAATTACAATAAATCTATTTCATCATCTTGCTTTTCATCGGTACCGCTCAAATATTAGAAGCTAAGGATGTGCTAACTTCCGTTTCATTGGGACTTTAAATCAAAACTTTCTCATTTGATTGGACCGCTAAAAAGTGGGCGGGCTTAGAATGTAGCAGGGGACTGTGGCTCCTCCCTTGTTGCTAAAAGTTGCAGATTGATGTCATGATATTATTGGTTGGAATTGAGGCCTTTATTCGCAGTGTGAAAGCTCAGAATCAACCAAAAAAATGATGTTGCTTTTTCACCTCGTAATATTCATGTTCTGTGTGAAAGTGTTCATGTCAAAAACAACAGTTCTAAAATATATGTTGACGTGCAAATTAACCACACAGAAAAACAAGCCCGTGTTTAAAGGCCTTAAAGGATTTTTCATTAACTTATACAAATTAATATAGTTTGGTCTGAACTTTGTAGATAAATTGAAAATGAGTTTCAAACAGGAGCATGTCCTATAAATAGAGGCTCAGATCATGATGTAATATTGCAAAGGCAATTGTGTGGCTGTGTAATTGCGATGACATTCTACTTGATGGAGTGATAAGTGCAGCAGCGATAAAACGTCACAAAGCAGCGCGGACCACAAAGTGTTCACACAGTAACCGCCTCTTAAGATAACCTAAATCCCCCCCTGCCTCATACAATGATTGCACTGCAAGAGAGGCAAGAGAGACCAAGGGTGGCAACATCGATGTATTTTGGTCACATTTAAAAGGAGCGAGCATGCTGACTTGGAGGAATAGCCATCTAATTACTGCGCAGTATCGGAAAAAAAATAATGAGCGTAAGCGCTGGAACGCAGCAGGAGGGGGAAGCAGGTGCCGAGGCCTCCATTGTTCAGAGCTGTGGAGAGTCTGAGTCAACCAATAGTGTAATGAGCTGGAGGAAAGTGTTTCAAATAAAACATTGGAATGTATTTTCTGCCACTGGTCCTCAATCCCTCACCTTCAGATCCCCCTTCACTCTTTCATATTGTGACGGACAGCTTTAAAAAAGAAAAGGCTTTGGTTTTATTTTGTTGTTACACATACGGTCGTTAACTTTAAAAGTCCCTTCTGGTGCAATCAGTGTAATCCTGTTTTATTGCTCTCAATCAAGCCAGACAGCAGGCCCATGTCTGGACCTGGCACCGTCGGCGCGCTGCAGTCGGAACTCCGAACCTAAACGTCACGATGGGTTGTGTAAAATGCTCTGTCACTTAAAGGATTGGAAACAGCAGGAGGGAGCACCGCTGCGTAAATAGCCGCGGTGTCTCCCCAGCTCTGACGTGTGCGCATTGACGTCACACAGTTTACCAAGTGTGAACAGCAGGAATTGTTCCCAGTTGTGAATGTGATCATGTCTCCCCCCCTCCACCCACCCACACACACACACTCCTCTTAATGCCCGGAGATAAGTCCAAATATAGCAAAGGAGGGAGAGGGGGGTGAGTGAGTCATCAGGATCAACTGAACAGGTGTGTGTGTGTGTGTGTGTGTGTGTGTGTGTGCGTGTGTGTGTGTGTGTGTGTGTGTGTCCGTGTTCATTTTAGAAACAGTTGAACTGAGAAACAGTGTGTGTCTGAATTTACACACACGAAATAAAATTGCACTCAACATCAGCTGTACTTTTTAAATGTTTTTGAGTTCCTTTCTGCATGACACTAAATTTGTCTTTTTCTAAATAATTGAGAGATTGTAGTCTTTCTCATAATATTCAGGGCCTGACAGTAGGGCAATCCAAAATGGAAACCATTTTGAGTTATTGGCAACGAATTCTTGTCCTTTGGTTGCCATCAGTAGCAACCACTTTTAAAAAAGTAGGGACAGCAAACAGTGAAATATGAATACATTTTTAATAGTTGCTGGATTAGGGATATTTGACATGGTTATAGTCAGAACCAGAACCAAACAACATGCGTTCGGTTGTTTGACAGTGGGGTTTTGTTTGGTTGCTGTAATAAAGTTTTTATTATTTTACGTCACATTTTCATTATTATGCTAAAGTATAACTGCATAGCTTCGTAATTACTCAAAATATCGGGTAACTACAAAGGGCAACCATATTTTCAGTCTTGGCAACCAAAAGCGTAGCCCTGGCTGCCAGCCTGGGAGACACTTTCAAAAGCTGGTGTGGAGCCCTGGTATCATTTTAATGTTAAAGATGAATTACATAAAGTTGGATTGCAGAATGAACTAGACGTTAAAGGGTCAGCTAGATGCAACAAACTTACATTTTGTTAGAGCACTGTCCAAACTCATGGACACTGCTTCTTTGTTGAGATAAAAAAGGTTGGGAACTGGTTTAATCTTTAATAATGCATTGCATGTTATACATTTATTCAGTCTTAATGTGAAAAGTAACCAGTAGTCAAATAGATTTAGCAAACCAAAAAGGCACAATGGAAATCTACTTTACTTTCCACAACTGCTCCTATAGTAGTAATTATCCAAGCAGTGTTTTGCTTTTTATTTGTCCAGATTCAGAGATACTCCACCTTGTCTCCACCCCTCTACAATCAGGGTAAATGTGATTTTGCTCGTAGAGCTCACTGTATTGAACAGTACAGTATGGGCCTCAGCATCAAACAAAGTGTTTATCTGATCGTCTAAAGGCCTTTACACACCGGGGGCCTTATTTTTGTGCAATTAATTTACACGTCAATATATTTTTTCTAGCTGTTGTTTTTGTCATGAGTACCGTCACACAGAACGGCAATGTTACGCAGCAAAAAAGTGACGCAATTCTTTTTCCCAAACGTGTTTGATTCGTCTAAGCTTTCGCAACCGCCATTAAAGTCATCAACCGACAAGATAGAGGCTACGTGGTCTAAACCAAGACGGCACACTTTATTACTCCTTTCAACCTTGACAGAGGCAGCGCAGACCAGATCCACTTCCTTTGTTCTTACCTTTAACTATAAAAGCCTTAGACATATAAACTGCATAACTGTTAACAAGAGGGAACTCCATTCATCAACGTGTATAGGTTGGAGGCAGATGTCTCAAAACCTTGTTAAATATAAACCAAAACCATCTGCATGGCTTCTTACTTATAAGCTTTCCGTAATTTGGGTGACGCGACCCCTTTAAGGACTGAGCAGATTATAGTGATAAATGATCAGGAATAAGATTATTCAACCTCCAAACATGCACAGGCACACACTAGAACATAATGTGCCAAAGCCTGTATGATCACAGAGCCGCCAGCATCAGCTGTACTGCAGCTGGAAGGAATGCACAGGAGAATTGGATACAGTCAGGAGAAATGTTACAAGAGCGGCCCGAGGACAGCTTGGTAGGAAAAAAAGAAGAGAGTCATATTGGCAGCTTCCCTGGAGATGAACCTTAAACCTCGAGAAGACAAGATGAGAAACACAGGCGGTGACTCATCTCATCTCATTTTAACAACGGCCTCCATCTGTATTCGAGTGGAGCGGTCGTCCTGGAATGAGTGGATCCACAATGCCACTCCTCAGTGAGTTCACACAGAGCCATCGCTGCCGACTCCGAAGGCTTCCCCAGTCAAGTGGATGTGCTGCGTCACAGCAAATCTCTAATGGAGCGGAGTGTTTGTTTTTTTAAAGACTCATTTAAGTTTCATCAAGCTGCTCCTGAGGGGCCCACGTGGGAGGGAGTCGACTCCAGCCGGCGGGGAGGAGAGGCCATGCGGCCGAAGACCAAATCTAACAGAGTAGAGCCTTTCTTCATACCGTCCCTCTGCGCTTCCCTTTATCACGTTATAACCAGTGTAGAGGGTATTTTAAGTGGAGTGTTTGCCTTACTCAGACACACGGCAGGGCTGAGTGAACATCCAAGGTGGGCATGGGGTATAAATGACCAGTGGGCCCCTAATCAGCCACCCCCACCCTTGCTTCCCCCAGTGGGTTCCCAAGTTAGTCCCATTATACTCTGTGTATTTGGTACATCTAGCTCAAATTAATCCAACAGTACTGCAATAAATCCTCCCGTCATGAAGGTTATAATGTTTCGTTTTTTGTTGAAACTATTTTAGAGAGGAGTTGATTAAAACTGTTCCGTGGTGCTGTCGAACTGCATTGCATTATATCAATAGGTGTTTCTTATTATTTTCTCCACCCCATGTATGTCAATGAGGGCAAGCTAAATAAAAGAAACAATCTCCCATATGCCAAGCATGCTTCAGGTGGCTCCTCTAACAGGCATGATTAAAGCAATATTTCCCACAGTGCTGAAACTGCTGCATTATCCCTCAAATCAAATGACCAAAACTGTGAGTGCTTCAGAAGCACTTGCTCAATTTGGAATCTGCTATGGATTTTGTCCCTGATTACAGTTTACAAGAGGTAAACAGCCAGTGTGTGTGTGTGTGTGTGTGTGTGTGTGTGTGTGTGTGTGTGTGTGTGGCTTAACAGATTGTTTTCTGTGTTTAGGCTGTTATTTGTGTCAATATGTCTCAGCAATTCCGAACAAATTTGAGCGTGGGAGTGTTGTCAGGCTGGTCCGTGTGTGCTGACTGTGTGTGTGTGTGTGTGTGTGTGTGTGTGTGTGTGCGTGGGAGAGAGAGAAATGGGAGAGTGAACACGATGTACCCAGGCACAGTTTTCCTGGGCCGTGTCCAAGTGTCTGCTTGCAGCTATGTACTTGGTGGACACCTCCTGTCACGCCCCCTCCTCCCTATTCTCTGGCCTTGCCCTAACCAGATCTACCCATTTGACCCTAACTTTACCCCCCCACCCACCCAGCACATTCTGCCACTGACACCCCTCCATTGCCCTTGACTTCTTTCTGCTCACATCTTCACTCTCCTTCAGCCCTTGTATTCTAAACCTGACCCGAGAGGACTTTCATGGTTTTCTGCAGCCCCTTAAAGGTTTCTGTACAACACCCCCCTCCAACCATCCATACAGGCTCCTCTCTCTCTCTACTCGCCTTTCGTCCCTCCATACCATTCACTTGTCTTCTGGAAGCTTAGTGAAGTAGAGGGTTTTGTCATGTGAGGTGAACACGGTCTCCTGTGCCAAGCCTGCAGGCTGGTGCCAGTGGCAACAAGACCAGAGAACCCCTAAAATACACACTGACACACACACACACACACACACGTACTCTCTCTCTCTCTCTCTCTCTCTCTCTCTCAAGCGCTACACCAACATGTGCACTGAGAATTTAAAGTGGTAATCCTTGAGATCCTCTCGCCGCTTGGCTAGCTCCAATGGTCGCATGGCCAATGGAAGTCAAAACGGAGGAAAAACTAATCTTGTGTGTGTCTAAAGAACTGTACAACACACGCATCAGGTGTGCTAGCAGGGCTAGTGCTAGCACATGGACAGATGCATCTTCTTTGCTTGCAAAAACAAATTGACGTAGTCCCACTAGAAGTTTAGAAATCTTGCCTATTTTGCACTGTCCTCTGCGAATCCCCCGAACAGTCAGATGTGCGCTGAACCCACAGACTGTATATAAGAAGTGGACGTAGCGACCCCTGACGTCAACCACTGATTTGTGGACTGCCGTGAACAAGCAAAAAGTTCGGCAATTTCGCCGTCACCATCTTGTTTCTTTTTGCAACCAATAAACAGAAGTTATTTGGAACGCGGTGGAGGGGCTCAGAGATGCCGTATACGGCTCTGGTAGTGCCAGTCAATCACAGTAGCCCCGCCCTAAAGCATACTCCTCTTTATGGTTTATTTGACTCTAAATGGACTAAATGAACATCATGCTGTGTTGAAGAAGACTTGAAACTAGATATTGAGACCATAAACTCATGTTTACAATGTTTACTGAGGTACTATATCAAGAGAGAAGTAGAGTCATTTTCTCATAGACTTCTATACAATCTGACTTATTTTTTGCCTTTCTGGTCAGTACAGAGGATACAAGTTTTCAGACACTTCCGCATTGGCTTCACTCGGCAGAACCAGAGGCTGCCTCCAGGCTAAACCCCGTGGTGAGTGTAGCCCAAATCGCATTGTCTCTGTAAGGGCCTTAACATGACCTGAGGTGGAGGTGCCCTTTCTTTTGTCCCTTAAACCCCATATTTCGTTATATCATTGGCTAAAGGGAGCACCAAAACATCACCTATAGCAAATACAATCATTTAAATTCAGAACCAATGCAATCAGATATAAAAAATAAAATGGAGGACATGACTTTTTGGCTGTTAAATGCTGATAAAACAGAGTTAATAATTGTTAGAAAGAAGAAGACAATTCTCGCATCAAGAAAGAGGGTTTGTGTTGGTGACACAAGTTACATTGTTTCAAGTTGAACTGGCAGGAGATTTGAAGCATCAATACAAAATTGAAGTACTTGTTGAGATGGATATTTTTTTCTTGCCGTAGAGGCTCTTCAGGATAACACTCTCCCAGATCAGGGAGGAAGGAGGCGGATCCGACATGATAGAGAAACACTGATACAGAAAGAGGAATGGGTGGATAGATTGAGAGAAGGGGATGAAGGAGGGAATGAGGGAACGACGGGATGAGCAAGGGAAATCTGGGTTTAAGAGCTTTGCTCCGCTTTAACACAAGCAATTTATTCAGAGCCTGCAAACAATAGAGCCAAGAGAGAAAGAGGACTCAGCTGAGATCAACACCATGTAGGAATTAATGAAGTTCTCCGCCAACACACAGCAGAGATTTTACAGCCTGGCGGCTGGAGCCACTCTACTAATTGTGTTTTGATAAAACATCAAATGTCTCATACTTCATTTTCCAATTATGAATGCCGCGCTGATTAAGACAGGATGATTTTTTTTTGTCAGTTTTTGCAGATTTGTCACACAATTAAGAAAAGTTAGGTATGCCAAAGGGAGCGGCATGTTTGCGTGCACTGTGCGCTGCAATTTTTTTTGGGGCGATAGATCAAGCGCAGTTACTGGTGTGGATGAAGCAAGACTGGATCTCTTTGGCCGCAAACAAAGGCCCTACAACTCGATTCCACCAACTCAGGCAGCCCTGAGAGAACATGCAAAGCGTGCTGCTTATCAGGCTGGGATCATCTGGGGCCAGACAACTATCTCCAGGCCAGACATCGGCAGTCCTACTGATTGGGGGTGGACACAGAAATGGCAGGTATGCTGGTCGACGTTACCCCCCATCGCAGCCAGTTGACAGGAACTGGCCAAGTGTTCCTGTAAGAAAAGTTGCCATGGGAGGTGCAAGTGCTTTCAGTTGGGACTTCCATGTACAGCACTCTGCAGCTGCATATGTGAGCAGTAGCAGTTGGAAGTTGAATGTGCCCGATGACCGTACCTTTGTGCGGAGTTACTGCAGACATTCAGAACGAAATGATACCCCCTGAACAGTGACACTCTATCTATAGGTGTTGGCTTCATTTTTACACAAAACAAATAATAACCGTAGCTGTGTTTCAGCTGCAGGACAGCAGTGAAGGCCCAGGTATAAAATGCACGGCCCACCACTGACATACACACAGATATATATATACACACACACACACACACACACATGAAGCAGCCCCCATCACTGACCTTCCAGTCCCAGCTCTTTTAGTGCCCTGAATCCTCCAGGCTGCAGCAGCTCCCCCACTATCCTGTCAGGCTCCTTCATATCCCTCTCCACCACCGTCACCCTCCTCCCGTCCTGGGCTAGGACGGCCGCCAGGGCAGAGCCCAGGACCCCTGCCCCAACTATCACCACGTCTGGCTCCGGGGCCACCGCGAGGCCCCTGGCTGAGGCATTGGGTGAGGCGGAGGACTCTGTATCTACTCTTTTCCGTGTTCTCCGGCTCTGGAAACAACCGAGTGGAGAGTCTCGTTACATACAGGGTAAAGTCCAAACTGAACTGTACTGTGAGGCAAACATTGGAAAATTAAAATTTGTTATACTTCATCCAATAACCTGCTACGTCTCTCTCATTTCAGTTGTGGTCTTTAGATATACAAATATATATAAACTTTAAAGCACTTTACTTCAGAAATGCTAGAATGAAATTTGAGCAAGGGCGTAGGTTTGGTCTCAGCATTGGTAGGGACACTGCCACCCCCCCCCCCCCCCCCCCCCCCCCCCCCCCAGGAGTATGGGGCCCATTAGGGGCCGCGGATATCCATTGTTTCAGACAGTTCATAGATTGGTTCAATCAGAAAGAGTGTGATTTTGCTCTGTAGTTTTACTTGCATTCAGTATATGATAACACAAGAGACAGAATTTGAGGGTCATAGTGAAATTTGACAACACAAATATGAACTTTTCTAAAATAAAGAATATCACTCCCAAATCCTAATTCTTAAAGGGACTGCACACAATGGATGGAGAATGGACCTGACAGTGTCAACTTTATATCGTTACGTATGATGATAGGCTGTTGGATTGTAATTTGAAGGGGGAGAAAACATACAAACCAGAACGCACGCACATATGTAGCATGTTAGAGTTATAAATTATTTGGCCATGTGAGAAACAATACTTTAATTTAATGACATCACCAAAATAAAAATATATATTTTTTTTTTTCTTATTTTTTTTTTTAAGCCAATAATGCCAAATTATTTGGGGGGGGTGAAGAACATTTGAGGGGGGCTTCAGATCACTGTCGTCGTTAGGCATTTTAATAAATGCCTAACGACGCCCCATGGTTGATATTATGTTGAACAGGCAAACTTTATTAAAATATATTAACATTTGTGTAACTTGGAACTGATTTAAACATAATAACAGTAACAAAACCTTAGTTTAAATACAAAACAGTATTCTGCACCAAATAAATAATAATAATAATAAATAGTTAATTAAATAAATGAATAAAAAACGTTGTCTGCTGACTTTTTCTAACAGGCAATTAAAATTAACAAAATATTGGTGGGGACAATTGTGTCTTTCCCAAACTTTGGTCGTGACTAGTCCTTACGCCCTTGAGCAGAGACCCCCATTTGAATCAAATTGTACTGAATGACAGAAACGTTAAATAAATAAATAAATATACCAGCAGCAAGCGAGATAGTTTTCTCATTGTTATGCCGACTGTGACTAAACTATCACCAGCAAGAACAATAGTCATTCCGATCATTTACTTAAGTAAAATTAGAATTGCCACCATGTGAAAATTCTCCATTACAAGTAAAAGTTGTGCATTCAAAATGTTGATTGCAACCTAACTGAAACTTCTCCCGCGTGCGAAGGAGAACTATGGCGGCTAACATGAAAACACAACTGGTCCTCTCTGGAGCTACTGTTAGGTTTGTCCATAACATCGGAGAGGACCCGCCCTGTATGTAACGGCCCATTCGAAGGCAACAGAAACACAAAGGAAGAAAATATACTGAATGATATTACATTCTATTTTTTCCAACAGATCCATGCTCCTTTAAAGCTCATCAACAATGAATCAAATGTTCGCACTGTAAATCGTGTCTTCTTTAGTGATAAACCCACAGAGACTTCAGTACTGATCTTTAGCCTCTTTTAGCTTGTTGTTTCGTTTTGCTTTTATGAACTTCATTTTCATCTGCAGCAAGCGGCTATTTCAAGCGCAGGAAGCTCTGAAAATCGACAGCGGCAGACGGGCACAGTTAGCAAATAGCTAGCGAGTAGTGGAGCATTTAGCAGCTAAAGAGCCAAATATTTCTCTCAGGAGCTTGTGGAGACCCAAACAGAGCTGAAGGGAGAGTCAGACTTGACTTTAAACAAATGCTAATGTTGCTATGTATCTGCAAAGCAACTGTTTCACCAATCAACTGTGTGAGGTAATATAATGTCAACATTGTTTTAACAGTTTACAGTTCTGTAAAATTAATATTTAGCTTTAAGCGGAGATACCAAAGTAAGACCATGCTTACAACTGGTTTTATTATTAATAACCTGCAAATCATTTTTCAGAAATAAAACGTTAGGTAATATAACATATCTAAATTGCATGTATTGTCTGATCAACAGCGTGAAACCCAAACAAACAGTACTTTGAACAATGAATATTTGGTAGTTTTGCCTTACTTTTAAATGAAAATTAATTCATCATAAAAATTGTCTGCAATTAATTTCCTGTCAATCAATTCATTGATCAGTAAAATAATAAGTTCAGTACTAAGTTGAAGTAACACAATGCTGTTTTATTGTGACTGTTGCTCCAACACGTGAGCAACATTTAAATGTCGTACCCGGTCGAGCTCATTTTTAACCACGTTAAACACTGTGTGTGTTAACCTCTAACAATGGATCACATTTATAAGCTAATCAAAAGTGATCGCCTGTGCGTCTTATTAGATCAAATATGTATTCCATGTGCAATCTTAATCTGCAGTGTAGAGTAGTAAAATAAATGTGCAAAAATAGAATATTTAAAAATGGTAGAGCAGAAAAAGAGTATCACATTTTTCTGAAATGTCGAGGAATGAAGTAGAAATATTTAGCAGCATAAAATGGAAATACTTTATTATGTTAAGTACAACTGCCTAAAAACTTCAACTGTACAGGCACAGTACCTGGGTAAATGTTCTTCTAAACAATCAACTTAGCTTCAAATGAGTAATAATTTGAATCTTCCTGTCCTGGTGCAACCTTTTCTTTACGCAATTAATGCCAATGTACATCAGAAATTATGTCACGCAGATTTGGATCAAGGTGGATCAACTCCGCTGTGCCAAGAATAGATGGTTTGTTGTTGCATTTAATGGAGTGTACCCTCCATACTGCTCTAATCTGAAGCTAAATCAGGCTCCTTACTTATGACACTGATGTTTGCACTGCTGTCTGTCTGCTGGTGACCAGGAGTATGTGACATGGCAGAGTGTGTAACAGCCCTGATAGATCATGTATTGACCTCTCTCTCTCTCTCGCAGACACATACGCGCACACACACACACACACACACACACACACACACACACACACACAGTGCCTTTCTGTTCTGCCAGCACCCTGATTAAACTTCTAAAACAGATTGCGTAATACATGCAACAGAAGCGGGACAGTGGAGATTTAGAACAGTAGCCTCTCTTTCTCTGTCTCCTTCTCTCTGATGAAGGAAGGAGAGAGGGGAAGGATTCGGGTCATGTTGGCTCTGGGAGCCAGTGTGAGTGATTAGACCAGACACACTCAGGCAACTCAAGCTCGCTCCCAGTCTGGAGAGGATTCTGGGACGCGGGGAAGTGAAGGAGAGTCAGACAAGAGACCGGCCTTCCAGGCCGTCAACCCATTCCACTTGACTGCTGTTCTATTCCTGACCAGCCCGTGTGCTGTTCCAAAAATACAACACTATGAAGGGGTGGGCGAACACTTGGACACGCAGCTCCCACTGCTCTCGAAAACACTTACACGTATGTACACTCACTACTCGCATTTAGAAGGAGCAAACCGGTAGACCTTCTCGGGTGATAAAATGGAAAACTCCAAATGCTCATCTAAGGGAAACGTAAGGGAAAAAAAGTGCAAAAAGAGAAAAAGAACACTTTTGTTTTTGTTGGTACAACAACATTGGATTTCTCGTCCGAGTTGCAGTTGGTCTCTTTTAGATTGCCTTGGTTTTATTGAACCTTATTGAATGTTTTATACATAGAATAAGATTCTCCTATGTACCCTCTAGCAATGTTGATATTGTTTTTCACCTTCACTCATTAATGTCAGTCATTACAAACTTGTGCACCAAAATGTATTCTAAATTCTAAAGATACTAAAGTTTCCCGCGATATCTTAGACTGCAATTATGGGAAATGTGTATTAAATAATGCACAAGACATGGTTCAGCCATAAAAAACAAACAGATGTGTATGTTTCCATCAGGGTCGAATGTACAACGCTGTCACAGTATAAAATGAGATTATCTTTTCCAATCATAGATAAACAGTACAATGTTCTGGAGAGTATGTGCGTGAAGATTACTTTCTTTCCGAGATTGATTAAAGACGATCAATGCCTTCAGCAGAGAGAAAGATATGTACGGTACAGGCACCGTAGAGATGTTTGTCAATTTAAAAGATAATATTGTCAAGAAAGTAAAAAATGAAAGATTATCTTTTAAATTGATGGCACAATTCAAACAACATCAAAGTAGTATTTGTCTTTTTCCCGGAGTAAGGTCCCATTAGGGCCTTTGCCTCTCCGTTGAGCTTGAGTCAAACCTAGCGTAGCCTAAAGATGAAGCAGGAGCAGAAAGCTAGCTTGGTTCTTCAAGTTCAAAAACACACCATCCCAAACCTCTAAAGCTCTGTATCTGGTTTATTAAATGTACACATACAGCAATTATCAATAAATTGTTCCAAAACGTTACTTTCCTTAAAACATTTGAACGTTTCTGTTTGGATACATATAAGGATTGGAGGCAAGAGGAAACAGCTAGCCTGGCTAGCTTTAAGCTATCATCTTAGTTTAACGCATAAATAAACATAGATATAACAATGACACTTTGTGATATAAGAGGCGAGTTTAGTGTGAGAACTTTTTATTCAAATTTTAATTTGTATGCTTTAGAGGTGCTGGTAGAGATATGTCTTCACTTTGGACACAGTTAAGCTAGCTGTGTTCCCTTACTTCCAGTCTTTATCGGTAAGCTAGGCGAAACACGTCCTGACTCCAACTCCACACTGAATGCAAAGAAACTCTACGAAAGAAAGTAAATACGAGTTTTTCCCAAAATGTTTGACCAGTTCTTAAAAGCTTCTCGGGCGGAAATGAAGGGGAAACTGTGTTTTACATGTGGCATCATATTAGACTACCTTAACACCAGATGCTAATGTCAAACTTGCAGTTACAGCTATAAATAGCTTGTATTCATACCCTTGGCCACAGACTTCAGTACACGCACGCACACGTCCTCTTTCTGTTTACATGACCTGTGTACACGTTCAAGGCCCTCACACAGATCTCCTCATAGCTCCAGTAAACAAGCACATGATATTCAGCTCCGAGTTAAATGTTTAATGTGAAAAACACTCGGCAGTTATGTCATCTTTGCTGATATTTACTATTCTAATCATTTCCATAACACACGGTCAGCATGGGATCTCCTTATGCACAAAAGAAACAAAAATAACTGATGAAATATTCAGTCAATCAAGCCCAGTAAACTGCTTCAGAAAGGTGTCACTCGTGTAAATAAGTGAAGGGAGGATGCACCTTCTCCCCTCGTTTGCCGCCAGTCAGTCACTGCTCTGAGCAGTGAAACCTGCTGAGTGTGCACCTCGTGTCCCTGTGTGTGGTTATATCTTGTCCCAGCCGTTTTATTACATAAGCAGCGGTGGAACGGACGTGACCGCGGGCTCAGTAATCGGTTTACAGTGTGAGGTTGTAAAAAGCGTAATCTGGCTGCTGGATGGGAGACAGAAGCTTTGCAGAACCATTTGAATAGAGCGCCCTTTAATGTCTTCATTACATGGGCAATTATCTGGGTTCTTACATAACAGCACTTTCCCAGCAGAGGACAGTAAAACTCGAGCAGCACCAGAACTACTTTTCCTTAACGTGTTCCTGCATTGCGGGGTAATACGGTCCCAACAAACGGACCATTGGGCTCTGAAGTGGTCTAAGTGCTTCATGAGTTCACGAGGAAATACACCAACAGATGGGACGTGAAGTGGAACACAGCAGCGTGTCACCGTGCTTCAGTATGGATGTGGGACACGTTACGTGAGGTTTTACTGCCCTCTAGTGGAGCTGAACACTTACTGCATCAGGTTGGTCACATCATCCCCGGAAGATGAACCATAGGCCGATAGGAATTGTCCAAAATTATTCCAGTAACCACAATAAAATGATATGCGTCACAGATCAAATGGTGGTCAATTAGCCACTGTGGAATCTATCCAAATATATCTACACTTCTTTTAATCACTGAGTAAACCGACATGTCATTCGTTTTTAGTTTTGCCTCCTTAAATTAGATAATTATGCTCAACAAGGGCAATGTTACAATATCCAAGCAGTTATGTGAGACAATGATGTAAATAAAACTTGCACCATAAATAATAATACTGCAGTTTGATTACCATAACAAACCATAACTTTAAGCAAGAGGTAAACATATCAACAGAATCATGTATGAAGTCAGTACATTATCACACATTAGCCACAAACATTAGCCATAACTGCAAGGCAACAAGCTTTGTTATTTAGATGAATCCCTCTTCTTAAACTCTAGATTCTGCATCACCAGCTGCTGCCCTCCTGCCCATCCACCACGTGTATATTTGCTTTCCTCCTGATATTGTTCATGAGCCTGCAGGCTTGTAGCTTTCCCTTAGTGCTCATCAACAGGTGGTTGATTTCCTCTGACGATAACAATAGGAAAACTATAACTAAAGCAATATAAAACGCCATGTTCATCATAAGCTGTAAGTGTTACAGGTACCGGCTGGCACCAGATAGACCGATGATAGCTCATGCAAATAGGACAAATAAATGAGACGAAGCAACTTCACTCCTGCTCGCTTAGCCTCGCTCAGCAGAATGAGAAAACAACGGCATCGCTAACAATAACACACATCTTTATCAGATATTTCCCACACTTCCAGTTGTTGGGACTGTCCTGCAGAGCACATTCACAGGAGACCTGCACTACATGTCAGAACTCTAGACAGCTCAGATGACACTTGGGGCCTACTGAATATTTCCAACCTCTTATCAATGGGTCTGTGTGCAGAACGCTTGTAGCAGCTTTATGTAGACAAGCTTCATTCAACACCAGAGGATGCTGTGGCTCACTCGACCTCGTCTGATAGAGTCAGGTTAAGCTGCACTGCGCTGGAACAGGGGCCAGTACACTGCTCTGCACTAATGAGACCAAATACGAGCTTTATACTCCATAAGTGCTTCAACGGGAGAGAAGCACCCCTTCTAAAAGTTAATTAATTGATCAGCACATTTGTGAAAACCAAACCAAAGGCTTCAGATTTGATGAGTAGAGACATATAAGATTCTCAGACTCAACACTAGAATAATGACGCCTTTATTCATCTTTTCCTGGCTTTCACTGATGGCCTTTTCAGACAAAGAGCAGCATTTCGGCGTGAGGCGCGGAATGGCATTTCTCAATCACTTCCCCATCCAGAGCACAGCAGCTACCACCTACCAGCATCAAAAGCTCCCGGCTGCTGCTGCCCTCAGGATGATATACTGCCATGGGACCCCGTTCATCTGCAGTCGATGCGTGTGAGTGGCTACTGTATCTTTTCGATAGACGTTACACATGATATGGCCATAACAGATGCAGGTCATGAATCAGAGGTCTCAAACCACCCGGCTAGCTGATCTGTTCAACATGTGCCACTGTCCTCTCCTCTGGATACACAACACGGAGGGCTCTGCATAGAAATACGCGCAGAGTGTAACCGGCTCTACTGTACCGGTCTCCACTAGCCTCCTAGTTCTCTCTACCTGCCGCAGGTCTACATCTGAGCCCCGCATGTGGACCACACTGACTTCTCCTGCCTTGTGTGAACTGAGCTTGTGAACGCATTGACCCCATCAAATCAGCAAAGCCTGAGAGGGGAAAAAAAAACAATATGTGAGAGAAAATTCCGGACTGCATATCAAAGCATAACTCTTGTGCCCTTTTACTTGGCCCGACTCAAATTAGAAAAGCATAAAAGGACTTGAAAAATAAGGATCACACATGTTTTAAATATTCGGAATTTTAAGTGTTAATAAATGAATAAATTGGGCTTTTGTGGACCTCAGACTACGCATTGAAGTGGTTAGAGGTGTTTCTTTGGGGTTTTTTAATGGACATAAAAGGAGGAAAGGAGAGGAAAATAAATGAGGTTGTTTTGAAGGTTTTTTGTTTGATAGGTGAACTAGTTCCCTCAGCTGAACTGTTGGTTGCATCTGTGATTGCTATAAAATTCACCAATTGGACTCGATCCAAGCTAAATCAGAGGACAATAGAGTGCACATATGTACCGACAACCATTAAGAAGCCATAAGTTTCCCCCAAAGTTCCAGTCTGTGGTTTAAACAGATCGACGTCCAGCGGTTCCAAACATGTTGGGCTTAAAATGTTATAAAGCGTACCTGTAGTTTAACAACCATGAGCCAGGACCGGGGTTTTGTTCCTCTCTCACCCTCATTTGCTGGTGTCTATATCTAATACATGCAGAAGAGTATTAGGACCAGGCATAAGGGGGAAAATGAGAGCAGGAAGAATTTATTTTGAGAATAAAGTCAAAATCTAGTGTGTGCTTTGGTTTCTTCTCGAGATCTTGTCCTCATTCTCAAAATAGTATTTCAACTCTATTCTTAACATATCGACTGTATTCTCAAAATTCGGACAACATTCTCAACATTTAGATTTCTTTTGTAAAATGGTATTTCAACTTTATCTTCAAAATGCCTGCATGCCACTAATACTGAAAGCTCTATGAAAGCTTATACTTTATTCCCGCAATGAATAATAAATACATATTCTTCTTCTCATTTTTCCCCTTTTCCTGAACAGGTATACCAAGTATTCCACAAAAAAAAAAAAATAATAATTTAACAAAATTAACAGAATTTTGCACAACAAGCATTTTCATTATCATTACTTTAATCATTTCCACGAAAGTGTATTCACTAGTAGATTTACACCATCTATGTATGTGCTTGAATACAACACATACATGTGTGTTGATAAACTATTATACATCATGCTGTAAAGTTAAAAAAACATAATTTCTCTGATCCCATCCCCAAACCATCTCACTCGGCTTAATGATGACATATTACGAAATTTGATTCTGAATTATTTTTTAAAATTTGACTTACTCCCTCATAGTTCTGAATACATGAGTCAATATTTGGACTTACATTATATCTACTAGTATTTTGACTTTAATCATGTATACATATTAATCTGTCCCTTTCTTTTCTTGGAAGAAATGAGCTTCCATAGGATCGATACATTCACACAAGCACGCAGCAATATACCCTGGCAATCTACACATGAACCATACATATATGTCTATGGATTAACAGATGTATATCACCAAAAAATACTTTTCATAATAACTTTTGTAGATGCATATGGCCTGAAGGGGCGGACTGTCAGTGTTGGCGTATTTTCTCCGTAGGTTAAGCGTCTTTTGGAGCTAGCGCTGTTAGCTACTTTCATCGGAAAAAGAGTTTGCAACACTGGGTTGTTGTTTTTCGGGGTCGGATGATTTTTTAAATATAAATCTTGCTAGTTTCACAACATTGCCATCCCTAGCTTTAAAGAAGCATTTTGGACAGTACTCTTACAGGATCGTAATGGTTTACTCTTAGTGTTCAAATCAGATGAAGATAATCACAAATTAAACCTTCAACGTGGCTTCGTGTATGAACCCGTCCAACCCAGTGACCTCAGAACGTGCGCAGGAGCTACATTCTGGATACATAACTGTTAGGGGGGAAATAACAAGTGTGTGATTTTGAAATGAATAAACAGTGTTTGTTGAAAAGCGATAAAATGTCTGTTGGTAGGTTTGCATTGTTGAAGTGAACCTTGTTTATATGGCTTTCTGATGCAATCCAAGGTGCTGCAGATCTAATATTTCTCTGCTTCAGAGTCTCAACAGCTGCTGAAGTGCAGGTCTGAGCTCCCCGGGGGTTTTGCCAGTAAAGGAACACCGTACATGGGCTGATCTCCTGCCTCCCTCGACCGCTCTGGATGGGAGAAACAGAATCTCATCTGGGAAGTGGAACACCCTCGTCGAAGCCCACCAAGGCCTGTTCCTAGTAACCCAGAGACGCCTGCTGGCACGGCATGAAACACATAACTCGTTTGGGATTGGATCTGAGCTTTACAGCTTGGGCTCCTTACCCAATTACACTGGATCAGGGAGGCGAAGCAAAACAGGGTGAAGTTTTTACAATGCCACAGGGGTCTTTAGAATGGATGGGTTCTGTTTTGGGTTTTTTAAGGATGAGGTGGAGGGGGGGGGGGGGGGGGGGGGGCTGGGGATTTGCTATTCCCTAGTCTATTTTATCACAGCCGGTCAGAGTGACCACACAGGTACAAGGAGCAGCCACTCTCTGTCCTCCATCAGGTACAGAGGCACTGAAAGCTAGAGCTAAAATGTAGTCACACATTCAATGTGTACCTTGTCCTAAATTGCTCCCATAGCTGCGCCTACGGTCTACGAATGTGATAAAACCTGAATTGTAAGTCGCTTTGGATAAAAGCTTCTGCTAAATGACTGTAATGTAATGTAATAAGCTTGAAACGCTGAAACCACTCGGTCCCTGTCATTGAATATAATCCAATAGTACATGGATAGGATCACTATAAAACTCAATAAAAGGAGACTGATGGGAAATCTCAAATCTTTATTTTCTCCACAGAATCATACAAAATCATTTCAGAGGGAGAACGTGAAGTACAAAAACAAGATAAAAGAAAAGCTGACATGATAATAAATAGCCAAAAAAGTAATAGCCAGTAGATGCCAAATAAATGACTGTGACAAAGTGTGGTGGTTAATAAAATATATTACAACTCATTCATTTGGATGAACCGAATCTACCTTGTCGTACTGTATGTGCAATACCCTGCACGGGTATATGGATGCATTTACACAACATGAAGACTGAAGGACTAAAATAAGGGGTAAATGTATGAAGGAAGGAGTGTGATCAGATATCACAAGTGCCAGGTGGAAATACGGCTGGAAAATAAAACAATAAAACAATAAATCGGAAAAAAATTGTGACGCTTAAATTATGTACATAAATATCAAACTCAATCGTGTCGGTTTTGTGCTTCAATGCAAACTCCATTTCAGCTGGAGGCAAGAGAGGGCATGAGGGAAGTTGGAGACTGGGGGATTAAGGCAACAAGAGGATCATGACGGATGTCTCGTGTGTTCACATACATGGTATTTCAATCACACAACACCAATGGCCGCGCCATAACAGACAGGGTCCCTCATCGGGATTCCTGAAAACTTTCAAAAACAAGAACGACATCCATTAAATGTTACAAGAATGATCCTCAAATGCTAAACATAACTGCAGTTAATGCTCAGCAGACAGCAGCCTGGTGTAGTATAATCTAAACTTCATGTACACGTCACCTCCCTAATCCTAACCCTACTGCGGGCTGTTGGTGATCGCTTTGAGAATGTCACACGTGTTCTTGGAGATGACCTCTCTCAGCTTCCGTACGCGGCGGGGGCTGGAGGAGCCCACGTAGCTCTCCGGCTGAAGGACGGCCATGCCGTCGCTCACGTTGCCCATGATGATGACCTGTCCCTCGGCGGCGGCACCCGTGATGTTCGGGCACGGGCAATTCCAGTCCATGTTGAGGAAGGTCACCTCGAGGGGCTCCTTGCCGAAGAAGCGGAGACCCATCTTCTCGTCCTTCAGGATCTCCTCCACGGTTACGAGGGCGTGGCCCGAGTCCTTCTCCTCCGTGAGTTCCGTCATGCGGCCCAGGATGACGAAGTCGCTCCGGCAGAAGCTCGTCACCATCTTGCCTCTCGGCTTGCAGGCCCTGCAGTGGTGGTTTCTCGGGTAGGGGCACTTCTCCTCACAGGCTTCTTTGGATTGAAAGTTGTTGTCGTTGCCCTCACACCCTCCGTAGATGAAGGGCTGACACTGCTGCAGGGTGCTGCTGTAAGCCCAGCGCGGTTCGTAGGCCTTACAGGGCCCCTGCGGGCTGGGGAGCCCGCAGGGGCCCGAAAGCTCGGGACCACAGCACTGCATACACTCCTTGTATGTTTCGAACACCTTCCTGGGCTGCTGGTTGTCGATGTGGCAGTGAGTGAAGGAGAAGCAGTTGTTGGTCTTGGGCTCGTAGTACCAGCTGACTTTCTCCATCTCGCTCCCACAATCCTCTGGGTTATCGGCAGGTTTCAGGCACTCTTCTGGCAGGCAGCGTGTCACGTTCATGGGCGCGGGGTTTTTGG
Organism: Anarhichas minor; assembly: GCF_050575085.1. Lineage (NCBI taxonomy): Eukaryota > Metazoa > Chordata > Actinopteri > Perciformes > Anarhichadidae > Anarhichas > Anarhichas minor. Next base: position 6,180,217 of record NW_027466463.1, on the reverse strand, counting down.
ATGGCTCCGTGGGCAGCACAGTTAGCGGGTGGTCGGCCCGCACCGAGCCAGATGGGTTCCGAGCCGTGCAGGTGTATATGCCTGAATCGTACGGCTGGGCGTTGTAGATGACCAGCTGACCAATGTTAGTGACCACCATGTTCCCCCGCACATGATTAGGCCTCATGGCTACCCTTTCCACCCCCTCCGGCTGCTGCTTCTCCCAGGTGATCTCAGGCCGAGGGCGACCAGTCACCTCGCACAGGAAGCTGGCTGTGTCCCCCACAGCCACAGTCTGGTGAGCGGGGCTGCTGACCACGGCGGGCGTCTCGGGCTCGGTGGGCGGCGGGATGGTCGCCTGAAGAGGAGCAGTGGTAGGGCGAAGAGTGGTCGCCTGGGGCAGCGGCGGGCTGATGTTGGGCCAGGTGAGGTGGAAGCGGCAGGTGACAACGGCCAGGGCGATGCCCTTGGAGCACGCCTCTGCGTCCATGTAGCACTTGTTGTAGTAGGTCATGCCGTCGGACGCGCAGGTGAAGTGCGGCTCCCTCTCGCAGCGGTCCCGGCACTTACACACCGGCTGGCCGTCCCAGATGTCACACTCAGACCCCTGCTGGGTGCACATGAAACTGGTGCAGGTAGCTTCCTTGGGCATTCCCATGGGGCCTTTCTTCCCGTCCAGGACACGGGCCGCCACACAGCTCCGATTCCCACACACATTTTGGCAACACTTCTCAAAGGACTCGCACTCCTGTAAGAGGAGAAGAAAGAGTTACAGATGCGGGAGGCTGCCGGCATCTGGAAGGCATTTCCATACAGTCAACAATGATAAATACCAGAATAGAGATTCATTACAATCCAGAGCAGAAAATGAATAAAAACATATAATATAATTTTCTTTAATACATAAATTGCATGCAGAATAACTAACAACACTTAATTCTGAAAGGTTACTTTGGTGACATTACCTGATCAGATTCACACTCTCGCGTGCAGGTGCTCATGGCATCCACCCACAGGTTGGGGTTCATGTCATTGGGGCAGATCCCCGGGTGTGAATAGGTGACATCGGGCAAAACTCCGTCCTGGTGCTCCATCCACATTGACACACACGCCAGGAACCAGATCCACCGTGGAAACAGCATCCACCACATCTCCAGAGCGGAACTCAACTCAACAAGTGCGAAAGATTTTTTTTTCTTTCTTTCTTTCTTTTTAAGTTGACAGATTTCTGAGATTTCCAGCAATTGAGTAAAACTCCACGGCTCTGAATGTAAAAGTAGGTGAAACGACGACGCAACTCAATGGCGCATCACACGCGTGTGAGCCTGATGCGTGTCAGCTGATTTATCCAGTTTGTTATCCCTCCTGTGCAGCCGAAGATGCTCTATGTATACGAAGGATCTACCGCCATCACCGTTAACATGAAGTTGCTCGCAGCAATGACAGTTATGAGTTGCTCCCGAGATGTTGGAAGAAGCTTTTTAAAAAGTCAGCGGTAAGCTTTGGGCTGGGACTGGCGGGGCACCTGCCTGTTAAAAGGATTGCTGGTAACCCCGTTTAACCCTTTGCGGGCTCCAGCGGTGCCGGAGCGCACCGTGCGCAAAGACGCAGGAAGAGGGCAATTTGTTGCTTTAAAAAAATATACATATAGGTTATTATTTGATGATTGCACGAAATGAAAATACAATTGCAATAAGGTCAATTTTTTCGTTTATAGTTGTAGCAATTAGAAATGACGATGTAGGTGTGCTTTGCGTTTAATGTCTACTGATTATGACGGTACACTGTTCTTATGTAGAAACCACTGAGTAATTTGATATGTAAATATGTAAATCTATATATATGTTTACCTATGTTGAAAGAATAGAAACTCCTCTCAACATCACTCCTGGTTTAAATCATATCCATTGAATACAATTGAGATGGTTTACTAAACATTTTCTAAGTCTCATAATTTCAACAAATTTGTTTTTGCTGCAACAAAATACTTTATTTTTTTACCAAACCCTCCAGAGCCTCCCGGATCATCTTACATGGTGGAGTCTGTGTGAGAAATCCTGTTGATTGTCTGAATGGCTGAGAGATCTAATTCATTGCTGATCACAAAAGAAAGAGAGATTTATTTTGTGATCATTAAGAATAAATGTGATCTCTTTTATTAACACATAGGCTGTTGGAAAATTCAATTCATTTGTGATACATGTACTTTTTATCCCACAGGAAATGTACGAGGATGTGCTTAACACACATTAGGAGATTATTGTTTTGATTGTGCTTGAGCTTTTTTTCCTGCACATTATTATAATGTTTAGAAAAGTCTTTCACCTGCATGATGCATCTGACAAACAGATTAGTCACAAAGACGGGAAATGATCCTCTTTTAATTGTGATCAGCAATAATAAACGCAATAATAAATTATTTCTTTCAGGTTTGACAAAATAATATAAAGTGAAAGAAGTTAAAATATTTCTCTTATTCCCTTCAGTTTGGAGCATTACATTAGTTAGTTTGGTGGCAAAAATAAACATAATGTAATTAAAACTGGATGTAATAAAGAACAAAATGAAATGGAGAAAGCTGAAGCATATTCAGAGTTAACATGTTGCTCTGTCCTAAGTATCACTGTAATAAAGGCCTTAAACACACTTTGTAGTTTTCCTTTATGCTTTTTCAACTAGTTGCACTGTATAAAAAGTTGTGAATTACTGTTAATAAACTGTTCAGCTCACAATAAATTAAATGTTTCAAATTGAAAGACGTACAAACTCACGTTCATAATCCCGTAATACATTGCAGGTGCAGTAAATGTTATATTGATTAAGAGTTGTTTTCCTGTCTCAGCATGTGACCAGACGTGACGTGACTGCTGCTGCACAAACATTTCCATTCTTTCACCAACCACCGTCCAGCCGGGGACTTAAACTTAACAGTAAACATGTTCTACATTCTACAAAGCGTGTCTTTGTACACAGGATTAGTCGTGTGGACTCATGGAAATCTCAAGAACGCACACATTCCAGAAAAACATGCAACACCCAGTACTCTCAGGTTGTAATTCATGGGTTTGGCTTCGTATACCTTTGGAACTTCAAATAGCAAACACAACCTTGCAGACACCCCTATCAAATCTGTCTCGTAGGCCAGCAGAGGTGAGATGAGGACAACTACTCTGAAGATCGGGTGATGTGGGTGTGTGGGTTTGGCAGAGCATTTTAATGAATGAAGGTGTAGTTGCTCGTTCCTTTCCTGTGTAAACTTCTCAGATTGGTTTCCTCCTCAGTTCAGCTGAGGACAGCGCGGCTATTAGACTGCCTTCCAGTGCAATAACAGTGGACTCACGCTGTGGCAAAGTATTTGTGTGGGAGATTGTTTGTTCTTGATGCAGACATGGTGTGTGTGTGTGTGTGTGCATGAAAAGCAAATAAATACAGCCTGTTTATCTCGAGTCTAACTTAACTTCCAGAGCTGCAGGTCTCAATCCTGTAAAAAGGATTCTATTTGCTCTATTTCGCTGCCAATGACAAACAACTGCACACATTCTGCATGTATGATTAACTCTTTCCGGTGATTTATGGACCAACTTCATTCTTGTAGTTCTCTTATGGTCACTTTCTGTTCAACCTAACTGCATAAAATCCATGTTGACATGTACAAACTTCTCATCAGATCCATTTGAAGAGCTCAATATTGCTGAACAAAATTTGAAAAAGGAGAGCCGTATCCCGACACGGCCCTCACACAGTCTGAACCTGTCATGGACAAACTTTTTGTTTGGAGGCGGAATTAATTCCCTCTCGTCAAACCAAGTGGAGATGGATGCATCTCGGGGCTACAAATATGAAGGAAATGATCGGCTTATTTTTTCAGTCAGGAAACATCAATGAAATAATAAAAGCACAAAATGATCCAAAGGAACGGCGAGAGGTTATTTGAGGATTCAGCTTCAATAAAAGGAAGAGCTACTAGAACATGTCCTCAACTACATTCTTGTGTAATTTGGAGTAAAGCCCACAACAGTGAATTTAGATGCGATATAAGATCAATGTGATGCAAGTTTCTTCGTGGATCCAGTGTCAAACCAAACAGCTCCGGAAACTCAGCTTTGCTGACAGACTATTGAACAGCTGATAATGAGCTTATAGTGTAGGCTACCATGTGCATGAATGGACTACCGGGCGCAGGTCCAGAGGCAAAACGTGTCCCCAGCCCTTCACCTGCAAAATGTCACTCAAAGAGACATGTACCGACCACAAAGTGATGACACAAACTGACAACAAAGAAACACAAAACAAGTACAAACAGACGCGAAAAAGATACAAATCATGAAAAAAAGACACAAAATGAGACAAAACGACTAACGAGAGAAAACGACCAAAATAGACACAAAATGAACTCGAAGAGACAAAATGACTCCAAAAACACAAAGTAACCACAACAAAGATCTGCCCATGTAGTGTGCATTTGTGCAATCATTGGTTTAAATAGTGTTTTTTTGTCAAAAACAAGTACCCATACACAGTAAACACACACACCACCAACAATAATTCAGTTGTGTTTACACTTTAGTTTTTATTGGAATTTAACGAATGAGATGTTGCCCATACGTGTTAGCCGGCTGCTGGTTGTAGCCTTATATTAATCAGATATTTGTATGCTAAATATGAGGCTACAGCTAGCTTAGCTTAGCACAAAGTGAACCATGTGCTGGCTGTAGCTTCATATGTAGTGTACACACTTGAGTTGTATCACCCTTCTCATTGAACGCTCAGCAGCTAATCATATTTTCCAAAATTCCTTTCCTTTTAGACAACCGTGGGTGGTGTAAATATAGCAAAAGAACATCCAGAAGGCCTATCAGGTTGGTCTGAACAGACAAACATTGCACTACACTCAAGAAAGAAAACAAAGAGCTTCTGCTATCTTCCTCTCACTTGTGGTTGCTGCGCCTGCAGCACAAACTTATCCGGCAAGTCATCAGACGGCCAGAGCCAAACCTTCCTACCATGTCATGTAGTCGCTTTTGGCACGTTGCTGAGACAGAAGAGAGTGTGTGATGCTTTGTGTGTTTCAAAGCATCAGCAATAGGAGGAACACGTTGAGGAATGCTAACCGCAGCTTCTCTGTGAAACATCAAGCCACAGTGAGTGTCTGTGGGGAAAGAGACATGTTGCTGGCAGGGATGTGAGGCGAACTCGTCTTCTTAGTTCTGCCATGGTGCTGTTACTGCATGACGTCAGTCTAAGTGGGAAATGAAGGCTAAAAACCTGCTAACATCTTCATTAGTGAGGTAAACCAGTAAGCCATGGAGACACTGAGACAACCTCCAAGTGAGGGGACTGGAGACAGACGAGCTTCTGGTGGATCCCTGATTGGCTGTGGGCACACTCTAGTGGATGACTGGAATAATTACATTCTCATTTACAGTTCCTTATTATATTTCAAACATTTATATATATATATATATATATATATAAAGTATATACACACACATATATATATATATATATATATATATATATATACATACACATATATATATATATATAAATATAATACATTTAATTGTGCTGCATTATAAATTGAAACATTTTCAGTCCTAATGAGTTGTTCTTTGTCACCAGTGTTCTTTGGTAACATGCATTCTACCCTTTAAATCCAATCATTAATCCCTACATTAGATTTGATTACCGTGAGTTTAAACATCGTACCAAAGCACCACACAAACATTGTTCTTCCTTCCCTTTTTTTTTAATAAAGGCATTATCATAATTCATATTTTGGTGGTACAGAATTCAAGTTTTAATAGATTTGGTTCACAAAAGAATCACATATTTAACTGAACAAACTTCCCTATGACGATACAATTATTTAAAAAGTAGCTTAAATAACGGTGCAGTACAAAAATAAGTGGGTTTATCACAAAAGTGTATGTTTTTATCTGATGAGGAAAGTACAGTGGCACAGTATTTTTCTTTGTAGAAAAAATAAAATAAAAAAGTTGCTCCTTTTTTTTTGTTTTGCAGCTGACAGCCGATTAGGAAATGATACATTCACTGGCTTTCTTCATCCCACTGGCAGAAGGCACTAAAGAGCAGACTTGGATCAACTAGTATTTGCACATATGGCTTGTTTTTCCTATTTAAATGCCAATGAGACAGTGTTTACCATCCAAGACAATACAGTCAGTGCCAGAAACTTAAGACAATAACAGAAGAGTATGTAAATGTCCTGATGCGGGTTCAGGCAAACACTACATCTGTTTGCAACTGCTAATCCATCCAAGTCTGCAAAGGAGTTCAGGCTTAATTTAAAACCTGCAGCAAGTGTCCTGAAAAAAATACCAAGTGCACATAAAAGGTACTCTTCAGTTCCACTGCCAGGTGTAAAAAAGAGAGTCAGACTGAACCCTGGTCTGTAACATTGGGGGAAAAGGCGGTTCTACTGTGTCAGCCCTGCATCTTTAGCCATGCCGTAGAAGACCCCTCTCTGTGACAGGAGGTTTGCTGGAGTGTCGAACTCTGCTATCTGTCCCTTGTCCAACACCAGCACTCTGCAAGAAGAGAGAGGAGAGAGCAAGTCATTCACAAAGCCTGGATACTTTTCACAATGATGCTTTCAAAAAAAAGAAAGAAAAAAAAGCTGAATGCATCTACCAACACATTTAAGGGTAAATTCCCCCTTCGTATTAAAATGTTTGTATGTTACCTACAGTGGACGACAGTCGGAACGTTGCCAGTTTGGAGAAACAGACAAGAGCAAAGCAATGTACTGCTGTGGGCGGGAGCCGCAGAAACATGTATTTTAGCCATGCAAATGAAAAGCCCACCTGAGAAAATACCAGTGCATGCTATATTTACAATATTTTCACTGCTTTACCTTGCCGTCAGATTTTACCGCCAAACTAACTAACTAACCAATGGAGACAGCGGTAGACCAGACACTCCCGTGTTCCACGAGGTAAAAAGTTGTCGATGAACTCCGGCGGCTTCAGTTCCCCGTTGGAAAGAGCCGTCTGACTGCAAGGTAATGAGGTGAGAGTATTCTAAATATAGCGTACCCTTAAACTGATAATGATTATTGTTGTTGGTGTCTCAAATACATTTTACTGCTGCCCCCGTCCACAACAGCACATTGCTTTGTTCCGGTACCGCTTCTCCTTTCTGCTTCTCCAAACTCCATCTACTTCAGTAATACAGTGACGATGGAGAAGAACCTCATACAACCCCAACTATCCGTTTAAAGGAAGAACAACGGTCTCTGTTCCCTCACAGGCTTCACCTATATTTGAAATGTTATCTTTGTTGATGGGGACATTAGTTTGAACAGTTCGGGTTGACACTAACTCAGTGTTGGTTTTTAAGGTGCATTTTGCCTGCAAAGCAAGTACTCCTATATGTTGAACCTTGTGTAATCCATGATTGTGTTGAGTCGGTGAGCGATGGTAAAGACGGTGCAGTCTTCAAACTGAGTCCGAATGGTGGACTGGATGAGATCATCCGTCTCCAGGTCCACAGCGGCTGTAGCTTCATCCAGGATGAGGATCCTCGTCTTCCTCAGGAGAGCTCGAGCCAAACACACCAGCTGTCTCTGGCCCACACTGGAGACACAACAGCACATGAAAGTCAGCGCTACAGAGAGCCTCCGGTTAGCCTGCTACCTACAGTATTCATTCAAACGCTGATGTACTGCATCTCTTTCCCTCTGAACCGACCTGAGGTTCTCTCCTCCCTCTGAGCACTCCAGGTCCAGCTTTGCCGGCTGGTTGCTGACAAACTTGTGGAGGTGGGACTGTTTCAGAGCTCTCCACATATCTTCGTCACTGTACTTCTCAAAGGGGTCCAGGTTCATCTTCAGTGTGCCTGAGAACAGCACAGGCTCCTGTGGCAGAGAAGAAAAAGGTTTGCAGGCGTGGAAGAAAACAGACGACCAGCTGCAAGAGAACAAGAGAAATTCTGCAATTTCCTTTTTGATTTTGGTGGCTTTTCCGTAGACTTTGCATAACAAAAGCGTTCACACAAAACCCCAAAATATTCAATTCATAATGATGTAAAATTAAACAAAATCTCTTTGAGAAGCTGGAAGTAGTAATGTTTCTTGCTTTTCCTTTATTGTTGATTGATTACTCCATTTTTAAAAGGACTAGTTATTTGCTTTCTTGATGAGAGATGACATTTCTCATATCTGTGCACTAAATATGAAACTAGAGCCAGCAGGCGATCAGTTTAGCTTAGCATAAAGACTGAAAACAGGAGGAAACAGTGTGTAATGGTTAAAAAAAAAAAAGTTAGGAGTTACGTGCTGGAGCAATTTCTAGGCAGGCAAATGTCTTTACCACTGGTGGATCGACAACCTCACGATGAGGACAATTAACCGGGGATTCACTTCCCACCAAGAAACAGTTCCAGGTCGTAACTCCCAGTAAAAAACACAACTTGTACTTTTGACATGTAGCTACCGACTGAACAAACAAAAGATATCCGATTTGCCTGAAACTAAATCTCAGAAACGCTGCCGTCAAGAATGATATTATGTGGAGACGTGGGATAAAGAGTAAGACAGTCATCTCGTGTGTTGTGTACCTGTGGAATGATGGTGAGTCTGGACCTCAGGTCGTGCAGCCCTAACTCGGAGATCTTCACCCCGTCGATGGTGATCTCTCCTGCTGCAGCTTCCAGCAGTCGGAAGAGGCAGAGCGTCATGGAGGACTTGCCCGCCCCTGTGCGACCCACGATACCAATCTGTACAGAAACATACACACCGCGGTGATAAGAGAACCCTGTTGACCCAAATGTTTGATCGCCTTCACCACACACCGTCCCCACCTTCTCTCCTCCTTTGACGCTCATCGTGAGGTTCTTCAGGACGAGATCCAGCCCCTCTCGGTACCGGACGCTGTAGTTGTGGAACTCCACGTTCCCCTCCATGGGCCATTCGGGTGGGGGCTTCTTGTCCTCCACCTCCCAGGGGGCCTGTGAACAGAAAAGCAGCATTTCTGACGGGGAAAACTTTCTGAACAACTCATCAGCCTGTTTGGCTTTCAGCAGAACAGATTTGTTTATCACTCTCAGAGAGTCACTGAGAGCTGCCAAACATTAATTTCACCTCTGAGACAAACTGGATGCTCCAAACAAAAGCGTTCACTAACAACTATAGCGGCTCTAGAAGGGGCACTTACTGTGATGGCTGCTGAAGGAGACACCGTCTACAGTACAAATGCCCTGCTTGTCTTATGTAACAGAGGGGGGGGGGCCTTGTTGGCACCAGGTAACCTGACATTTCTGGATCTAGTTAGAGTTTATAGGTCCTGTGTTGTTTGAGAACATGACTTGGCAGCAAGAAAGTTTTTTGGAATGTGAGTAAATTCATGCTTTTTAATTGCAGGACAAACACACACACACACACACACACACACACACACACACACACACACACACACACACACACACACACACACACACACACACACACACACACACACACACACACACACACACACACACACACACACACAGTAATAGATACCTCTGTCTTGGTCTCAGAGTACTCCTTGACTCTCTCCACTGCTACTATGTTGCTCTCCAGATCTGAAGTCATTCGCACCATCCAATTCAGAGACATGGTCACCTACAAAAACAATACAGACAAGTGCTGTTTGAATGGCGTATGAACACACAGACAACCCATAAAAAGAATAGCTCAGACCACGGCTGTCGCCGGCGCGGAGGCATAACAATATTAATTGTGATTCAATTGAAAATATATCCACATATTGAATCAGCTGTAACACCTGAACAACTGAGAGTGATGTAGTGAGATCTAAAGAGTTAGCTAAAATCAATGTTTAAATGGTAGAAATAGTTAACTAACCATGAAAGATTAGTAGCTAAAAAGCTACAATTGGTGGATAAATGGTAGAAATAGTTAACAGGTAGATGAAAGGCTAAACATCTCCTTACTGAGTTGACCTGCCTAATTGGTTGAACATTCTCAGTTGGTCATAACGAGCAACCCCTCACACATTTCCCAGTCATTTGAACCATAAAAATCATGATTAGTGCAGCTTCAACCGAATAAATATTAAGTTATTTGTAACATCAACATGTAGAAAGACATGGCTAATATAGACTTAATGTGACCCATTGTTATAATAAACCTCATTAATGGTGAGATAGTCACCATGAATAATAATAATAACTTTAATTATATAGCACCTTTAAAAACAGAGTTCACAAAGTGCTTTGACAGTCACAGCAGCAAAAACAAGGCAGTAGTAACAACAGGAAGCTCAGTGAGACCGTTTTTGACCTAACCTACCTATATATCCTAGGACTTGTAAACAAAGCTAACCTCATCTGCTGGTTTACAGACCGTGTTACGTGAACAGTTAAATGCTAATGGATCATGTAACCGTAGACAGTAGCAGCGTACCTGGAGAGCGTAGGACACCGACAGACCCACGAGGCCTGGGTTCAGATTCTCCTTTCCAGTCACGGCAAACACAGCAGCAAACAACACCATGCAGTTCCCGATGAACTCGATACGCACTCCGAGCCACCTGTAGGACAGTGTTGCAGCAGGGTTACGGGTGAGAAGTCACAGCAGTATATTGTGTGGTAAGTGAACACTGTAGCGAGTGAGGTCATATTTAGTTACTTAATGCCAACTTGCCCCACTGCAGTGAGTCCTTGAAAACCTGTATTTCTACTTAGTGAAACATCTGGCAGCAGCTGTGTTCCAGTGTTGAAATATTGAATAGTCAAGTCCGTATTTCACATCTCCCACAGGACGGATGTGATGGAGTTTACTTACTGCATCTGTTGGCTAAGTGATTAGTATTACAGTGCAGTTGTTGATGGCGAGCCTGCATTATGCTGCTGAATGCAGGCATACGTATGTGGGAACTCCGTCCAGAGAAAGATGGACTCATCAACATTCAGCTTTGTGCCTCCCTTACCCACATAATAATCCATCTCTTGGTAAGAACCATCATTGATGAGCTGGTTGATAAACATGCTAAATCAAACAGCATGTGCTTGAAACGTTTCCACTGGCTTTCATGCCAAAATGACACTTTTCAAATAAACATAAATTGGCAATTGCATTCCATCTGGACTTTATGTGAACGACATCATGTCATGGCGTGAGATGAACTGGACTCGACCGTCCCTGTTTTCGTGCAGCCACATAACAATTTGATTGAGAGTTTTGTTGACGAGAATTCAAAGGGACAACATGTCATTGGAGCAAAGCTGAAAATACAGATGCTGCTCTGAGGAGCAGTGTGTGGCTTTTAAAAAGCGTTCTAAAGAACACGTTAAATGTGGTCTGTTTAATCCTCACAAACACACAAAGTATAAATGAAAAGCTGTGGTTTTATCTCGGGTAAAATATTTCTGAGACCGGACAAGAAATAGTCCCGCACGTAACCCTCCGTAAAACCCAAAATAGTCATTTTAACACTTGGGTGGAGCTAGTGCCATCTATGTCTTTGTGCTAAGCTAACCTAACTGGCTGCTGGTTCTACTGTAGCCACCGTACAGATATGAATGTGGTATCGATTTCCCCATTATCTCGCAGCAAGAAAGTGAGTTCCCCAACGTGTCAAACTATCCCACTAAAGGCCTCATTCATCACGACAGCTGGCTGTGTGCCGAAGGTTAAGAGAGGAGACGACAAATACTGGAACACAGCTGCTGTTCTGCTGAGCTGGAACAGGACACTCACCTGTTGGACACTATACCAGGGTAGTAACTCTTTTGGTTCTCGTCCACTTTCATATCACTCATCACGACAAAGGCAGAGTGTCTGCCGTAGGCTCGGATTACACTACTGCCAGTGACGGTCTCGGAGAAATGGGAGTAAATGGGCGAGCGGCTGACCGACTCCAGACGCTTTAGCTGCCGAGACGTGGCGACATAAAATCTCTACAGAGGTCCGGGGGGGGGGGGGGGGGGGGAGGGGAGAAATAAACACAACATTACAACTGAACGAGCTGTCCTCAGATATTCAAAAACAATTATGATGCACACAGACAAGCCCATGCACGCACACATACACACTCGCACGCATGCGGTAAGTAACAAAGAAAGCCTGTGTGAGCAAAACACCTGCAGTGTTCATATTGCAGTTTACACGTTTTTGACAGGATGCCAGCTAAGGTTACATAAGTCTACATGCAAATGTACTGCCCTGCATTCACTTTAGGAATGTCTCGTCTGCAGGTTCAAGGGCCAATCACGCTACCAACGTAGTCAGGGCAACGACAAATATCACTTGTTGCATAATAACTTAAAGTAAAATGTGTTCAGCTGGAGGTGTTTTTCATCACACATATTGTTAAAGGATGCATTTATAGTCTAATAACAAAATACAAATACGTTGGCGTTTTTAAGAGCTCAGTTTGGCTTTGCGTGTTTTTGTGCCATCATATTTGTACAGAGAGGGGGTTGGCTTTCATTTGCAGAATTTCAACATGTATCATTCAAGCAGAAGCGGAGCTAATAGACAAACGAAGCGGCAAAGACGCCGGCCATGCAGGATGGATGCCATGACAAAGCCACAGGAATAAGATGAGCTTGTGTTTGTGCAGCTGAAGGTCCAGTTAGGTTAAATGCACACAGACCATAAACGCCGCGAGAATTTCTCCTCTAAATGATTTGAGTGATTACCTATAGCTACACTTTTCCTACTGATTTGTGACTGGTGATTTGAAATGAAACTGATTTATAAGTATGTTTAGGAAATGCTTTAAAGATATATTGGCTATCTTTTTTCATCCTTAAGGCTAAGACAAAATAAATAAATAAAAAGCAGCAGAGGCCTGCAGAGATATCCGGACTTTTATTCCCTAGTATGGCTCAAGCTCCTCGGGCACTGGAAACTTTCCAACTCTCATGCCAAAGCTGAGGTAACCCTGGTGACATCATCTAGGGTATTTACTTTTTTTTCACAAAATTTGGAAACCCCCCCATCAGAAAACATTATACAACTGTTTTCACAGGCTGATAAGTAATCCTTGTGATAATTGAACTAAACGTCAAGTGTAAAATTGATGGAGTGCCCCTTTAACAGGCTGCAATAGCAGAGATAGTGCAGGAGTGTGTTACCATCACTAGATAGTGTGTTATTAAATCTAAAATGGCCATTAAATACAATACTATACGTTAACCGTATCTCTTAATCTCAACATAATACAAGATGAACACAAAGGAGAGCCACGCCCTATTTGTCTTCAAACTAGTGAGAATCAAATATTATAATCACATTCATATTTGCAAGCCACGAGTAATTACTTTGCAAAGAATTAGTTTGGGTGAGTTTGTACGGAAGCCTTGAATGAAAGTGAGAAGAACAAATTCTGGTGATGCATCTTGTCTGATCTAGTGTTTATGATTTTAGAACGGGTGAAAAAAGGGTTTGTCGCCTGTTGACTCTTTTTCTAAATTACTTTTTTTTAATCTGTGAAAACAGGGAGAAAAAAGATTGGTCAGGTCGGGGAAAAAGGTGTTTGTTGTTGTAATATTAATTTTGACCACAAGAGGCTTACGTGCACCACTACGACTATGTAGGAAATAGGACATTGTCAGCATTTATGTCTTCTACCAGGTGAGTTTTCATTTACATAATCTCGTGGGTACACAAGGTTTTCACAGATGAAAAAAAACACAGGAGAGAAAATAAATTAGATCAGACTTAGACAATGGATCAACATAATCATGTTTCACTAACTTCCCTCTCAGGGCTTCTGTAAATTTGCCGTATTAATGGTTACAAAAAAGAAATCAAAACTGCAGCCATCAAAACTAACCAAACCACCGTTAACAACTGCTGTTCTCTGTCTGCTACCATAGTTCATCCGGCACCGACAGCCCGGCCCTGGCAGACAGAGATGCTCCTGTGGCAGGAATAACCTCATTATACCTCAGAGGGCAGAAGCTACTATAGCAATCTACTATAGCAGAAAGGTATGGTTAAAAAAAAAAAAGAGTGGATGGATGACGAAACAAGCTTGCACAGGTAGAATTTGACCTACTGCAGGTGGCTTCTTTCTGTTACATAGTGCAGTACAACTCGTGAGATTATCTCTGCCTACGGAGCAGCCCTGCCTCTGAAAAACAATGGAATAGAACTAGAATTTAAATTTGCCCAAAAATTATCTGAATTCCGAATAGAACTTTGGTGTAACCAACTGAACCAGGTGGCGCTGCTGACCAGAGCTTCCACAGTCTTTAAAACTACACTAAGCCATTAAAGCCCCAGCCAGCTGTGACTCCTGCACTCGCAGAGACCCGACTACCCTGCACCTACAGCAACTAGAACAGCAGTGACTGCCTCAACCAGATGCAACGGTCTACCAGCAACACACACTCTCAGACATGCATGTTGTATTAATGAATTAGCAGACGCGTTTCCTATTTACCTGAACCCACCAATAGAACACCATTAACGGGGCTATGACTATGAGGAACATTGGGGTGAGAGCAGAGCATATGAGCAGCACATTCAGTGTGTACCAGAAAGTGCGCATCCATATGTCAACATTGTCTGGGATGTGGGAGTCTATAGTATCCACGTCTTTACTGAAGCGGTTCAGTAACCGTCCAGTGGGTGTGCTCTCGAAGAAGGCCTGCGGAGCTTGCAGGACCCCCTGGAGCATGTTGTGGTGCATGAGCTTGGCCGCCCGCAGCATACTGTAGGCCCGGCACAACAGGCAGTTAGCCAACAACAGCGCACCTGCGAGAAGGGGGAGGGGGGGTGGAGGGGTCAAGTGTGACAACACAACACCACCTGCGTTAAATGGATTAGGACCTGTTCCTAATGTCTGGTGAAAACATGTGCTGCAGACAAACAGAAAACATCAGATGCGTCGCTTCTTGTGCGCCACCACAGCTAAAAGTAGAGGGGGGGGCGGGTAGTTCTCCCTCTACCACCATATGCCTAATCACTTGTGACTTCACACGGCCATACATTTGCACCTCGTGGCTCTGTACCTGGTGCTTGGCAGTGGCTAGGCTGCTTTTAAAGCCGATGAGATGAGAGTCGTGCTGATTGACGATGACCGATTCAGGCGAGCTGAGTCCAGCAGCTTAAAGACATCGGATTTAATGTGGATCGCTCACATCTTGGCTGATGCCTTCTGATCACGCAATGGACAGTATCCCAAATGTTCAGAGCAGCAAATGATAAATCTCTTTTGAGGGAGGGGTTTTAAGTTTTAAACATTTCTTGAAGTGTTGGTGTTTCACCGAAATGTAACAGGAAATCTGCTCATTTTAAATCAATCATTTATTCTACTTATGTAGACACCAAGTCTGTGTTTTTACTCTCCATCTCTGCCTGAATTAGACATCACCAGATCTAAAGAACTTCTAAGTATGTGTCACTGTCTTATTGTCATGAAAGCGAACACTTACTAACCTCTGACTAAAATCCTTCTATATTTGAATATTATGAGAAAGATGTTTTTTAAGATCCGCAGATACTCGCACACAAACTACCCTTTACCTGACCAGACATCAGCTCTGCTACTTTACAACCACTTTACGATTTCAACTGGGTTTTTTATAACAGAAATAATAATAAATTGAAATAAATAATAAGACCACACGGGCAGGTATGGGCTACACATTACACACCCTAAATCCCATTCAAACCAATCCAGACACATTGCTGGCCCACAGTAAAGACCCATTATATGAAGCTGATCTAGTATTAACACTGGTCCACCACTAGATGGAGGTTATGTATCACTTAATACTGAGTTATGGTACTTCTGTATAATGTGTGCATATTCATTGGGGCCAGTATTGTCTTTTAGGAGTGTGTGGAAGCAGGCTCATCACCGACAACATCACAGGCTACGGAGGGACAAAGGCTGAAACTGGAAAATTAATAAAGCTGCTGCTCCAACATGCATGCAGCATGCCAACTCAAGAAGAGGACATTTGCGAAAAGAAGAAAGAGAGGAGGAGAGAGGCTCATCTGGCAACATTTTCCCCGAGTACCTGCACAAAGATGTATATGAAAGCCAGCGGCGCTATGACAACGGCAAAGATGGGTGTGCTGGCAACGATAACTATCATAGTGGAGAGAGAAACGAAGAAGGTGGCCAGGAACATGAGCACGGTGGCCGGAAGAGCCTCGTCTATGACGTAGATGTCCTTGGAGAAGCGGTTGATGATGCGTCCTAAAGGCGTGGTGTCAAAGAAAGACTGGGGCGTGTGAAATTTGTTGGTGAGCAGGTTAGAGTGCAGCTTCCGCGCCGCGCCGATGTTCCCCATGGCCAGTGTGAAGGAAGAGATCATGACCAGGATACCTGGGACGGGGTTGGGTCAGAGGAGTGGGAATGGAGGGAAAAGATATTGGAGAGGGAAGGTTTTTATAGTGGAATGAGAAAGGATTTACTAGTAGACATAGAATACACATCTGGAGCCACTTGAACGTCCTCCTGCCCAAAGCATCTCTCCGGTGGGCTCATTGCAGAAAAAGAAACCTTTCAACTGGCTAAAAGGCAAATACATTCGGTTTATTTCAACGCAGTCTGCAATGAGATGCTGTGTGGGTGGAAGAGGCATTTGGCCCCATGGAGTGTTAGCACCATGATGTGGCAGCGCATAAAACCTGAAAACACAATGGTTGGATCACCTTAACATGACAGATATCAGTGGGTTCGGGTTAAGACAACGACAATCAGCTATGCAAAAAAAAAAAAAAAAAACACATGAATCCATCAATTCTCAGATCTCTCTTGCTGCCGGTGAACTACAACCCAAATATAAAGGTAAATGTAGGCAGGAAACTGTGGTAACATGTATGTGTGAGTGTCTATGTGTGCAGCTATGTACGATGTAAGCAAACCCGTCCTGGAAATGCATCCAAACCCAAACAGATCACATAATCGTTGAACTATTTTGAATTCTTCTCTCCCTCTCGCTTTTCTTTTCACTTTCTATTCTTTACTTTTGAATAACATCCGTGGTTGCCTTTGAATTTGTCGGTACATCCTAATTGTCTACATATACATGTATGGATTGGTGAATAACGGACAAAAAAACCCGATGGTTGATCAATTCAATATAAAAATTGAATTGATAATGAAGGCACTACAGCGATGAACATTTCAAAAAATGATTTTCAAATGACTTTGTGCTTCTTTTAATGCTTATTATGACACTCAAGTGTTGCTTACCTTGTGCAATGCCCAGTGCTGCGTACACCCCCACCCTCATGTGAACATTCTCCTTGGTCTGATTTCCTGAGGCGTCATTGGTCCACTGGCTGAGCCAGACGTTTGCTCCGATGGCCGCTGCGCTCTGGCAGCCGTACAGGAAGCAGATGAACACCGACAGCAGAAATCCCACCGCCTTGGCGTACTCCAGGTACACCTTTGACTTCACCTGGTTGGGAGGGACAGCGTTGAGTCGAGGTTGGCTCAGACAGCCTCAATGACAAATGTATCAAAATTATAATTATTGAAAAGTTATTACTTCCTCCAAAGAGGTTATGTTAATGACGGAGGGGTTACACTAATTATTTTTCTCCCTATTGAAACAGCCTTGGCGGAGGTCTGCGCTCTGCGGGTGTCCTTCTAGTTAATATATATATATATATATATATATAATTATATTTTTTGATTTTATGAAATAATAATTTGTAATAGTAATAGTGTGATATTGCAACATTATGGACGTGGAGAAGATTTGAGGATATGATGACAAAGAAGTACAGATTTTATACAAACTATACTTTGTAAATGAGCTATTTTGAAACAAATTTTGGACTATTATATAAATATTATAGATATTTATTTTGATGATCAGAAAAGGTGCACTCATGTAGATGTGATTTGATCTGTCAACCTGATGCGTCTGTGATCTAAAATGATTAAACGATACGTAAGTAAGTATTGTGACTATTTCTAATATATCTTATTAGGGGTAATGAAATAATGAATAAAAAGCATTCATATTTACTCATAAGAGCTCATTCCTGACAAGCCTCCACAGCTTAGCATTTGAATTGGACCCGTCTTTTCAGTCCATTAGCATCAGATTCAATTTTAGTCTAACTAAATTTGCAAGAACTTGCCCTTAAAATGAGAAACCACAGGCCTCAGCATGTCTATCTGTATGTCTGTCAAATGGAAAAGGCCGATTAAAGAAATCTGCATGAGACAAGACTGACCCTGCCCGTTTCCGTGGTCTCTGCCTGGATGAGCTTCTGCATCTCCTGTGGTTTCTTCTTCTCCTGTTGGTCGCTGTGTTTCCTCTGGCTGCAGGTGTGTCTCCTCACCGAGCGGGACTTGGGGTTCTCTCCGTCTACTGAAATGATGCTGATCTGCCTGTGAAGGGAGAAAAGATCACCTCCACGTCTGGCTAGAACAAGCGCCTCGCGGTCGTATGCCTCCGCCAACCAGTCGAGTTTCATGTCTGTCCAAAATGTCATCACTTCATCTCATCATCTTATGCTTTTAGACATGTGCGTGCTATCGTCATGATTAGCATATGAATTATTGAGTGGTGTCCAAAAATCGGTTTTGTTATGTCACAGTGCTCCTTGACCACCAAATTTTAATCAGTCCATCTTTGAATCCAAGTGGGTGTTTGTGCCATATTTTAGGCGTCCCTAAGATATCGCTTTCACAAAAATGGGACAGACGTGAGAACAAAGTGACATTTGATCTCCAACATCTTATGAGTTCATTCCTTTGTGTGCAAGTGGACGTTTGCGCAAAATTAGAAGAAACTCCCTCAAGATATCGCATTGAAGAGAAATGACTGGAAGGACGTGAGGTCACAGTGACCTTTACTTTACCACCAATATCGGATCTTCGTGGAGAATGGAGCAGAGGGACGGACATATTTGTCCAGACGGACAACCCGAAAACATATCACCGTTCAGCGGGCATGAAAATGTACCAAAAGTGTTGTATGACCAAATAACAATATCCTGTCGGTCACAGTCTACTGCCTGACATTTATTCATTGATCTTATTCAAGAGAAAAGGACAGACTCTATGGAGAGAATATTAATCCTTGCAGGTGGTTAGAAAGAAATAGTTCCTCTACCTTATGAAATTCCTCTTGGCCTCATTGATCACCGGCTCGCTGTCCACCATGTCTGTGTGGTTGCTCAGGGCATCTTCAGGGAACAGTTCCTCTTCTTCAATTGAGTCCTCTGTAAAAAAAGCATTGTAAGCAGGATGTTAGAGCTTATTTTCCTTTTCAATGAAGCTCAACCATAACATATAAGAGCAAAAGAAAGTGCTGCTCTACCAGTGGCCTCTTCCTCCTCTACGATGTCCTCCAGGGCGTAGTTCCTGAGAAACTCTGCGAAGGCTCCGTTCTGTTTGAGCAGCTCCTGGTAGGAGCCCATCTCTGACACCCTGCCCTCCACCATCACCATGATGTTATCCACCTGAGGCAGGAAGCTGATGCCATGTGTCACTAGAATGCGTGTCTGGAGTCAAACAACAAAAGAAGCATTGGTTTGTTTGTACTACACACATCATATCACTGACAAACACAGGCACACCTTTTTATTACAAGTCGATGGCCGAAGAGCAAAACCTGCAAAATGATCCAGGCATTTTGCAGATAGGATATTTTGCACTTGGTGCAAGTTGGAAGAGGTTCTACAAAATGATGCTCTAAATTAAGTTTCAACAAAGGGCGGGATTATTTTAAGACAGACTGAATATGAACAGCCTTCCTTGTTCTCATCATCCAAAGTGAAATCCGGCAATCAGAAAATTCTGCAGATAGGAGGTTTTGCGCTTTGGCCCTCGAAGTTCAACTTCAATCAGGAACATAATATTTGCACTTTCCCAGCAGACTTCAGTCCAACAGGAAGTCAACCAGCTCTTATCAGAAACGTGTCATATAAGTGAAAAACAAAGTCATATAAACTGATCAAAGATACAATTTCCTCTGTGGTAAAAAGACACACCCAACTTCCTCTAATAAATCAAGAGTCATGACAGCAGTTCTCTGAGGCTGCGTCACATATTTACTCCTTCACTTCTGCACTGTTGTTTACATGTTTTTTTTGTATCACAAAATGATAGAAGTACATATTTTAGTTGAAAAAAAAAAAAAAAAGACAAGAACACGGAAGCTCTCCTCACCTTGCCCTTCAGCACCCCCTCTGGACCGATGAGGTTGTCAAAGATGTGTTTGGCCACGTGGGCGTCCACGGCCGACAGCGGGTCATCCAGGAGGTAGACGTCAGTGTCGCTGTACAGCGCCCGGGCCAGACTCACCCTCTGTCTCTGCCCACCGGAGAGGTTGATGCCCTGCGGGATCGAGACACGTCAGCAGAATCCACCATGCAAGTTGTTTTCAGTAATGTATCAGTAACTACAAAAGATGTTTGTAAAGACAAAACCGTAATCAAATGGGAGCTTGATCATCAAGCATCAGGCTTCAGACATTTAATCAGAATCGATTAAATGTCTGAAGCCTGATGCTTGATGATAGACATCAAGACAGGAGAAGCAAAGCTGGCGCCTGAGAACAGAAACAAAAAGTATTTACTAAATGAGAGAATGGGAAAATGAAAGTGTCTCTCTTTTGTACCTTCTCGCCTATCTCAGTCATATCTCCTCCGGGCAGCACTTCCAGGTCAGGAGTTAAGGCACAGGCCTCCAGAACGCAGCAGTACTTCGGCTCATTGTAGGGCCTCCCAAACAGGATGTTGTCCCGCAGGGTGGCGTTCTGTATCCAGGCCTGCTGGGGTACGTATGCCACTGATCCCTGAGGAGAGGCCCACAAACTGGCAATTAGCAGACCCCAGAATACAGCTGTATCTACATACATACAGACATAATGTATTTACATGGATTTCAATGCATCACCTGATCCTTGCTTGATTGTTATACAGACAATGAAAAGAAGTCCTACCCGGATAGAAACCTCTCCCTCCAGCTTCTCCACTTCACCGAGCAGCGCAGAGATCAGAGAGGACTTCCCACAGCCGACGTGGCCCACCACCGCCAGCAGGGAGCCCTGCGGCACCATCACGTTGATACTGCAAACACACGAGGCACGTTTACACATTTATGATTCAGATAAGACAATATGTACACACATGACAAGTGCAAACATGTAGCTATGCATGACATACTTTTGCAGAACAGGAGGATCTTCTTTAGCCCAGCTGAATTTCCCGTTGACGACTGTCACTGAAAACCCTGTTGAGCAAGAAAGGTTTTTGGAATTGGTGACAGCGCGATGTGGTCGGACTGAGCAGAAGACTGGACTGCATTCTTCTTTAAGTATTAGTCCTTGAAAAGCTCTTCAGGCTCCGAGTCACAGGGGAAGTGGGAAGCAGCGACTTTGCTCTAAAGAGCCTTTTGAGTTCACACAACGGAATGACAATGCAACACATCATGACAATGCATATTTTCATTTTCATCAAAGTCTGAACTCAATAGTTTTTTCTCTCCTGTGTTCATGACTTTTTTTTTTAACGCTTCTTTTTTCTCACTTGCCTCTCAGGGCTTCTGTACAATGACATCAGAGATGCAAAAAAAACTGACTGAAGCTGGGCATTGTGGGAAAAAAAGAAAAAGAAAAGAGAGACAACATGTTTCAACCTTAAACAAAGGAGCAGACGTGTCTAATTTCACCTGTGGCTGTGTTCTTTCTGTCCACTGAATCTTGGTCCAGCTCATCGTGACTCAGGAAACGTTGGATTCGCTTCAGTGAGACGCTGGCCTGCGACGCAGAATAAACACACGGGCACTCAATGAGACCTGTAGCAAGAAACACACGCAGGAACAGGAGAGGAGA
Source organism: Anarhichas minor (assembly GCF_050575085.1). Taxonomy (NCBI): domain Eukaryota; kingdom Metazoa; phylum Chordata; class Actinopteri; order Perciformes; family Anarhichadidae; genus Anarhichas; species Anarhichas minor. The sequence continues at coordinate 6,158,446 of NW_027466463.1, read as the reverse complement.
ACAAAAGGGGGGGAAACGAAACGAAAAAAATTAAAAGTTCCTACCTGCACGAGGCCACTGATGACTTGGGGAAGCATGTTGAGAGGGAACCTGAGGATGTTAAAGAGCGAGAGCGATACGAAGGCCCTCTCTGCGTCCAGGACGTTGTTCTCATCCACGGTCACAAACACGGCAAACGTCGTCAAGGCGACCTGGAAACACATCGGCAAACAGGCCACTTAGACGTCAAGGTCAATCAGTTCACCCGCGCCGTGATGCTACACACACTTGCACATTAAGCCGAGTCAACCAGTGACTCCGCAGCAATGACCTCATTATCAACAGATGGAGATATTCACCACAGTACAGAGTTTATCACCACCTATGAACATCTATCAATCAACCGATAGCTTGATTAAATGATGTCATGTGACCTAGAACATCGGATGCAGAGAACTGTTGTAGACGCCAGCCAGAAAAAAAAAAAAAAGGAGTTGTTCAGTCATACGGCTCCAATAGTATTTCCTTTATTTGTCATGGCATTTCTCTGCCTTACTTCAACAACACCATTACATATCATCGTTATGATTTGGGTCAGTAAACAGGCAGTCAGCTGATGAGAAGCGGTGTGTAATGTTGCACTGCCATCTGAACTTGAGGTTTGCTTTGCAGTAAATGATTCAATTAGTTAGATTTGACTTCACACATTAAGACGGTAAAAGTGCTTTGAAGAACAAAACTGCCTTTTATCACTATCAAACAAACAAATAAAGATTCTGAAAACCCGATAACTATATATATATATATATATTATTGCTGTTTTTGCTGGTCTTCTGAAACAGTCAATTGAAAGAAAACTTTTAACCAAAACGACGAAGAGATAAGAGAGTATAATACCCAGGTTTTAGCTACTCTTCATCAGCTCCCATTATCTTTTACTCTCTACTTTATGAGCTCCCACATCTTCTACTGCTGGGTTTTAATACACACAATTATACGCACAAGAATGTTGGCAGCACAGCTTTTCTTTCAAACGATTCTCCAAAATTATAGGATATCCTGCCAAGAGCTATTAGAGAGTATTTGTACCTGTGAACATATTAAACAGCTGAAAGCTTATTTATTTAATTTGACTTAAATTAATGTCATTATTATTAACCTTTTTTTTTTAGCTTAATGGTCTGTTTTTTTAACTTTCACTTATATATTCTATCAGCTATATTCTTGTTAAAGTCTAATATTTTTGTCTATTTACTCTTGTTTAAATGAGTTTTTATTTTTCAATGTAAGCACCTTGATCTACTTCCCGTAGGAGAAGTGTTGTATAAATAAAGTGTAGTAAATGATCTTGTTTTTATATTGTTATTCCCGGTTAGTCTCTGGTATTGTCAGTAGGTCGAGAGGGGAGGCCAGTCTAACATTATCTAACCAACCTTTCTGCGGCAGCTCATGTCATGTAAATGTTGCTTTAAGTTCCAGAAATGTTTAAATTGAACATTATACTGTAAACTTTCCCATCATCTGCACCATGTTTCCCACATTTAGTCCCTAAATATTCTGCATTTGTTCTGCATTCCTACTGTAGAAAGCCCATGTTGCTTTCAAATGCTGACTCGAGTATGGGGAGAAAGGTTGCACGTTTTAGAAGCGTTGAATGATGACCCTTCACAGATAGTGCAAGCTGATCTTTACGCCAAGACAAAGCTGTCCAAACCTCCCACCTGCAACACTCACCTCCTCTCCCCAAGCATGAGAGATATATACATTTTCTTTTTTTAAAGAGACGCAGAGATGAAAAGGTGGCTGATGGTAAGTTGACTCTGAGTGGTATATTGTTGCTGTTCTACTGGCTAATGGAACTTATAAACAATATGTCACTCATCTCCATTGCCAAACACCACCTCCCATAAACAGCTTCTTACTGACATGCTTTTGATGAAAATGTGTCCATTTTGCAACTGTGTTATTTAGGAAAATCAAAAAAATAATACAAAATAAATACAAAATCTGTTTCGGCAGGTAATATTTAGATTAGGGGCTAAAAATTAATGAGCTCTTTATCACCAGCTTTCTTAACTAGCTTCAAATAAAGCTCCTTTGTAATTTCTGACTACAGGCTAGGCTATCTAAACACCTGCTGGATTGTATTCATGGCTGTCAAACATGATTTATGGGCTTATGTAAACTGCCTGGAGGCAACAAGACTTCCTAATTGGTAAACAACAGTGCAGATTCTCATCTTATCACAAAAATCACCAAATGCGTAACTCCTGACCGATCTGTTTCACAAAGCCTGTTTAGACATCTGGACTGAGCCCCTACCAGGAAGGGGGCACTGGTCCAGGCCATAGTGGACAGAGCTCCCAGGTAGGCCGTCTTGCGCAGCACATTGAGCTCCTTCTGCCGAATGGCAAGGACCTTCTCTTTGAAGGAGTTCTCCCAGGCGTACAGCTTCAGGACTTTGATACCGTTCAGGATCTCGTTCATCAGCTTGATACGGGCGTCCTTGTGCTGCATCTGCTCCACCTGGGAGGGAGGAAGAGCGGAGGAAGAAGACTAGGACAAGGAGGCAAACTGCTCTTTATCTGGGAAGTAATAGACCAACCAAGCACCAAAGAAATAGAGAAAAGTGGAGAAAGGCAACTTCTTTGAAGTGCGAGCTATATTTCATGCTGGAATTACAGGACACGTTGCAAAGAAATCATTGTATTCAAACTAAATGTAAAACAAAATGATACAACAGAAGCGGAGGCTGCTGTTGGTATCCACTAAACCAGACAGTATTTGACCTGGTGACACGATACAATGACTAATGTCAAGATTTCAAGGGATAGCTTTACAATTGTGTAAAACTGAAAAAAACAAAAAAACATTAGCAACCCAATTAGTGGGGAATAATTCATCAAAATGTGGTTCCTCTGAAAATCAATGGACGGCTCATACCTGGTAGGCTCGTGTTTTCATGGCGATGACGGCATTTAATGGGATCAGCATGACCATGACAGCGACTCCAGCCAGGACAGATGGGCCGAGGTTCTGTAAAATACCGCAGAGTCAGTGAATCACTGCGAAATTCAATTAAAAACAAACACAGAGATAAAGCACAGGTCCCCAGTGTTCATTAAATATGTGGACATGGAAACAAACTATAGAGGGAAATGCAGAGTCACGACTATCTTCAGTCGCCCGACGTGTAATTTGTGCACGTACCTGCCAGAGGAAATACAGTGCCAGCATGATCTGGAGAGGGGCGGACCACAGCAAATTGAGGAAGGTGGTGAGGTCCATGAACCTCTGTGCGTCCACCGACATCAGGTTGACCACCTCTCCGACCGTAGACGAACGCTTGGCAGCGTTAGTTATCACCAGCGCCTGCAGAACAACGATGGGGGGGGGAACAACTGTACCGATCACTGAAGTAAATGTATTTTCTGTAAGGAATACTTCATCTCCTCTAGAATTAAAATGTGTTATATGAAGAGAATTCTTCTCGGTTTTGAGGTCTCTTTTAAACTAAGATGTTCAGAATCACCGCATACCTTCCTGTAGATAGCTCCTATGACGGCTGTGCGTATATTCATGCCGGTGACGAAACAGTACTGAAAGTGACGGTGGAGGATGAGAGTCTGCAAGATGGCCGTGAAGAACATGAGGGCGGCCAGCGAGTAACCCCACCAATCGGGAGCGCCCTTCTGCTTTGTGAACGAGATCAGCATCCTGTAAGAGTGAGGGGGGAAAAGGGACACATGGTTTTAAATCACAACACTGAACTTATCCGTAAAGAGCCGTGCTGTGCTGAGATACGAGTTACACTGCTCTCAACACACATTTGCAAATAGCTGTGCTACAATATTGGCCCCATACAGAACACTGCAGCGAGGGTTTACACACAAAAACACAGTAATAGATCCCAGATGAAACACCTTTTCTAGTCCTTTTCTTTTACACCCTCGCTGTAAACTTTCAGCAAGATCTTAAAATATGACTTCTGAGACACAGTCTGGCACCTCTGCACTCGGTGCAGAAACCCCAACACCACTTTTAAATGCAAGCCATGCATTCCCCAGACAATGCAACCAGCCTTTTTGCCACCATGCTGTGAGAGGGTCATTACACCTCCATTTGCGTGCCTTCCCAAGAAGCTCATCTCATCTGTGGCTCGTCTGACACAGGTTGATTGTTATCAATAAACAACATGTTGTGTATTTGCATCACCCATCTGCTAACGTGTAACAGTGTACCACAGTCATGAAACGTAAGATATTCTTCTGACAAAATATCATCTGTGGCTAAAAGTCTCAGTTGAACTAAACCTGTGCAAATACGCTGGTCTTTGTTACCATTTCTCTTAAATAATATTTAATATTTTCAGGTTTCTATGTGTCTTTTTCTTGATTGTCTGGTCTTTTTCAAAACTCTTTAAGTTGTTGGTTGCTAAGGTGAGGTGGCTGAGGAGGAATGTTTGGCACAATAGTTAGCTTAGCGTGCTAGCTATCTTAACCTATTTTGCTTGCTTGGTTTATTCGGTGGCTCAGGCAGAATTCTAGCTGACCTAGCATTTTGTTAGCTTGCTAGCTAGGTGCTAAGGTGAGGTAGGCGAGGATGATTATTTGGCCGCTGCTTGGTGGGTTGAGCATCATGCCGACGGCAACGTGCTAGTAAGCTTGGCGTGTTGTTAGCTGGTTGTTGTTGGCTAGCTGATGATATTGTATTCGTATTAGTTTGTTGCACTTATTGTATTCGTTTGTTTCTGCACTGTACTTTTGCTCTGGTTTATGCTCTTGGATGCTTGTTTAAACAAGGAGATGCACTTATGACTTCTGGTGACTAGCAGTTCTCTTGAATACCTATGTTGAATACACTTATTGTCCTGTTTCAACTGCTAAATGACTGTAATGTAATGTAATGTATTATGCAGACTGTAGACAACTATATAACATGCTACAGAGGGTTGTGTTGACAGTGTCGAGTGTGTGGGATGCTCGCACACACTGTTGAGCCTTCTCAATGTCATGGGCCATATCTATAGATAGCAAATAGTTGTTTGTTTCTATACTATGACTAGTAACTATATGTTAGAGCAGTGGAATTTGACAGGCAGGGACTGGCCTACTGAGCGACCCCGGCTTTCAGATGAGGTTGCCCTAACAAGCCACGAAAGACAGCTTTGGATGTTTAGCATGAGCAGGTACAATGAAGATGTAAGGCTCTGTAAAGTTCTACAACAAAAAGCAATAACAAAAAACTGGTACAAGGGAACATCCCAGTCTTAAACAAGGAAAACTTTACTTTCTCTATTCTTATTTGTCTTCCTTATGTTGGTCTCAAATTTGCAAAGGCTTAAAATGATCAAGTATAAAACAGTATAGCAAATCATCTATTTTTTTTAAAATATGACATAAGCGTAACGACATTAGTCGGGAGCTTTCACAATCACATATCAGACAAAAAAACAGAAGTGTATAATATCAAAATAAGTTATGTGAAAGAAAATTAACTGACAGATAAAAGACAATTTGACATTAGAATTACACTAAATGTGACCTAAATGGCCTTCAACCACATGACCGTGACAAAATACATATAGGGAAACTGTGTGGTCATCCAATTCTGATACCTTATCTCTATAGCGAGACATGGCTTCCATAAAATAGCTGCTATCAAGATTAGTCCATCAAGATCAAATGAAACACTGTATTTACAATTTGCATCCTGAACAAGGATAGTATGCAGTTTTTTAAAAAGACATTACCATATATTGGACGAAGCACAGCAGCATGCAAAAACATGCACACAACATTCAAAAAGAAATCCTGAAAATAGTATTCGGGAACACTGAAACAATGGTAGCTTATTTGTATACCAAACTTGGAAATACAGTGTAGTAAAGGAGTGCGTGCAGCAGTAACATTGAACCTCTTCCTCTACCTGAGCAGCTGAGGGTTGACGAAGGTGATGACATCCTGGAGCAGCTTGTAGGCCGAGCCAATCAGAAAGTAGGGTCCGAAGGCTTTGATGAGGGCACGTAGGAAAGACGGCTGGCGGGACGCAGTTTTCTGATTGGACAACAGCACTTCTACTTCCTCCGGGCTGCTTTCTCCTCCGCCTCCTCCGACGTGGTTGGTGGTGGACGGCGGGGGCTTGGAGTACACAGCCTGGCTGGACAGGTTCTCTTCACTGTGGGAGGTTGTTGGATAGGAAAGAGACAGAGAGATGGAGAGAATAACAGATATGTGAGCACTCCCTGTCATCAGTGATGACATGTAGTGTTAAAGCACTTTGAGTGGTCGGAAGACTAGAAAAGCGCTATACAAGTACAGTCCATTTACCATTTAAACGCAGGAAATGATTTGCCAGTGAAATCTTAATAGCAGATGGGCAGTCATGTAGGATAGCTAATCTGTAGCTTATTCAACTGATTTGATTTAAAAGGAGAGAACAGCTGAGTATCATAACAACAGTATGAGACTCACTCAAAGCTGTTATTGAGTGTCCCAGCTAGGCAGTAATTCGCAGTCAGGAAGTGGCTTAACAATAAATTGACTTAAAGAGATAGTTTTTTGTTTTTTTTAAGTGGGGTTGTATGAGATACTCATCCATATTCCGTGCATTATCTTCAGTAGATGGCGGTCAGCACCATTTTGGAGAAACAGACAGGAGAACCAGCATGGTAAGAAAGAAATGTAGTGATGTGGACAGGGTCAGCAACTAGGGCTGTCATCACCAAAATGTTGCAATACGGCGCTATTGACAAGCAAACCACAGGGAACGGCAAGCAACCGCCACATCCGGAAAGGTAAAATCACCGTCAAAGGCATCTCTGCTTTGGAGACATCATAGATAATGCCTTAAGAGTGTTATTATACATCCCACTGCTTTTCTTAGCAAGACCCGCCCTGCGTAGCATTTAAGCATTAGGATTGGCCAGGCGCCCATACTCGCCGAGGTACCGGTACCCTGATTTGTTCATGTTCTCTGCCCTGGCTATCCTGACCGTAACTACTCAAGGTCAATGTGTAACCTTAACCAATCCTCTCCTCATCAACCGGCTACACAGATCCGGTCTTGCCAAGAAATGCAATGGGAAGTATAATAATGTGTCGGAGAGGGCTGTCTGGCGGTGAAACTATTCAAAATATAGTGATATTGATTATTTTAGGTGGGCCTTTCTTTTAGGTGATAAAACACGTTTTGCTGCTGCCCCAGTCTACAGCAGGACATTGCTTTGCTTCAGCGCTGGGTCTCCTGTCTGCTACTTCAAACTGTGGGCGTGCTGTAGGTAATACACCGACTGTGGATAAGTACCCACACTTCAAAACATTCAAACTATCCCTTTAAGTTATGGCTGAATTACACTCAGGGTGCAACTAATAACTGTTTTCATCATTGATGAATGGATTAACTTCTAAAGCTCCTAATTACACCATGTAAAATACATTCCATACTTCATAATCAGTTACGATAAATCCCTTTGACAAAGCTGGATTATTGCAGTAGTAAGTAGTAATGCTAACAAAAAACACGTAATGCTGTAGTGTGTTCCTTGTCTTCTTTGTTAACAAGAATGTTCATTTGGTCAGAGAGAGGTCAGGCAGTGACACATAATGCGAGAAATGTTTTCAGTGAAAGGAATGTTTCGGCAAACTTCACAAGATCTAATATAATACCGGCTTAAAGCGCAGGAGTCGGATTCCAGCAGTGGAATAATTGGTGACCGCAGTTCAACAGGACGACTGTGATGGAGTTCAGCTTAAAGCCAAACAGGTTTCCAGGTGACGACCCGATCGAAAAGGCCCGATGAAGCTTTTCCATATCATTTTACAAGTTGTTCTCAGCGAGAGAGAGAGAGCACAGCAAAACTCCCTGACAGGAAAACTGCAGCACAGAGAGAGAGGAAGCCGCCTCCCGGAGGTCACAGTTCACAAGGCATGTCGAGTGTGTTTGTGCATGACAACCGCTTTTCACCGGAGTAGCACAATGTAGAGCCTGAGTCCTTTTCTCTGTGACCAAGCAACTAAACTCCAGTATGCAGCTGAGCACACTTAACGTACAGACGTGGTAAAAACTCATTAATCCTGCAGCACATTATACATCATCCTTAAAGGCTCTGACATTAAAAACATAAATTACAAACATGAGGAATTCATCAGCCACGCTGCAAACGGAAGTGAAGCAAAGCATTTCCTATCTTCCCTGATGTCTGCTCTATGTACCGTGTTCGCTGCAGTCAGCGTGTGTGTTCTTTTAAGTTGACATGTAGCAGCAGTGGGCACAGTTTTATATATTAGATGTAGCTATCCTGCTGCTAGGGTTACAAAACAAATGCTCATGGTTTCATGTATCCCTACACACACACACACACACATACACACACACAAAGAGCCCTGCCCTAAAAGTCAACATCTTCTCCCTCTCTTCTCTGACTAAAAAGTGGATGGGAGGCTAGCCATACCCTCCACTTGACTTAAATTTTCAGAGGAAGTATAATCAGAGTACCCGTTTCTGTGACACAAATCTGAAGTCTCATACAGTAAGTTGACATGCGCTTAGGTAACCTGGTTGGTGTCCCATTTCTGCATTAACCTGATTTCTGATTTTTTTTAAAGAAACCTGGTTAACTCAAATTAGATTCTGCTGGAGAAAGCAGATTTCTTGTCCCTCTATCCCTTAAAGGATAATGAGAATTTTCTCCATTTTTCTTACTGTCAAAAAACAACCATTAACTGATCCTACTGCAGTAAAATGTAGCCGGATATATCTTCTTCCTCTGTGCCATAGAGCTCCATTGTTACTATTAAAAAAACACATCAAGGAGCCACACTGTTGGACTGGCAGACATGTTCCTTCATTACCGTGAACACACACACACAAGTTTATTTTGACTCAATCCCACACAACCCGTCCTGCTGCCACAAATACTGACTAGAGCATCTAATGTGGATTAATCCGCCACTGAAAACAGTCCCCAAAAAATAGTGACCAGTTGTTTTCAATTATTCTTTAATCAAATTATATAATTGTGACCCGTTCTCAAAGATGAATGTCTTCAGTAGGAACCAATGAGCTTGGGGCTGACAAACACTTCAGAGAGAAGTGTGTTGCGGCAGAGATGAAAGGAAACATCACTACCCACAGCTGTATCCAAGGTAATTGAATCCAAGGTTCTACTAAAACTGAACTCAATAAGAACAAATATGTCTCTACAGCAGACTGCATGTAAAGGCACAAACCTTTGCGCAGTAAAAGGGAACGCCGTGTTCCCACTACAGAGCCTGGTCTCTCACTGCACCGGCGAGGGAAACACGTAACAAAATAAAACGCTCTTGAAGCTCCAGCATCATATGGCAGTAATACATTTACAATAAGACAGCCCTGGTTAAAAAAAAATATGGAAAGGGATAAATGTGATTATTGACCAGCTGTGCATTTTGTAGTATCCAGGTTACAGCGGTTCTCCGGTTTCCTGCTTTAACCTGATTTCTCCCAATAACCTGCTGTCTTTGTCAGTAAACACAGTGTCTGCTTTCATGCACTGGGGCACCAAGTAAAGCTTTTATATGACCTACTGGAAAACGTTCAGCTTGTACTGTATATTTCAGAAATGGAGAATTCATCCCGCATCCATCCATCTCCCCTTCTTCTTCTTCTTCTACAAACGTACCTCTTGGCTTTGGCCAGCTCCTTCTCCCACTCTTGGAGGAGTTTGGGCACCATCACCTTGGAGCTGTCGCGCTGGTTCAGAGACCAAAGGTCTTTGTTCTCCAGAGGCTGTTTGTAGCCTTTTATAGCCAAGCTGAGAGAAAGAGAAACAGCAGTTTAACGTAATCTGATGTATTTAGCAATTCAGCACTAAAAGGGGGAATTGCTGTAAACAAAAGGAGACATTAGAGGGTCGTCAGCCTCCAGCTGTCTGACTGCTTTAGAATCTTTGTCATTTTCTTTCATTTGTCCCCCGTTTCATTCTCTAGACAATAAGTGATTCTTAAACTAAAATCCTTTATCTTAGGCCCTGTCCACACTACTCCGTTTTTACTCCGTATTTGCTACGTTTACACTGAGCGGCCACACTACGCCGGAGTTTTGGAGCACCCTAAACGGAGGAATCTGAAAACTCCGCCGAGGTTGGAGGTATTTGAGAACTCCAGGGTTGCGTTTGCGTGTGGACGGTCGGATACGGATGTGCTTAGAAAAAATTACGCCCACACCCGTGTTCGCTACTGGATTGGTTCTTGCCAACCATGACGTCTCCGTCCCTGATTCGTCACACTCACTATCACGTGACCTGTACCCGGAAGAAAACAAACTGGGCTACCAGCGATTAATTTCAACATGTAACTAATTGCAAGCGTTGCTGCTAGCACAACAGCTACATGATGTTGCTGCTAGCACAACAGCTAGCAGCAGCTATTGTGCTGTAAAAGTCTGCATTTCTGTGGAGGAAGCAGCTGTTATTGGAGTGATTAGCGAGCAGCGTGACCGTCATCAGCCCTATGGAGCAGCTCGTTGTTTTTAGATTCTAATGAGAAGACACGCTGCACTAACGTTTTACTTCTTCCGTTTGGTAGCCTTGAGAGACCTTAGTCTGTAAGTATGTATTTATGAAGCATGAAAATATGTACGTAGATATATTATATTCGCGTGTTTAGTATAACATTTGTGTTGTATTAAATGCTAATCGCGGTTAGCATTTCTCCATTGGCGGTAATGTTACAGTTAGCTTAGAAGCTAGCTAGGCGGACATGTTACATGCTGGCTATATCATGGATTGTTGTTTTGTATTCATGTAATATGTATAGGGACAGTTTGTAAAGCCATATTTCATATTGTGTTTTCACAGTTTTACAAATAAGAAAGATTCACACTGAAGTCTTGAAACTCTTCTATGGATTCCATGGTCTTTATTTCACGGATCTACTGTTAGCGATCTGCTAAGCTTTCCTGCACGAAGCAAGAGCAGAATAGAGTGAGAGACGTGTGTTGACCACCTTTATGGACCCATATTCTAGTAAACGTTTACGTGTAAGTGTTGATTTTAAAGTAAATTTGATGTGAGAGAGAGAGACAGACCCGCAGCGCTATAATGCTAATCGCGGTTAGCATTTCTCCATTGGCGGTAATGTTAAAATTAGCTTAGAAGCTAGCTAGGCGGACATGATGTTCAGAGCTACTAGTGAGAACAGACATCAACAACACGGAGGAAACGAATGAGAGACCACATTGATGGACCCATAATCTAGTAAACGTTTATGTGTAAGTGTTGATGTTAAAGTACATTTGGAGAGAGAGAGAGAGAGACCCGCAGCGCTGTAACTACGTCTGAAAAATAAAACTTTTAAAACTTTCCACGAACTGTGTCTGTTTGAGTTTATAGAGGGAGATTTTAAGTATCAAATACAACCTTTCATTATTAAAGAATACTTTATTACTCTGTCGTATTATTATTTTTTAACTAAGCAAGCAATCCACTTCCTGTTTACACCGTCACGCACATGCCCAGTGTACGTTAATGGTCACGTGCTGTCCGCCTTCGAAGGCTGCCGTGTGGACGCAGATCAACTCGAGAATGATGCTGAAACTCCCGTGTGGACGGAGATCGTTTCTATTTGACAAATCTGCATCCAAGGAGAAACGGAGTAATGTGGACAGGGCCTTAGACAACTTTGAGATACTGAGACAACTCAGTAAGAATGCTCTCCACAAAAACACTTAATTGAGTTTCCTGGATTTGCTAATCATCATTATGTACTAGTGGATCGGATTTCACCGGAAATTGGCTTGATGCATTTTCCGGCATGGTGAGTGGTTGGCTGACGGAAAGAACGGAAAGAAGATGCTGTATAGCCATTTAAAAAAAAAGAGCATTATCTTGTTTGTTACAAGATATAGTATACACATGTTGTCACTGGTCTACAGAAACTACCGAGGCATAATCCTGCAATTATGTATTCTGATATTGAAAAATGTTACAAAGCCCCTTCAGGAATGAAAACGACATTAATGTGATTAACAATAACATACTGCAGGGAGCAGTGTTTAATTGTTTAATTGTAGATAAATAAATATCACATATAATGGAACCTTTATATATTTTATTATTATGGCACCTTTCCCAATGATTTTATATTTCATAAGTCACTTTTTATTTCATAATATCCCTTTCCATAACAGTATTCACTAGTCCCGGAACTCTAGCCTTTCAGCCAATCACATGCTCTGAGCAGGCTAAACACTTCCGGTTCCCCATCTTAAGGTTAACGAGTTTTATGAATGGGTATTTGGTTAGATGCCTGAAAAAAGGTCTGTGGTTGACTTTTTAACGTTTTGTTGTAAAAACCTATAATATGTCAGTAAATACTCCACACTTGAATTTTGAAGCTTTTACGCGTCTATAAAAAAAGGTGGCTGCTAACAAGTGGCTAAATGACACTACTAAACGCCATACACTAGTTTAGTAGTGGTGACGTGAAGTCATGAGACCATGGTGTAGTTTGTTTATAGCCTAATGTTATCTTTGCACTTCTAAAAATCATAAAAAGTGGTGTTTAGGGGTACATGATTTACTGAAAGGTGAGGGGGCAGTGACTGCCATAACAGTGACATGACTTTATGAAGAGTTACATTTAAAAAGCTTATTTTGAAAAGAAAATCCATGTTATTATTTGTTTCTTAATGATTTGTATTTACTAAATCAAATCATTACATATTCATAATAGAGTGTCAGTCTATGGATGATGCAGTGGGTGGCAGAGAGCTATGTGAACCCACCGTGTAAACCACCAGAACGTCATGGTGGAGAGAAATCCTGCTGTGGCTTCAGGGCAGGGATTCTGAGAAAATGGGAAAATGTCCAGACAAATAGGGCAGAGAGGTTGAACAAGGATAATGATGACATACTTCTGGGAGCAGCCAGTAAAAAGTTCTCTGTGTGCGTGAATGGTATGCGACCTGCTTGAACAAGCACGGAGCGGCCCCAAAGCACACACTCAAGACTTTCAACCACTCAGGACACCAAACACAGTGTTCAGCAGGAATATAAGATGTTCTCACGTATAACATACAGAGACACACACACACATGCTTTGTGGAGACTGAGCGGACACCGCAGCGGGATGCGTAACTCACAGGGTCTGTGACCACATTGGAGAAGAGAGGAGGTTTCTCATTAAAGCAGCAGAGGATCAGCTCACACACCACCAGGCCAAAGTAGAAGTAGAACGTGGTGAATCGCAGCTTGTCGGTCACTTCGTTCTGAAATGTAAAAAACAAAGACAAAGACAAAGACACACACACACACACACACACACACACACACACACACACACACACACACACACACACACACACACACACACACACACACAAAAAAGTGAGTTAAGACAGTTGTTAGCATCTTCTGTCAAACAGTGTATTTACATGTAAGCAAATTAGGGTCCGAATGGTTTTCTTTTTGAAAGTGAAGTGAACTTCATGACATTAAGACAGTAAAAAATGACATTTAGACTTAAACATATTAATGGCGGCATAAACAGAGCCTTAATGCTGCGTCCGAAATCGCAAACTCAATATGTGTGCTCTTTCAACATACTTTTGTGTGAATAAACAATAGTATTACACACACCGAGTACACACTGAGAGCCTTCTTGCCGGTTGGAGACGCGTATCCATGGTATCCTGTGCCAATCTTATCTGACCAAACGATGATGTGTGAGAATCATAAAGTCTGAACACATTAGACCTGGTGAAGTGGAAGCCATCGTCTGGTATGAACGTTGTTGTTTCTACTGCATTGCATTGTGGTATATTGAGTGGTATAGTGTTTGCATACTGTCATACTATAAACTGCACTTTGCATATTTTTGTGCCATATTAAGGTGTCAGACATATAAAAACATTTATTTTAGTCATACTGTAGAGAATATGGACATAGTCTCTGTGAGGTAACCCGTAGGTTTCTGAGGAGCCAAAATGAAGGTGGAAGTGGGCGGGGCCAGCCGTTGCCATCTTGGCAGCGACGACACAACATAATCCAAAAATGGGCAACGAGGTGGAACGTAGATTGAGCTGAGCTGGACCAAATGAAGCCTGGTCGCTGAAACACGGTCACCTAGCTCGAAGCTACCTAGCTAGCCAAGGCTAACAAGCTGGTAAGAAGCCAGTCAATACGCTACTCTGTGTTGTTAGCCGTCTATGTTAACCCTGTGGTCTTGTTGCTCCCAGCGTTAACATATATATAAAACAAAAACAAAAATGCTAACGCCAGAATTTCACGAACTGAAATAACTGGAGCACAGACTTCTTCCATCAATCGATCAATTTATTTGTCACATGAAATCGCACAAGTGCTAAAATAAAATCTCATCAGCTCATTCAATTTGTGCATAAACAAAAACGTAATGCACCATGAGGCACATGTCTCATTTGTTCTTGCCACCGTCCTTTATTCTGGCAGATCAGTATACAGAAAACAAAGACATGGTTGAATGGCGCTGTCCGGTTTTCCAGGAGTTTCACTAACATTACAGTTCCTTATATCCCCTTAAAAACTGTTCTGAGGTCATCCAGCAGAGCCCAGCATCTAACGGCCTCCCATTGGCCAGCAGGATGCCCAGCGTACAACTAACCGCAAACAAATTTCACAGCAATCAATCCAATAATCGTCAAAACATCTCACTCAAAACCACAAAATCATGTTAACGCCATTGTCAATGGAAGTCTGTACAGAACGTCATGGCAATCCATTCAATAGTTGCTGGACAGAACAGTTAGAGACGATGATGGCGGTAGATGAAATATCGGAGGATCTACATTGTCGATCATCCTGTGGCCATTAAGCACGAGTTTCTGTACCAACGACTACAAACGTAGCAAACACACAGCTTCCATTGCAACATGGAACAGAGCTTGAGGAATGTTGCTTCATGTCTATCGGGGGAATGAGTCTCCTGTAAACACCTTAAACAAACTACATTAATAATGCCGTGCATCAACAACATTGAGACGTTGTTGCACTCATGCAAATGTACCAAAGGTCAACTTACATCATTTGAGTTATACTCGCAACACACACACACCACCAAAGAGGGAAGCCAGGCACTTTTCCTCACAAACATCTAAATCAGCTGAACACGATTATCAATAGTAGCGCAGAATCACTTTACTTTTTCTAAATCATACTCGCTCATGGTCTAATTTCCTGGATCAACGTGATTACAGCAGCACAGTTGTGCAGTAGCCTGGGCTGACCTCAACACATGGTTAACCGCCCGCTTGTCGCTCTGCCTACACGTCTGGCTGCCTGCGGTTGGTCTTACTTTTATCACTATAGCAGCAAAAAAAAGTCCCCGACAAGACTTTTTAACATCACTTCTCATTTACCTCATATTTTGGTTTGAGGTATTATATTTTAGGGGGGCATGAACAAAAGAAAGCTAAAAGTTTTGAGGGAAAATGCCAAATGCCCTCCATCATGTGGAACAAAAGGACTGCAACATAAAATCTGTGACAGCAGTTGGACAAAAGTGTTGCACTCTGACACACACACACCTGCAGGCTGGATAGGTGTGTTTCGCCCACACATGGACAGTGTATGGCTTGATGAACAAAGATCTTACAGCCAGATGTAGTTTTAGTCTTATTGTGTGGTGCCATCATGATGACTCACGTTTCTCATACATCTGGTCTAGTGGATATCTATTCACCACGTTTTTTACATGCTCTCACTTTGTTGAGGTCCCCATAACAATCCACCGTAGCTTTAGCCATAAATCAGATTATCCTTGAATATGAATATGAATATGAACCAACGTAATCATGTTAATCAAGAGTAAGCAGCATTACTCTGATAATTAACGTGCACGTTAACACATGCATGCGTATGAGAGCAAAGACCCAACACAATTGTGCTGTCGAGATGTAACAAACAACGGTGCAATTAGCTGTTTTCTCTTATAATTAGGACATTGTGATTGTATATGAGAGCACTACATATGCCATCCGCATCCGAGTTGAAATCATTAACCAGACCAACCTTCCACCGATCCTGTTCATTAGCAATGAGCTTCACAAATTCTGCAAAGAAGGCAACAAGTACTAGTCAGAGGCAGAGTAGGGCGGCTCTTCGCGGAATGCCGGTTGGGGAAATTAATCAATCAAACCACTGTAAATATAACAGGACGCGCGACTGCCAATGGCTGTCAGCCATTTGGCAAGCGGATGAGAGGGCACTTCAACTTTTCCAAATAACTATCGCACATTTGTGGACACAATTGCTATTGTCATTGGTTAAGTTACCTAAGCCTAAACTGGCTCCACTGTAACCCCAAAAATACTGACTGTTTTCTAAAAGTCTAAATCGCCATCCGACCGATAGCCGATAGATTCTGGGATTGTGTTTCTGACAACCATTTGAACTGCTAAATGCTCCACTATCTTCACCAGCAAAGAACGTTGTCTGTCTTCCATCTGGTGCTGGACCGTAAAGTGTACAGCAGGTTTCAAGCCTTTTCACTGAAAACGGTTGGAAACAACGCTGATGAGAGACTGATCCAAAACCATGAAGTTGTGAACTGTAAAACCAAAAACAATGAGCTGAAAGACGCTACAATGCTTTGGGGCTCATCACTACAAGTGATCCTTTTTACATACAAGTATCATGGGATCCACTGTTGAGAAATATATATATATATATACGTATATATTACTGCTGGGCAACGATTAAAATTTTTAATCGCGATTAATCGCATGGATTTTTTGAGATTAATCGCGATTAATCTCATTGTTATGGCAAAGTTCAATAATGAATTCAAAAGTAGTGTATTGCGCACTTTTATTTTAAAAGTACTGCTATATGAACAAAAGGTCAATAACATTTGGTTTGTAAACACTTTAAACAAATAAGGTTATTTTTAACAGCAGTATTCTCTTTACACAGTAGCAGTTCTATCTCTTCACTATCTGTGCTCAGTGTGTGACTGTATGTGAAACGTTCCACTGCTGTGCAACAGGAATAAAATGTTTCCGCACGTTTCAGCAAAAATGTCTGTCTTCATGACAGTCAGAGCATGTGAATGCAGCTCTACTGTTCATCAATATAATGCTGTAACTCAGAGGTGATGATGGTTACCCAGCGATCAAAGAATAAAGACACTTTACCCACAATTTAGGTGTATTTTCCCTTTAACTCACGAGATGCAGCATAATTCATACTTTGTTGGCATCTTATTCTGAAAACCGGATGCTCGTCTGAAGAAACCGGATGTTGTCTCACATTAACTTTCCGCTAACTTTCAAAGTCCTTCCCTCGCTCCCGATCTGTGCCGTTTAAATGCGTTTACCGTGACTTTCAGCATATAGGTGCACTAAAGTGTAAGTATCTGCTGAGTTGACCATGGAGATCCGAGTGTCTGCTGACTTTACCGCAGCGATGTCCAGTAGTCTCCATTCCTCCACCGCTGCCAGTGAGCAACGGACTTTCAAAATTAAAAAAAAATTTTAAATGCGTTAACGCGCTATAAAATAATTGTCGGCGTTAATTAATGAATGCGTTAACGCGATAATAACGCGTTAACTTGCCCAGCACTAATATATATATATATTGATTATAGCAGCTGAAAGTTAACCTTTTCTTTCTTGAAAACAACACTCTTCTGCCTTATAGCAGAAATGTTTAATAGGTCACTAATTAGGCGTCTTGTAGTTCTGGTAGATTACAGCTTTACAGTTCTGGTAGCCAGAATTCCCAACACCGAGCCAAATAATCAACTGGGTCAGAGGTATTCATCAACAACTCCAATCAACCCCCATGGAAATGTTAATATTGTATTTTGGGGCTGCTTTTGATAACATATTTGACATGTTCTTCCATGTTGGCTGCTGCTGTGCATATCTTCTCCAGCCTCTCACATTATATGCTGCGTTGTGACCTGTAGAGGTTTGTATGCAAGCACTAGAGGTGAGATAAGTGCACTACTGCAGTGAAACAACAGGCCTACTATTCCCTCTCCGATTAGTGGTGTCCTGGACTGACCCCTCCAAGACATCCACTCACTGTAAGCTTCAAACCAACTCCTGAGACAACAAGAGGGGGGGACTACTGATGAAGTAGTCTTTAAACCTCAAGAACACTGAGGAGTAGAAGTGAAAGAAGAAGAAGAGCAAAGATAACCGCAAAGTACGAGCAGGTAAGGAGACGAGAAAATATGGGCTAAGAGCCGGAGGGAGGCGGTGACGGGGAAGATGAAAGGGCGATGACAGACAGGTGAAGAGGCATTTGAGGTTCCACGGTGCGTTCTCACCTGGCTGGAGGCCTGGAGGATCTTGGAGCGGAAAGGCACGACGGCACACAGCACAGATAGGAACCAGAAGATGAAGAGGACCCCTGAGGACTGGACCCCGCGTAACCTCTCAAACTGGATCAGAAACGTGGCCAACAGCTGAGAGGGAGGAGGAGGGGGGGGGGGGGGGGGGGAATGGGGTTGGCCAGAGTGAGAGGCTGAGTTAGATTAGCCCCGACAGAATCACTGAGGGCATGTAAGGTGAACCACGGTCTGACTGGGTTTCACGCTGACTGCAGCAACGCCGCCGGGTTAGGCGGGCTGAAGCAGGAGTTAAGGTTTTATTCTTTAATAAGGAGGAGGAAGATCTTGTAAAGTTTAAGTGGCAGTGATATTCCAATTGATGTCCTATTATAAAATGGTATGTATGACAATTTTTTGGTATATTAACTGCTAAAAAAGTAAATAATGATGTTTAGCGTAGTACATACTGTATAGAATTAGCCATTGTGAAGACTATATGGACCAAAGACTAAAACACTGAACAAATGAATTGAAAAAATATCCAATAGATTAATTTATAACAAAATAAATTATTGCAGACCTGAAATTCCCGTAGTGGCTTGAATATATACTTTAAAGTAATACTGTGAACTATTCAACATGTTGACCCCAAACAAGTTTTTTGAGTTAAAGACAGTTGACCGAGGGCAGCAAGAGCATTCGATTAAAAAAAACAGAACCACACATCTTCTTACAAAACCTGAAAAGAGGCAACTGTTTTTGGGTGGACATATCCTCACCATGGTCATGCCCAGAACCAGCGGGGTGACGAAGTAGATGGGCGGCTGGGTGTGACCCTGCCGAAGCTCGTGGAATGTGTAGAAGAGATCGGTCCAACACACAATCCACAACAACAAGCCAAACACCTGAGAGCAGCAGAGAGAGAGGAGGAAAGACAACACAGGGAAGTAAGGGAGATGATTAACTGGCCCGTAATCTATCTAAGCATTGGAGGGAGGGGGGTTTTGGCTTTTCCTGTGCTCATTGTTCAGAAGTTAGTAATTACCATTTGCATTTAGAGTCAAATCTGACTATGAAGCAAGGAATCACTGTGCGTGTCCTTCACATATCTCAAGAATGCTTCATCCGACCTACTTCACAAGAGACGGGTGGACGGATTGTTATACGTGCAGTGTTTAAGTTGGTGCAATATGGACACGTTCAACATAAATTAACTTTGACTAAAAAAGCGAACAGCGTTTTGTTCAGCAGTGGGCTGATTGGCTCATTGACTTTTTGCTGCTGGATATACGAACGTTGCAGCCAGGCGGCAACCTCCGGTTCTGCAGAGTGAAGCCGATATGCAAGTGTCTTAAAACGTGCATTCTCTCTACTGACCAGCAGGGGGCGACTCCTCTGATTGTATAGAAGTCTATGAGAAAATGGCTCTACTTCTCTCTTATTTATTACCTCAGTAAACATTGTAAACATGAGTTTATGGTCTCAATCTCTAGTTTCAAGTCTTCTTCAATACAGCATGATGTTCATTTAGTAATTATGGTCCATTTAGAGTACAATGGACCATAAAGAGGAGTCAGCTTTAGGGCGGGGCTACTGTGATTGACAGGTCGTTGCCGCTATCACAGCCGTATCCGGCGTCTCTACATCACTCCTCCTCCTCCTCCTTCCAAATATGGTAACTTTCGTTCATCGGTTGCTGTATTCTAAGATGGCGACGGTGAAATTAAAACTAACTGTTTTGGAGCCACCAATGAAGTACTCATCAACCAACTGTATTCATAACACTGAGCGACCAATATCAATCACATGCATCGGTCTTACCGTGCGCTTTGGAGTACACAGTGTTAAAAGCGAATCTCACCGTTTTGAACCTGTTCATGATGGACATCATGATGTAGCCTCTGTTGTTCCTCTTGAGATAGAAGAGGTAGATGGGGCAGACGGCCCAAAGGTAGACGCACGGCAGCCATGACAGGACAGAGAGCTGGAAACACTCTGGGAGGTCGGGCCGATCTGTGTGGAGCGTCTGATTAGCTTCCTGCAGAGACACACAGCATGGGGAACAGCACATTAGCTTGCACGCCATCTGAGCGGTGCTATCTGAACCTTCCCACTGACCAGCACAGATCATGACTCAGACACACGCTATTGACATTGCACACACGTGGCATCACCGCTCCTCCTACACCCCCACACACCACAAGAACTTTATCGGACCGGATGTTTTCCTTGAAGTGATATCAGTAAACACTTTGACAGTATTTCCCCGTCTCTATAGTAAAGGGGGGGGGGCAAACATGTTGGAAATTCAAGTTCTTCAAGTTTACAAGCTCTCAATAACCTTAAATGCAGACAACCAGCTTTAGCTGAGAGAAGCAAGTTAAACGGGTCTTTTCAGATTCGGAGGCTGCAGGAGTGGGCCTGTGTGCAGGAAATACCAAATACCAAACGTAAAATTCAATCCCGCTTTTGAGGAATGAGACCATGTGACGTACTGAAGTGCATACAGAGCTTCACAACTGTGATACTGTGTTCTCTTCCTGAATGAATCAGATCAGAGACTTATTGCAGCTGTTAATCAGTTATATTAAAGCTACTAGGAGGACTTCATTCTGTGGACAAAAAGCAGTAATGTTTTCCACACCAGAGTCCATTTAGAAACGTTTTATTTTACTGCAGCAGAGTTTGACAGTCTGCCCCACACGGTCCTGGTTCTGGTTCTGCCGTACCTCCCTTCACTCAGGCGGGTCCAGCAGTACGGCCTGGGTCTCCAGCAGGGTGGAGGTGTCGGTGTTGGCTTCCAGCGGAGCAGAGAGGGGAAGCTCTGCTCCTAGTCGAAGGAGAGGTCGAGGTCGAGGGCAGCGGCTTAGCCGAATCTGGGTCTGTCCTGGAGCACAGGTTTGTCTGTGACTTGCCCAGGGGAAGGGCGACCACGTGCTCGGCCTAACTTGAGCACTTTAATCAATCTAGGTCACTTCTGCTGCTTCCACACTAGAATCAAAAGCATGCAGGGACCTGAAAACACGGGCTTGGGTTCACCAAGGTAAGAAACTCGAGCTCTACGTGTGGCGATATGGTAATGTTAAACTTTTCCACGACATTGTATGAAAACAGTATGATTCATTTATTTTGCTGCAGAGGGACAATGACCAAGTGATCCAGTGGACATCCGGAGGAGAAAGGTAAAGTAAACATGAATCATAGTGACACAGCGGTTCCCGTGGGCCCCTGGACAAACGCTGACTCGGGCCCACCCACAGATGGAACCAAGATAAACACAGCTGCTAGATACACCGGCACACCCACCTGCGTGAATCACGCGTGTAAGGCCAAGTGTGTGTTTGAAAGTGTTGTAGTGGTAAGGAGGTGATGGGTGATGCTCGTGCTGGTGTGTGTGTGTGTGTGTGTGTGTGTGTGTGTGTGTGTAGGGGCAGCTGTGAAACGCCCATCTCTCCTTCAGTAGTTCTGTCCGTTCTGGCTCATGAGCTCTAAGCCCGCAGCATGTTAAACTGGTGGTTTCATTACTCTTCTTGACAGGAAAGATTGAACTGAGCACGAGCGAAAAGCTTCGCTGATTTTCTTTTCTTTTTGACCCAGATTTGAATTTCACGTTGTTTTAAAAATTCACAAATATAGATTTATTTTCAGTTGATCTTAACTGAACTACATGTGCTTTATTATACAGGTATTTGTGAGGCAAACGACCACGAAATTCTGGCTTTATATATCTATTTTTGTCCATGACTTTTCCAGGTTTTTCATGACTGTATATGAACCGTGTACCAAACACATCCCTATCTCACTCCGCATGGAAAAGTAAATGTCAAATTTAAAAGCATTCAGATATCTCCCGCTGCACACGGGGGGAAAGGCAGCGAGCAAATATCATGTTTACTAACTGACCGTACCAGGCGAGGAGTTTGTCTTTGCACTTGCACACACACACACACACACACACACACACACACACACACACACACACACACACACACACACACACACACACACACACACACACACACACACACACACACACACACACACACACACACACACACACACACACACACACACACACACACACACACACACACACACACACACGGGTGAGAAAAGGCACTGAATGTAAACTAGACGGGGTTTAATTCGTTTCTGCTACGGTAGTTCGCCTTTCAAAAGGAACATTCATGTGAGCAAATACGACAAGGGGGAAACTTTTCAAACATTTGATAGCGGATATTAACGCTCTTCTGAAAGTGAAAACGGGAGATTGTTTCCATGGATGAGGGGAGAAAATAAAGGCTCCTCTGGTTGTTATGAAAGAATGTGGTCACTCCCTTTTTTTAAATGATTCACCTGATACAGAGTCGGTTTTCTGCACAGAAGAACTTGTGGAGGCTTGACAAAGTTAACGATCAATATCAATTCACAGCATTGTTGATAACGAAATATCTTGAACTCAAACACATTTCATAAGCATTAATAGTCCAGAGCTCACCGTGAGGAGCATTTCAAATAGAAGCTATTAAATGGTGACAAAGGCATCAGAAATTATAATCATTCATAACCAAAGCAGACTTTTTCTGATGATAATCATGAAAAAAGGAGAGAAAAGCTGCTCCTAACACACTCTTAGGAAATGCATAATGGCTGCCCTTCATTCCACTTCACAGACTTTCAGGCTGTTATCACTACACTTGAAACTTCAACAAAAGGTGAGATAAAAGAAAAAGAAAAGGGGTGAGGCGCTTTGCTATTACAGCCAGCCGGCTTCAGTGGGTCAGGCTTAGACCTCACAATCAAAGAACAGGGAGCCTGAAACCAGTCCTCTAGACGATGAGGCAGAGAGTGCCCCCCCCCCCCCCCCCCCCCCCGTGGGTTTCTTCACTCGTGGGATTGTTGCGTAGCACCGAGCTATTATCAACGGACGGTTTCAGAGCCACAGGGATCTATTGCTAAAGCCCGACTTCAAAAACAAACAGAAACCTGCTCCAGTCTGATGTGCTCTAATAAAGGCCGTGTGGCAAATGATGGCATTGAAGCAGAGTAGAAGTGTGTGTACGATTATGGAGTTTTTCTATAACGCATTAAAGTAAACTTGTGCAAATAAACACTTTTCACTGAAAGAGTTTTTTGTATTTCTCAATACTCAGTGACTAACAAGAATAACAAGATCAAGTTATACAAACAAAAATGCTGCCTGTTATACATCAACAGAATTGGTCGGCTGTTATTTCTCAGAAGGTTGCCACTGGCCAGGAGCGATGCGGCACCGTGCACCGTTTTGACCTGAACTTTTAGTTCTATTTATTCCCCGTCGCTCGATTTGAAGGCGCCCAAGAGATATGAAGTGACTCTCTCTGAACGATGAGTAATCGCCGTACCCGCTTCACAGTAAAAGCATTCCTGAGGCTGAGTGATGGAAAGCTTTTACTGTGAAGAAGCAGGAAGTTTACATTAGCAGTATATTACATTACATTACGGTCTGCTCATGCTAAACTTCCAAAGCTGTCTTTCGTGGCTTGTTAGGGCAACCTCATCTGAATGCCGGGGTCGCTCAGTAGGCCAGTCCCTGCCTGTCAAATTCCACTGCTCTAACATATAGTTACTAGTCATAGTATAGAAACAAACAACTATTTGCTATCTATAGATATAGTGGCGTAGTGATGCCTGGAGGAGAGAATGGAGTTCATTGTATCTGCTTAGGCTAAACTACAGGGGCTGGCCTCGTCTGTATAATACGGCCCATCACACGGAGAAGGCTCAACAGCGTGTGCGAGCATCCCACACACTCGACACTCTCAACACAACCCTCTGTAGCATGTTATATAGTCGTCTACAGTCTGCATAATACGTTACATTACATTACAGTCATTTAGCAGACGCTTTTATCCAAAGCGACTTACAATTCAGATTCTATCACATTTCTACGGGAGCAATTTTTGGGGTTAAGTGTCTTGCTCAAGGACACATCGACATGCAATTAGCGGAGCCGGAACCGGGGACCGAACCACCGATCCTCTGATTGAAGTACGGCCCTGCTATCCACTTCGCCACAGTCGCCCATACAGTACCACAGTATCACATCGCAGCTCTGAAACAGCCAGAGGGAAGCAGACCAGCAGTCTGAAATCTGCAAGAAGAGGAACAACCCTCCAAACCACAACACTCCCTTCAGCACTCTACAAATATATTTCACGACCAGGGCAGGCCCCAAAGCCTGGCTCTGTTGATCCATCACAGAACGGAGAGAACACAAACAGAAGGTTTCTCTCTACGTTACGTTTTTAAATCAACCTGATTTGTCCAGACACAAATCCGCCAGAGACGGCAGATTCAGCTCGAGCTAATTAACAGGACATTAAGCTGGAGAGACACTGCTGTAACATTGTAACATGCCGTTAGTCAGAGCGGGGTTGAGTAAATCATTTCTTCACAACAGAAACTTCCTTGAGCAAAATCCAATCAAATATGATAATAAACATAATTTATGGCTCAATAGCTTTACAAATATACATTTAAAAGACAGTTGATGCTAAAATAAAGAAGTGAAATTAAAAACCAATCTGACCATTAAGAATAATTAAAAATGAGAGAATTAGTTGCCTGCTTTGCTTGTTTTTTAAATACCTTTATCTTTTAAGATGTGGGGCACCATCATGACCAACAGTAACTAGCAAAGAAAGAAAAGTAAAAGCATTGTACAAGAACACACAGAATTAAGTCTTGTTTTGTAATAAAACACTGGGGAAAAAAAACACTTTTTATCTGATCAATAATCCATCAATCTAATAGTCAACACATTGATCGATTATCAAAATAGTCGTTAGTTGCAGCCCTAGTAGTCTCATATTTACGGTAATGATATCAATCTTCTTATCTAACGCCCCCGGCTGCTACTCTGTCCAGCTGTCAGAGCTACCATGGAGCCCACACTGTCACTAACTGCACTCTCTGAATAAATATGATCTCATTTTTTGTGAAAAGACGATTTCAAAGAGAAGCACACAGAAGGCTTCACAATATGCATTTCCAGAATATATCCAGGAGGATCGCGCCCTCTGCTCAGAAGGTATACGGAGCAACAGTCCCGCCGTGAACAGGCTGTGTTAAAGGGGCTCATGACTCGCTCCAGATCCTCGAAACCAGCCTGAAAAAAATGAAGAAAATCAGAAACGATAGCGCGAGAGTCAATGGAGCACCGCTGGATGGTCGCTGGATGGTCGTACCCTGGTCTGAGCTGGCCGACACTACGCTGATTGGCCAGTCTGTGTTCGAGGGGCGGGACCTAGCGAAGGGTCAGTTAATGCTATGTCAATCTGTACCAGCTTGTGGAGTCTAAGTCAGTAACAGTCAGCCAACACACCTCTAAAAGTAGTGCAGGTGGTGTGGGGTGCTTTCTAGTGTATTCAGAGGTTTGAGAGAATAAATGGCTGCAGGCTGTCCATCTGTTCCCTGTTACACTGAAAATCTGTCTGGTTAAGGCCGATGATAGTAAAGACAGGAATCGCTGCTGTTCGTTTGCACTCCGACATGGAAAACATTAGCAGTGTTATTCATGTATCTGTGTTCTTCACAGTTTACTGGACGCTCACGGATTCCTTGAATGCAGACATAGACATTCCTATCCGTGTGCTTTAGACGCAACTTTCTGTCTTACTTGAAAGTGAAAACCAATAAAACTGTTGCAGAACACACAGGAAGTGACTCAGACAGGAAGGATAATAAATCACAGGCCGGCCTGCAGTCAGATATGGATAACTCCATGAATTAACATTATCATTTTTTCATTTATCAAGAGAGAAGCAGACAGAAGGGTGAACAATATGCGCTAGCTGCTAATGTTAGCTCCCCAGGTTTTTTATGTAGCAATGTAATGTTTTAGAAACGTATATCTCCTTCTAACCCCTCTGGGTAACGAGCATCACTATTACACAACATTAAACCGTGAGCAGCTCCAAATCCACGAAATCAGCCTGAAAATTAAGGAAATCTGAAACCATTGCATGAGAGTCTATGGAGCAGAGCCGGATAGATGTCGGACCCTGTCGGAGCGAGGCCAATACTACACTATGATTGGCCAATCTGCGTTCAGGGGTGGAACTTATAGTGACGGGTCAATCGGGTGCAGGGAAGTTGTATTGATGGAACATTTTATATTTAATTGTTAATTTGAATTAAGTTCTGGAAGTTGGTTTTAACAAGTGAAATCTATGATAAATGAGTGGATGGGCGAGTGGAAGGCAAATATTCGGATGCAATGATTGTGAGATGTTTCTAACTGAGACGAAATTTGGGATCAAAGAAATGACAAATGACTCATCAAGCCAAACCTAGATAAGAAAATACTGAATTTACTTTATGGAGCCATTATCATTACTGTTATTATTTCCCTGCAGTCATTCACAGTGCGGAAAAAAACCCTCAACAGATACATGCTGACTACTGGGAAGCAGGGAACTTTCCCACCAAACGCCCCTCCATGACATCGTGACTTTCACTTCTTCAATTTCTATTCAGCCTCAGCCTACAGCAGCGAAACCTCGACTAGGGAGGACATGAAATATGTCCAGACTTATGCAACACCTTATAGCTTACACCGAGCTCTCCATCAACACAAGGGTAACCCAAGCCGCCGCTGACAGTCTGAATCGTTGGTATTAACTGCTGCTGATGAATGGGTTTGGGATCATGTCTGTGCTGCCTGCCACACATTATGTCTGCTGCTGCTACGCCTCCTTGTGAATACACTCCTTGTAGCTTTTGTAACTGGAGCACACGGTCAATTCATGCGTTAGTCGGGGCTTAGGGAAACTATTTCACCAAAAGGTCCATTAGAAGCTCTTCAGGAGCTTTTGATTATATCTCATGATCTTCCTAAGCAAATGAAGTTTGCCCAATTGTCATAGAACTGTGGATTTTCAATTTTTGATTATTAAATCAAATCCAGTTATTAATGCTATTCAAGGCTGACCTTTTTTTTAACAGCTGTATTAAAGGGATAGTTTGGATGTTTTGAAGTGGGCACATTTGGAGCATGTGGCTAGTTCTTACACATTGCGCCTTTAAGCAGAGATGGACATGGCTACCTAAAAATGCTCACAGTGAACCATTATTATTGGCCTTTGTAGCGAGATTGTTTTACCAACTGCTGTTTGCGAACATCAAGAATGAACTTTCAATCTCAATATTTTGGACTTTATGACCAGGCACAGTCAGACAGGGAGCACAGCTCACGCAACATGTAAATCATGTCCCACATGCCAGTCACAGAATCCAGCTATAACACGCTCCAACATTTGCATGCCATCCACGCCACAGTCTGCTGTTGTTGCTCCAATGAGTGACGCATTAACCCACCCTGCAAAACAAATGCACCAGCGATAGCAGTGCACACAATCTCCTAACCTGTCACATGAAATGATTCCAAAAATAATACGCACGTTCGTTGTCAACACTCGACGATGGCCTCAGAGCGAGGCTCTAAGCGTTACCGGGGTTTTGCACCTGGCTTCAGCAGAGGGGTATTCAGTTGGTGGCAATCTGCAACCACACTGCTAGATGCCACCAATTCCTACACACTGCCCCAAATCGTCAGATGTAGCAATAACGAAAACAATCTTTAGTTGCAGTCCTAATCTGGTAGCCTATTAGATAGAGTTTACAATTCAATTGGAACATATTGTTACTTTGTTGCACAGGAATCAATGTTTCAGACTTCCCCATGTTAGTGACACACTGACACAAAAGTCAAATGCAACAATTTCAAAGTTCTTGTTCAGCAAGCGTGGTCTCAAATTTGGCACGCTTTTGGGATCAGATCTAAGAGATGTTGATCTTTTGAAGGTGACACTTGAAAGTGAAAAGCAACCATTATATCAGCGTGTTAGCAGATACACAGGACCTTTAAAGCCCCTTTCCGTCAAGATTGTGTGCAGGCTATCGCTTGAAAGCTTGTTAATTAATCTTCCTTACAAAGCAAGGAGCTGTTGGAGTGCTGGTTTTACAAACGTAAGTCTATTTTGAGCTTCACCTTTTATCAACTGGAGATAAAACCGGTTGTATCTGACATATTTTTTACAAACAATGAGATTGCAAATGAAGTCCTTGTTCTGAAGCCTTCGTGTTTAAACCGACTCGCACAGAACATGCATTTTTGAGTGCTGGGGGTGATTACAACTGCCTCTGTTTGTTTGAAGTGGTCGTAAACAGCAGCAACCAGTTTAGATCACCTCAGATCACCTCAAAAACAAGCCGGCCCTCAGTGTAATATCCAATTCAAAGAGTCCTCGATGACGTCTCATGGCAGAACTTGCGCAGATCTGTATCAGATGTCAATGTGAACCAGTGGTTTGATTTATGGCTGTGGGAATGCGTGTTTGCCATGTTTATCATTCACAGGATTAAACACACATTATTATTTGCGTGGGTAGAAAAGGCACTCTGTGTGACCCCGGTTACCTTTAACAGAGCGTCATCCTCCAGCTCTCTGAGGAAAAGTGGTGTAAGAAATAGAAAGTTTCCATAATATTCCCATTAGGATTTAACGTGTCTGTGTGTGGTACTACCTCATCCTAATACCCTACTACGGTATTTCTTATCTCCTATAGTACTCATGATACTTACTGATAGGGTGTCTGTGGTGACTAACAGTGATATGCATCTCTTGTTGGTGATTTTGTCTACAATGATATGTGTATAAAGTAGCTATTATACTTTATGTGATTTTATCACCATGCAGAAATATTCCCAATGAGACTGCAGCATGTGTTTAATATGCTATCCATTAGATACATACTTTGTAGTATTGTTATCTCTAGTGTACTATCACTGTATTATTCCTAGAGGGACGTAGCTACTGTATACTGACTCTGAGATAAGTTCCCCGACCTTATCGTGTCGAAGGTGTACACTAAATACTACAAAACATTCATATTTAGCTATATAATCTTACAGTTTCCTACAGGAGTACATGTCCTCGAGGACAGCACAGTGTCCTGCCTCTCTATACAGCAAACGATACGTAATTCGGCATTAATTGGGAGCTTGTCAACACAGTAAAGGCTATTAAGAGGGTTATATATATACTTAGCTATGACCGCTGGTGTACTTCTAAATGGCTGCCCGGAAAAGAAAAGAAAAGCATGGCATAACATTGCTCAACCTTGCCAGGTAGTACACATGCATACATACACACGGCCAATGGAGTTACAGTAGGCTATCTTGTAACATACACGCCACTCGTGGAAAAACCAGGGGAGCGGACCACAGCGAGTGACGGGAAACCGTACTCACCCAGAAAGGGAGCTCTGGTCCGCAAAGCGGCTCCATCTCTTGTCAGCCGGCGGGAGACCGTGGGAACCGACGGAGAGCTATTTAAACCTCGCTACCGGTCGACAGCTTTCCCCTGTTCCTTTGCGGTAAAAAAATTAAAAAAAAACGCTCGCTGACTGTCACATGCCACACAGACCGGTACGGTACGTGTTGCGGAGGCGCTTCGGTTTCTGTTGACAGCGTGGACCGACCTGCGCCGAGAAACGCTCCGCAACTTCCGCTCTGCTGAGAGACGGAAAAGAAAAGTCGTCTCGGAGTCAGCGGAGAATAAGTTGAATGGGAGGTTGTCATGATGGCAGGGTGTCAGCTTGCTTGGCCCCGCCCCCTCCCCCCTCTCGCTCTCTCTCTCTCTCTCTCCCCTTCTCTCTCTCTCTCTCCCCCTCTCACTCACTCTCTGTCTCTCTCTCTTTCTCTCTGTTTCTCTCTGTCTCTCCCCCTCTCTCTCTGTCTCTCTCTCTGTCCCCCCCCTCTCTCTCTCTGTCCCCCCCTCTCTCTCTCTGTCTCTCTCTCTATCTCTCTCTGTTTATTGCCAAAATTTACACATAGGAGGAATTTGACTAGGTGAATGGTGCATAACAATAAGCATTAGTATGTGACATCATTTAAAAATAGAAAATATTCCAATTTTTATATGATAAACAAACAAATAACATTATGTTAAAACAAGTATTACTAAAATTGCAAGTGTATATTGATAGAGAAAAGATGTGCAAGGGTGTGTAACTGTAAGAAATTGTCCTGGGGATGTAAGTGTCTGAGTCAGTGGGCTTTATTGATGAACCCAACTGCAGACAGGAAGACACTGTTCATGTGGCGTGAGGTCTTGGTCCTGATGGACCGCAGTCTCCTGCCTGAGGGATAGGGACTCAAATAGTTTGTGTCCAAGTTGGGTGAGAGGGGTCGGCTACAATCTCTGTTCGCCGCCTCAGGGTCCTGGAGGCGAACAAGTCGTTGAGGGACGGCAGATTGCAGTCAATCACCCTCTGAGCAGAGCGAAGGATCAGAGGATGGACGCAATGATGGCTGTGTAGAAGTGCACCATCATTGTCCTCTTCAGCTGCCTCAGCAAGTGCATCCTCTGCTGAGCTTTCTTGGTGATGGAGCTGATGTTCAGCTCCCACTTGAGGTCCTGGGTTATGGTGGAGCCCAGGAAGCGGAAGGACTCCACAGCGTCGACGGGGGAGTCACACAGGGTGATAGGAGCAGGAAATCCACAACCATCTCCACTATCTTTAGAGCGTTGAACTCTAGGTTGTTCAGACCGCACCAGTTCACCAGATGGTCAATCTCCCACTTGTAGGCGGACTCATCTCCACCAGAGATGAGTCCAATGAGGGTGGTGTCATCCGCCAACTTCAGGAGCGTGACGGACTGGTGACTGAGGTGCAGCTGTTTGTATATAGGGAGAAGAGCAGAGGGGAAAGAACGCAGCCTTCGGGGGCAACCAGCTTGCAGGCCTCCGTCATTGCTGGAGTGGGGGGGCTTTGGGCTTGTGATCTGACTGAGTGACCGAGTCACTTGCTGAGAGCTGGTGTTACAGTTTCTCAGAGTGCTGTCGTTTAGCGTCTCTCACTGCCTTGCTAAACCTGTATTTTGACTCTCTAAACATGCTAAATGCCTGATCCGTATGCAACCGCTGAGTTCAGCCAGGGTTTGTCGTTGTTGTAACTCACCCTGGTGCATGGTGCTCATTGGTAGCAGTCCTGAAAACATCCCAGTCTGTACAGTCCAAGCACGACGGGCGTGCTCTCTCTCTCACACACACACACACACACACACACAACATGACACACATGACTCAACAAATTGAAATCTGTCGCTTTTGCTGAATCATGCCATCACGGTTTTATAAAGTGAGGAATATAATTACAGGCAGACTAGAGCCGGGCCAGAGTGACATTTTGGTGGTCCTCACAATTCATGAAGGACCAGCAGTCAGGAGCAGAGGGTCGGGGTGAAGTGAGTTACATAAATGTACGAGGTTTGGGCTTATGTCAGGTCCTCACAATGATACGTCTGTGTGTGGGAGAGGTGCAGCAACAGGTCCTCAGCCCCACCCATTGAGTGTCTGTCTGCACCTTCATACGTCCATATAGCTGAATACATTACAGACATTTAAGGAATGTAAAGCCTTCATTTTACAGCCCGGAAGGTTTACTCAAGCAATTCTGTACACACTAGCAATGTTAGTAGGCCGATTGCTCTGCCACTCCACAATCTATGCCAATTAGCATACATCTCCAGAACTGAAACCTGAAGATTGGATGAAGCCAAATAAAAATTGATTTAATGTCACAAGTTTTTACAGAGGGAATATAGGATATTTCCTTTTATCTCTCCATAAATCAGAAATTACTGTCAACAGAAAATCCATTCTGCCATGTTTTAGGTCTAAAATGTTGTATAAATCAGGCTACGAATTAAAGGAATAAACCCGTCAGTGAAATCCTTCAGAATATAGATGGGAATGAAACTAGAAAGTTTGCTGTTTGTTAGTGCTCCTGAAGTAGAGATTGAGAAAACAATAATTTGGAGAAAACGGCCTTTATGGATATGTGAAATGACATACATTTTGAAGGCACTACAGGTGAATAGGTGAAACTTCCTCGGTTGATTACTTACATTGAGACAATAATTTTTCAGATTTTCTAATACTTTTGAAATGTTATTTTTGAATATGCAAATGAAGAGTTATCTAATGCCAACTTGTCCCCGAATAAACAACTGGACCTAATGATGACAGAACGGGCCCTAAAGTCCTGCCTCAGAACCATCACTAACCCACTCCTTGACCCCCCACAGTTTCTACAGAGCCAACAGGTATGTTCATCTCATCCTCCAGGGCCTGGCTGGACCCCTCAGGAACCTATGCCTGGATCCTGTTTGTGGACCTCAGCTCTGCCGTTAACGGCTTCAATCTGGCTCTGCTGCAGGACAATCTCTTCCCAGCAGTGGATGGCTTGCTTCCTGTCTGACAGGAAGCTGCACGTGAAGGTGGGGGAAACGCGTCTCTAACTCCCGGACCATCAGCACCGGTTCCCCCTCAAGGCCGTGGAAATGGTTTTGGGTTTTAAGAAGAAAGTATCTTTCAGTGAAAACAAAACTGCGGCGACAGAAAGCATCTTCAACACAGCATGTGACTTGTCGCCTCTCATAACAGAACAGATGCAGGTCTCTGTTCGCTTGCCCCGTGGCCACCAGCTCCTTCTAATTTGTTAGGAAGGGTGAAATGCAAAGGGGCCGACGTCTCCAGAGGGATAGATAACTAAAAACGTATTAGAACCTTGATTCACAGTAGTCATCTCACCCTTTTTCCATGTCAGGGATCGCAGAGAGAGGTCAGAGATAACTGTGCTCTTGGAGGGGGATTTAGTGAGACCTCTGGGATCAGGGTGGGATATCCCACATTTAAAGATGTAAGTGTGAAACAGCTGACAGCCCAGCGCTGATGAAGCTGTGTAAGCTCGGGCAAAAGGTGTCAGAATGCAGCAACCCGGAGCAGACGTTCTCGTTTTACGGCTTAACCTTGCTCTTAATATGTTTCTGACTAAATCTTTAGATTTATATTTGATCAAGCGCCGCCTATTGACAGTTTGATTAGAGTTCACGAGCAGGGATTTAAAACGCTGCGTCGCCTCTGATTGGTTGTTTTTCTTGGGCCACGGTGGAATCTTGCAAAAGCTAATGAGGCAGAGAAACCTGTTTTTTCCCCCACAGATTAAATGTCACATGTACTACTGTCAGGATATAGTGACAGTTTGAGCAAATGGGACAAAAAAAAGTTATTTTCCTAAAAAGATACCAACTGCTGCTTTAACAGTTAGTGTGAAAAAGTCCCTAATGAGACATATCGCTTTACAGTTACATCGCCGGGTCGGATCACAATATGATGCACTCTTCCCTTGCAAGTGAAACTCCCAAAAATGTTTATAAACTCAAATCCCTGCAGTTTGACATTTCCTAAAAAACATTACAGAGGACACATGAGAGCTACCGAGTCCGTCTGATTTAGTTTGGGCTGTAGTTGCTACGGTTACAGCCGCCTGAGTTAAAGAGTCACTGATCTTTGAAGTTCTCAGTAATCTTTTGAGTTTGTGGTGGTGGTTTATCTGATTAATCAGTTTTGACAATAAAAAAAACATCAGATAAAAGCGTAATATACCAAGGCCTGTTCTGCATGCAAATCATTTCAGGCCAAACCATAGAGGAAAGACAGAGTTAGAATTACACAGTGCATTGCTTTGTATTTGGTTTGTGATGCAAAATAGCTGATTTGTCCAACGTTGGTGGAGAGAGGGAACTTTATGTTTAGGAAAGACATTCGACTTTAAGTTATATTGTAGTGGAATTCCTTCTCTCTGGAGCGGTGAGGCTTTGTTAAGTCTCAGTCCTGCTGCAGGTGTCACTCCTTCTCGTTCAACAAGGGGAATCTGATTACGGGACGTTAAATCCTCAGTGTTCCAAGAAGAGCCCTTGGCACACAGATGCTGCTGCGATTAGTTGGATCTCCTTTCCGATGCCAACGAAGCCAGCCGGCAGAGGGACCTGCCGGGGTGAACTCATCGCGAGGGAAGCCCTGTGTTGTATTTATCCATTGTCGCAGGTCCTCGGGTATCAGCGGTTTCAAGTTATGCAAGAAGGGCCCAGGGCCTTTTATCTCACCATGCATGCCTGGAGGGATTTCCCTCCGGGCCCCACTGGCTGATGTTTGAATTGTACAGGCGACCTATAAAGTCAGGTTACAATAAACCAAAATGAATGTTCGAAAGTTGGGCATTATAGGTCAGTAAAGCCCTGGGAAGTCTTGATGATGATTTCATAGAGAACACGGCCTTTGAAAAAATTTGACAAAATGAATTAAAAAATTCACAGTTGAACCTTTGATTTAATTGTTCCTGTAAACAATGTACACACGTAAACTGTTCAGTGGGTCACCAGGAGGTTCAGCTGTTTGCAGGGCTCACCATCTAGTGGTCAACTGGTGGCA
Source organism: Anarhichas minor (assembly GCF_050575085.1). Taxonomy (NCBI): domain Eukaryota; kingdom Metazoa; phylum Chordata; class Actinopteri; order Perciformes; family Anarhichadidae; genus Anarhichas; species Anarhichas minor. The sequence goes on along the minus strand of NW_027466463.1, from coordinate 6,123,850 downwards.
CACACAGCCTCAGGATCAGGGCCATGTTGATTGTTGGCATTAATACTCATGCATTAACATAGTAGAAGAAGCAGGGGGAGGTTGCATCAATATTAGGTGAAGTATTAGCATCATATTTAGTATTAATATTGGCACAATGGTCTATTTTAGTATTAGCAGCCTCATGTTAGCATTAGTCATTATATTCTGTATCAGTGTTAGCATCAGTAATCCTGGTAAGAGTGGATGTATCATAGGATTAGGATCAATAAGATTGGCATCACCTTCTTAGCTATATTAAGTACTTAAATCCTTTACTTACATTGAGTAAAGTGGCAACACTGTGATGAAGTGTCCTCCACTGAAATCCAAAGTCATGTGGACAAACTTGAACTTAAAGGGACAATACACCAATTTCATACATCGAATTCACTTCAGTGGAACTGCCTGTTTATTGTTCTAAATGAATGCGCTGGTTACATTAATACATATAATTGAATTTCATATCATTTTTTTTATTATCTTATTTACAAAAATCAGTGTAGTCTATCAGTGCATGGCATGGCTGGATAGCTAGCTTGTTTTGTTGTTAAACAAAACTGTCAAATGAAATCCAGCCCACTATGTGTCAACCTTACACAATGTTATAGTGATAGTGATGATGTTAGTGAGGTTGGACTAAAGAAAGCTATTGATATTTTTACTCAAGGTGAGTTAAGACATGTGATAACATAAATCAGGCTTATACTAGAACAGTAAGCTCGTTACTTTTAAACTATAAATTCAGATCTGTGCGCAGCCAGAAGATGGTGTCATGAACGCAGCAGCAGTTGGTCCTTTGGTTCACTCGGTTCATGGTGGGCAGGAGGACCGTTTCTCTGCTGCTTTGAGTGGAACTCTACAAATCGTGAGTTTTTCTCATTGCCGAAATATTAGCTATCTGGCTTTAGAATGAAGATAAAAAAAACACAGCCTGAAGCTCATTCTCCTGTGAGGATTTTATTTTGAAAGTTTTAGCATGGGTGGGCGGGTGTGTACGCGCGCTTGGCATCTCCAAGCAGCTGCGCTGTCGACGCACATCTGGAGAGCGGTTTCGGTCAGAGTTTGAACCCAAACTGCCTCCTCCAGCTGCGCGCGGAGTGAATAATAATAATTATAATAGTTCTCACCTGACGTGTCAGCGTCACAGAAACAGTAAAGCTGCACCCTCGGGCTCACGCGCTGCCGTCGCACCCCTCAGCAGCTCCAACAGCTGGATGAGGGCTGAAACATCTGCGGCGCCTGTGCGTAAAATTAAGTGACTGTGACGCCTGTCCTGGATGAACCCCCCCCCCCCCCCTGGAATGACGCGAAGCGATCCGCGCACATCGCAGACCGACGGGACGCAATGATGGTAACCGCTTGTCCTCGCGAGTGAAATTATCTGGAAGAGTTTAAGTCGAGCAGGAGCACCCGAGTCCGTCAGACGGGAATGAATCAGACGAAGTTTTCCTCCGAGGAGTTGCGTTCTCTCCCACCGAGACCACCGGTTTTACCCGCAGCTTCGCCACAGAGACGGTTTGTCAAATTGGGAAGGAAGACAAGTGATGGATCCCAGCAGTGAGTGTGACCCGCGGGGGCTTTTCCTCTTTGTACAAATGAATTGTGAGAGAGTCATGATGTTAGAGTCTTGTTTGTCACTTTTTGTTGTTTCTCTTCTTGTGCTCATGAAAAGTCATTGGGAAACCCCATACAGTCTACTAGTTCTCTTCTATTTTTTTTATCAGAAGGAGAAGTGCTTTCATTGGTTAAAGGGGAGGCTGGAGAATGATCTGATGGAATAAAGACAAAATGAAACACTAAACTCATAAAAACTGAACGCTGGTTTCTCCAGGTTTAAACTAAGCGCTGAACTCCTCATCAACCTCAAAGCTGTTTTATGTATCAAAATCACCAAACCACTGACATGCTGCTCATGTGCCGTCATGTTCCATCACTGAGCCTTCTGTCTGTTCTGCAGCAACCAGCTTCATTAATATCATTGGTCAGAAACCTTAAATCTTTTATACCCAAAGGGTGGTGAAAGTGCAGAGAACCTTTGAACCGCGGCGATAAGAAGCTTACAGGCTTGGTCAGAAGTAAAACAACACTTCATTATTTCATTAATGTGCTGAGAGCAGAGAGCTGAGGGAGGCATGGTGAAGGGGACTGGACGGCATTGTGCTCAAAGACAGACATGTATGTATGCGCTGCATTGTAGCGAGATTATAGGACCTCTGTGATGCAGGTTGTGATGATGTTGTGTTGCAGAATGTTTTGTGCTTCGTTTTTTCCCACCATCTATCTACTAAATATTTTCTTCATGCCAACATTATATTTTCTCTCATACAAACAGTTGATCTCGCCTTCCCCCATCCCTCTGTTCACACGATGGCGTGGAACTCTGCGAGGATGATGTTTTTATAGGCCAACCTGGGATGTTAGCATCGCAGTGGTTCCCTCGACAAAAAGCCAATGGGATTTTTCTTTTGGGATTTCTGCAGAAAATAAGCTCTTCGGCAAACAAACGCTTATTATACTTACACCTTTTGTTCAACAAGATTCACAAATGAACACAAGTTCTATGATTTTCAAAGCGCGAATTCAATTGGCAGAAGTAAAAAAGCTAACGTTATGGCTACGAAGGAACCACAACACGGTCACGTGACTTCACATCACCACCTTGAAGCTAAAGGCCGACCAGTCATGTTACTTTTTAGCGATCGCCTTTTTTAAGACGCGTTAAAGCTTCAAAATTCACGTGAGGGGTATTTCCTGACACATTTCATAAATCGTCAAACAAAACATGAAAATATCTTGAGCTTGTGTTAATCACATAACTTACTTCAGACACCTAACCAAAAGCCCATTAAAGAAAAACATTGAATAAGAGTTGAGGGAACCAGAAGGGCAAAAATGCTGACTCATTTTGGGGTTTTAGGACTAATTCCTGCAGCACCCTACAGGGAATCTTCCTTCATCTCTTACTGCCCTTCCACAGCCAGTCAAAGTCAGAGGTACAGTACAAATCAGCTGGAAGGGATTCAGCGTCTTGATCACAGACCTCTCCTCCTTTCATCAGATCAGCTTCATCTGCTGGCAGTTCATCCACCAGCAGGGCAGCGGAGGCCGTGGCCGCCAGACAGCCCGGCAGGAGCCGCATCCATCGCCAAACTAACCGCCTCTCGGGCGTCTTTCATCGCGGCCCCGACTCCAATGCTGGCTCTATGGCGCTGACGGCGGGAATCAGGGCCTCGCTGTCCATCCAAGCCAGGAAGGGAAGCAGTAAGTCACCACGACTTCACACTTCTCCCTGCATGTTTATCCAGGGATTTTTGTTGTGATGATATATAGAGCCAGCGGTTTTACAGATAAAGGCTCAGATTACTCGTCACAGTCGTAAAGTCTGGACGAGCTTTTCTGAGGGACCCCGATGATGTCATCAGGGTTATTCCAGCTCGGCTGAGTAGAGAATTGAGCGGGTATGTGGACTTTGACGAGGGCGTTTAACTGGCACGAAGGGTCTAACAAAAAAATGCAATCGATTGCATTATGGGAAACGTAGGATTCAGCATTGTTTGGAGCTTGAACCATTCTCGAAACTAAAAGCTATAGCAGCCGCTTTGATCTTGAGTAACTAAGTAGCTAACTGAGTACCTAACTTTAAGAAAGTGCAATCCTAAATTGCTGAGAGGGGCTTTTAATTGTGGGTAAACAAACAAAACCATCATGGAGACAAGTGGCAGTCATTGTCACTGTTTTTCATATTGTGTTGAGGGAAAAGGGAGACTTAAATCACTGAAATTGAGACCATAGTCTAAACAAAGAATACATACAAATGTCAATATTCATACTTAAAGTGCTAGATTTTGTGATGTGATTTTGAATGGCATTGCTGCATACGAGAAATGGAGCTCAACTGACACATATAATTTCCTGCTCGTATAGATAGGTATGTTTACTCATAGTGCGTATGTTATGATTGGGTCTATGATAAATGGCAAATCTGCCATCAATAATAAGGAACCACAACTGAGACCCACCATCAAAACTTCCTCCCTTTGTTGTCACGTCTCGTTGGCAGTGATCCCCGCAGATGCTTTAAGAGCGGACGACCCGTCCGAGCTGTCCAATCAGATAACGGCTCCAGGGATCCTGAAGATCTTTGGAAACGAGATCTGCGAGGGAGCTCACTATAAGAGCGTCCTGGCCACCACGCACTCCAGTGCCAAAGAGCTCGTCAAAGAGGCCCTCGAACGGTGAGACCATGTGTAATCTGTGCACTTGTGTGTGTATGCGTCTGTCCACCATATGTGTCTGCTTTCGTATGTGGGTCCCTGTGTGAGTTATATTAAGTCCATCCACGCGCTTCCTCTGCTGCAGTATACCTCTGCGCTACGTCATTTGTATATAAAAAGCAGTCATAACGGTCCTCCATGCACAAAACGTTGGCGGTTGATGAAAGGAGGGCATGTTCATGCTGTTGTGATTAGTATATTTCAGATGAAAGTTGACCTGACCCACTGTTCTGTTTGTGATAATTGCAGTGCAGTGCACACATGTGTGTGCGTGTGCCAAATAGTTTATTTAGTAGTTCTGAAAGGGTCTTGAACAAACCACAGATTCGTGTGAGAGACAGCCAGTGTCGGGCCAAGGCTTTTAAGGCGGTCTCTCCGGAGAGTGAATGTCTGTCAGCCTCTGCTTACTTTTCATCCAAAAACATAATGGAATGATTAATACGAGAGGTATTCAGCCTGTAGAGGAAAGAGTAAATCAGTTTTCCTTTCCCTCCGTGAGAATTTTACAGTGACATTTAGCTCTATCGTTGCTTGATTTCTTATTCAGTAATGGGTTAGCAAATACATCAAGCACACTGCCAAGACTACGACTTTTAATAAGTTAATTTCTGTGCTTTATGCAGGTCCAATGGATGATCCATGGTTAGGATATGATGAGGATTAGTTCAGGGAAATGGCTAATAACCCTCTATCAGTCAGCATATTTGTACATTGAAGTATTTTAAATTAAAGTTGCTCTAATTGATGCTTTTAGATTCATGATGGATCAAATGTCTGTTGTGAAAGGAGTCGCTTGTAGTGACGAACCCACAGATTATCACCCGACTCTAGTGGAGTACATAGCTGCTAAAGAGCCAGACATTTGCTGTCAGGAGTTGGTTAGGACCAAGCTAGAGCTAAAAGTAAAGTGAACATTCGTGTGGTGCATGTCTGCTTGGTGTGTAAAAAAAAAAGGCAATTGTTTGCTAATACTTTCAGCGGATCAACTTTGTGGTAATATGTCAATGTTGTGTGTCCAGCTTGTTGCGTTGCCCCCTAGTGACCAAAAAAAAGACTAATGCAGGTTTAAAGCAAATTTTATGTGACTTTTACTGAACTGCGGCCACCAGTGACAATTACAGGATGAAGCTAAATGCGAGCATGTAACACGAGTGGAGAAGAGTCATGAACTCACAAATGTCAGTCACACAGCAACATTAGCTAACATTAGCTAACATTAGCTCCTGGTCAGAGTCAGACCAACCAAGACTGTGTTGACAACGTGTATTGAATTGAGCAAGGGTGCATTTTACAGAGTCTTTCTTTGTGGCCCCCATGTGTTGAATTGTTATGTACTCATAACTGCTTCAAAAATAATAAATAATATGGGAATACTTGTGCAGTACCCGTTTGTGTATGTAGTAAAATTAGAAAAGACTGCTGAAAATTGGTTCAGTCTATGATGCTTTCAAGTCCATCATCACTGGGTTGGACACTTTGGGGGTATGAATGAGATGCTGCGAGCACTGAAACCTTTTCAAGTCTTAGGCATAGACATTGTTTTCAAATGCGTTCTACAATGCAAGAAGCTAGTTTCCAAAAGCACTATTGGATTGCTAAATTCATTTTCTTGCGTTCCTTTTGTCATCCTGATGATAACATCTGTCTTGACATTGTCATCTAGGTATGGCCTGGGCAAGGAGGAGGCAAAGTCCTATGTTCTGTGCGACACCATTGGCTCCACCGGAGAACATCGGTGGAGGACGGAGGGGTTCCGCGTCGTTAGCGACAACGAGAGGCCCCTCATCCTGCAGTCGCTATGGAAACCCAGAGAAGGCCTGGCGCGGCGGTTCGAAATCCAGAGGAGGAGCTCGATAGAGGAGAAGACATCCAAAGACAAAGACACCGTCACTGCCGGTATGTCAGAACCCGCATCCTCATTCAGGGTGTCGGCATGTCCCGGAATAACAGCTTGTGCCATTAAATGAAGTATTGTCAGTGTTAAATCCAGTTTTAGAGTTCTCACAGTAAAAATGTGGTTTGTTGGCATGTTGTTTTTCCAGTAAAAAATCGCCAAGCCACACAGACCAAACCATATTTTAATAGCTTCACGATTTCTTTTTTGTTTTCCTTGTTTCAATTTGTTGCAAATTTTGGTTTCGATTTCATTCTTGCTGCCATTAAAAAACGACAGAGAATCATTTCTTTTTATTCAATAAAGACAGCAGACACCGTGCGAATCGATTACACTTGGTGACACACCCTTTCGTTAACACTTTACAGTTTTAACATAAATTAAAGCTTTAAAAATAAAGCTTTACACAGCAAATGATCTCATCCACTGATATTTACAAAGCATGATGCAGCGGAGCATGCTGGACACCACGGCACTGTGCGTGAATGTGCACGGTGAACCACTCACTGTCATTTCTACCGCAGGGCCCCCGGCTGTGGTTGACACAGCTGTGGCCGCGATGTACGAGTGCGTCCTGTTTTGTGTTTTGCTTTTATGAATGGCGCAGCTTGTGATAGCTCTCTATCAGTGTCAGCTTGTGGATGCCTGCTGAGTGGGTGAACCTTTTCTATTTTATTTCCATGAGCTCTGTCTTTCTTTCCACTGAGGTCTGTTTCCTGTGTGGGGCTTCTCCGTGTTGACTCTGGCATGTAGGCCTACACATGACGTACAAATGGGCTCACACACACCTCCGCTTATTTGAGGAAAAAAACGTGTTGCCCTATCGCTACATGCCATTACTCATGTGCTTAACGTATTTATATAGCAGCTCAATTTGCACATATTTGTACTGCAGGGTTCAATCAAATTCCCAACGGTTTTGTTTGTTCATTCATCTCCCCGTTAGGTATCAATGCCCAGGCTCGAAAGCTGCAGAAGAGCCGCTCCAGAGTGACCTCCACCCTCATAGAGAGGACCGCGGGACGAGGCCACAAACTGTGGAGGAGCAAAAGTGAGATGGACCTCTTAGATTCTGACACAGAGGCCAAACAGGACAGTGATCATGATGAATGTCGCAAGGATCGAAGCGAGAGTCTGAATCAAACTTCGGCGCATAGCTCCGATGGCCTGGGAAGGAGCCCGGAACAGAACCGCATTCACGGCCCGGCAGTCCCCTCCGAGGGGGACGGTGGGTCGCAGCCCAAAACAGAGGGCCTCTGTCCGCCGAGGCCGAGGGGCGAGCGGGAAGGAGAGGAGTCGGAGAGGGAGGAGACGGAGAGCAGCGACGATAACACCACACAGTACTCCATTCACCCTCCTCACGACTGTCCGTACCTGCTGTTGCTGCAGGGCTGCAGCCCGGCACAGGTATCTCATTCAGACACACAACAGTGTTGGGGGGGTTGGAGGAGCTATTTTGGTCGTCCCTTGGTTTTGGCAGTAAAAGTCCCGCAGCTCACAGTTTTGAGCTCTTCTATGGCTTCGGATTGGCATGAAACCCCCGGTTAAATCATTGGTCCAGTTTTTTGAATTGCAGGCTAGGTGTAGGCGCCAACATCAGCGACTGTAACAAGTGGCAAGCTTTCAAGGTCCTTTGACCATTCTATGTCTCCTTTCTGATGATTGACAGATAATGACAGATAGTACTGCAGAAATGAGGCCTAAAACCCAAAAGTGAGTCAAAATTGTTGCTCTTCCAGTTGCCACAAAATCAATGCTTTTTTCTTTTAATGGGATTTTGGTTAGATGCCTGAAATAAGGTCTGTGGTTAACAAACAGATTCTAATGTTGTGTTCTATGATAAAAGTTGTCAGTACACCTTTTGTCGAGGGAACCAATGCGTTGCTAACTTCAAGGGTTGGTTTACAAAAAAATACGTCATCTCGTCACCTCTCTCTGACAGATACTGTAGCTACATAAGCTATCCTCCAAAGATGGTGGCGCCACCCCAGAATGCTCTGTCATTCCCATTTTCTATTGACTGTTAAAATCCCTCCCCAGAAAGGGAATTGTGGAATTTAAAGAGTTTGGAGGGGTGGTGTACTTTTTTTAAGCCTTTTTAAAACCAAAAATACAAGAGCAAAAGCTGTAGTAAGGCATGTGTTTATCTGCTCCAATGTAAGCTACAATTGTTAGCATGTTTGGCTAACTACCTTACCTGTAACCCAGCATCACTTCCAAGGCCACGGAGCACATTATTAACCAATTACAGATTAAATTGAATGGTTACAGGTTATGTTAAAAAAAATCCCCATTCAGGACTAGCAAGAACAGCAGTATTTTCCCACTGTGTGAAAGCTGGTCCTGGGACATTAACAGCTTCTGCTCTTTATCAGATTTGGGAAGTTCACACTTTAGCAACCCCAGCCAACAATTGCTGAGATCGCGTTTTTTGCCAAACACATCAGATAGCCTTCATCCTAAAAGACCCTTTACTGAAATGTTTCAGAAATTGCTCAGAATCTGCCCCTGTTATTGTAAACTGCATATGCTTGACAGGCTTGCTACAGTAACTAAAGGGTTTACTGCTAACATGTTGACATGTGTACTGTATTACATTTAAATTGATCAGTGGAGTAACTACTGCAATATGCCCTTTACTCACTGTAAAGTGGTCCAACAGCATGTTTTCTCAGGATAAAGAGAGAGAGACAGACAGAGAATCATTATAGGAAAGGTCAGCAAACAGCACGTAGAAAAAAGGTTTCAAAACACTGATCAGGAAACAGAAAAAGACAACCCTGGCACTGCTTCCTGGCTGATTACACATGGTGTTAACGGCGAGCAACTGCCACACACATGCAGGCACGCAGAGGCTCTGCGTCACAGTTATTTTCCCAAAAGACCCGTCGTAAGAATATAATCATCTACCATTGAGAAACACTATTGTGAACAAGGTTTAGGGAGTTTATTTGTGAATTAATTCAGCCGGTTAAATCTGTCCCGTTGAAAAAGACAGGCATCACAAGAGGAATGTCAAACCCTGCGAATTGTGCTCGTTTATTAATCTGTGATCAATGAAAGACTGTGTGTCTAATCAGGCTTGGATCAAGTATTCTAATACCTCCGCATGGTCAGACTGCTGGTGTTGAGAGAGACTGTTGTCACGTTGACAGAGCAGAGCTAAAAGGAGAGTGAATATTGGACTTGGATTCGTCCGGTGGCCAGAAACATGACGTCAAATGAATGCCGATGTCGCTCCGTGTCCACTGAGTGTGGGAAAAAGGAAACTGTTTGCTAACACAGCCATACAAACTGTAGTCGCCGTAAAGAAAGAGAGGTGAGCTAGCTAGTTAGTATAAGCACGTCTGATCAAACATAGAAGAACAGAACAGCACCTGCAGGAACATATCGATAGAAGATTAAAATTAGAATAAACAGTGCTGTAATGAGTTTGAGACAAAAAACAAAAGAATGGAGAAGATCAACGCAATTGTTGCAGATTGTGTGGTAATTTGTCATTTTTCTCCGCCCTCAGGACTTTGTCATCTACCTACTCGCTGGGCCAAACATTGCATTTGGTCGGCAAAGTGATCATGACGACGGCACAAAGGCGGACACCCTTCTCTTTGCCACCGACATCCTCCCGAGGCACTGCCATTTCCATCGGCATGGCGTCGGCGGCCCCACCGTGCTCTGGCCCTGTCCGAATGGCGCGGTCACGAGGAATGGCGAAGCACTGAGAAAAGAAGTGCAGCTTGACCCCGGTGACGTCATCGGGATGGGACTGCACTACCTGTTTCTGTTCAAGGATCCCTTCGCCTCGGCACAAAAGGTGAGAGGGGGACACAGAAGGGACAGGCAGATTGTAACATGTGCAAAATATTAACTGTTTTATTTTCTCTCTATTAAGATCTTCTTTTTGCCAAGTTCCTTAAGCGAGAACATATAAAACGATAAATCATGCTTCATTATTCTTGTTTCTGTCTTGGAAACGAAGGAAGAGGACAATGCCACTCCTGAGCCCGGCATGACTGCTGTCCCCTGGATGCTGGGTCACACTTCCTCTGCCAGTACAACGAGCCATACCAGAAAAACAGTCCTCTGTGACACCTGCATCACAACCTCCGTCGACCTCCAGAGCCCTCAAAACACACGCCTTCCCTTTTCAAAATCACCCGAACGCCACAGCCCGACTCTGGAGTATGAGAGCGACGATGAGGAGCGCATTGTCAAGGAGATAGTTGCTATGGGAAGGACCAGCGTCAAAGACGGACCTCCGCTGACCGTTGCATTTTTGCTGTGTCTTTGCCTGCAGTATTCGTCCACATGTCTTCACACCTCAGACCTGCGCCGGCTGCTGTTGCTCATTGCGAGCGGAGTTCAGAGTGCTGTGTGGGTGAGTTGTGGGGAAAAAAAGATGTTATGGGCGATCGGCTGGTTGGGATATCAAGGTCCCCAGCAGTAATTTGGATTTAAAAAAAATACATATATAATCATTGTTGTCTAAATAAGGAGGACCCATCCTTATACTGAAAGGTATGTACACGACAATACGGGACAAATCACGTTTTAATATTGATTCAGTAAGTTTTGTTTTTTCACCGACCTGAGACATTGCCAGGGAAGTGCAACGCCCACCTCCGTGTTGCCTCTCAGGTTAGCACTATTCGCTCTGTCAGCACTGTTGCACTTGTTTGCACTGTTACCGCTGTTAGTCGCTAGCTGACAGCTCAGGCGTCGCCACGCTGAGAGCCGTTTGGAGGCAATCCCTCATCATAGATATATACCGAATTTGGAATTTAGCACCTCCCCTGTGGTTTACTACATTTTGTATTCGTATTTTATGGATTTTCTTTCTTACTTTATTGCCATCTGCAATTTTGTATGAATGAAGGTTATTACTATGATATTACATTTACATTTACTTTTTTTTGTTGTCACACAGGAGCACACTAAGGACCTAGCTGCAGTTCAGCCTGAAGAGTAAGCGCACCTTACTGTATTTCTTCAGCAATCACTCGCGTCACAGTTCACAGACTAACACTGCAGATCTCCCTCTCTGTATTGCAGTCTCAGCGGTGAAGGCTCAAACCCGGAGGATCTCCAGGCTCTCGGGCGGCCCGAGGCGATCTCAGGTCTGCGCCCCCTGGCGGTGTGGATGTCCAACAGTCTGGAGCTTCTGCAGTTCATCCAGTGCCAGCTGCCTCTTATTCTGGAGTGGAGGACCCGAAAAGAGCAGGGACAGGAAGATGATGAAGAAGGAACGGACGATGACGAGAGCAAGGAGGTGGAGAACTTGGGTTAGTCACCTATTGAGCTAGGAATTTGATACAATGAACATGTGACCATGTGAAGAATCAAAGCTGCACTATAGGGTCCTATTTCCTAAGCGAAATGTTACCAAATCAAATATGGTTTATGTGTTGGACGCAAACGTCTCCCTGCAAGATTGAGCAGGTTGAAAGTTAAGAAATAAATACAAAAACATTTTTCTACTTGTCAGTCTGTCTACTCACTGGAACACTTCCTTCATTTCTTCACCTTCAGTGGTGACACATTTGAACATTTCTTGGTGGAAAAAAGTCCAACGTTTATTTTTCTATCTCACTGACAAAGGGTTTAAAGTTGCCCATGTGAAACTAAAACACACATTCAATATGTCACTGGACCTCTGAGCTACAACTGTGTCATTTATTAATGCGTGTGATTTCCAGCCCTGGTGGCACTACGTCTGTCCGGTGTCCGCACAGCCAGCAAGGAGACGATGGCTGTTTTGGAGGAGGTCCTCATGCTCACCTTCCAGCAGTGTGTGTACTACATTACCAAGGTGAGAGGATGACCAAGCACATAGTTGAAGCATGCACAGAATATAAATAGATGCACCATTTATGTACTTAAATAGTATTCCAGTGTCTTGAATGGGAAAGTTAACCATCCTTATACATTCGTTGACAAGGAACTTTTCTTGGCCAAAGGAGAGGAGTCAATGCCGGCTTGTGTGGCGACTCCGTTCGTTGATGATTATGATGTGTCGTTTAAGGGAAAGGAAAATAATCAAAGACGGGCTGGGAATAAAGAGCCCATATAGCCACTCTGACAGCTAGATAGACCAACCAGCCACCCTGCCAGACCACACTTGTGGCATTCTGACATGGGAGAGAGACAGGACACCAAGGGCCCTTTGTGTGTGTGTGTGTGTGTGTGTGTGTGTGTGTGTGTGTGTGTGTGTGTGTGTGTGTGTGTGTGTTAGGGGAGGATGAAGGAACCAAGCCAGGGATCTCCAAGCGCTGCCAAGGAAGCTTTACATTGCAACCTATAATATTTCATCACAGGACATGTTCAACCTTATAAAAAGGCTGAGAGACAAAGACATGCGTTCCCCGTGTGAAATGCTGAAAGACACAAGTAAGCAGGAACAGTTGCTCCTCGGCAAATAAAAGCTGCACAGGGCAAAATCTTAAAGCTGCCACTCATTTGTATTTTCATTTTACTTGTGGATCCAATGATTACTTATGACGTGAGCCGGGTCATAACTACCGTTAGAGAATGATCACTCCACTCTGCAGCTCTGCGGAGCTAAACTCACAGCAAACAGCAGACACACAAAGTCAGCGATTGGCTGGTGCACAAAGCAGAGCATTTAGCAGCGAGGGAAACAAATATTTATGTTAGTGGAGAACAACAGGGAGCTAAAAAAGAAGAGTGAATATTGGAATTATTGGTAAGTCCAATAAGTAAGTAATAAGTAATTGATAAGTCCAATAAGTCCAAATCAAAAAGAACGTTAATGTTACTATGCCTGCTCGATGTGTCATTAGAGAATCGATTGCTAACACGTTAGCGATAACAACTAACATGTCAACATTGCGTGTGCAAGTTGTTCCACTGCCCCCTAGTGGCCAAAGGTGATCATTAATGCTGCTTTTATTTTTGTACAATATTTGCTGATTTGTTTTTATTTTCCTTGGTCAAAAGCTGGCGTTGGCGGGTTTTTTTATGACCAAAATGGCAATTACTTTTCAGCAGAATCAAGTGGCCATGTTTTTAAATAGAGCCCTCCTCCCGCAGAATTCCCCTCTCTGTCCCAAGCCGGCAGCAACCTCCGGTTCTGCCGAGTGAAGCCAATGCAGAAGTGTCTAAAAACTTGCATTCTCTCTACTGACCAGCAGGGAGCGACTCCTCCAGTTGCAAAAATAAGTCAGATTCTATAAAAGTCTATTGTCCAACAGTATCTTTTTAACAAGTCTGTCTTCCTGTTTTTGGGGTTGCTTTGCTAGGCAGTTGTTGCCAATGCTTGAATAGCAGCTTTTCCTGCAGGATATACAGTATATTCCACCGTTGAATCAGGCTTTCAACATCTAAGTCTCTCTATCACAGGCTAATTTTTCTAAAGCCTGGAAACAGAGGCAAGAGGATGTGCAGAAGTCTAGTTTTCTCTCAGAGCACTTGAATTACGATATGTCCGAAAATGTTATTATAACATTTTTGCCCAATGATGCCAGATAAAACTGCCTATACCCCTGCTTTATTGGGAAGTGATGAATAAAGGATTTAGATCAAAACTCTCCTAAACACGTCCATCCATTATTTTTTTGCATTTATCTCATCACCCCCTCGAAGAAGAAAAATAATTTAGGCTCTAAGGAGAGGCTCACAGGCTTACTGATGCCACAGCTTTAAACACAATCTGATTGTGTAAAGTTTGTATCGAGCTCTTTATGTTACTTGGAAAATAACAGAATTTCATTGGAGTCCCAATTCAGTTGTGTGCAGTTTTGAAGCACCACACCCATTATATTACATGGAAGCTTGCCGGGAAAGTTTCAGGCAAATTTCCATTTGAGCCTTGTGGTCGTGTGTAAAAAAACACCATCCAAAAAAATACTAATGATGAGACTGGCCTATTTACAGTACTCCTCCTCAGTCAGTAGCTGAACTAGGTATCATAACTGACAGCTGAGCTGCATGAGCACACAGATTCTCTCCCGCGCAGACCCTTCAATGAGCTGGATGCATCTTCTGTATCAGTTTCCCACGCAGGAAGGACGTCAGTGATATGACATTATATCTCTAAAGAGAAGACTAAAGGAATTCCTGAATAGTTGCTGTGCTGCAAGATTTTAGGCAGCACTTTTTTTTTTTGCTCAGTGCAGGAGGATGTGGTTATCTAACTACCTGCCCCAGACGTATTTCTCTCAGCAAGTCTGCCTGATGAACCAAATGACTTCCAGATGGGGTTTGTCAGTAAATCTAGAAATAATCTATAAAATATAACACACTATGCTCATGAAGTTTGAACTTGCGGGATGTAATTTACATTTGACGTCTGAGTTCCCCTGTCCTGACAACTGAAAACGTTTGCCAAGGAGGTTGGGTACAAGAAAATCTGTCTTGTAATATTAACTGTATTAAACGTAAGCTTTTATTTAAGTTTGCCGAAAAATGGTTTGATTGTCTTGTCAAAATCAAAATTAAGCACGTGCATGCATGTTACAGCAAACAAGAGTTTGGCCCTGATTCACATGTTGTATCTCGTTTATCTAGAAGCCAAAGATCTTTAGAGAACTGCTATTCTTCCTCTGGCTATTAAGATTGGGAGATTCAGAAGTATTCAGTTAGAAACAGACAGTGTGAGCAGTGAGTTTTGGAAGAAGTGGAGAGTGAGTCTCAGTTTCTTTGTTTATTGTACATACGATAATTTGAGAGTCAATTTTGCATGAAATAGCTCAACAACAAAAAATAAATATTTGGGTGTTCAGATGTGTGGTTTTACGTTTGCACATTTTTTGGACTCAGCAGGTAATGTTAAAGCTACTACAAGGAACTTTCACTTTGCATTGATTTTGGTGGCCCCTGTGGACAAACGCGGTAGTGTTTTCCGAGCACCAGAGTCCCTTTCAGAAAACCTCTCATTTCACTGCAGCGGGGTCTGACAGTCTGCTCTGTGCAGTCCTGGTTCTGGTTCTCCGGTGCCTCCCTTCCCTCCAGCGGGCCCAGCTGCGTGGTGACGGTGTTGGTTCCCAGCGGGGACCGGAGGAGCAGCGAGGCGAAGCTCTGCTCCTGGTCGGGGGAGGAGCCGTCGCTGCCGGGGCGCGGAGCTCTTCTCCTCCCGCTCAGACTGCAGGTCAAAGGCGGTGGCCTGCTCGCTGCTGGAGGCTGAGTTGAAGGAGTTTCTGGTGAACCTGCATGATTTTGTCCGAATACTTTGCGGAATCCGACCCTGTGACACCGATGACAAGCATTAAGAATAACTAAATAGAAAGGAGGACGAATTCAGTGTGTCACTTCAGAGCGGATGGAGATCTCTACAAAAATGCTGTTGTGGTGCGAGCACAACTCTCACGGGTAAAAACAGCAGTTTTCAGATTTAGCTGGCTCGGTGTGGACATGGTCTCAGTTTTTCTTGTCCTCGCCAGTTAATCCGGGCGTGTCGTGTCATCCATCATGACTGTCACTTCACAGCGGGCTCCTGTCCACATCTCTTCCTGGACTGACAGGCCAGATTTTGTGAGGAATGTGGTGAAGTCACCGGTGTCAAGCTGAGGAGTAATCTGGCTAAGGCCCTAATGATTTACCCTAGAATGTATCCTTTCCCCTTCACTAGTGCAGCGAGTTGACATAGTGATTTATGTCGGTGTGTGACCCAGGGTTGAGTTTGTGCAGGGCACATTTTAATGTTCCACGGTGAAAACAAGGCAAACAAGAGAAGGCTGAGCTGAACATCATCTTTTCTTTAACCTCCCATCCAACAAGACAGAAAGTAGCCTCGTTTCCATTCACACATTTGAATGCGCATTTTGAAGAAATAAAGCCTACTCAATTGTGCAAAAAAGTTTTGATGGGCTGAATGGGATATGGAAACACTTTTGCAGAATAAGTTCTGACAAAGCAAACATTTAAATGACATGACTGATCAGCTGTTTCTGCTGTAGGCGTCTTCTCTGATATTCCGATAACGTGTGAACGCTTGTCTGAAACACGTCCAATAGTAGCTGACGTGAAAGAACAACTAAAACTTGCCCAATTGAAACAAATTCCTGAAGATCCCTCTCCATTTTTTCACTCATAGATCTCTAAATGGTCAAGGTGACTTGTTTTGTTTCCAGTTCGCAACCGCTACCCCTTCTTCCACTCTGTTTACTGGTGGATTACAGCCAACTTCTTACCAAACTACACTGTAGTTTGTTCGCTCCAAATGGGAACACGGATGGTGACGCTGCTGTGCTGCTGTGCTGCTGTGCTGCGTGGCGACACTTTCTGAAATCTCTGTTTACTTTGGGGGGTTTCATGCCTGTCCATCCGCTGCGAGGGGTAATTGCTGCGGGGTGGAAAACAAGAGGCGCCACTGGTGAGCAGCTATTCCAACTGAAGACGCGTCACAGTGAATACAGAGCCCGCTTTAACAGGCCTGTGGGCAGACTGTGTGTTTGCTTGTCCATCACAATGAATGCACAAACAAGCAGACAACACAGCATGCTCACTTTGTTAGTTATTTTTGGACTCCCGAACAATGCGTGCCATGGATGCATGTGGTGATCCCCGAATGAATGAATCTCCTCTGGCTTGGCTCCGCTGAGTGACATTTTCCAACCAGAAACACTGCAAAATGATTCGGCTTAATAAGTCGCCCTTTTTCCATTGTCACATGTGTGACGGGAGCCGTGGCTGTCGTGTTCTGCTCTTCATGTTTGGCCTGCTCTGGCTCGCAGGGGCCTTACAGTAGATGTAAACCGATCTGCTCAGGGTGGATTCCTTCAGAACTCTTCACTCAGCAGTCCTGTTGCAGCGGCATGCCAAGCCCACATGAGCCATATTCAGCTTTTTTTAGGAATGTGGATCTACGGCGGCCTCTGGCTTCGGAAGCGCGGTGGATGTAAGAGTGAGATTGGAGGGGAAGGGGGATGTCTGTGTACAATTAGCCCGAACAAAGCTATCGTTGTTCAGGCTTGCTCTCAAGAAAAAGGAGGAAATGTTACGAACTGTCGCTCTCATTCCTTTTCTCTTGTATCATCTCGGTGGTACTGCGAGAAACAGAGAGACAGACGCTCTGAGACAATATGGGTGGTCTGAAATCTGGGTTAGGATGGTTTCATGTTTTAGTTTATCCCAGTGATCAGAACCTCCACCACACAACGTTAACTTTTCCAACCTCAAATGGACCCGCAGGAATTGTCAACACTCTCCGGTTCCATATGGAGAGTCAGTCTCATACTGAGCTGCACAGTTCCCTTTATTCAACCGATTCTGTCTCATCAGGTCCTCTACCCCGTCCTGCCGGCCCTTCTGGATTGCAACCCGTTCAGGGAGAGTCCTGACCTGCAGGCGACCGCCGAGAGTGGTGAGAGCTGTGGACTGCAGGTCCCAGGTGAGATCCAGCATCTCGCGGATGTTCTGACAGAGACCTGGAGACTGCTGCGAGACTGTCAGCTCCATCCGGAGATTTCCTCGCAGCTCATTGGCTACCTCTTCTACTTCATCAACGCGTCACTCTTCAACTCGCTCATGGAGAGAGGTACCAGTGCACGAGTGTCCACATAGATCGTATTAGCTCGGCACACAGGAGCATGCAGGCTTAGAATCCCTGGAGAGTAGAGACTCCTAAACTCACTCACATACGCACTTTCTCTGGCCGATAATTCTTTGTGACATAACTTTTGCGGTAGGTTCAATGGCGTTGACAGAATAACATTTCTGAACCAATTGGGCAACAAAACTACTTGGTTAAGTTTAGTAAAAGATGACGTTTTGGCTTAAAATAAGTACATTACTTTTGGTTTCACAGAGGACACAAACACCAGTATCCTGGGTGAAAGTTTGACCAGTCCATTCACTACAAACTCCACCCTATGTCGCCTTTTGTGGACTTTGATGAAATACATTCATGATATGTCAAATACAAACGTAATCCAGGGGAAAATACGCTCCCTCGAAATGTAATTGAGAATTTGGTTCTGTTTATGGGAACGTAATTTAGAATATATCAAAGTAGACCGATAGATGCGTGGATGGATGGATATATACTGTAGATGTAGCACTGTAACACTCAGCCTGCTGGAGACATAAGTCTTTGTAGTTTTGAACCAAACGTAACTCAAACAGGAGAAAATAGTGCACTTGTTGGGACTACTTTCAGCCGTGGAATAATACACATCTGGTGCACTAAAACAGTGTATGTGGGACTGACACATAATTAACAATATTGCCTGTTCATGGTAGTAAATGTACACATACTTTGGTTACACACACATTCCTTGTTAGTTTTGATAGTATAGATTCATTTTTCAAGAGATTCATTGACGGCAAGAATAATATTGAATACCAGACTTATCCTTTCATTTTTGCTTGGATTATTCTTTTGCTTTGGCAGTTGTTAATATTACTGATACCTGAGAACCTGTCCAATCTGAATTACCTAAATTTCATGAAAAAGGCAGGTGGCAGATTTCTGCTCTAGACCTTTAAAGCTGAGAAACCCAAGTAAATGAACGAAGAAGTGATTTCAAAGATGACTTTCTCCCCCGATGTGTACACAGGATCCGAGCCAGGTTTCTACCAGTGGACCAGAGGCGTACGCATGCGGGCCAATCTCGACCTGCTCCTGGACTGGGCTCATGCAGCCGGACTGGGAGACCTGGCCTCAGAACACACACACACACTCTCGTCAGCTATCAATCTGCTGGCCACACCTAGAAAGAATTTACTGCTGGTACAGATCACACACATACACAGTACACTTTCAGCCGAGTTGGGTTTATCCAACTATAAATAATCACCAGAGACATAACAGACTGAGGAGGTGGTGTGATTTCTGCAGAGTAGGCGAAAAAGGATATCGGTTTCAAATCTTTGAGTATTTCTGTGTAACATTATATGCAGTTATTTATATAAAAAGAGTTGTCCTGAATAAAACAAATATTTATAAAAAAGGTTTAAAGTCTGCATGCACAATTCCCATTGACTTCAGGTGGGACAGGACTGTGGCCAGCTGATAAAGAAGAATCAGAATAAAGAAATAAAAAATAAAGCGGCAAGGTAATTCAGCTTCCCCATGACATTCTAACTACAACGTGTGTGTGTGTGTGTGTGTGTGTGTGTGTGTGTGTGTGTGTGTGTGTGTGTGTGTGTGTGTGTGTGTGTAGACATCTTGGGTGTCCTTGCGGTCTGACTACCCTGCCCTGAGTCCGGCCCAGCTGAACCACCTGCTGAGTCTTTACAGCCCAGCATCTCCCTGCAGACACACCTGGACTCCATCTGTTCACGACCGGGCCGCAGCACACGAAACTGGTGAGAGGTCCACATCCTGGTCAACTCTCCTCCCTGTACCTTACTTTCTTTCACACCAATACCAATCGTGAAGATGATAATCCTCAAGTTGCGACCCCTTTCTTTCCTCAGCCGATATCCTGGAGAGTTTCGACACGCACCATCCTCTGGTGCTGCCGGACGAGGGTTACCAGTTCCTACTGGGCAGGCAGGTAACAGATGCAGCCCTGAGGGAACAGCTGGACAAGCTCAAAGAGTTCATGGCGGCCCTTTCTGACTCGCGGTCCAATGAGGTCACAGCTACTGAGGAGGTACGTACCTTTTGATTTTTACATACTGGACAATGTAGATAATACTGACAGCAGTTGGGAAATATAATTCATGTAAGATTTTCACTTGGCCGACGTGGCAAAGTTAGCATATTGGTAAAGAGTCGGCTGATGCCAACGTATGTAAAGTCAAGTGGCATCGCTTGAGGGAATTTATCAGACACACAGCTCCCTCTGGAGACAGAAAAGGCTTAGTACAATTCATTTTCACACTAGTACTGCTCAAGCTCTATAAACACACTATGATGTGTAAAATTGGTAGCGTTCGCCTTCATGTCAAATATGCTTTTCTAATTGATCCTGACTGGTCTATATGTCGTCCCATGGAGGCTAAACTGACTGAGACGGAAGTCCTTTCAAACACATCGCCCGTTGAGATGGTCTCATCCCAGGCTGCTGTCCGTGACCGCCAGTCCCCTTCCACTACCTTTGGTGCCTTACCTCCATCGACCTCATCGCCTGCCTCTCCCTCCTCCACCCAACACCCGGACGAGCTCACCTCGTGCGGTGTCCTCCTTTTGTCCCGGAAGCTAAGAGATCTGGAGCTGCAGACCGGAGAGCCCGGCGACACGAGGAGGTCGGCTCTGGACCCTTCCTGTCTCCTCACCCCGCCCAACACCCCCCACCTCATAGATCCTGTTGATAAATGGATGAAGGGTGACGGTGAGACGCTTCCCTGGTCTTCTAGTGTGGACGCACGTGATGAAGGTACGGAACAGGGCTACATCACCGTTCGTGTTTGTCTGCGGTAAAATAAAACTTAGCATGTCCTTTTCTTTTCTCCATAGGCGGATTAGTGTTTGAATGTCTCGCTGCACTGGAAGTAGACCGTTTTAAGTCAGACTGCCCCAGCGTGAAGAGGTTTGTCGACTTAAAAGAGGAAGAGGAAGAAGAGGAGGAGGAGGAAGAAGAGGAGGAGGAGGAGGGAGAGGCGGTTGACCATGTCGATGACAGTAATGATGAGGTTTTTAGCTTGGAGTTGGAGCGAGGTGAACGAGGACTTGGTCTTGCCCTGGTTGACACAAGGGTGAGTGTTGTAGTTCATAGTACATAGTACATAGTTCATAGTTCTACCTCTGTCCTGCTGTTACTAAAGACAAGTCTGAGCTCACCGCGACCCCTCAACTCCCTCAGGGACTTTTGTCAAACTGTGAAGTTCATCCTGCTAAGTCTAAGAAATTCCTACTGGCAACCAGACGGCAACCTCCGGCTCTGGAGAGTAAAACTAATGTTTAAGGGTCTTAAACTTGACCTCTGGTAGCAAAAGTCCAATTTTGTGGAAGTCTATGAGGAAAATGACCCTACTTTTCACTTGACTTACGAGTTCATGGCAACCGTCCCTAACACGTTGGGTCAGTTTCCACTCGTAACATACATAATATCCTTTCAAAATAAACTCCCAATGAAGGTTTACTTAGTTTTTATGTTTACTTGTTTAGCTTTAGGAATAGATCGTGGTTTGGGTTCAACTAACACATATGTATGCTTGTTACGAGGCGTTAGTAGATGCGTTATGTAACAAAAATCCCGTAAAATGGTTTCACATGGGCCACAATTTGCATTATCATCTGGCAGTATATATTTTGTGTTTTCCTTTACACGAATGGAGACTTTTCCACCCTTAATCGATGCAGAAAAACTCAGCACAGAGCCTGCATTTTGTATGAGTTCAAATGAAACCTACGCCCCTGCAAAGTAGCCAAATCTTAGCATGCTAAACAAAGATCGTGAACATGGTACCTGGTACAACTGCTAAACATAAGCGCGTTAGCATTGCTGTAAGAGACCGAATAGTGGTGCAGTGACTGTGAGTTCAACCACAGTAGCTGTTTACAGTCTCAGCGAATCACAACCATGCAGATCACATAAAATGACAATAAACTAAAGCAAGTTACCAGTTTCAGATTTAGTTGCTATCTAAAAGCATACTGCACATTGCATACACTATTACTATCGAATGTAGATCTGTTCTCAGTGGCAGTTTATTTAAGGACAGTCTGTGGTTATGTTTTTCCTACAATACATTCAGCGGTTTGGTTTCAAGCTACTTTGATGGTGGGAACACTGATATCATGAGTCAGCTTCCGAAAGAGAATTTGTACTTTTTAATGTGGGATTAAAATAAGTTGCAGTGTGCCATGACATGTTGACCTCACCTTCTAGGACACTTCCACGAGGGTGAAAGGCATCTTCGTCCGCGCGGTGGTCCCCGACTCCCCTGCAGCCCGATGTGCAAAGCTGGTACCAGGAGACAGGATCCTGGCCGTTAATGGAGTCAGTCTGCTCGGACTGGACTGCCAGGGGTGAGGAGGATTCAAATCTGAGCAAACTCAAACATTTAAATATCAAAGTTGAATAACAGATTTTTTTCCACTGTCTCTTCCACCTCTGTTAGTGGAAAGGAGCTGATCCAGTCATCGGGTGACAGACTGAGGTTACTGGTGGCCCGATCTGATTGGATGGCCGAGGCTCTACAGACCGACTGCTGACGCCATCTTTTAACCAAGACTGTTAATGCACCACGAGCGCACTTAAAGATGACTTTAAGAGCTTATTTAGCATTCAAGCTCAGGACATGGACATTAACAAAAGGATATGTGATTGTGAAGATTTAAAAAAGCACTATAAAATGAGCTACTTCCTGGTTAAACTGAGCACCAGGTTTGTAGCTGCTCAATGTAGTTTTTGCATCGTGTTCATTTACATCGTGATAGCGTGATAGTAATTATTGACGTGTGCACCTGAGGCTGCGTTCCAGAGAGTTTGGTATGTTTGGGTTCCAAACATCACTGCTGCTATTTCTGGTCCAGCCCTCATTTCAAGCAGTAGATGACTTCTACGCAGGGGTGTGTGTCAAGACCAACTTAAACTATTTCAGGTCAAGTCCAACACCAGGTCCAGTCGATGTGTTAAAAAATGTTTTAACCGGCCGCCGTCAGCCCAACAGCCTGCAATTACAGATATATTCGCTGCAACACCAGCATGATGTCAAAAGTAACATGCACCAACTCAGGTGTAACATCAGTGCCATTCTTGGATTTAGATTTAGTTCTTATCCATCTTCTGGAAAAAGTCATTTGATATGCGGTGGTTGTTGCTAAATGGACCATAAAAAAACATATTGTCTTCCTGGTTGGCTCATAGTCACAGAAAGTCAGCCATTTCATTGTTTTCCTTTATGGCAGGGTTCATAGTTTATTGTAATTGTTACGTCCTTATTATTATTAATTACCCACATGCTTTTTTTTAAAGCAGTGTTAGTTAGCTCATTAGTCTGTTGTTGTTTCAGCAATAAATACATTTTAATCCTCCATTGGTGTGATTTCCATTCAATTCTGAATTTATTTTTGTCCGGGAACAAAACAGTTATAACACCTTTACCATATAGATAATATAACAGACCCTTTTATGGGGGGGCAACATGATGACGGTCCGTGCACGAAGTATAATTTGTTTTCCATTGTTCACGTTGTCTAATGAACAATGTCAGTTCATGTGTATTACCTAATGCCATTGGTCTACTTGTGTTAATGTAAATGTATCTGCTGTGTGTGAGTTCGTTGTTCGATAGCCGATGCTGCCTAAACGCGGTTGCGCTTTGTCTGTGTTATTGTCGCATTAAATGAACATGTGCGATGCAATTCAATGTGCGATGCAATTCAGCGCACCAAAACGTCAGATGTTCCATTATCCGACTTTAATAATGAACATTGAGTAAAGGGAGTCGAGAGCTGTAAACAGAGACAGCTCGCATTTAAAGTAAAAGTTGCGCGTTTCCAAACGTGTTTGCTCCAGCGATCAATTTAAGGAGAGCTAATATTATAAATAATGAACATAATGTAACTGCTATAAAGCCATATTTCTGACACTTTCCCACAATTGAACGTGAATAAACTGCCACAAACACTAAATTATTTGTATGTCATGAATCAATTTATTTATTTAAATAAAAGCTTCATAAACCATTTATGTGAATGTTTCTGCCTGTAGTGTTGAGACGTGTGATGAGTCTGACTGTAAAAATAATTGATTTATCTTGAACTTTGACTTTATAGCTGGCTCTGTTGTCATGACAGTAATGCCACTAATATCCCATAGAATGCTTAAAGTGTATTTACTGTTTGCACTTTTAACTTTTCTACATAAATACATTTTCGCAGGATTATTCTCTGGGCTGTGTATAGTGCTTCAACATCATGACTCTCCACCGCATAAAAATCACTATCAAACATATTCACATCAGGGGTGCCAACCCATACTTAAATAGTATGTTCAATATGTCAGTCTGCAGCAGGGTGCACATGTTTCCGCTCACAACACGGGTCTGTGTTACAATACTAACAATAGTAATAATATATAAAACATACTTTTACTCTTCAAAATGCTGAACTTTGAACAAATGACAGAGGTTTTCTGTGTCTGCTGCCCATTGGCATCATGGTAACGTGAATTTCAGGCGAGCCAATCAGCTCCTTCCCATCTAAAAACTCTATTTCAGACTCTTTTGTCATTTATTATCAAGTAGTACTAATCTTTGTTATTGCAGCTTCTTTGTTAATGACATTTGATTGATTCAGTTTCGGCTACGCAGAGACACTGCACACATGAAAAGCAAAATGAAGTAGTGTAATAACTTTATTTTTAGGTTCTATGACCTCAGTATTTGTCCTCAAATGCATGTGTCAAAGCTTGACATGTTGACAGTATTTTCAGATTCATGTAGTGATACAAATATACAAAACTCCCCTTTTTAATCTGGTTCAGATTTCTATTCTGGAAATGTATTAAATTAGCACATATTTAATAAGAGAATACCTCATTTGCATATATAAACAAATCATTTCAGGAAACTTGTAATACAAAAATATATTGTCTTAATGTAAATAAAGTGCTGCACAAAAACTTAAGCCATCAGTATAGTTTGAAAGATGCTATACAACATTAACACTGTGTCTGGGCAGATTCATTATTTACGAAGAAATCCAGTTTGATTTTAGACCTCGTGTTTTAGGAGTTATCAGCCAAAATATGAAGTGCTTTATAAATGACCACATGGTGGTGCTATCCCATCAAACATCACTTGTTCCCTTGTTCATGGCCCAACTATCCAATAAATGCCATTAGTCTGTTATGTTGTTTTTGAAATATCCTGGTAACAAACAGCACCAAATAGCCTACATGTGCTTTACATGTGTTTACTACTGTCTCTATACAATGTGTGCGTCTTTTGTATCTTAATTACATGTGAAACAAAGCGTCCGACTGTGTGACAGCTGCTAAATCAGGCCTAATGCAGGCGCCTTAAACTGGAAAATAATTTGTACAAATTGACACAATTCTTCAATAATCAAGCTTTGCCTGTATACTTTGTGAAAAACGTTTCAGTAATAATATCAGACATAATGGCAGAGTGAGCGGGCCGAAAGCAGAGTCATCATACATGTTACCAATATCTAGTGTGAGGGGGTTTCTGTGCTCGTGTGCTGTCTGTGATGTTCTGGGACACAGAGGCCTTTTCTTTCTCCACCTGCAAGAGATCATTTGTTGTCCTCTTATCTTGGTGAGCTGCCGTGTTAAACAGGCCAGCACCTCTACAGCACCACCTGTTTCTTTAATTCCATCACTAAACAGTTCAACCACTTACCTGCTGAAAAAGAGCTGCAGAGTATCAGAACAGAAATCGTTTTTGCATCTTAACAGCAGATCAGGTGTGCAGATATTAAAGTCATTAAAGGGTCCTTCAATTAAAATGAATGCCTTATCATTCCTTAATAGGAGACTTGTGTGGTTGAGGATGACAATGTTTCTTAGATGCTTAGTTTAAAGTATTATTGACATGATTCTGTCGCAATAGTCTGACGTAGTATTCAAAAGCTTGAGTAAAAGCTTTTGAAAGGTTGGATGATCATTGCATCATACTTTTTACTGGAAACAAAACTGTTGAACGTGGCAACCACATAATTGTCCATTTGTGTGGGAGAATCCAGTCAGAAGGAATAAACATTTACAAATTTAATGTATTGGTTTATTTGATACGGGACAGTGCACATTAATAAAGACATTTCTGCAAAATGCGCCAGAGTTAGCCAAAAGGTTATTTTTCATCTGTAGTCCCAAGAGGCAGATGTTACAAAAATAAACCTAAAAACAGAAGATAAGATTAAAGTTAAAAGGTTATACAATTTTGACACTTTACAATGGGTGCACAAACAATGAAAAAAGTGAGAATAAAACGGTTATACATTGTCAAGTACAAACAAGACATGCAACACAGAGGCTCTGAAAGTCAACACACACACACAACGCAAATAAAATGAGGGATGACAATGTTAAAATAGAAACATGGCCTAGAAACATTATGCTGTAGTTGTTGACACTAAAAAAACATCCATGTCAGAGGCACAAAGCATAAAAGCATGCAGAGTGTGAAATACATAAATCAGTCAGACACAGCCAACAATAAAAAAATGTCTCCAACTGACAATAGATGAGGCCTTGAGCCTGAATCTCTGCTCAATCTCATTTATTTGCATTAGATAACATCACCAAAAGTACAAACTCAAGCACAGACAAGACAAACTCATATCACTCAACATATCTTCACAACCATTTAAAAAAAAAAATATATAGCCTCTTTATCAATTACATTAATAGCTAAGACATTGCATTTCCAACATTGTTTTGTGATTTGAATGAGCTGCAGATAGGTCTGGAGAACATCAGGCTCTTTGAGAACTTCAAGACAGAGAGCAGGATTCTTGTCCATTAACAATCACTTGATCGATCAGATTAGCAACAGCTTCTTCTGGCGGTGAGATATGCTTCAAAGTCCAATATTGTCTTTGTGCGCCGATATGTTTGGCGTGCGCGTGCTGCAGAAGGAAGAAGTGATCCGCCCTCAGACTGTCGATGAGTTCCACCTTGTGCTCCATGATTATTTTCACAGCAGGGTCCTGTGAAAGACAGCAGGTTTTCTTTATCAACCCTAAATGAATGAGGTTTTCATGAAACGGGGATAAGAGAGTATAGAAATGTGATGGATGGGATGAGTTTTGTTAAGCTCAGCTCACTTAGCAAATGTCCATTGGATCAGCAGCAGCTTTACTCAAAAAAAACGAGTGAAACGCTGCAATAAAGGCATGTACCAATGTCACCGTACCTGAGAGGATGGCAGTGTTCCATCTACTGTTCCTGAAAGGAAAGCAGTGGTTTTTTTTCTGAAATGTCGGGACAGAACAAATGTAACAGATCGATAGTAATGAGTTGGTAAAACGTTACCTGCACCAACTTGGGACGTTTTCACGGACACGGAGAAATCTCTATCACCGTCAATAGTGACACCAGATATTTTATCAGCGCACATCACACTGGCCCCAAGTGCAGTGTGATCTGCCCAACAGCACTTCCTGAAAGAAAAACATGCTCAGTTCAAATGTTGCCTTCATGTATTATGTGTTCAAAAGGCTCAAATTTAAATAGAGTTGTAAATGAGCTGAAGCACAGTGATGTACAAATCTATGACGGGTAAGATGCCCCCTGTGAAACCTGAGGACAAACAAGATAGGCACAGCCACGAGTAGGCCTTACTTGACCTCAACACCACTGGCGTGCTGCAGGCACAGTGTGCAAGAACACTGAGACTTGTGTTGTTTTACAACATGCAGAGACTCAGGACATGGTTTAAAATGAGTTAAAACATGAGTATGGAAGACTGGTTCACCTATGACGGGTTAGTCGGGTCACTGTCGTGACATGTCAGGACAGTGAGGAGTGATGACTTGAGAAACGGGTGCGGCTAAACAAACACCTTTAACATGGGAACCAATGACAGTCAACCTTCCAGTTTCCCCGTTTGTGACAATAATTGAACTCTTTCTGCATTATGCAGACTACTACTGCCTTTGAAAAGTTTTACCATGCCGGCCCAATGACTCCCCGCCACCGACAGCACCAATGTCTCTGTGACCAGCCCTGTGATCTCCTGTGCGTCAGCACGTAATCGTAGTCACGTAGTCATTAATTAATGACAGTCTAAACTGCTCCATCTCTAATTTGGCATGTTCGGTCTGCTGGCGCAGCCTCTCCAACAGCTAATTCTTTCTCCAGTTCTGCTTGTTTAAATTTGTCGTGGTCAAGTTGTAACGTAAGTAACTTTTTGTTTGTCAGTCGTTAAACAAGATCCCATTTGGGGCGGAGACCGCGCAGCATCCTGAAAAACAGCTGATGGATCTTCAGTCAAAATCTTCTTTTCAACTAAATTGGATTTCAAAATGGCCTTCACTCTTTCCTTTAGACGTTTATCACCAATGTCGATTTCATAATATTCTGCAGTTTTCAGCAGCTGCTCTTTAGTGCAGAGATCTAAAAACTTCTCGGAGGGAGAAGCAAAGAAGTCCAACACTCCATATTTAATGCATGAAAACAATGAAACGAATAGTGAATGCTACTGGTGCACAAACCACAGACTATGGCCTAACCAGCATACAAGTGCTCCCCTCTAGTTGGCTGCCTAACCATGATCTACCTGCATACAAGCTCAACCCTGGTCTTCATGCAGTTAATTACGCACTGAAGCCCGGTGGCGAGAGAAAGCAACCAGAAACTGGCGATTCACCCTGAACCATGGATGTGCTCACTGTAACACTAATAAAAAACAACAAACAAGACGAAACCCAAAGGTGTAACGCCACTGAACCTGGCAGGGGAACAACGTTTGCATCAAAGTTACTCTAAGTACACCAGCCAGACAACAATAACTTACATTGATTCACAATTTTCACACTGAGACAAGATAAAAAAAACTCCCACTCCCCATACAAACCCAATCTCTATGCTGAAATAGATGCAAACTACTGCATCTCCCAATCAAACACGCCTGTGTCCCATCAAAACCGGCCGAAACCCCAATTTGTCACAACCTGGCCGCCCTCGTTGCCAGAAAGGCGGAGCTTTATACTCGGAGAGCACCGGGCCCAGGTGCCTCCTGTTAGGGTGACCACCACCTGCTGCTGCCTTAAAGAAACACATACATACAAGTAAACAAGGTAAGAACTGTCACAGGTAAGATGCCCCTGTTAAAGCTGGGGACAACCTAAGACAGGCACAGCCCCGAGACCTTAACGACACTGTGAGCAGGGACAGTGTAATGGACAGGCCTGAGGCTGAGCCTTATGACAGGGAAGTCTATAGTTGCACGTAACTCCGACACTTGGATTGCAACTTCTTATAATTATTTGTTACTAATATTACTTCTACTGCCTCTGCTGCGGATGCTGTTAATTCTCCTTGATATCACAACATTTAAAGGAGATCCAGGATCAAAATATATGCTTTGTCATTTAAAGAAAGATTCACCCAGTAGATTGAGAATCTCACAGTTGTGATTGCAACGACCACTTCTGTATTTTGTGATAGAATGAATACAACCAGTGCTACAAAGTGTCTTCAAAAAGACTTCATTCAAACTCAAATACACCGGCAATTCAACGTTCAACAAGCTCAAAGTCGTTGTATGATACACTTCATACAATCATGCCAAAATAAACTCACCATGCTAATTGTCATTCTATGCATTTAATGTCTATTCTTACAATACAGTTTACCATCTGTTTTGCTGTAGGGTTTAGTATCAATAGTGTCCATACAATTCAAATAAAATACACTTATTTATTGTGAAGATTCTAAATCATTTAAAGAAACACAGTACAGGAGCCACAATCAAAATGATAAAAGGTCTTCATAGAAATAATAGGAGCTGTCATTGGCCAGCCATCACTTTCAGTAACAAACTGCTGTTTGCTACTGGGCAGCTAATGATTGAGCTCGTTAGGCTTTTAGCTGGAAAAGATGCTGACAAGGGTCGATAAGAGACCAGGACAGTAAATGTGCTTTGAAACCAAAACAACAAGACAAATAACACCCACAATTGTGCAGATTAAGAAGGTGGCTGAATACACACATTGTTCAGACACGGTCACAGGTGACACACACATAGCTCAGTGAATTCAAACCTGAGTCTGGCTCTTCAAAACATGGGTTTGGATAAGACTTGGACAAATATTACCACGTGCAAAGTCTGGATACACTTTGGAAGACGAGGTGAAAACCTGCTCTCATTAATGCCAGCATGACATAACTCATCTCAGAGTCTGCCTTTGACTCATGGTACAATAATTAGACACCAACAAATAGTATCATGCTCACAGTCGGGCTTTACTTTGAGCTGCAGATTTGAGAATGTCTGTTTAAAAGCCAGCGAAAACAGAGGAAGAAGCCTATGAGTGCCGTTTTGAGAAACTTGTATTGCATTAGCAAAAGAAAGAATAGAAGTGCAGTCTGTGTAAGGCTATATGTGTTTAGCAGCTTTTTTGAGGGAGTGGGGGGGTTTAATATTTCTTTTTCTGTTTTGAGTGCATGTAGGGTTTCTTGCAAAACATCTCCCAAGTAAAATTGCAAATATCTTCAGTTTTATTCCAACAACACGGACTGTAGGTCTACAGAAACTTTAAAGAAGTTTCTGTAGATACACATCAACCCCACCCACAACACCCACCTGAACAGGTTTTTGTCAGAGGAGTGTCAGCAGTCGACAGTAAAGACAAGAACCCAACAGCCCCCAGTTGACAGCAGCCTGTACCCGACTAACTCTACTGAGGACCTACTCATTGTTCCTCTGGGCTATGACTGAGGCAGAGTTATACACAGTTTACAGAGGGATCTATATCCCCAAATATTGGCACACTGCAGAGAGCCTGAAATACTTCAAGGAGTTTTCTTTTCGTCCGGATGATATCATCATTGCAACATATCCCAAGTCGGGTAAGCAGTCTTTTTTTTTTTACTAGTGAGTTCGTCATCATGCAAACATTTTACTG
This sequence comes from Anarhichas minor, assembly GCF_050575085.1. Taxonomy (NCBI): domain Eukaryota; kingdom Metazoa; phylum Chordata; class Actinopteri; order Perciformes; family Anarhichadidae; genus Anarhichas; species Anarhichas minor. Next base: position 6,093,213 of record NW_027466463.1, on the reverse strand, counting down.
TTAAAAGCAGTTCATTTTAATATGATGTAGTGGTTGAGAAAAAAAAGAGTAGTTTGCGAGATCTCGAAAAAAAAATCAGATGTGAGGTATTAAAAAAAACATAATTTTATTTTGTGTTTGGCCATAAATATAAAGACAGGAAAAAATCAGTGCACGGTTATCAGATCAGTGAAAGACAAATGCTACTTTTGGCATCTCCAGAGAGGGACCTCACCTTAGTGGCTGAGCCTTTGCATGCATTGCACCCTCATTAAAAACATGTTGCACACTTAAGCGCAGGGTGGTAGTGGTCGTGTCTCTATACGCGCCGTCTATTTTGGTTCATGTAAGCCATGTGAAATCGTCTCATCTATATCTCTGCAAGAAAGCAAATAAGAGAATTTCCCAAAAATGAAAAAAAAACTTTAACAGAAAAGAAAAAGGAAGAAACTGCAGGGAGGACAACAGAGGAGGAGGGAACCCTCTCTCGGGATGGACAGAAGTGCAATAGCTGTCATGTATAATGGTCAGGTGGGATTGACTTTATCAGACCCCAATTGGTTTGTTCTGCTCGCTTCTTTCTTTCTTTCTTCTATAGCAGCCACCCTCCGGTTCCCCCTCCAGTAAACACTGTTAGCCCTGTCAGCACGTTTGCCGTAGTTTGTAGGCTACTGTTAGCGCTCCTAGCATCGCTAGCTACGAGCCGTTTGGAGGCAGTTGAAATGCTCCAAATCTCATATTATGCACCTTTAAACTCGACAGCCAATTGCAGCGGGTTCTCTCACCAACAGGCTCCACCGTTTTTTTAATAAGCCGAGCGGGACACACTGCACAAACTATGGCGCTAGACAGACGCTCACGGACCGCCCCGAAATAAATGAAAAGGGAATTCTGGGCTGATGAGCTGAAGCGGTTTTTCAACTGATTTGAAGCCCAAGGGCCTCCTCCCTCAAACCCCCTAACCCCCAAACTCCTCCACTCATCCTGCAACCATCATCCACTCCTTATGGGGCGACCGTGGCGCATGGGGTAGAGAGGGTCGTCCACTAATCACAAGTTTGTTCCTTGGCTACCACCTGTGCTGTGGTGAAGTGTCCCTGAGCAAGACACTGAATCCCTACTAGGGATGGGTTAAATGCAGAGAATAAATTCCCCCACTGCGGGACTAATACGGGATTGATTTGTTTATTTATTTATTTAAAGGAACAGTGTGTGAGATTTAGTGGCACCGAGTGGTGTGTTGCAACCAACTAAATACCGTTTTCGCTGACCCCTCCATTTCCACGCGTGTCGGAGAACTTCGATGGCTTCAAGTAGGGAGAGTTATCTTAAGGATTTTATTAATACAAGGAGCTACTCTTATCAATTCAATGAACTGTATCCATGGAAGATATGTGTGTGTGTCTAGGTATGTGTGTGTGTGTGTGTGTGTGCGTGTAGTTGGAGGAGCTCAGCCCGACAGAGAGAGCAGAGATGTGCGCTGCAGCATGATAATAAGTTACACCAAAACATTAAAAGGTATTAATAAAAAAACACCAGTAACATCTGGGCTTTTTCAATTCATATTTTAGCACTGGGGCCCGTTTTGTTCTGAGTTTCGGTATCCCTGCCTTCGGATGACATAATAAGGCCCTCTCTGCCAGTGTACGGGTTGTCCGTTCTAGGCTACTGTAGAAACATGGTGGATTCCGTGAAAGAGGACCCCCCCCCCCCCCCCCCCTCCATTTAGGTAAAAAAGCCTTTTTTTCCCCAATGATTAACTCAATTTAATTTAATTAATTTAATTAAACTATTAAATGTGTTGAAGTCCACCTACAGATTTCAGGACATTCCTGCTGTCCTACTCCTCAGGTACGACTTGGACGCAGGAGATTGTCCCTCTGATCATGAGCGGAGGAGATCCGGCCTCTATTGAGACTCTCCCCACCTGGGAGCGTGTTCCCTGCCTGGAGACGACTCAGGCCTCCGTCCTTAACCTCGAGGAGAGGCCGTCTCCACGCATGTTAACTACACATTTCCAGTACAACATGATGCCTCCATCTTTCTTTGACGTTAAGCCGAGGGCAAGTCTGATTGGCACACCTTTACCTTTTGATGTCATAGAAAACATCTAAGTTAATAACGGATGTGATAACATCATTCCAGGTCATCAATGTGATGAGGAACCCCAAAGATGTGTTCACCTCTGCCTTTCATTATCATGGGATGGCCTCCCACTTGGTCAACCCGGGCCTGCAGAGCGACTTCCTCCACACGTTCTTTCAAGGAAAAGGTCGTACTCAATTTTGTTTCAATTTTAACATATATGTCAATAATCATAATACTTAATAGAGTAAGAGGCAGTAACCTGAGCTGTATGCCATTGGCAGTAAGAGTGAAATGTATCGTGATAAGATGTAACATGTGCAAAGACGTGAACGTTCAAAGTGACTCGTGATGATGGAGCGTTTGTGATTTTCTCTTTCCTTCTAGTTATGTATGGCTCGTGGTTTGATCACGTGAAGAGCTGGCTGAATGCTGAAGACAAAGAGTGCATAATGCACATCTCCTATGAAGAGATGATGACGGTGAGAATGTCAACAAGTCTACAACCATGCAGGCGTCTCTACAAGGCTGTCATTTAGCACAGCTGTGCTTGAAGCTACATGCTAAATTCAGCGTGTTATCACACTACACCTATTGTGCTTTTAGCATTCCTCTATTATGTAAAGCATCGGTGCATGTATAGATAAAATGTAAATTATCATCATTACTATTATGTCTATAGCAAATGTAGGTTTTACCGACTCAGTTTAGCGTGGTACCGTAGGCCTACTCACATTTGCTAATGAGCGTTAAACACAAAGTACAGCCAAAGAGGCTCTGTAACAAAGACGACGCGTTACAAGCTCCGTCAGTGGTTTTGCACCGGCACACTCTTCTTGTCTCCCTAAGTGGGCGTGGTGCTTTCTGAACTGTCTCTGGTGCACCTGAGGCTTTGCAGGAATCAAAAACCAATGTGAGGCGATCTGTGTGTCTCTGTGGTGCAGGACCTGAAGGACTCCGTGGCCCGGATGGCTCGGTTCTTGCAGAAATCTCTGGACGCTGAGGCGATAGAGAAGATAGCGGACCGATGCTTGTTCAAGAACATGAAGCAGAACAAAATGTCAAACTACTCCACCGTTCCTCGTGAAGTCATGGACCAGACAAAGTCTGAATTTCTCAGGAAAGGTGAGTTCCAACGAAGAATACTATTTCAATTCCACTTGTTATTTTGTGTGATTCATTGAGTGAAGCACACTTTCTAGGAGTGCCTCCCTATACCTATACTACTAACTGGTTTCCAGACCTAATGCAAATACAGCAAAATTACATTAAACACATAATTTACAATAGAGAGCTCATTTCACGCATCATTTCGTTACATTTCCCCTTCTTACATTTTGTGTTTCAGGAATTGTTGGAGACTGGAAAAACCAACTAACACCGGCAGAGGCGGAGCACTTTGATGCCGTTTACAAAAACAAAATGAATGATGTGAAATATAAATTTGTATGGGATTAAAATAAATGAAAATGCAAGGACCGGTAGTGGACAATCAGATTGGCCACTTCTGCCAAATCTAAAAATACAGCATCAAATAGTTGATGATGTGGAACATGTAAATGAAGTCACATAAGTTCATCGGTTTTGGAGTAAAAACTTAAATACCGCTACAAAAATACACTACTGGTAACAGTACACGAGTAGTGAGTAGTACGTTTATAATAGTTCAGAAACAAATGCCACAGTTCGGATCCCAGTATGTGGACATTGATGTGTAAAGGATGTGTAACACCATGAGCACCACACCATCTGGTGAAGAAATGATGTGATACTACTCATTTACAGAAATTGCCTACATATATGTTAACTCATGATATTATATTTCTCAGCAACAGAGCACTAAAAGTAATCATTATATAAATTAATTGAAGTATTTTAATGATGTGACCTACTGAATTTTTATGTTTTTAATCTGATTTCCCTGATGATATGTTTTAGAGTTAAAGCAGTAAGAAATGAAACAATCTTAACTGAAGGTTTCTTATAGCTTTCTTTGGGGTCTAACCACATCTCATGGCCTTCATCAGCAAACAGAATGTACCCTGTTTTTATTTTATACGTTTATCAGATATATATTAATATGTGCATGTGTGCACATTATGAATGATCTTACATCTTAGTACCTTAGGATATACGTTATATTATCAACGGGAAAAACTCACTGGTGAAGGCCGTAAAATAAGGTTGAAATGTCTGAAAAAAAGCTAATAAGGGTCCTTGAGTTGAAGATTATTTTGCCGGGATTCTCATATCGTTTCCTTCAAGTTATTGGCAGCTAATTACTTTGGAAGCACATTTTTTTTAACGTCCACAAAAACAGTACAGAACTGAACATCAATCAACAACCTTCACGCATCGGTCCTGAACGCAGCTCAGTTAGATATGATTACGTCATTGCCAGAGAAACACGTGTGACATGGCGCATGGGTTTTCTTCGGTGCAGCACGTTTTTCTTGAATATTGATGCGGTCTGAACGAACACATCCACCGGCATCCGAACACTGACAGCCCGGGGCGCTGGGGCTCGGTGAGAATCAGAGTCTGCCTCTGTGGCGATGTAGGGTTAGAGGGATTTTGCATCCATTATTTGACACAACCTCCATATGTACACAGAGCAGTACACACTGCCGCTCACAGCGTGGTGGTGGCCGCCGTACTACAGCTAGTAAACTAACCCGCAGCACGGAAACCCTGGCTGCATGGATCCGTTAGGGAACCGGATCCATGATGGGTTTATTTAAATCTTTCTTAATGCCCACTTCACTTTTGAAGTTTGGAAAACTTATTTAAGTCTGCATTTATGTGCCAATTAATTTCCCTTATATTTCTAAATTATTAATTGAAAAAAAATGTTTTATTGCAAGACAGCAGACAATTCATAAACAGAACAACAAGAAGACGACAAGAACAGTGAATACAGGCCAGTTAACATCATGTCATCAGTGTATGGCTGAACAGAGTGATGTGTGTGTGTGTGTGTGTGTGTGTGTGTGTGAGAGAGAGAGAGCTATGTGAAATGATAGAAAAGACAATAAGAAAGTAAATAAATAAAAGGGCAAATACGTAACATAAACTACAAAATGATAACATCAATAAACTGTCCACTGGCAGCGAAGCAGGAGCAGGACACCCTCAGGGAGCTCCAGAACAGGTCAGCAGGATCAGTCAGGCAGGGTCAACCGGGTTATTGTTTCGTTTTGTAGTTATTGACAAGAAATATTATTAAGTCAATTGTTTTGTAATGTAACTTATGTATTTTTTTATATTTTTTTGACTGGTTGGTCCAGCTTTGGGTCGCCCCCAGACCCTTTAATGAGGGGGCTGGCCCATTCTGGGTTTGATCCGTTTAGAAAGAAACAGGTCCCAGACCCAGTCAGTTGCATAAGTCAGCTCAAGAGGGAACCGTCACAGTGCCCCAAATTAAGATGTATAAAAAATATATATAAATAAATAAAGTAATGACAATGAGAATAATGAGTGTGAAAAGGGTGATAACCAAACAAATACATAAATAAATATGAAGTACAAAAACAGAAGATGTATTCATGAAAAAAAAACAATAGTCTAATTTAATGCAGGGTCCATACTGGGGAGTGAACTGCCCAATTATCCTCTAGTGTGGGGCTAGATTAGCAAGCTGGTGAAAAAAGTGCAGCATTAAAGAGCCCGATATTTAGCTCAGGAGTTGGTGGGGGATCAAACAGCTTGTTTCTGCTGCCCCCAAGTGGCCAGAAAACCAGTCATTGTGGAATAGAAAAATATTTTCATGGTCTACCAAAACAGTCTGCCATCTGGCTTGGAATTCATTATCATTGACTGATGAATGTAGAGCTGTACAAGAAGACGCAGACGTTTGGTCAGTGGCGGGCCGTGCATTTTATACCTGGGTCTTCTGTGCTGTCCTACACTTGAACCATCTCCTAATAATCTCATTATGACGCGCAAGCTACGGTTATTTGTTTCTAGGGGTGTAACAATACACGTATTTGTATTAAACCGTTCGGTACGAGGCTTACGAACCGAACAATACGTTTGAATAATACTAGAGCATTTGGAAAGTGCAGAAGCTTAAATTGTGGGAAATATAATGTTTTCGGTGGACTGCGCTGACGTAACAAACAACAGGCTGTGTGACCTTTTGAACCTGGAACAATAACAAAAAACAGCTGAGGCACCGCACGTGTCTTCAGGGAGGCTAAGCTAAACTAGCTTAGCGGGGAAACAACAGCAGCTACTGATTCAAACAGGGCAAAAGCAATCGCCACACAATCCCCATTTCTCCAGACCATCATTCTTGCTTTGTTAAAGAAAACAACAGCCCAAACAGAGAATCAAATGTCCGAACCTAACCCCGCGATGACGGGATGCTTCGTCATTAACGGACAAGCCAGAATCAATGTAATTAGCTAGAGCACGAGCCATTCATATTATTCATAAAAACGACACGATAGACAAATGAACACAGTAGTAGCGCTACTGCAGATGTAAAAAAAAACAAAAGCAGTTCACTTACCAAAGCTGCCTTCACTTAAAGACAAAGTCCATCCTCCTTTCTTTGTTAACAAAGTCAGTAACTCCTAAATCCATTTCTCCTCCTCCTTGAGTGTTAAAAAAACAAAGCTAGATAAAAAAAAAAAGAATCTACACCAAGCAAAACGCTAAAAATGTCATAACTTCTCCTACATATGTTTCAATCTGAACTCTTACTAAATACTAACATCTGCTAGCTAGCTTTCTGTTTGACAAAAGTCATGCTGGCCCACTGACCAATCACGGTGCACGCTAATGCAGATGTACTTAGCAGGCTACCTGAGTACCACTGGCACGTCAAAGAATACGCCCAACATGTCAAACTAAAGATCTGATTGGTTGAAGACTATGACAATCAACAATGTCCCCATTTACTTAAACTGCAAAGGCTCTCTAGCGGGCCTCGGGCCTCTCTCCTTACATAGAGACATAGGGGCTGAATCTGATTGGATAAAAGCTCTCCTTAAAACAAGCTGTGCTGGAAGCAGCGCTGCAGGCTGGAAGCAGAGCAACAGAGGAAGACAGGAGCTGTGCAATGAGAAAATAAGCTAATGGGAAAAAAAAATGTAATACATGTAGTGTATTTGTGAAAAAATATTAAATTATAAAATAGCTATAACTTTGTGATTCTGTTTAGGCCAGCAGAGAAGGCTTAGCTGGCTCTGACGGCCCATCACTGCGTTTGGTCATCAGAATATTTAGTACACAGCATCAGAATATTTAGTACAATGATCCCAAAACAAGTCTGCTGGTTCATTAAATGCTGTCAGTTAAAAATAAAACAGGGAAGATGAGTCGAGAAAAGTCTTTGGAGAAGTGAACAAAAGTAGAGCCATTTACAGAACAGAACTTGTTAATGGGGATGTCCAAAAAGAAAAGTAGAAAAATGTCATGAAAAAAGTCAAAGTATAGTATGTTGAAAAATGTCATGGCAAAAAATATCAAGAAAAAACGTATAGCATTGTATGTTGAAAAAAGTTATAGTACAGTACGTCGAAACATGTCAAAATCACCTCCTATAAATCACTGCGCCGCTTTTTACATCTCTCCACCCATCTGCGTGTCAACCTGCAGTGCAACCGAGCTCTATTTTATACGGTTATTTTTTATTATTGTTGTCATTGGTAAGCACCACACATCTGCCTACCCAGGCCGGCTTCCCATTGGTTTAACGGATTGTCCGTCGCGGCACTTCCGTCCGTTTGGCCGGTTTTGATTGGCCGACGTGCCTCTCTTTTTCCTCTTCTTCGCGGCGGTGGGTCGGAGCCGCTGTGTCCCCGGTCTGGCACGTTCCTAGCCAAATTCTCCACGGTGTAAAATTTGATCCCCCCCTTTTTTCACGAAACCAAAAATATCCCCCCTTCAATTCCCTGCAACCGCTTCTACGTTTCCGCTCAACACACACCTCCAAATCTCCACCAGATACATCTGAAGATGGCGGTGGTAAGCGGGATGTCGGGGTCGGCTGTAGCCCGGCTGGAGGGCCGAGAATTCGAGTATCTGATGAAGAAAAGGTCGGTGACCATCGGCCGGAACTCCTCCCAGGGTTCGGTGGATGTCAGCATGGGACACTCCAGCTTTATCTCCCGGCGGCACCTCGAAATATTCACCGCGGGGGAAGACGGCACCGGCACGGGGGAATTCTACCTCCGTTGCCTCGGAAAAAACGGGGTGTTTGTTGATGGGGTGTTCCAGAGAAGAGGGGCGCCACCGCTCCAGCTTCCACGAATGTAAGATTGTTACGACCAGTTTGCTTCAACTACAAACATTTTGCGGATTTGTGGTGTTCGTGTGTTGTTATTGTTTTGTTGTCCCGCAGCGGTGTTTGCACGTGCTGGTGTCAAGTAGCGTAAGTCGAATGCGTGCTGCTCGTTTGTATGGCGAAAACGTCACAGGAACTCTCTATGCCAAACGGTGTAACGGTAATCCCCCAAAACACATTTAACTTGATTCACCACCTGCTGTTAATGGTTTGTATCTGGTTTATTCGGCATACAGTCCACCAACACACTTTAGTGTTGTCAAGAGAGTTACTCGCCATAGTGCATTAATGTTACGTGGAAGATAGACTTTATGTAAAATACATAAAAAAATAATTTTATTTATTTTCTGCTAACCGGTGTTTCGTGCATTCCGAATTGTACAGTGAACTCAAGCCATTCAAAACTGTCTTTAATACATGTCCCCCAATGTCTGTGTTTACTGATAGCAAAGTGAGCAACATTAAGTTAGCTATAATTGTTATAGGATTTGGCGCAAAACTAGAGAACTTATTGTGTTGTTTGGCTAACGCTCAACTGCTACTGTCCCACCTAACATGCTAGCAACACATGCTAAAGAGTTGGACTTGTAGGGTAGTGTGTCTGACATGCTGCAACACAATATGCAACGTATTTTACTTTTATGCCGTTAGATACTGGGCACAACACATTCTCTTTACGTGTTTCAACGTCAACTACGACGCTAAGGCCAGTGTTGTAGTGTGAGCTGGCTCAATGTCAACTTGGCCTCAGGTACCCTGTCGGTATGTTGACACTGCTCAGCTTGTTTGTCAGTCCTTTCCCCTCTCAGTTGGTAATCTCCCTAAACTCAGCTTGAATTGTTGTTGTGGTAGCTCACATTTTACATTTAATCTTTATTAATGTGTAGGTATGATATGTCCATGTGGTCACCACGCCACAGGAGTAAATCATTGGAAAGTGTCAGCAGCAGGTCCAAATATACCCTATTAATAATAAATGAGAAACGTTAGACATGATGAGTTACATAATGGTACTGCTGGACGTCCATATTTAAACCGCGAGGCTGAAACTCGGTGCTCCTCTCTTGGCCTCAGTTGGACCTCCTTGGCCTGCTTGTTGCCAGGCAGGAAGCTCGTTTGTCCGTCTGTAGTAAGCATTGTGTTGCCCACTTATGTCATTTGTCTTCAAATGCAGACAAATAAACATTTAAGTGGAAATGTATCGACATTAAAACACGCACTCAGCGTTTGTGCCTGTGTTCTGTTCCCAGGTGTTGTTTCCGGTTCCCCAGCACAAGTATAAAGATCACGTTCACAGCCCTGTCCAATGACAAGAAGGAGCCAAGGAACGTGCCGGAATCACCGGTCAAGCCCGTCCAACCCCAAATTTCCCCTCTGACCATCAACATTCCTGACAACATTGCCCACCTCATGAGCCCACTGCCTTCACCTACTGGCACCCTCAGGTGAGAGGGGGTCTAAAGTGTACAGTGATAACATTGTCTACATTTTTCTCATTGAAGTGGTTGTTTTGTCACATGAATTCAGAATTCCAGATGTTTTTTTGTTTTCTCAGTGCGGTAAACTCCTGTCCGTCAAGTCCTCGGGGAGCTGGATTCTCCAGCTACAGGACAGGCCGCGTCCTGGCCTCTGACCTAATAGGGGACAACTCCCAATCAGAAAACGACAAAGAGGCCTCAGGTGAAGACAGCCCAAAGGTGAGCAGTCCGGAGCGTAGAGCCGGCCAATCGGAACGTGGATGAAAACAGTTTTGTGTGTCTGAAAAATTCTCTTTAAATACATTTAAAAAAAGAAGCAAACAAGAGGGGGTGCACGACAAAGACGGCAGTCTTCAGAGAATCTCAGTGGATTCCTATTGGCGTCTGAGCGCTGCGAACACCATCCCTGGTTACTCATTGAAGTCTAAAAATTACCCAACGCTCACAACAACATAGACTTTGGAGCACAGGATTTGGTTGAACTTTGCTAAGTCTGTGCGTGTTCGTGCATGTATGCGCTTGTGATCTAACTAAAACCTTTTTCATTTCATTGATAAAAAACCATTTCCTTCCTCTCTTCTTTTCTTGTCCACAGGATGACTCCAAACCTCCGTACTCGTACGCACAACTAATAGTCCAAGCGATCACCATGGCCCCGGATAAACAGCTCACGCTGAACGGAATATACACCCATATCACCAAGAACTACCCCTACTACAGAACAGCTGATAAAGGCTGGCAGGTCAGAGTCTTCACTACGTGGTACCGTTGTTTACACTTGCAGTATGTGGTTGTATAGTAACGCATACACCGTTCGTTGCACGGCTTTTGGTAACGCTCCGCGTGCGTGTCGGTGTTTTCACAGAACTCCATCCGCCACAACCTGTCCCTGAACCGGTACTTCATCAAAGTGGCCCGCTCTCAGGAGGAGCCGGGCAAAGGCTCCTTCTGGAGGATCGACCCCGCCTCCGAGGGCAAGCTGATAGATCAGGCCTTCAGGAAGCGCCGGCCGAGGGGAGTGCCCTGCTTCAGGACCCCTGTGGGTCCTCTTTCCTCCAGGTATAGAGCCCTTTAAACGGGCCACATCAGGCTCCTTTTTCAAGTTTGTGCTTGTATTAGGGGTTTCTGCTAGAACATGTTTACATGCTTTAATGTTCAAAAAACACAATTTCTTTCTCTGAATAAATCTGTATTCACCGTCAGTCTTAAGACGCTCCGTTTTAGAGCCTGTTTCTTTAAGCTCTACTCTCCAAAAAAAAGCCCTGTCTGCTCTGATTGGCTTGTGAGAAAAAGAAGGTGCACCTTACTAACTTACTCAGATGTGGGGCGGTATATCCCAATGAGCCTGCATGGGACATAAGAAGGGGAGCCAAATTTGATTGGCTTGTTGAATCACATGTTTTCTGATCTAGGCAGCCCACTGTCGTCTTATTTCACAGTTTACCACTCCAGATACCCAAATGTACGTCCACAAGCACCGAAAAAGTTTCCCTGATGTGTCCCCTTTAATTTAGACACGAGTGTGTTACTGCACAAGTTTGTACGGCTACAACATATGTCCAGAATCAACCTTACTTCTTCATCCGCCCCAGGAGCGCTCCAGCTTCTCCCAGCCACACAGGGCCACTGTCTGCCCACTCCAGCGGGGTCCAGACTCCAGACAGCCTGTCCAGAGAGGGGTCCCCAGTCCCCATGGAGCCAGAGCCAACACCTCCACCAGCCCCCACCCAAACCACGACAGTCCAGCCCAAGCTCGCTGTCATCCAAGAGGCCCGCTTTGCACAGAGCTCCCCTGGTAAAGCATAACCTTTTTGTGACATTTTTAACGCTGAGGTAAAAATGAAAATAGTACTCACTGTTGCTCTTATTTGTGTGTGTCCCCCTGCCAGGCTCCCACCTCAACAACCAGCCGGTCTTGATCACCGTGCAGCGCCAGATGCCTCAAACGACCATGAAGCCTGTGACCTACACCATGGCGTCGCCAGCCATCGTAACCACGTCGGTTAGCTCCGCCCCCATCATGCAGACGGTGCACGTCCTCCACCAGATCCCGGCCGTCGCCATGGCAACTGTCGGCGGACAGTCCGCTGCCATGGTGAGACCCGGACCTCAGGAGAACGGAGGCGGAGAGCACCGAGAGATCAAGCGTGAGTTCCTGGTAGCAGTTCACTCGTAGCAGTTCTGCTGCGGAGGAAGTGTGGCAGCCACCTGCTGTCGCAAAGCATGCTGTTTTAGACTGTATGTGTGAACTGAGTTTAACATGATTTTTTTTCTCCCTGCTCGTAGTCAAAGTGGGGTCGATCCCATCCATCACAGCCTCGTCGATAGGCGGAGTCAGCCGCATCATCCAGAGCTCTCAGGCTGCGCCTCTGACGACGGTAACCATCGTGCAACAAGCCCCGCTCGGCCAGCACCAGCTCCCGATAAAGGCCATCACGCAAAACGGGACCCATCTGATCCCCATCAGTGCTGCTGCTAGCACAGGTGACACACACACACACACACACACACAGCAACTAAGACATCCAATCCCTCTTCTTCATTACGTTACTGTGCTTAACCCACACCAATTATCGATTAGAGGAATAGCATGAAAAACGATTTGCAAGAGAAGTGAGCTGGGACAGACGGCAATATGAAACCCCCCGATTGCACTGAAAGCTGTAGCGTACGGTGTCCCGCCATGTCGGGCTGAGTGTCTTTATCCTGCACTCGCACATAAATTGACACGTAGCAGCTCCTGCATGGTCGTTTTTGTGATGTGTATATCTGCTGAAGGATGTTTTCATCCTTGACCCACGTGAGAAGGATCATATGAAAAAAGTATTGTGTACGGTACATAGCAAGGGTAAAGTACGAGCATTATGTCATAAAAACACAAGATCACTATGTAAACACAAGATCACTATGTAAACATAGCTATAAGACGAGTGCATGTAGTTCGTCTCTGCCGATTCAAAGTGGTCGTAATAACTCCTTTCTTTCTTCTTTCTACCAGCCGTTGCGAACCCTCTTCACCTCCTGGCGGCCCACGCCTCAGCCTCGGCGTCCCTCCCTACCAAGAGGCAGAACGGAGAACTGCAAGGCCAACCCCAATCAAAGAGGGTGAAAACACAGGAGGAAGAGGAGGTTGGAGCAGCAGCCGCCAACAACAACAACAACAACAACAACAACAAAAACGGCACTACGGACAGAGCCGGAGAAGCGGGGGTCAGTGAACAGATCGGTGACAAGTAGCCTCCCCACACACACACACACACACACACCCACACACACACGCCGGTCTGCATCCTGACCCCTTGCTCTCCTGTACGCATTGAGCCTCACACCTTCCACACTCACCCTTCCATCATCAACTCCAAGGTGCCAAAAAAACAAAACTAGACGAGACTCGGAAACAGCTGCAGAACTACAGAATGACCCGCCCCCAAAATCCTCCTCCATATATTTAGCACCATGAAATACAGTACGATGCAAAAACTGAAACCAAATTTGAAATTCAAAGAGTTGCCGATGATGCTCGAGACCCAGACGGCAAGAAGAAGCACAGGCAGACATTTTCACAAATCCAAGATTTCCAGATCAAAAAAAAAAATGAATAAAAAAAAATGACTTTTATTGGACAAGTGAGGAGTCCTGAAACTTCCCCCCCCCCAAGACGGAAAGGAGCCTCATCCTGGTAGCATTACAAACAAGTGCTTTACTGTTTGTCGGATAGAGAAAGCGACAGAGCGGAGTCACCAGTAGTGTATTCCGCTAAAGGGAAGGAAGCGTGTGGACGTTCCCGTCTCCGGCAGCTAGCCTCCATGTCGACCTACCTAACCCAGTCGTGAGTAGATATGCAGTATTCCGTTGTACACGTGTATCTTTGGATCTTTTTTGAGTGTTTCCCAAGGCACAGATACTATCTAGTAATAATTAACTAAAAGCTATAAGTGGGGTCTTTAAGAACATTTAAACATCACGACATGATATTTTGGGAATCTTTTTTTTTTTTTTTTTTGATATATGTGGACTCTTTGTTCAGTGAAATGAATGTAGTAAAGAAAACACTATCTATGGAGTGGATGTTCTTTCTTTTGTTTTTTCTGCTGATTCATGCAAATGAAATTTCTTAATCACTGTACATCTACAGATATTTTTTTTTTCAGATTTTACAAATATCCTATGAGATAAAGTATATTCCCATGCGTATTTGACCATGTGCTTCATCAAGCTTGCATGTTACGGATCTAGAGACAATGTACTTGAGCAGATTATTTGAATATGGAACTGAAGAAAATTTTGACTGAATCTACGTTATATGATTCTGACCAGTGCTGCACTTAACCCTCTTAGTTTTTTGTTTTTTTGTACTCTGATTTTGCTGTTTTTTCCACCCCTGTCATCATGGGCTGTGTTTGTTACATTTTGTGTTGAAGTCGGCAACTCTTTGCTTGATTATTTGATTCTGTTCAGGCTACCAAACAAGCCTGTTCAGAATGTTTTCTATGTTACACAAGGAAAAACAAGCGATAGGTGTTCGTTCTGCTTCAGTGGGTGTTTTTTTTTTTTTTTTATATATATATATAAATTTATTTAAAACACAACTTTTTAGTTTGTATTTCTTTGAGTAAAAGTATTTTTCTGCTGGGCAAATACAAACGTACAATCTGTCTGTTTGAAGAGTTATTTGTTTTTGTCAGAATGTGGAAAGAGATCAGACTTATTAAAGGTACAGTGTGTGAGATTTAGCGCCATCGAGTGGTGAGGTTGGAGATTGCAAGCAACCACGTACCCTCCACTCGCCCCTCTTTCCAAGCGTGTCTGAGACCTACGGTGGTCCTCAGGTAGGGATAGGTGTCGTTAGGGGTTTATTACTACAAGGAGCTACTCTTATCAATAATCTTCATGATTAAATAATTCCTTTTAAAAAACACCGATTCAGAACAGACAGGATTAGAAGATATTTATAATTTAGATATAACTAATTGTTTCTACAGCAGAAACGGAAGTGTTTACAACAGCAACGTCACTATATAAAGTCATTAAGTGAATAAATGATGTTAATCAATAATGAACACATATCAGATGGTATCAGTCATTCCTCCTGGCACAGAAGTTTACAAGATCTAACTGAGATAAACGGACGGGAGACGGACCGCTTCTGTTGCAGCTTGTTTGTAAAAAGACAGAAAAGGCCGAACTTTCGTGCTGTTTTTGTAAACATAGCGGCGGTGGACGGCAGGCTGTGGAAGACGCCGATCGGATTAAGTTTCCCTTTCGTTTACATGTTCATGCTAGTTGAACAGATATATTGATAAAGTATCTGCTTTTTACTCGCAAACTGTTCTATTGCACGTACAGTGACAAGCGTAGTTGTCAACTCGAGTAATCTTCACTTCACCTGGTTCACTGAACTGTCCACGGCAGCCGTGTGTGTGTGTTTTTCTGCGTGTGTGTGTGTGTGGTGTGTGTGTGTGGTGTGACATGGTGGACTCAGTGGAAAAGGACCCTGAGCTAACGAAAACATAACCATTCCTAGTTTCAGGTCATTATACACTGATTAAAAGTTATGTTATAAATACAGATAATAATAAATATATATAATAAATATTACACACTCTTACTTTAAAGATAGACTAACAATAAAATGAAGTAAGAGTATGGAACATTACTGGATGAGCTTAAGATGTTGAGGACTTTGCTAGTGACGGCTGAACCATTCCTCAGATATTAGAGGATGCTATTGTACCCATGAATGAAGAAAACATCCTCACTGGTGAAATACGGAAACGACTCATTTGGTAAACGGTGTTGGACAAGTTACTTAAAGTGAAAACATTCACTCACAATAATCCCACCTCACTTATTGAAAAAGTAACAACATAACTATGTACAGTTAGTCACATTACTCCTTACAACTGTATCTATGGCGCCTTTTAAACAACTCTGAACAAAACCAGGTGTGTCCTGAATGTAGTTTAACCAGTTTAGTGTGAGCGTGCCCCAGTGATAGATATGCTCAGCACCTTTTACAATGATACAAATGTGAAGACAAACAAACAATAGTAATAACCACTATTTATTGAAAGGCAAATTAGAGCTCACTTACAGACATTTTATTGATCCTGTGAGAGATTTGAATTACTAATCCAAGAAAACACTTTTTTGGGGGGGTTTTAAAAAATCAATAGATTTAATGAAACTTCTTTGCGTGAGCTTTTACAAGCTCTGGCCGACTGAATGCCATTTCACAGGCTGAACATTTATGGGGTTTCTCTCCCGTATGTATCATTTGGTGTCTCTTCAGAATACCCCCGCTATTAAAACGTTTGTCACATGTCGGGCATTTGTACGGCTTTTCCCCCGTGTGCATCCTCATGTGTGCAGTGAGGTAATAGGACTGCACAAACCCCTTGCCACATTCTCGACACTTGAACGGCCTCTCCCCAGTGTGGTAGCGAGTGTGTATCTTCAGCTCCGACACCGACCTGAAACTCTTGCCGCACTCGACGCACGAGTACGGCCGCTCCTCCGTGTGGGTCAGGTCGTGTCTCGTCAACGAACTCGCACTTCGGAACAGTTTTCCGCAGCGGGAGCAAGGGTAGCGCACGCCGGTGTGTAGTTTCGCCACGTGGAGGTCCAGGCTCCTCTTGAGCACGTACACTTGTCCGCAGTGCTCGCAGCAGAAGCGCTTCTCCGTGGTGCCGCCGTGACAGCACAGCCTGTGCCTCTTCAGAGCGGCGTTGGACCTGCTGCCTTTCCCGCAATCCCAGCAGAGGAACGGAGCCTCTTTTGTGTGAGTCCGGTCGTGCAGCGTCAGAGCGGACGCGTAACCGAACGCTTTCGGACACTTGGGGCACTTGAAAGGGAGATCGCCCGTGTGGAACCTCTCGTGCCTGATCAGACCTCTCAAAGCCGTGTACGTTCGTTCACACGAGGTGCAGGGAAAAGGTCCTCTAAAGTCGTGCACGTCGACATAATGCTGGTTGAGGTCTATGAAACCTTTGAAACTCTCACCGCACTTAGTGCACGAACGAGACTTGTGTCTCAGATTATGCATTTTAAGTCTCGCCTTGTCTGGGAAAGACCTGTTGCATTCCACACAATAAAGTGAGGTATCGGTGGGTTTATGTGTATTTCTCGAGTTGAAACCCTTTGACTTCCTGCCTCTCTGATTACCCCAATGAGGTTCCTGACTCTGCTCCTTCATGTCTCCTAACTGGACTTTGCTGCTGAATGATTGGGTATTTTGCTGGGTGGGAACAGGCACTCCCTCTCCTGAAGGAGCCCCCACTTGTTTCAGATTGATCCCGACTTCCGTAGGCAGAGTTCGGAGTTGGCTGCGAACTTCGCCTGGCTTTGGGTCTTGAGCGTCTTTTTCTTCGTGCGTTTCAGAGGACGAGTTCTGAGGCCGTGGCAGAGCGATTCGACATACATTTAACTCGTGCACCTTAAGGTCGTGCTTGAACTGAAAGCGTTTCTCACACCGCGAGCATCGGAAAGGCCGCTCTCCGGTGTGGGTCCTCTGATGTCGTCTCATATCTGACGCGCGACTGTACGTCTTAGCGCATAAGGGACAAGTCTTGCTGGTTGACAGGACTCGAGGATTTCTCTTTGGCAGCTCATTTTTGGTTGTTGTTGAAATGTTTTTCACCTTTAGACCTCGGTATTCTCTGATGGGCCTCTGGGATGTGACCACAGCAGGTGCACACAGTACAGGCGACGGCACTACATTAGATATGTTGATGTTTTGCACTTTGCTGGAAGTTTCTTCTTTCGTGCAGTTTTCTGTCTCACTAGGGCTCATGACATTGTGCTCACTGTCATCTGTAGTTCTAACCAATGCCTGAACCTTTTCGTCCTCTCTAATATCGACCACGGAGTCTTCAGCAGAGGGCTTATTCTCTGTGGTAACAGGTTTCTCAGCAAGGATTTCAACATTGTAACCTGCTTGGACCTCAACGGCACAGGAGTCTACACTCGTCTTATCCCCGTCCAAAGAGTTGAGATGTTGAACAGAGCGGGAGATCTCGTCCTCTACTCCTGCTCCACCGCTAACCATGGACTGATTCTCCAAGCCTCCGGTCTCTCTGCTCTCTGGTCCGTCGCTCTCCGTCTTTACATCAGCTGCACTTTTTCTCAGTGTAGTGGTCTCCACTATCAGTTCTTTGTTGAATGCTTCCATGTAATCGGTTAACACATTTACTTCTAGTGCCGTTTCTTCTTGTTCGGTCACGGCTGTTGTCAAAGGTGGCAGACAGAGAGCTGAACAAATGCTGGCACCAACTGTTTGATTATCTGAAAATGTGAAATACACAGTTACCACTAGATAAATAGCTGAGTGCCTTATATATCAGCTCTACCGTGAATGTTGTACCGCCATTATGTCAGTTTTCCATCCAAACTACACTGCATGCTTACCACTTTCATTTAGCTGAGCGAGGTCTTTTTGATATTCCAGGAGAGACTTAAGTTCCTGAGATTGACAGAAAGACTGCAGACATTCAGACAGAACCGCAGGCACGTCGCTGAGCATACAGGCAACCTGCTCATGAGAAAGATCACATCAATTGAATTGTTAAACATTGTGGTGGAAAATGCTCAGTTGCTTTCTTTCCAAGAATGAGATGTAGTTTACAATTTACAATGTATTCATTTGTGAGCTCCATAGGTTGAGGTAGGTGTATTTCTCTACTTTGGACCAGGTCTGAAAAATGAAGCCAATGCTGAAGTACCCTAAACTTGCATTCTCTCTACTGACCAGCAGGGGGCGACTCCTCTGGTTGCAAAAAGAAGTCAGATTGTATAGAAGTCTATGAGAAAATGACTCTACTTCTCTCTTGATTTATTCCCTCAGTAAACATTGTAAACATGAGTTTATGGTCTCAATCTCTAGTTTCAAGTCTTCTTCAACACAGCATGATGTTCATTTAGTAAATGATGGTCCATTTAGAGTCAAATAGACCATAAAGCAGAGTATGCTTTAGGGCGGGGCTACCTTGTGATTGACACATCGCTACCACGGTGTTGTCTTGGAACTTTAACCCTTTCACAGTGTTTTCAGTTCTCTAAAAAGATAATCGAAATATTTTGGCGGCCTAAAATGTCATCGTTTGGTTGTACTTAACTCCACCCTCTAGGGTCACTTCTGGATGGAAAAAACTAAGCTGGCGACGGCCAGAAAACCAAACTCGAGGCTTCAAAACTGTAGTCGGCAAACAAACGGGTGATTTCACGGTGACTATGTCCACTTCTTCCATACAGTCTATGGTTTGGAAAGCGGTTTCCCCATTTCCACTCTTTGCGCTAAGCTAGACTAATCATGTTCTGACTCCAGCTTCATACTTAACGCACTGACTTGCGGTTGATATAAATCTACTTATGTCACTTGGAAAGAAAGCAAATAAGCGTATTTCCCAAAATTCTGAAATATTCTTTTACTTTGAAATGCCGTAAATGTCTTTACACCACAGTGTAAGTTACCTGTTTATGATTTGGTACAGTAAGTAACTTGTCAAGCTGCGAGAGGAATATCTCCACAAACATCTGTATATCTTCAGAATACTGGTCTCCAAATCTCACCGGGAAAACGTCCTAAAATTGAGCGAGTGACATTGATTAACAGTCAGGATGAAAATATCTCAAAATCACACAACCGGAGACACGTACCTGGAAGAAGTGCTGCCTCTCCTGCTGGTCTTTAAGCAGGGTGTGAATGAGCCCAAGGAGGCCCGGTGCAGTCGACCCATCTCCTGAATCTCTTATCTGTGATAAAGGGCAAAAGTCAGCAAGTTCTGGTTGTCATTTAAGAGAAGAGAATAGAAACCACAAAATGCGTGAAATACAGACAAATGTACCTCTGAGTTCCACAATGAAGTGATTATGTCCAGGTGTGGCTGAATGGTCTTAATGTCTATTGTCTGCTCTGGGCGACACAACTCCAGTGTCAGCTAAAACCAAGACAAAATTGGAAAATGTTTTAAACTTCAGCCGTATGTGACGAGCAAACACGTATGAGTTGTCGTGTGTCTCTAAACAGCAAATAAGTTGCAAAAGGAAACTCAATATCGCAACATATTGGCTTCCTCACACGGTACCTGAGCCCGGAGGCCAAGGCTCAGCAAACACCTCTGTCTGGGATTAAGAAGCTCTGGGACGATCTCAGTGACTGCTGTCACAAAGTCGTCCAGCAGCCCGTAATTGGCCACAACTTTCTGCTGGACAGTCTCCCAGATAGCTGCAGAGACCAGCCGGAGCGGTGGGACCAGGAGACGCAGACAGGACAAGGGCAGAGGGGCAGCTAGATAACGAGAGAATAATGAGTCGTTTAAAAAGCAGTACAGACAGAAAATATTGTGGTAATTCAGGAAAAACAAGCTGTGATAAATGAGCATGTAGAATAGATTGATATTTAAAAAATAAAAATAAAAAAGTTAGAGGGTGAAGAAGGTATTTCTTCGGCAAATCATGTGATGCACAATAGGCCTATTATTCATAATTGTTATATTTCGATGCCCCATTTGTAGAGCAGGATTTGGTCATTTTTCTTAAAGTTTTGGTCTGTTAATTGGAAACGTTTCAACACACAGCTTGTTACGGTCCTCACCGTTATACTTTAATGGAAGAAAATGATCGAAATGACAAGCGAACCGAATACAAAAGCTAAACTTCTCTCGCGACGGGTCTTGTTCAACGCATGCCATGCGTGCCGAATTGTAGAGTAGATTCAGACACGGTCCTTGAGTTCCATTTCAAGGGCAATGTCCGTCTGGGGGAACAAAAACGCGAATGATGTCTTAATTTGACGGATTCAGAACGGAGTTCTGTGTCATGTTTGAATAAGAGAGGCACGGCGGGCGACGTTTGTGAAACGTTCAACCGCAATACTGTCCAGCAACACACAAAAACAAAGCTAATAGCAAGAATTAACTCACACAATAAACCCTGGAAGAAAGATAATGCAACATATATATCTAATGCTCGCTTTTTTGTTGACACGTTAAATTACGTTCATCGAAGAAACAAACATTAAAAAAAAAAAAAAACAACTGTTTTTCAGCGGGATATTTTAGAGGTTATGGAACGAGGCCACGGCGATGATGTCACACACGATTAAATATATGTATATTTTTGCGAAACATGACTGCTACCTGTCTTCTCTGACACGTGGTGCATAATTCGGCTTCACCGGTTACGTTCTCCTCTCAGAAATGGCAACAAACCATGGCGTTAAGCAGTTAAAGCCAAACAGAGTGAGCACTTAGATGAATCCGGGGACACATTTAGCGGTAACTCAGGAAGTGCAGACTATGCGGAAGTGGATGTCTGTTGACATACTGGGCAGAGACCGCACAGGTGAAAGACTATCTGTGTAACCTGCGAGAAATAACAATAGAACAGTGGGATTACAATACTAAGATGGCGAGTATATAGCAGCAGGTTTTCTTAAAAACCACCGCACCCCCAGGTTTGTTTGTTTGTTGTCTTGGAATTGGAGACATGCCCTGGCGTGTTGGTTTACAATTGGCTGCCATTACCACCTTTATCATCATCTAATATTGAGTACGTCTCAGTGCTAATCCACCGGCCAGTCCGTTCACGTCTTCGAGACTGCAGCCGCTTGTCTGTCCGCTTTCCTACTCAGGGTTGTTGTCCGTTATGTGTCATCTACAGCTGAGGACACTGGTTTTTGTAGCGTGGCTGCTGGGTTACGTCGCCTTCCTGGTCTCCATCAGGAAGATGTGGACGGGGAAATACGTCCGTAGCCCACTCGCCCGCTCGCTGTTTATGAACATGGCGAGCGAGAACGAAGCGGACGCGGTTGAGACGCAAGAGGTAGGAATTATTCTTAATCCCGTCCGGTAGGTGAATTAGGAGGGTCCGGATTGCTGCCCGTTTTGAGAGACCAACGAGGGTCAATTCACGTATCAAGGCCAGACTCGTGTATGTGCACCGTTTGCCATTGGCAAGCTACAGAGGTTGGACTTGTTACATTTTTAAATTTGGCACAAGGCTGTCCAAAGAAGAGGGTTGATCTTTCCGCCCTTTTTTAACAGTTACTTACATTATTTTATTGTCAGTGCCCTCAAGTAAGTGTGCTGATCTGTTGTTTTATGATTTATTCTTTGCACATTCCAGTCTCACATTTTAGTTTTTAGCAATTAAACTCATGCAAGCATGAATCCTGGATGGATTAATGGGTGGATTCTGTGTCAGAGTTGTCTATTGAAACACCAATAAGGTACACTGGATGCTGTACTTCAAAATAAGATGACATGTCATTGGATGCTGTACTTCAAGATAAGATGACATGTCATTAAATGGTACTCACAAAATCTCAGCGGGAGAGAGTGCCAAACACCAACAGAGGAGCATCTGCATGCTGGAAGTCGAGCTCCCTCAAGGCTTTTTATTTGCAACGATGATAAACATTGACGTGAAAATGTGATGTTCAATCGCACAAAACACAAAAGGATCCAATAAAAGGAACATATGTTATAAGAAGGTTTGATCCACGTTTAAACCATGGAGGTGGAAGTAGATTGCTGCTGTAAATGCTTCCTCAGTTTGACTTAACTTAGTATTCTTCTTCTCCCTGCTGCTCTAGTGGTACCGGTGCGGACCTGAGCTGCTCGGAGATTCAGTGCGACCCCTCTTTGTCCAGAGCCACCTGGACTCGGGCACCAAGGCTTTTCTCAAGGAGAGCGTGGAGAAGTCTGGCTGGCTGTTCACCCAGCTCTATCACTCGTTCGTATCAACGGTCCTCGGCCCACTGGTCTCTCGCACCTCTATTAACGGGTGAGCGGCACAGACGCACCTATGTCTCCGTTTTATCCCCCCCCCCCGTAGTGCAACCGTCCTCTGATGCCGCTCTCCATCTCTCCAGGTTTCTGGGTCGTGGCTCTATGTTTGTGTTTTCCACGGAGCAGTTCCAGCGGCTGCTCCGTATCGACCCGGAGTGGAGGGCCGACAGGCTCCTGGATCTCGGAGCCGGGGACGGGGGTGTCACAGATGTGATGGGTGCCCATTTCAGAGAGGTCTACGTAACCGAGGTTTCGCCGCCCATGAAATGGCATCTCCAGAGGAGGAATTACAAGTGAGCAGTAGACCACGCCGACTCACATCTCAGTTCAGTGTGATAAACATCCCACAACACGGATCCCATCAGTACAACAGATCATATGTCTGACTCACCTATCTGTTGCTCTGAGCTTCAAGCCGCTTCCACTTTTCTGGTTTATTTTTGAGTTTGTTGTTAAGCTACCATTAATGAAACTCAACCTTCACGACAAATGCATCAATAATGAATTAGAAAATGAAAGTCAGCATTTTTGACTGCTAAAACTATAATTTCCTTGAAGCATTAAAAGCAATTTGTTACCATCTGAAAACAGGTTGTTCTTTCTTTCTGTCGTGCTTAGACTGCTGGGCATCGACGAGTGGCAGCAGACTGATTTCCAGTACGATGTGATCAGCTGTCTGAACCTGCTAGACCGCTGTGACGATCCTCTGCATCTCCTGCGGGACATTAAGCTGTCGCTGGTTCCCAACACGGGGAGGCTCATCCTGGCTGCGGTGCTCCCCTTCCAGCCCTATGTGGAAATCGGTTAGTCGGGAACCAACTTGCCTCATTACGCTTATGATTTTCATAGACCTCCCTCTATGAAGCAAATAAAAACCATTCTATCTGTATTTGTTCTTAGGAGGAAAATGGCAGCGTCCCAAAGAACACGTTAAAGTAAAAGGAAAAACGTGGGAGGAGCAAGTGACCAACCTGTCCAATGAGGTTTTCCGGAGGGCGGGGTTCGAGGTGGAGGCCGTGACCCGCTTGCCGTACCTCTGTGAAGGGGACATGTATAACGATTACTACGTTCTAGACGATGCCGTTTTTGTTCTCAAGGCCTCAGAGGAGAGGTCAGAGTCTGCCTGAATACCAAATGCAACGTGGAACTGTGGGAGACCCCGCCAACGCTCCTGGATGGATTTTGGTGCAATTTTCGTACGCTTCATTCATAAAACACAGTATTTCTGATGGTATTTCTTTAGAAATGGTGAGGCAGCTGTGAAGCTCAGGTACTGTAGTTCCTACATTTACCAGCCATGTAGTGTGACAGTGATACCTCTACTTTTTAAACAAACTAACTAACTGAACGACAGCCTGTATTAAAATGCCACTGAAGATCAATTCTTCTCAGACATGTCACTATGCTGTAGGTGTTCGGTTATCCATGAAAATGTTAACGCTTATTGTTTCATCATTGTGCAATGAGAATAATCCTCGGTGAATATTTCAGTTTGTGATGAAGAGGATCAGTGTATGCACACACTTGATTTAAACATTGTATTACATTACAGTAAATAACAGTAAAATGATGGCGACCACAGCTGCTAGTAGTTTACTGTAATTAAACAGGGATTTTTACATTTTTACAGTGATTTCCTCTGTTATGTCGGCACTGCTGCTGGTACCAACTGGGAACTTGGGGCGTCGGGAGAACGGACATTGCTACGGGACGGGGTCATTATCGAACCCCTCCTCACTTGAACAGAAAGGTTACACAACTGAGTCGTTAATTACACTACTACTACAATGCTGCCACTACACAACGTAATGTTAATGTTGTCAGATGTCCCCACATTTGACCCATTGTTAAAATGAAAAATGCTGATTAGTGCAGCTTTAATGCTAAAACATAGTGTAGCTGTATGTAGGAAAAAAAGATTGCTGTCAGTTACACAGCAATATAGCTACAGTTTACCAACATTAGCCACCACACGCGAACGGTAGCACTGTAGCAGAAAAACCCGAGTACACTAAGCAAGGGTGTGTTTTTTTAATTGTAAGAGGAAGATATTATTTAGTCTTTCAACAGTTACATGGTCTCGTTTTAAATCAGTGGTGCACAAATGCACTATTAAAAACGTCCTACAATTAATACAATATTTGTATTGAAAGAGTATCATATGGGTCCCAGAATAAAAAAATACACATAATGAATGGGATGTTAAATTGGTTGAGATTATTTTAGAGACCGTAGAATTGTCAGTCTGGATTACGGTCAGATTATTACAGTCTGACTGTCTCAAACACCCCATTCAAATAGGGTTCAGATTGAGATATATCTTGACTTTCACTCACTTAACTTTTGAACAGGAGAACTGAAAGTTTCACCACGGACTTTAATGGCTAAATGAAGTGTATCCCAACGCATTTGTTGGAAGTGGTCTAATGGTTTCATTAAATAACATATTGACACTTCTGTGATAAACAGCAGTTTAGTTTTAGTTTAAATTGAAATATGAATGTGTTCTTATGTGTCACGTATGTTATACACAGTGGTGAGGTGAATTTCCTGGTGCATTTCCTTGTACGTGTGCAACCTAGAACTGAAAGAGGAAGCTCGTATTTACTGTATTTTCCACAGAGCTTGGAGGCAGCATTCATGCAGCATAATTTATGCAAACTGTGCATCCCTGTCTTCTGATTGGCTGAGCGAACGAACGTGTTCCCGTCTTGCATTGGGTACTGTTGTCTTGGCCACGTCCCCGAGCCACGTCGCGCTTTGCTCGCCATTTTCCCATCTTCTGAAGCCAGAAACAGTGTATTTTAGTGTCACGGTGTCATTCAACACCGTCAGATCGCTAATTAATCGTTACCGCAGACAAACCGAGCTCTTTATAGAGTCTTAAATCGGGTTACCTCTGCTGGAGCTCCCACAAACATGAACGTTTTCAGGCTAACCGGGGATCTCTCCCACCTAGCAGCCATCATCATCCTGCTGCTAAAAATATGGAAAACCAGGTCCTGTGCCGGTAAGTAAGTCTGTCGTGTACCTTTACAGTTTGTACGACCTCCCGTTTTGCACAGAAGGCGTCTTGTCGTCTTAACTGGACGACAAAGATAGAGAAAAATAGTCTCTACTGTGAAACTTCTTCTTCTGTCACGTTAGACGGAGCTTGTTAGCCAGTTCTCGGCTAGCGTTAGCTAGCTGGCTAGTAACACTGACGTCAGCTAGCCATCATTTCTGGCACTCGCTGTCACGACCACGGCGAACCATGGTGCGACGTGAAACTTGATAAATACTCATGTTGGGAAGAAAATATGTAACGCCATCCGTAAAGTGCTAGCTAACGTTAGCTAGCAGCAGCTGCCTTGCTAGCTAACGTTAGCCCTGACAGTGCAGCAGGCCCCGCATTAACGTCAGGTAGGGACAAGGGGGCCCCAGAGGGCCACAGCAGTTGTTAGTTTGGCATGTTGGGCCTCGTCCTTTCAATTGTCAGGGGGGGAACTGTGCTAGCTTCACGTTTCACGTCGCCCCCTGTTCTTCCCATACGTTGGGTTAGCCCAGTGCGACCTCTCTGACGTGGCAGCACCGACAGCTCACAAGTTGGAGATGCAAAGTTAGTGACTGAATAGAGGTTGGCTAAATGATCGTACGGTGCGTTATCACGGTGGGACTTTGCTGCGTTGTCCTGCTGCTCCTCCGATGGTCAAAGGTTAGGGTCGTATCGCTGCAAGACAGACAGTCCACCTCCGAGTTATGTCACTGCTGCTGTTTGCATGAGGTTAAACCAGATACCTCTGCACGTGCAAGTCAATCTTCTAAACGGCTGCATATCTGATCTATTATAAGTAGACTATGTCATGTCCCCGCCATCCCAGTCTGACAGTTGGTGTGAATGAATGAAGCGTGTTGTCAACACACTAGATACACAGAGAGGCTTGGGACAAGTGCAGGTGAGGATGAAGTCTGTGGAGTTGCCCTCAGATAGACATCCTCAAACCTACAATACGCGCTGCTTATTAGAGGGGCTACAGTGTGACTTTGTAATATCCAAGCTCCTGAACTAAAGTAGCTAAAACTACCCTTACATGCTAGTGAAACAGAATGGTAAACAAACTATACACTTGCATTTTCGAGTTTCCAATCTCAGTCTTGGCTCTGACATGATGTTTGTGTTATCTGTACAGAGGCTGGCTGCAGTGAACATTGGATTATGAATGAGTAAAATGGTTTCCTCCCGCCGTGGAGATAAAGTCAACAGGTGTATGTTGTTAGAAAGTACTTGAGAACTGTGGCGCAGTGTGTGAGGTTTGTGGTTTGAAGTGAGTAAATTGAGTTGTATAGAGATGTTGCTGTTTGCTTTAAAATGCCATTGCTAGTAGTTTAAGCCCAACAAACCAAATGTCATTTTGTGTGTTGTGAGCTCTGGCCGCTACCTTTGAAAACACAAGCAAACAAGAGTACGTTTAAATGCCGAAAGGTTAGATATAAATGGGGTGGCTGTGGCTCAGTGGGTAGAGCGGGTCGTCCCTTTTAACCACAAGGTTGGTACACAGACCCCCCCCCCCCCCCCCCCCCCCCTCCTCCTGACCGTATGTTGAAGTGTCTTTGAGTGAGACGCTGAACTTCAAGTTGCTCCCCAGGTGTGTTACAGCAGCCCACTGCTCTTACTGCTTAGGATGGGGTTATATGCAGGAGTATATATAGTAATAAACCTATGTTTACGTAACCATGTTTGAATGCCCTCTGCGGTCTCCCCACAGGTATTTCTGGAAAGAGTCAGGTCCTGTTTGCCTTGGTGTTCACCACTCGCTACCTGGACCTGCTCACCGCCTTCATCTCTTTCTACAACACCACCATGAAGGTGAAACACTCGCACGTTCGCTCCTCACTCTCTTATCCTGCAGCTGAACTCTGCGTGTGTCGTGGCTTGACTAGTACACCAAGCCGGCACGCCTGTGTTTGCTGAAGGATGGCTGTGGAAGATGTCGTGGACTTGTGTGACGTTGCTCCTCCATTTCTATTCGTGACTGTTCAGTATGCACTGGGTGAAGTGATTATCTTACCTGTCGTGCTCTGTCCGTGTCTTTCAGGTCATCTACATCGGGTGCGCGTACGCCACCGTGTACCTGATCTACGCCAAGTTCAAGGCGACTTATGACGGGAACCACGACACGTTCAGAGTGGAGTTCCTGGTCGTCCCCGTTGGCGGCCTGGCTTTCCTGGTTAATCACGACTTCTCTCCCCTGGAGGTCAGCAATACTGTGCAGACACAATGTCTGTAGAGGCAGGAGGATGCGCATGTTTGTTGTTTGTGCTTTTTTTTTTTGGAGTGAGGAGTCTAGAAACGGGCGACTGTGGCTCAGTGGTAGAGCAGGTCGTCCTTCAATCAGAGGATCAGCGGTTCGATCCCCGGCTCCGCTAGTCCATGTCGATGTGTCCTTGGGCAAGACACTTAACCCCAAGTTGCTCACGCAGCTGTGACATATTATATAGTGTATGAATGGGTGAATGATGACATGTAGTGTTAAAGCTTTGAGTGGTCGGAAGACTAGAAAAGCGCTATACAAGTACAGTCCATTTACACAACAGTTAGTCTCAAAGAAAACTAAAAACTGCGCAAATATAACATTTTGGATTTGAAGCCAATACAAGAGGTGAGCTGAAAATCATAGACGAGGCAACATGTAAACACTATTTCTTGCAGAAAGACCTGAAGGGCAAACTTCTCCCATGTGTGCAGGAGTCACTACACTCTCATTCATAAGCTGTCTGTCTGTACCAAATGTATTTGAATTCAGTTGCCACATATCTCAGACATCTGCCTCCCATGATTATTGTTCCCACCAACACTCCGTCTCCCCCTCTGCTTGTTCCAGATTCTGTGGACGTTCTCCATCTACTTGGAGTCGGTGGCCATCCTGCCGCAGCTTTTCATGATCAGCAAGACGGGCGAGGCGGAGACCATCACCACCCACTACCTGTTCTTCCTGGGACTCTACAGAGCCCTCTACCTCATCAACTGGATATGGAGGTTCTACTTCGAGGGGTTCTTTGACATGATCGCCATCGTCGCTGGGGTGGTACAGACCATCCTCTACTGCGACTTCTTCTATTTGTATGTAACGAAAGGTGAGTGCCGCTGCGTTCAGGTTTCATTTTTATAAAAGTGTTTCTCATTTGCTCTGGTAGTCGGTTAGGTATCAAGCAATACAATTCATAACGATGTTGTCGTTAGTGTATAATCACCTAAAACTAAGACTGGTTATATTTCCATTAGCTTAGATGTATAGCCGTTTATATCTACATGGGGAGCGAGTCCTCTTCTACAGACAAACAGCACACTGGCTCTAACAGGAACCTTTTGTGTGTTCGACATTACCTAAAGGTAGGGATGTGAACCCAAACTCCAGTGCTAAATTATTAAAGACTGGAGGATTGAAAAGCCCCGACGTCACTGGCACGCACACGCACACACACACACACACACACACACACACACACGGAAGTAAGTCAGCATACAGAGGCAGAGACACTGAAGTGAAGAAAACGGTTGACGACAACTACGCTTCAACAAGCACCAACATGTAAACGAAAGTGAAACCTAAATCAGTCGGCTCTGTCCGCAGTCTCTCGTCCACCTCCGCTGTGCTTACACACGCACAGATCTTTGAGACGTTTGTCTTCCTTTGTTCTGGTAAACTTCTCTGCTGGCTGAGAGGACGGGATGAGGATTGACTGATACCATCTGATGTCTGTGTTCTTCATTGATGATTATTATCATTTATTAACATCACTCAGGAATGTGATTTATTATATTGACATTTTAGATTAGTTTCCAGTGAGATATTAATAACTTTGCTGTTGTAAACATTACTGTTGCTGCTCTAGAACCATTATTTAGTTTTATTTCAAATTAATTCTATTGCCGTTCTGAATTGATTTGTTTTTAATGTTTTAAAAAAAAGCAAAGACTTGGTCATGAAAAATAACCACGTGTTGATCTGAGCAGCTCCTTGTAGTAATATAATCCTAGCGATGCCTACGAAAGTGAAGTGCTGCTACATTTAAAATGATTTTGACAAAACAGAGCAATCTAATGTCGACTGACCTCCATGTCGCTCATCACAGTAACCCCGCGAGTGTTTACAGTGGAAGCAGATGCCCTGATCCGAGGCGAACCCACCAATAGAAACTCCTGGCTCATTCAGCAGCGTTCACCACTACAGCCAAACTCAACTCGTAGGTTTCTGATTTGCGTAATGAAGACACAAATAAACCTTCATGAGGACCACCGTGGTTCTCAGACGCGCTTGGAAAGAGGGGGGTACGTTGTTGCTTGCAGTCTCCACCACTCATCATCATCATCATCGCCCTTTATGCCTCCTGGCATGTAGGGCAGCAAATAAAGTCTTCCCCTCCCATCCGTCCTGGGCGAGTCGCTGGATGGTGCCCCATGAGTGGTTGAGGCTCTGCATCTCCTTCTCCACAGTTCTTCTCCATGCGTTTCTTGGTCGGCCTCTTTTTCTTTTCCCTTCTGGTGTCCAATGTGAGGCTGTTCTTGAAATATCAGCAGGGTATTTTCTCCGCACATGTCATATCCATCTTCTTCTCATTAGGATGGTCTCCATGCATTCTTGTTGGCATTTGTCATACAGTTCTTCATTTGAAAATGTGAAGTATTCGCCTTAAACTCTTGGTGTGGAAGGTTGATGGTCTGTTGAGATCTTGTGTCATTCTCCAGCATTCAGAACCAAACAATAGAGTGGATGAAACACAGCTCTGGATGCAATTCAGTTTGGTTTTGATGGTCACCACTGGATGCTGCTAAATCTCACACACTGGTCCTTTTAATATGGCCCCAGACCTGCCAGACAGTCCAGTATTCTAATCATAATATTAAATACTGAATGGAATTTCATATGTTCTGTTCCCAGCATGTAAAAAATGCAACAGCTCTGCCTCTTTCCAGAAACGATGTCCCAGTTATTCTAGAAAAGAAGTGGCGTCAAAAGTACTAATAACTGTTTCATGAGATAAACCAGAAACACAAAACAGTCCTCCACAAATTCATTTTTTTAAGTTCAGGCTTTTTCGTGAAAAACTGTAGTTTTATCTCTTCAAATTAAAAGCGTGAGAAAGAAACTCATAGGCAGAGCATTGTCGTGTAATAAAGGGTCGCTAGTTCTAGGCACATAAAACCATAACTGTGCATGCAGCGAGAAAATATGCAAATACTAGTATGAACCGATGAGGCTGTTTTCTTGCTCTTATGAATGCTGTCATGTTGTCTTTCAGTGCTGAAAGGAAAGAAGCTGAGTCTGCCGGCTTAAGTGCCAAAGAGGAGCGCTTTGCGAGACTCATAGAGGGGGATCTGAGGGGAGGAGGAGAGGTAGTGGACCCCCCCCCCCCCCACACACACACACACACACACCCCCGCCCTCCACCACCACCACCTTCCTCCTCTTCCCCTCCCGCCAGTGTAAGATGCCTGAGACAGAGAGCGATCGGGAGCCGCTGGCTGAGCCTTCTTCTGATCCAGAATCAGCGGGATCAGAACAAACTGCAGAGGCTGCTCCGTGGCCTTTCGGGTTTCTGTTTGATGCATCTTGCCTTAACTTTTTTTTAATAATCTGTATAAAGGCAGAAAAAACAACAACAAAAAACACGATTTTTTTTCTACAGAAATATGTGTACGCTGAAGATTTGACACATTGGTGAAAAAGAGCTGAAGATGTAAAATTGCCTTTGATTTGGCGTTGTATGATATTGAAGCGGACTTCTTGTGGTGGGATATTATCGACTCGAGCGTTTGTAATACTATTTGCAATCGAAATAAATGTGCATTGTTTTTTTTCCTGAATCAATTTGGGGAGGAATTTGTCGAATCCTCATAATTTTGGTGGTCAAATTCTTCATGTTTTGCTTTTCTATTTTTGACCACTCTGCATTTCCATGTATAAAGACTGTCTGTTTTAGTTTCCCGTGCACTTGGTAGAGCAGGAATTCAATGTAGAACATTTAACTCTCTTTCCCACAGAGCCATGTTTTCTTCTAAAGCCTTCAAAATACACCGGTATCAGTTGCTTTTTGTGTGAATGGAAGTAAAGGGTTGGAAATTGTAAATGGCTTTCTTCATTTCAACACCCCTTCTATTACCCAGTGAGGTATGTATATATATATATATGTATGTATATATGGATATATATATATTAATATTACATATATATATATATATTAATATTACACACACGTCTTTGCTGGTAATGTGTTGTACGGCAGTGAAGTCCTTTATTTTTACTTTAGACGCAGATGTATTTATGTTTTTATCTTACTTCCTGGTTTCCAATCAACAGAGTCCGTGGTTGTTGTGCGTACTTTGACAGTAGGATGAAATCTCCCTGTCTGAGCTGAGCACAGCTCTACGAACGCTGTTGAGCTGAACTAGTTCTCGAGACGCGTCTGCTTCTATTTTAGTTTTCACCCACCATTCCAAGTTTCCTTTGAATTTCTTACTACAGCTTTTGCAGGATGTTGCCACCACAAATAAAGACTTTATGGGAAACATTTGTGTCAATGCTGTGGTTACAATGATGTTAAAAGAGTGCTCCACCGATTCAGCGTCGCAGCTCTCGATGGAGAAGAGAACCAGAGAGATTGTATTTTTTAAAATTGATTTCATCACATATTTCTCTTCTTTGTTGAGACCTGGCTGTACATTACCTACCATGCAACTCAACCACTGAGATTCAGGTGTCTCATGCTAATAGCTGCTAATGTAGCCTCTTGCCTTGAGCAGTAGTACATAAGTCTGGCTTCCTCTAGAGCCACAAAAGGCTTAAAACTATTTATATATGCAGTGTATATATATATATAATATATGTGTATATAATATATATACGTGTATATATATATATATATATGTGTATATACTATATGTGTATATATATATACGTATATATATGTGTATGTATATAATATATATACGTATATAATATATATACATGTGTATATATGGGGGTATACTGGGGCAGGTGATTTTATTAGGATTGAAAAATGACGTTCTTCCAGTCTTTTTTATAGCTGCAGTCTTTGAGCCACATGAGAGTCTGGATGTTCCTATTGTTCTGATAATCGTAGCCTGCTTATAACTGAGTGTAATATTAAAGGTTAGCTTAGTTCTGTTTTTTTTGCTGATGAGAGGAAATGAAAAGAATGAGAGGGCCTGTTGAGTCTGTGTTTATTTGGTCTCATTTATTGACTATTAAATATGTGTATATATTTTAAATAAAATGCGTAACACAAAGTGATTGTGATTTATCAAACGTTTATCTCGTTAAACGGTCGGTTTACCTATTGTGTGGCCATGTTGAACGCCGCGTGGAGGGAATCGATACGCAGTCCAGTTTGAGGACACAGCAGACAGAAGTTCAAGAAGAAATGCAACTGAAAAGTGAGTCTCTGTTTCTTTTAACTTGTTTGTTTTCTTTAATTCTGTAAAAGAAAAAAATCATAACACACTTAGCAATGCATTTCTCAGATTATTTGTGATGTCTCATCCATATTGTCATTTTGTCCTCCATCCTCATCTATCATCTAATGTTCTCTAGCTGTATCCTCCCTCCCTGTTTCATCTTTACCACCTTCTCGTGGACTGTACAGTTTACACGACCTGCGCTGGGTGGGAACCTTCGACGTCGGGCAACCCGGAACGAGATCTCCGTCGGACCATATCTTTCTAACAGCTTCCTCGACTAAAGTGAGAGGAGGACTTCTCCAGTAAATGTAACATTTTACTGCTAACACAGAACTCATAGTAGCTGAGTGCGGTGGATAAACGAGATGGCAGATTTTATACCAAAGGGTAATTGTGAGTAACTATTCACCATGTAATGTACTGGAGACACTTTAGTTTAGCGTATAGCTAATGTAAGCTTAAGTTAGCTAGCTAACCTAACTGCTGGAATGATTTAAAGTTAACTGCGTTGCCGAGCAGACATCCATGTGAATTCATCCTTTTTAGCTAACGGCAGCCATACACGACATTCAAAGCATTAATATAGAAGCGAACCACTGTTTTCTGTTGTGTAACTAAAGACACTGTGGAGTAATGTCTCCCTTCACTCTCCCTCTGTGTGTGTTGTTATCCCAGCTTCTCCTTGCTTTGTTGACACATCCGGGTCACCCGCGCGTGCTTTTAGTGCATGTGAGCGTGCCCCAGTGGGTAACTCGCGACCTGCACTGCTCTCATACGGCGGTTACAGCTGGAAACGAACATGTTGAGATGTTGCTGTAGTAATAATATCTAAAGATATGAAAGGGAATGGAATCGTCTTTAAAGTTGAAGCGCTGAAGGAAGTTGAAGTGACAGGTTGAACATATTACTAAAATAAGTTGAAGTGACAGGTTGAACATATTACTAAAAGAAGTTGAAGTGACAGGTTGAACATATTACTAAAAGAAGTTGAAGTGACAGGTTGAACATATTACTAAAAGAAGTTGAAGTGACAGGTTGAACATATTACTAAAAGAAGTTGAAGTGACAGGTTGAACATATTACTAAAAGAAGTTGAAGTGACAGGTTGAACATATTACTAAAAGAAGTTGAAGTGACAGGTTGAACATATTACTAAAAGAAGTTGAAGTGACAGGTTGAACATATTACTAAAAGAAGTTGAAGTGACAGGTTGAACATATTACTAAAAGAAGTTGAAGTGACAGGTTGAACATATTACTAAAAGAAGTGGAAGTGCCAGTTTCATATGTAAGCGCTGTGTGGTTTTTGTTCTTTAAGCATTGTTACAAATGTCAAAGGGATTTTGAATGAGGTTTTCTTACTGCTGGAACAGAACCCAGACATTCCGTTTTCATTCCAATTATTAAGCGGATTCAACCACGTGGGCACAACAAAAACATGTGAATGTGAGATGAATTCATGGTAAATCAAGATGGCCCTTATGTTCACATAACCCCTTGTTGTTTACATTCAGGCAGCCCTCTCCCCCTCTGCGCTCTGCGCCTCCTGGTCCCACCTATTCGACTGGTCTCGGCGGCGATCTGGCAGACCGTCCAGCAGAAAGTCGTGGCCGATTATGGGATGCTGGAGGAGTTTGTTTCCGCGGTGACAGACATCGTTCCAGAGCTACTCACCCCGCAGCAGA
The DNA here is from genome assembly GCF_050575085.1 of Anarhichas minor. Taxonomy (NCBI): domain Eukaryota; kingdom Metazoa; phylum Chordata; class Actinopteri; order Perciformes; family Anarhichadidae; genus Anarhichas; species Anarhichas minor. The sequence continues at coordinate 6,058,448 of NW_027466463.1, read as the reverse complement.
GGGCCCAACTTATCCTGGGCCTCAGAGCACGGGTGAGGAGGAGCAGTCATCAATTATCAACCACTCTTAATTATTACTGTAGGAACTGCTGTGAATTTGGGGTTTTTATGTCTTTTTCGGTGCTACCACTGGGCAATGTTTGAGAACATTATAAAATTCTATATATATTTTTTACACACTGTTCCTTGCGGGTTTAGCTGATCCTGGAGTTATGTCAGGTCGAAGCTACTGCCGACTTTGGGCTTGTTCAGCCACACCTGGACAGAGTGCAGGTGCTGATCGAGGCGTGGGTGATAGAGGTGAGTTCAAAGGGACGTTGCCTTGTAAGAAAACGGATAGCGGTGTCTTTTAAAAATAGCCGTGCACTGACAATGTAATCGACTCATTTCCTTTTCTTTTTTTGAAATGCCCATGTCATTTTATACAGGGCGGTGCGGCAAATATGAAAGTGCCACATTCCAAATTTGTGGATCTAGTCAAGAACTTGCTGAAGAATCGTGACGAAAGGGAACACTTCTTTCAGGTCAGTGTTAATGTTGCACCTCCAGCATGTTCTGTTTATAAAGAAGGAGCTGACAGGCCTCCAGATTCACTTTATTTGAAACCAACAGACTTGTCGAGCGGGCCTTGCGTTATTGTTCATGTATGACAACAATATACACCTATTGTGACTCTGTAATGTATATTGAATGAATGTGTCTCTCTACATTGACTCCCCTTGCATTGTGTGTCTTTCTCTGAAATCTTCTATTTCTAATTCGTCAATGAATCCAGTCATTGTAGTTTTTCCGAGAGTTCTCCTAAATATAAGACGCGCCGTGTCTTCCAGAAAGTTTTCCCCGAAGAGTTTGGTCCCACATATGATGACGCGCTTCACGCCTTGATGTGGATGTTTCTGTCCAGACTCGAACAGTTTCTTCCTCTTCAAACGTTCCAACAGGTACAAAAAGAAGAGATCAACATGATGTTGTGCTGGAAACAGTTGATGTCGCCTGAAATTTTGTATTTGTTTGTTGTTGTTTTTTCACCTTTTTTCTGCCTTTCCTTTCATTTTCTCCAGGTGTCCTCCGTGTTTGGCGAGGTGTCCTCAGTTCTTGAGGAATGTATGGACTCTGTGTGTCGCCGTGAGGAGCTCAAAACCCTGCTGCAGTATCACAAAGACCTCAGCCAACTGGATCACAATGGCAAGCCTCTACAGTTACCTATTCCTGTCAATACACTCTTATTATGAAATATGAATGACCCCTGTTTTTTTTGTTTTTCTCTTTTCAGATGGTTCCTTGGACGGCACCTGCATTATTTCAGCTCTCAAACTCGCCATTGAAGAAATAACTGAGACAGATAAACCACCAGCCCACATCTTGGAAAATAAGCTATCATGTACATCTGATTTGGAGAAGGGATCTTTGACATTGTCTCACAACACAACCGCTGATGGTCATACGAGTGGGATGAAGGTGGATGAGACTAGTGTGACTGCTGGGGAAAGTGGAACAGGGGTGCCTTTGGGAGGTGTTACGGGACATGAAGAAAACGCAGGGCTTGTTAAACGCCAAGCGGAGAAGGCTCCTCGGTTTCTCAAACAGTGCCGTGTTCAGCTAAAAAGACTGGACATGCCGGCGCGGACTCGCCCTGCGAGACGAAACAGAGGCCTGAGGATGAAAAAGATGCTGTTGGAGGAGAAGAGAGCTCTTTGTGAAGAGGCCCTCCCTGCCTTCAAGTCGGCTTCCAGGAAAACAAAACCCTCCGATAGGACTCTCGTACACATCTCTGAGGAGTCGAGCAGCTTCGGCAAAGTCGACTCCTCATACATGGCTCCCATCGACGATTGCAGTGACGACTCGTGGTCTTACTACTCTGATGAGGACTCTTGCCATAAGACCGCTGGCAGCGGTCTTAGTATGGCCGAATCGTGGTCCAACTACTCGGGTGACGAGCCTCCGTTTGTGACTCCCGTCGGTAGTTCTACTGAAGGTGATTCCAACGAGGACCCTTCCTTCGCGGGTCCTAAAAGGGTATCAGCTGCCAGCAGAAAGCCGGGCATCTCCGACGTCAAAGCCGGCGCTCCCAAAAAGACTCGGAAAGTCCAGTGTATCATCTGCAATGAGCCCGTGAGCACGAGCCTGAGGACCCACATGAAAACCCACTTCCCCACCGGTGGTTACGCCTGCCCCCGGTGCGACAGCAGGTTCAAGCTCTTCTCGTCGTTGAGGCTGCACTTGAACAGGACCTGCTTCGAGCACGGTCAGCAGCAGGCAGATCCGGCCAAGCCGGGAGAAGCCGAGAATCTTTTCAAATGTGACGAGTGCGGCGAGGCTTTCGGGCACCAGGTTTCACTGGAAGGGCACAAACGGACCCACAATGAACTCTACTGCAGCGTGTGTAGGAAGGTGCTGCGGGACGCGGCGACGCTGGCCAGGCACAAGGCCTCCCACACCCTGTTTCAGTGTAACCGCTGCGAGGAGACCTTCGCTCTGTTCAAGCCCTTGCTCAGGCACTGCGAGAACGTCCACCAAATCAGGAGGCCGTTCAAATGCAACTATTGCCCCAAAGTCGTAGCCAAGCTGCGCGCTTTGATCGTGCACGAGTGGAAGCACACGGGCCACCTGCCGTTCCAGTGCGCCCTGTGCTGCCTGAGATTCAAAAGCGACGCGGATCTCACCTCCCATGAGAGGGTCCACACCAGAGAGAGGCCCTACCTGTGCGCCGATTGCGGCAAGACGTTCTCCCAGAGGTCCAACCTGCTGCGGCACTTGAATTTCATCCACGGCGAGTCTCGGAACGAGAAGAAGTATTCTTGCACCGAGTGCGAGAAGTCCTTCAAGGAGAAAGGGGCCCTGAAGAAACACCAGAAGGCCAAACACTTGTGCGAGTTGTTCCGTCACCCGTGTCCGTACTGCGGAAAGATGGTCTCCGCGTCGACAATCGCGAGACATAAATTGATCCACACGGGAGAGAGGCCTTTCAAGTGCACCGTGCCCGAGTGCGACAAGTGCTTCAGGTCAGCTTCTGAAGTGAAGAGGCACGTGCTTGTGCACCACACCACGGAGAGACCGTATAAATGTGATGTCTGTGGAAAGGGCTTTATAAAAGTGTGTTATCTCAACGCACACGCTAAAGTACACTCGGGGGAGAAGCCATTTGTTTGTCATTTATGCGGCAAGGCTTTCCCCAAGCGCTACAGCATGCAAAGACACAAAACACTTGTGCACGCATTTGTAACGCATTAACCCACATGGAAGGAATGCTTCGTTAAACAGCGGTCGGACAAAATTGACATGTAGAGAATTTACTGTTCGAACCATTGACATTTTGAAACGGGTTTATATTGAGACATAATATTTTCTAAAAGCCATATCAAACAAACCTGAGAGAAACATATGTATGTATGTATATGTATATGTATATGTATGTATATATGTATGTATATGTATATGTATGTGTATGTGTGTATATGTATGTATATGTATGTGTATGTATGTATATGTATGTGTATGTGTGTATATGTATATGTGTATGTGTGTATATATATATATATATATATATTTGAAACTGAAATACAAAAGAAATGTCTGCATGACATTGAATCACGTTGACTGTAATTTGTATTATTTGACAACAATTGAGTCTGTTTTGTATTTGTAGTTAATTTCTAACAGTTTGATTTGTTTTTACTTTGGCATAAATGTATTGTTATTTGGTAATCTGTGTAAAAACAACAACAATCACAATGTTGTATAAAAGAAAGTTTAAAAAAAGTCCAGCGGTGGGGTGGGTACTTCTCCATTTACTTTTCTAAAATATTTCCAAACTTTGTCATGTAAGGATAAATGTAACACAGTAATTAATAGTATTGGGAAATTAGTTATTAGTTAGTATATATATATATATATATATATTTTTGTAAAGATAAAATATTCAAATACATTGACAACAGTTACGCCTCTACATCAAACAAACAAATGTTTTAGTTGTATGTGATTTGCATACTTTATGTGGATGAGACGGTGCATGACATGATGAGAGCTGATTGGGTGATCAGGTCTAGGAACACGTTAACACCGGACTGTACGCCTCTTTATGTATGAACACACACAGGATGTGACTATTCAGTCATTACATTAGTTAATGAAATCAAACTCTTAGCAAGTGTGGGAGTAAAATAGAATTTCCTTTTTATTTGAATATAGCAGATACACTTGACATTATTCTGTGACATAGGGAGGAACAAAAAGGAACATGCGGAACCTGTCAAGCCTCGCTGTCTCCTGTCGGATTGTTGTTCCGGGCGGAACGCAAGGCTATCATTGACGCACAAAGATCGCCTCTGTCACATCGGTCACCTGAACGCAACTGCCGTAGTAATATTTGGTTTGGCCTCGGCCGAGCGACGGACATAGTTTCCCTTGACTGTAATGTAACTGCAGTGAACACGTAGGATGGACGGAGATGTTTCTGGTCAGTATAAACTGTCACACACACACACACATTTGTTTGGCTAGGCCGCAAAGCAGCCCGCGCGCGGGAATGGCATTGCTAACTTATAAGATTTAACAGTTTTTTTTATAGATAACTCTCTACATGACTCATTTAAATTCCACGTGGACTGGCACACATTTGCTCGCCGGTGGATACCGGTAGCTAGATTAATGTCACTACGTACGTGAAGTGGCAGTTTCGTGCTATCCCTAGAATATAACGCTAGGCTGTGCTATCTGAGCTAATGCTAGCTAAAGTAGCTGCAGGACACTCAGTATTAACGCCTAACGTGAAGTGTCTCTGCTGGTTTCAGATAAACTGTGACAATCCCTAAACAAATATTTAACCATGCGGGGTGATTCTTAACATATTTTCAGTGTGTGAGTGCCACTGGTTATGTTGCATATCATGTCATGTAATATGATGTAAATCTTAACGTCAGATCCCGGAATTGAAAGGAGACACATCTGCCTCAAGATATGAGACCTGGGTTTTGTTTGATTTCCCATAGAACACTGCAGTCCTTATTTTAACTCAAACATTACCCGAAACCACAGTTTTTCCGTCAGATTATGGATGTATGATCGGTGCATTAAAGGCTGGTAAGTCAAACAAGATCAGCCTTGGTTGGCTCCAATAAAGAACCAAGATGCTCGACGCTAGCTTCACAGTTTTGTACCGTAATTTCCATTTCTTGCATTATCTCTTTCTCTAAACTCTGGATAAACGGGTTATGCTTCTGAACATCAAAGTTAACCGTTATGCAAATCTAGTTAAGGTGTGGATTTGTGCCTCTGGTGTAAATTATATTACTGTCCCGAGAAGTCTGTTTAATGGGCTGATTCACTTAAACAAGAACTTGATTCTCTCCCTTCTCTGACACGGAGTCTTTTTATGCAGATAGTTTAGCTTTTATTGACATGGTCTGAAACTTAACCCAATAAAACTGGAGTTGAAGGGAATTTATTTTGTGGGTGCTCCAAGCAATGAAACATTCCATGTATTTCCAGAAATAGCATGGAGAACTCATGCTATCTTGTATACAAAAGTATATTCTCAATATACAAAATACATCTTGATGTAATGTGAGAGTGGTGCTATGTCAACTTTGTTTCCCGTTTGCAGGTCCCTCCCTCCCCCTCTCCTCGCTGCGTCTCCTCATCCCACCCATCCGGCTGGTCTCCGCAGCCATCTGGCAGACGGTGGAGCAGAAGATCGTGTTGGACTATGGGCTGCTGGAGGAGTTCGTCTACATGGTCACGGAGGTGGTTCCTCAACTCCTCTCCACGAGGCAGCGGGCCGAACTCATTTTGGGTCTCAGAGCGCGGGTGAGGAGGAGGATGACGTTGACATTGCCCGTTAGATCGGTATATTCTTATCTATATATATATATAATATATCACTTGTTCATTATATTGCTGCTGTCCTCTGATTGTAGCTGATCCTGGAGCTGTGTCGCTCCGAGGACACTGCTGAGCTCCATATTATTCAGCCACATCTGGACCGGATGCAGAACCTCAGTTCTCTGTGGAATGTGGAGGTGAGTCTGAACCTGTAGTCAAATATCTGGAGGTGGTGATTGCTTTTTTGTGGTTTGGGTTTTCTATTTGTTTAAGTCACTGTAGTTTTGGCAGTAATGATCTGTAGTCCTGAAGTTCTTGTGTTTTATTTCTGCCTTTTCAAACTTTCTTTTTTTTTTTTTTTTGCAGTCAGATAATGCAGAACAAGAACAATCCGACTCACAATTCATGGGCCTTGTCCAAAATCTGCTGAGAGATCCTGAGGAGAGAAGAAACTTCTTCCAGGTAATGTTTTGGTGATTCACCTTTCTTTAGGGGTTGATGAGGTTTTCATCTTACAGGGAAAACACTTTTTCTGTTTTATGGTGCACTCCTGTTTGCCCAGTATTTGGGCCGCTCAGATATTTGACATGTAGGAATTCCTTTTGTGTTCCAGGATGTTTTCCCAGGAGATTTTGGCCCCACATACGACAAAGCTATCCAGACTCTGATGTGGCTGTTTCTGTCCAGACTCGAAAAGCTTCTTCCCACCCAAACTCTCCAACAGGTAGGCTTCCATATCAATTCAAAAATACGATAGCATTTTCTATTTCTGTGCTTTATATTCCAATACATTAAAACGTTTAGAAATTGCAGTGCTGTTGCCTCACTCTCGTTTTCGTCTTTTCCAGATTGCGTCTCTGCTCAGCGACGCCTCCTCTGTTCTGAACGAATGCATGGAGACGTTTGCTCAACCTCAGGAGCTCAAAGCCCTGCTGGACACTCAGAAAGACCTCGGCCAGTTAGAGGACATTGGTGAGCTGTTCACAGATTGGTGTCGACACTCGATGTAACGCTTTGTTTGCTTCAGAAACGAAACACTATTTCACAGTAACATACCTCAAATAAACTATTCTTCATTCAGCAAAGGTGTTTGTGTCAGTAGCAGCTTTTGTATGTAATCTGTTAAAATGACACACTCGATAACTTGAATCTCCTCTTTTCAGATTCTTTCATCGTGGACAGTGGCATCTTGTCAGCCCTGTGTCTCCCTCCTGTGGAAAGAGTTGTGATCGTCAATGACCAGACAGAAACAGATGCAGAGAGCGGACTCATGTACACTGTGTGCACAGAGATGGAGGTGGAATCCGAGAACAAAGAGGTGTACGCGGAGGAAACTGGGAACTCTGCAGCGAGCGTGCAAACCCAGTGGGGTGGTGTCGGCAGCGGCGTGAAAGCAGAAATGGACGCCGTGGTGGTCACGGACCCCGTCGAAGGCGCCGAGGCCAGCGAGAGCGAAATGGCCGACGACCACAACTACGACCAATCGGGGACGCTGATGATCGGGGAGGATGGCCAGGTGACTGTGCTCGACGGTGCCGAGAAGAAGCCGAACAGGCGCGGGAGGAAAAAGAAACGGCCCGACGACGAAGACTTCCAAGTGCAAGGTGGAGCGAGGGGCAGGCAGGAAGACCCAGATTTCGACGTCGCATGGGAAAGACCGGTGCGAAAGAACCGCGGGCTCAAGATGAAACGCTACCTGTCACAGTGGAGGAGAGCGGGAAAGACGCAGGGCAGCAACGCTACCAACAGCAGCCCCAAAAAGTCTGCCGCATCCCAAGCCCCGACCAAAAGCAACGACTTGGACGATAGAACGTGCAAGGTGTGCGGCACGGTGGTGAGCCGGGCCAAGTTCCTGGAGCGGCACATGAACCGACACTCGGAGGAGCTTCCTTTTTCTTGTCCCACGTGTAAAAGGTTTTACAAGAGCTTGCGTTACTTGCAGCAGCACAAATGTCCGAATCAGACGAAGGCAAAGCCCGGCAGGAAGGCAAAGGAACAAGAGACTGCAGCAGATGAGGGCAAACAGTCATCCGGCGGGATTCCCGGCGAGGCGACTGTTGAGGGGCAGACCGACGCGGACCAGGACCCTGATTGCGCGACCTCCGCAGATGGGCCTTCCAAAGAATTGGAAGAGAAAAGCCCCTACGGGAACAAAAGCGTGCTCGAAGGTCCGTTCTACTGTCCGCACTGCAGCGTCGAGTTCAAGTGCAAACAGACTTTCAGGTTCCACCTGAGAAACATCTGCTACAACGAGCAGCAGGTGGATCCGGAGCAGCCGGAGGACGTGAAGCATTGTTTCAGGTGCGACGAATGCGACAAGGCGTTCAAGTACAAGTCGACGCTGGAATCCCACAAGCAGACGCACAACCCGCTGTACTGCGAGGTGTGCATGAAGCTGGTGCGCGACCCGGAGGCGCTGGCGATGCACAAGGAGTCGCACACGCCGTTTCAGTGCAACCGGTGCGAGGAGAACTTCCCCGTGTTCAAGGCCCTTCACAAGCACTACATCGACTCTCACAACCCCGTCGAGCCGTTCACCTGCACCCACTGCCTGACCACCTTCGCCAGCTTGAAGCGCTTCATCAGACACGAGTGGAAGCACACCGGCTACCAGCCGTTCCAGTGCCCCCACTGCACCAAGAGGTTCCGGTCGTACTCCGACCTCGTGGAGCACCAGAAAAAGCACACAAAAGCATATCCCTTCCTCTGCTGGGAGTGCGGCAAGAAGTTCCGGCACGGCGTCACGCTGACGAGACACGTGGAGCGCGTGCACCAGTCCGGCGAGCCCGTGTCGGACAAACCCGTGCCGACCTTCACCTGCGCCCAGTGCGGAAAGACCTTCACGTCCCGGAGGTGCCTTCTGAAGCACGACAACTTCCACCACAAAGGGCTGCGTTTCCCGTGCGAGTTCTGCGGCAAGGGCTTCTTCGGCAAGGACGCTTTGGTGAGGCACACCCTGATTCACACGGGCGAGCGGCCGTTCAAGTGCGACGACTGCGACAAGTCCTTCAGGTCCGCCGCGGAGCTAAAGATACACCGGAGGTACCATACGGGGGAGCGGCCTTTCAAGTGCAACGTCTGTGAAAAGGGTTTCGTCCAGTCCTGCTTTCTCACCTTGCACATGCGCACCCACACAGGAGAGAGACCGTATGTTTGCACAGTGTGCAGCAAGGGCTTCTCCAGCTTGCATGGCTTGAAACGACACAGGAGGCTCGTTCACGCGTAGTTAATGTTAGCGGGGTACTAATTCGCACAGGGTTGTTCTGTTTGACGGTCTCTTAGTGAAGGAGGTCAGACGTTGCTCGAGGACACTTTCGGCCGTGCGGATGTTGGCTGAGAATGGCGAATTAAAAGCAGGTGTTTCACTAGAAGGACGTTTTCCTCAACAGCTGCGTTGATGTCACAGCGTGTATTGTTGGGAACTGTGTAATTGTATAGTGCATTATAAAAAAATAACAAAAAAATGTCACTTTGTATTTTTTACAGAAGGTTTGCTGTAGCTCTACATAAGATTTGTATGTATAAACGATATAATCCTTGATTCCTTTGGGAATAGACTTCTTTTCTTGAATAAATTGGACATTTGATTCCAAGTGGCATTGGATTTGCTCAGTCGTGACTTTATTCATGTGATTTTAAGGCCATTGAGTTGCTTTCAGTGTTTGGGGGTTTTGACAAATTCAGGCTTGATTTGATGCATGGAGGAAGCATTCAAAAACATGTTTCTACAGTATATGCTAACTGCTAAATGGATACTGTTTAACATGAAATATAATGGGATGGGGTCTAGTAATGCAACCATATATTATTAATGTATTCATGCATATGAATGTTGTTGAAATTGTGGTTAGTAAATGGCATATCTACAATTGTCAACCACTAGATGGCCCTTAATTGGTTTGGGCTATCAGGAACAGTGGAAGGACTGCAACTGCCTGGTCAGCAATCTACCAGAACCACAGGTTTTTACAGCCTTCAGGCCTTTTTCCTACTCGACACATTTTGACACGCCACAGTCGTAAAATAATACAATTGTTGGTGGCTCATTTTCCATTGAGCTCCTTCAGTTTCGTGTCCCTGGTATTGTTCATTGCTAACTGGGACTCTTCTGTAGTACGGAGCCATCGTTCATGTTATCGGCAACGCCTGTGCTTTTCTTACTCGGGTGCAGTTTTCAGAGAAAAAGCCCAATTTTCTGCAAAACGTCACTCATATACTAGATGTATATATGCAAGACAGGCTATTATTGAAGAAAAATGTCCATTCTGTGGCTGGTTTCAGATGAGTTTTACTCACTGCGCAGTGGAGACAGAAGTTCACAACAAAGCTGTAGAATTCTCTGACCAGAGAGAGTTCTGGTCTGGATTATATACAGGATTACAGGAAATAACAGACAAAAGGTGTGGATCGGGCTAAGCTTCTCAGGAAGGACAAAGGACATTGAAACTATCTGTACCCAAGATGTGTATTTGTCTTCAGTCCAGGGAGTGAGTTGGATCTGAGAACCCAACTCACAGGTCTGTAGTAGTGGGTTTGCATGGGCTCAGTACAGGTCTGTTTTACAAAAGGTGATGGTTACATTAAGGTGTGACCTGTTACAGGGGTTTGTTCATTTAAATGTAAAGTAGTTTCTGCCTGCACAGAGGTTACAGACAGAACTGGCATGAATACAAAGGCAATATAAAAGAATACAGTTATCACAGTTTAAAGATGTATAACAGTTTCTTCTACACTATCAGAGTAAAGTCAATCTATTCAACTAAACATGGCATCATTTTCGAAACACCTTTTTATAAATTAATTTCATTCAACCATTTTGCAGATTTGCGAAGAACAATCTGTATATCAATCTGTATATTTGTTATATATATAAAACGTTATCACAAAACTATACTATATATCAGCTCAAACATTCAATTGATTGCTACTCATTTCATTCAATGCTGCCATTACCTTGATAATCAGGGCACATGAATGGTGCTGGAAAGTTAGATTGCACCACCAAATGCATGCATGTCTAAATTAAATGTGTCCATCTGTATATATTGAAGTCACGCTAAAAAAAAAAACAATTTCACCCCAGATGGGACTCGAACCCACAATCCCTGGCTTAGGAGGCCAGTGCCTTATCCATTAGGCCACTGGGGCTGTATACCAATGACCGCTGTACTGTCCAACTAAGTACAATACACTATGTCAGCCTCATACTCATAGTTTTAACTACTAAATTAAACTGGTTACATCTAGTGTATGTTCGCGTGACTCATGGTGATATGCCACGTCACTAAGCACCAAAAGCTCCCTTTCTTTTTTAAAAACGCTGGCAAATCAAACTTCTCATGCAACTCGGTCCCAGTAACACTTACCAAATCATCTCTGTATTAAGCATGACCACAAACTGGGGTCTACAGGAAACGTGAATCCAATCATCGATAACGGCGACTGAAGTTCACTGAATAAAACTCTGCTTTGATCAGTGCTTGTCTCAAAAGCATTGATATACCTTCACTATATGTTAAACACATTAATTAAGATAATGTTTAAATTATTTCACCGTTAAATATCTGCTCAAATAACGTTACGTTAACGGAGTGCACTGAAAACTCCCTGTCCAGGCAGGAGCAGCCTCCGTTGTTTTCCTGCTCTCTGCCCAGCAGACTCTGGAGGAATGGTCGCGTTAGCCGGTTAGCTCTTCAGGCAGCAGCTGTAGGATTTACGTTATTTGGCTTTCGGTTGTTCTGTTACAATAATGAATTTACTACCGACTAATCCTCATGGAAATGGGCTCCTTTATGCTGGATTTAACCAGGATAATGGTGAGAAGTGGCGTTTATTTTTCAAATGGAAATTGGCAGCGTTGTTGATGCTAAGCTAACGTTGCTAAGCGGATGTCTTCCCAGAGCATAAATTAAGCATAACCTTATACAACAATAGCTTTACATTTTCTGTAATTGTAATAGTCGAACAAATAATGCTGATGTGTGGTAGTCACTGCAAGAAAACAGTTACGTTCACCAAAAGTACCGAACGTTAAGTTAATGTTAGCTTTAGCTTTAACTACGTCAGCTAACGTAACGTTAGCTTTCTTGTTTCAGCCAACAGATAAGTCAGCTAACGTTAACCAAATGCTATTAAAGTAACATGACAATGGTTATTAAGTTAGACATGAACGTGTGGTTACAGTTTAGGTACTCTGATAACTGTGTATATTAAGTTACTGATGTAGCTAGCCGAATGTCCACAACGGCATAACTTACGTTAAGTCAGCGATAACGTTAGCTAGCTAGAAAACAGCTCGCGAAGCTAAGTTTGATAGGTATTACCGCGTTATTGGGCTAATGTCATGTTTGCTACTGCCCAGTAATTTTCTTAGATTGACAGTTTTCAGACGTAAATATAATTTCCATAGTACACTCTCTTTTCTCCCCACCCACCTACATTTGCACAGGCCGTAGATTTCAAACATTCGTCTTAAGTTGGTTTAACTTAACGTACATTTAATGGTATTAACGTTCATGAACGGTGCCAACTAACGTTACGTTAGCTTTGTCATATCTAGGGGGTAGTTTAAACGTCATGAAGGTGACGTTAACGTGACCAAAGACTCCATATGGTCCACTGAAGAACTAGCGTTAGCTTTGGCACCAACATCACTGTCGTCACATGTCAACATACGGTGTGCCAGTTGTACATGAATTCCATTAGAGGCGTATCATCTCCGGGCCGTGTGTCTACTCTGTATCTGTTGAAGGCTGCTCTGACATTACAATCGTTTTTGCGTGATGTAATCTTCAGTGTGTGTGAACGACTTCTGATAGCTGGCACCTCTGTCTGTCTCCACAGGGTGCTTTGCCTGTGGAATGGAGAACGGGTTCCGTGTTTACAACACAGATCCTCTCAAGGAGAAGGAGAAACAAGGTAATGAGCTCTGTGGACATTCACGTTCATGCCTACATACAAGTTCACTGAGCAGTCTGTGCAGTGCGCCTCGCTATTTCAACTGCCTCGGTCTGATCAGGGTTCTTTGCCAAAATATAACTCAAACCAACCAATTCTGCTGCACAGAGGAACAGAGTATTTTTGACAGAATTGAAACTTCTTAAACATGGAGGGATATAAGAGGAACTTCCCCCCCACACACACACACGAAGATGTGAATCAGCACATGACCTGCTCCAGAGTTTCTTTTGTACCTCGTAGGATTGAGCTGATCATGGAATGATTCACAGGGCGTGTGAACTGTTTTTGCTGGGCTCATCCAGCTCTTTAACGGCAGTCTTTACAGCTTGTAGCAGCTCCATTTCCTGCTGATGTCATGTGTGCTGGACATGCAGGGAGGGAGAGGGGGCTGAGCCATTAGATATGAACAAACCGTGGTGATAAGAAGCAGTGAGCGGCCTTCTTTTCTTACACTAACAGCTTGGTATTGTTGTTCACCACCAATGATGTTGCCTTTCAGAGTTCCTGGAGGGTGGGGTCGGCCACGTGGAGATGCTGTTCAGGTGTAACTATTTAGCTCTAGTGGGAGGAGGAAAGAAGCCAAAGTACCCAACCAACAAAGGTATGTTTTGTCTACCGAAGTTAGCAATGTTGATTGATCATTTTTATTATCCCCTAACATCAGCAGTCGTCTTTATACTGGACGTAAGCCAGGCTTTTGTTCTGAGAAATGACGGAGTGGATTCCATTTTTCCATCAGTATCTGTATGGACCGTGTAAGGTCCTAAATGTAACTTACAAAAGTCAGAGGCAGTTTCTCTTTCCTGCAGTGATGTTAGTTTAATAAAAAAAAAAATTGTATGTCATTACAAGCTGGCAGGAGACATCACCCACCTACAATCTAAATATGGGATTGTTGGGACAGTGGATTGCGCTGCAGGAGACCTGCACCGTCACACCTGTAGCAAACACTGTCATTCCTGCTGGCTACGGTAGAATGGAAGGTCCTAGTGGGAGGCAGTTAGTAAGATATAACCTAAAGTCTTTAAACCCACACAGCTGTTTTCACCATTAGACCTCTGCTCAGGTCCAAGGTGGGCTGGAGCTTTGATGGGAATCTATTAGGTCACAAATCTTCATCTGCCAATAAGAATGATAAAGTTGTAGTTTGTCCCACCACAACAGGTTCAACAACACAGTCCTAAGCAGAGGTCTAATGAGCCAGTTTAACACCTGTGTGGGTGTTCAGAGGCTTTCAGTGAATGAATCATTGCTGCTCATCCAGGTCCAGGCAGTGTTCATTTATTGAAGTATATCATCAGGAATTATTATTCTACACTGCCAGGAAGTACTGAAACAATGTGATACAATGGCACCTATCTATAGGTCATACACTTTTAATAATTGATAAGTACGATACTGATCAATTGAATATTATTCATGTGGCTGTTTGTTTTGTGTGTGCTCTAGTGATGATCTGGGATGACCTGAAGAAGAAGACAGTAATTGAGATTGAGTTCTCAACAGAAGTCAAAGCGGTGAAGCTTCGGCGTGACAGGTAAAAAAAAACAACATTTTTGACAGTTGCAAAATAAGTGTTGTGTAATAATGCATGAGTGGGTGGATGGGAGGTTCCTTCGGGTTTAGATATCTTCTGTGTCAACAGGCATCCAAAACTCTCAAGTTAATCCTAGAGCAGTGCTGTGGTAATGAGACGGGGACGCGCTATGATGCAGTGGCTGCAGCCATACTAGCATTGTGCTTGCTGTGAATTGATTGATTCATTGTCAGTCTCTGGATTTGAACACTGGACGTGTGAGATTAGTATGAAGCTTGTGGATGCTGGTTTAGTAGAGTCTTTGACATTTGCTTTAAATCGCAGTTGGTTCTCCCTTTGTTCTCAGGATTGTGGTGGTCCTGGACTCGATGATCAAAGTCTTCACCTTTACCCACAACCCCCATCAGCTGCATGTGTTTGAGACCTGCTATAACCCCAAAGGTCTGTCTACTGCTGTGCTCCATACTTACCCTCTTGAGCCACACACACTCTTTAGGGGATTTGGTCGAGCATCTTTAAACCCAACCGGGCATTGTTTAAACACCTCTGGTTTCCCCTCAGGTTAAAACAGTTTGCTCTGTCAGCGCTGTTGTTAGCGAGTTGACTATAAATGTGCCACGTCTTTAGCAAAGCGCTGCAACAATAAAAATACAAAATGTTCATGTGCACATTATAACCAACCCCCCCTCCCTCCCCTGTTTTCCTCAGGTCTGTGCGTGCTGTGTCCCAACAGCAACAACTCCCTGTTGGCGTTCCCCGGGACTCATTCGGGCCACGTGCAGATAGTGGACCTGGCCAACACGGAGAAGCCCCCAGTCGATATCCCCGCCCACGAGGGGGCGCTGTGCTGCATTGCTCTCAATCTGCAGGGCACGAGGATAGCTACGGCGTCGGAGAAAGTGAGCCGGGAATGGAATGTTTTTTTCGGCTGTTGTGTCGTTTGTTTCTGTCGCCGCCGCCCCGTGACTGATCCATGTTGTGTTTCTGCAGGGGACCCTCATTAGAATTTTCGACACATCCGCGGGTCAGCTCATACAGGAGCTCAGACGAGGCTCTCAGGCAGCTAGCATCTATTGGTGAGCGTCGTGCACCAACACTGTTCACATCTTTACGACAGAAACCGTGGCCTAGTTAAGCCATAGACCACTAGCGTTGTTAAGTCACACACTGCTCTGCTACTCACACTGCGGTGTGAAATTCACGACATTGTTTGTTTTCATAGAACGTGTGTTCAGGTCTTTTATAATATAGGTGAGCGGTGAACTGGTTCTCATTATTTCCATCTGCTCGGTCTTTCGCAGCATTAATTTCAACCAGGACGCGTCCCTCATCTGCGTGTCCAGTGACCACGGCACAGTGCACATCTTTGCTGCAGAGGACCCGAAAAGGAACAAACAGTCGAGGTTAGTCTCAACTGAATTATTTTAAATATTTATTTTATTGTTTTCCACACGTGATGTCAAATCTAGTCTGCTGCATGATAATGATTCTCAGTCGTCTAACCCTGTGTTCTTCTCTCTCTGTCTGCCTGCAGTTTGGCATCAGCCAGCTTTCTTCCCAAATACTTCAGCTCCAAGTGGAGCTTCTCCAAGTTCCAGGTCCCGTCGGGCTCTCCCTGTGTCTGTGCCTTCGGGACGGAGCCCAATGCCGTCATCGGTGAGTTCAGTTTGGAGTGTGAAGCTTTTCAGGATACAATTCTCAAACCTGTGTAATGCTTGTTGTGGACGGTCCCTGAGAACATCACAAGAAATGCAATCCTACAGGTTGCAAACAAACCCTTGAGTGACTTCAACGTATTCAGATGAGAAAATTACCCAATTAGATATATTGACTCTCTCATAAATTTTTTATTTATTTATTTATTTTTTTAGTTTTGCCCTAACCAACCAGTAGCGAGCGACGCATGTCTTTTTCGGTCGTCACAAAAGCTCTCGTAGCGGTTAGTTGGATGTTTATCGCTCCAATCGAATGCAGATGCAGCCATCAATGTGCACAACGTCCATACCGTTCACACCCACCCAAAAACACGACTGAACTTATTCCACTGGACAATTGTTTGTGTGTCTGGCCTGTGTTTGCTCACTCTCGTTTCTCTCCTCCTCCACTCTGCAGCCATTTGTGCTGACGGCAGCTACTACAAGTTCCTCTTCAACCAGAAAGGGGAGTGTGCCAGAGATGTGTACGCCCAGTTCCTGGAGATGACCGATGAGAAGATATGACCTGTGATCCACCTGGAGACTTGACACAGCCTGTTTTTTTTGTTTGTTTTGTTTGTTTTGTTTTTTTACATTTTTTATTATTTTTGAGGAGAGGTCCCACACTACACTTCTCCTTATCTTGACAGACTCTGTAAAGAGCATCAGATGACGGGAGCAGAGACTTAATCAACGGATGGAAGTACCAAAAGGACGCAGACTTCTGTCTCTCACAGACTCCTGAGGATGGTCTCTGAACAGAGGGACTCGGCTTGTCCCCCAAACCAAACACCAGAGAGAAGAGCGAAAGTTCTTTCTTTGAATGGACAACGTGCCGCTTTTTAAGACGTCTTCCGAGGAATTTACAAAGGCTGGTTATTTTTAATCACACGGATGATTCTGATAGTTAGACGGATTGAAACTATTGAGATTTTTGTCGACTAACACCACCTAACCGAACCATAGGGAGTGCCTCGAGACTGGAGAGAAACTGTATGTGTGCACATATTATTGTTGTCATATGCGTGTGTTTGTGTATATACCAATGTACCATATTAGGTGTTCGCAGAGCAGAATCCGAATGGTCCTGCGCTGTGAAGCCTCACCATAGTATTACTAGATTTTCTTATATTCACTGTATAAACACAACGCGCCAGACTGAACTTCTAATTCAAAACAACTGTACAGAATAGTAGCAGGAAAAAAATGAACACGTATTTTTGTTTGCCTCGTCCTTTTTTTCATACATTGTGCAATATGTTTTCCCTAATTGCTTTTTTGTTAAGAGCTTGTGAAAGTTGACTGTTTGTTGTTTTTACCTGAACTAAAAAAAAAAGCTTAAAGAAATCGTTTGACACTTATTGGGAGATGATTAACTTTGTTGCTGAGAGTTGGATGAGAACATTGACACAGCGCTGTACGCTGAATATGAAGCTGCAACCAGAAGCTGGTTATGTTAGCTTAGCATAAAGACTGGAAGCAGCTCGTCTGGCTCTGTCTGTCGCTAACAAAGGATATACTAACCGGCACCTCTAAATCTTACTTACTGTCTTTTTTGGTTAATCCTGAAAAGTTGTGGTACTACAGCGATTATAAGCCAGTTGTTTGTTTGGCTGTAGAGCAGTGACATCCTAAAGTTTAGTTTTCACACTGTTTTTTTAAAGGAGATGTGTGTTAATTGGACAGAGCCAGGCTAACCCCATGTTTCCGGTCTTTATGCTAAGCTAACCGACTGCTAGCTTTAGCTTCATATTTAGAGTGCTATTGATCTTCCCATGCAGCTCAGCAAGAACGCCAACGAGCTCATTTCCCAAAGTGTCTCTCTATTTCTTTAAGAGTTTGTGAAAGTGTTTCATCTTAAATCATCAAAACCTGATCTATTGGCTGAGATCCAACTGTGAAAATCAGAATATTTTTGAACTTGGTTGAAGACCTTCATGTTTAATGTTGATCCATTATTAAATCTCCTATATGGTGATTGGTTGCTTCTCGTTGGCCAGTGTGGCTCTCCAGTCACAGCGATATTTGTTTAAATCCTGACAACGCGTGTTCCCACTTGTGTCCGTGTATCTCCGTAAAGTGCTTGACCACGCCCCCTAACGGCGTTGATAAAATCAAACGATGCTAATCAGGGACTCTGAAGTGCTTTGTTGAAGCCTGTGGCCATAAACAGGAGATCCGCTCAGTGTGGATCCACCACAATGGAACTGTGTTAATGTAGAATCACTTTTCTTTCCATTTGTCACGTTGATTGACAGATTTGTTGGTGATTCGGTGCAAAAAACACATTTGGTTTGTGTTGCTTTCGGCATCAGATTGTACAATTGCCACTTGATGGTTACCGACCACAGTGGTAATGCTGCACAAACTGAAAAGCCAACTTGTGTCTGACACACTCGGAATGATTGTAAAAACCTGCGTTTAAATTTGTGAATAAAATTTAACATCTGCTTTTACAGTTAACCTTCATGGTCCGTGTTGTGCCTGTTGTACTTAAAGGGCCCCATAAACACATTCACAGGGTCCGACAGTCCAACTGAGCTTAAATGGCTTTATGTTTGTCTGCTACAGCAACATGTCTGCTCTGTAAACCAATTGTTCTCATTTGAGAAACCAAGAGGAAATGAAATTTTAAATATATATTTAGATTGTTTGGCTTTGAGACAAGTCTTTTTTTTTTCCTTTTTACAATACAAAAATATTTATTTTTAAAAAACTGACATTCATTTTAACAACAAAAATGGATGACTAAGTGATTTTAGTTTAAGTCATATATTTTCCATTTCTGCCACTGTGAGGTAATGAGTAACCTAGTTGTAACTCCAGCGCAGTGAGTACATGTAATTGGTTTGATTATTTGCCCCTTACCACGGACCCGAGCCAATAAACTAAATAGCACAACGTACACGGACCGTACAGTCCCCGGTTAGTGCCACAAATGATGGTTAACCTTAAATATCGCCTGACACAACACATGATTATAAGTTTCAGTTTCAACGGCTCTCTGAGTTTCAGCAGTTTTGTCAAATTTAGCTTATTCTTGCCCTGTTGTTGGCTTTTTAAAAATACAATTTCTTAGAACCTATTGCTCTAAATCTAGATTGTATTGACCCAGTAGGTGAAATGCTGAGCTCTATTTCTTTGGAAATGGAAGTCAGATAGCTCCATTTTTGGTCTCCACCCACTCCTGAGGGAAATATCTGGCTCTTTAGCTGCTAAATGCTCCACTGTGTTCACCAGGCAGTCTCTATCTGTGTCTGTCTGCTGTTTGCTGCTGAGCAGGTAGTGTACACTGGCTTTTTACAGCTTCTTACAGTTTTTTCACTGAATAGTTGTGAGCCGGAGAGCAAAAACAACGAGCTGAAACTTGAAAATTTGACTTTAATGGACATATCTGATTTCAAGACTGGCAAGTAACTGGATAAACAACTTAAAAGCATATAGCACTTTTAAATTCTACATTATATATTCAGTCTTTCTGGGTTTTTTCCCCATTATACAGGTGATGTGTTAGGGAATGACTACAGTAATAGAGTGGGGATCTCCCATTGGCAGAGAGTGCTGGTATGACACTGCAGTCATCTGCTCAGAGTCAGCAGCATCATACAATATTGTCATTATTTGTCTTTACACTTGAATTGTAGTTCCTGTTCACTTTGAGGATGTTTTTTTTTTACTAAGTTGCTGTACGATTTATTATTTTGATAATAAATAACAATTCATATCCATGTGTTTGGCATTTTGTTGAACAAAGCTAGGAAAGCAATGTTTCAGTCAAGGTTCATCCGACACGGGCAGCTGTAGTGATCACCTAAGAATCCCGCTAACAGGGATTCCTCAGCAGACACCCCTCCACCAACCACACTTTTTGGTCAGCTATTGCCACAGTGAAGGCCGAATGCCTCAAATCTAGAAAGCACACCTTGTCAATGTCTCATTTGCCGTGTCCCACAGGTCATCTGAAGCTACACCGAGCAGCCACGTTAGTTACAGGGTGTTAACTTTTGTTCTTTTGGGAACATTTTGATGTTTGAGCCGTCAGTAATTATCTGTAAGTAACTACAAAAATGATTCCTTATATACTGGTTTGTCCACTCAATCATTGTTTAGCTCCATTATACTAAAATCAACTTTAGCCTCAGGAAACAGCCATTGGGGAACATTATTATATTTATTCCCATCCTTGTTCTTGTCCTGATGTGTGTATTTGGATCGTTTTACTGCACTGCTGATCCTCAGTGGTCACCTGCACTTAGTGGTTTTTACATGAGCAAACGAAATCACATGGAAGGGAAGTATAAGACAAATTAAAAAAAAATAAGGCCATTGCAAAAGACAAAATCAACTGTTTTATATTGATAAACTGCTTGAGGACTGTAGTGGCGTTCCACTAAATGTGTCGTGAATTGTGAGGGCTGTGATTTCCATGTGCTGTATCTTCACAGCTGACCTTGGGAATAAAATGTTTTCTGCTCATATTTTGCTCTTGCAGGGTTCAGAAGGGAATGCCGAGTGACAGAATGTCATCATAAACAAGGGCACACGATAGAAAGAGCTGGTAAATAAAATAAAAAAGCTCCTCCATGAACCCAAGTATCAACTTTCTTACTCGAAGAGATTTGCGCTATAAACACTTAATATCCTCCAGGGGAATGTCTTCCGGGCAAAAAAAAAAAAAGAAGCTGTATTGTTTTTTGTTTTTAGCATTTCCGTCTCAAAAACAATCCTTTTTCAAATTTGTCCTTCAAAATGTTCCTTCCTCCAAAGTTTATTTTTTGTGAGGTAAAAAGGCTGAAAATCAAAGTTCAAATACAGCCTGGTTTATTTAATGACACTGTTAAAACATAGAAGACACCTCAGCATACACTCTTAGTCAGTGGTGAACGTTAAGACATTTTTTAACTCAGGCGTTACACTTTGAAGCCAAACATATACTTATTATCTTATCACACCGGAGAGCAGAAGTTTAAAACTGGTGCATTTTTAGTACATTTCAAAATTTGTATTCATTGCAAGCAAATGAGCAAACAAGAGAAGTCTCATAACGACTGCAAAGAAGTAGAGGGTCTGACTTTAAATCTATATTCATGGAGATGGATGTATAGAAATGTACAAACATTATCATACTCTTTTTACTCTTTATTCATTTCTGCATATTTGACCTGACAACATGTTGAGATATAGGTCTATTTATAGACTACGAGTCTTCATATTATGGTACCAGTATGATCTTGACAAGTTGAAGAAAAGAGTCAGAATTAGCAAAATCCCTCTGAGCCTGGATCATAAGAAAGAAGATTAGAAAATCTGTATCAGTTTAATCCCCAAAGAAAAGTTGAGAGAAAAACTGCACCCTGAGGTTGGCGTTGATCTTTTTTTAAATATTTAGTTTATTTGATATTTAATTTTATGACTAATGTCAATAACAGTATTTGACCAGCAGATGTCGCCACCACACTACGCTCGGGGTCTTCTTCGATATCTCCAGGGGTCCTTCATGGGACTTCTTTTCCATACATCCATGGGCTGATGCAGGAAACAAGCAGCAGTTTAATGGCCATATAATGTTGGCTAGAAGTGGTCTGAATTAGACATAATTTACGAGACAATAGCAAGTTTCATTGTTCCTGCTGTCAGGTACATTCAGTTTAACAACAAATATACATTTGAGTCCCTGCTAAACAACCCTGTGTGAATATTGGAGTGTCTGTAATAATGAAAACCTCTGGTCTCAACCAAACTGTATCCAGTCATATATTTAACACTCCCAAACTGTGTAAAGTTAGTTGGAGTTAAGATGATATGTTAAAATAGCAGAAGTTGTGCCTTCAAAATAAAACCATAAATAAGTGGCGGGCAGAGCTACTCAAAGGTTGCTGGCTGCACAGGGCGTTTCAGAAATGTATGGCAAAATATACAAAACTTGTGAACACCCGGTGGGGAATTCCAAACAAGTACAAAGACAGATAATTCAATTGGACAACCATAATTAATAAAAGCTTTACTTTGAAAGTTACTATCGGAAGTCGTGTACACGATGATATTCACTTGACGCTCGCGCCTCCGTCTCGTGCTGTCCAGCGCTCTTTCCTCATTAAGTCCACAGTGAATGTCTGCCTCCCACCTGCGGTACGCTGTCTACAACAGGTGAGAACGCTCCTCTCTTTACAAACCTGTTTATTCGGGGGGAAAAGCTGACTGAGCCGACCTCAATTTATACAGATAACCCGCGTGACAGATGGAAATACTTGTGTTTTTGGACTTTGCGTGGCAGCCGGGAGTCGGAACACCTTGACAGTTGGGAGTGACAAGTTAGCAAACGAGGAGAGGCTAAATGTTACATGTTCGGTGGATTTACGAGCAGCAGAGGACGGAGCTTCATGAATGTGTGCAAACAGAAGAGAAGGGCGATACCGGCTTAGCTTCATCGTTATTCCGAAGAGTTCAGGGGAAACTACCCCGGAGCTGTCAAACACTAGAAATTGTTGTTAGTTGACTTGTAAGCTAACAGTAGAAATGTAGCATTAATCTTTGATAACTTTTAACGACGCATTCAAGTTTTCTAGTAAATTCGGCATATACAAAATACCCCAAACAGAACTTTATTTTTTTTTTAATTGCAACTTTTAGCAACACTCCTCGTTACCAACACTCGGTGCTTTCTGTGTGCTTTTCATGATGAAGATGAAACAGTTAGAAAGCATGAGGTGTTACTGAGATGTTACTACACATTGGTGGATTTGATGCATGCCGAATTTACAAACAATAGTAATGATTTATTACAAGTCTATAAACTTGTCATGATTGATGTTTACATTTACTGGAAAGCAGGGTGGGATTAAACTGTCAGAGTTAGGAATGGGATTGGGTTTGAAGTTGTTACAAGGATATTTGTGCTCCAAAACATACTATTGAGCGTTTTTAATGGATACCTAAAATACTATCTTTAAGAATACAAATGTCCATAACAATAAATTGAGATTCCTTATTAAATCATTTTCACTTTATTGATTATGTTTTCAGACAGAACATGAGACTTTATCATGGGCTTTCTTACATATGTGACACCCATCCCTCAGGATTCCATGAACATGTCACCCACTGTGACAAACATCTAGCCACTGCTGTGTGCGATGACATTTAGGCTAACAAGCCCATTTGTGGACTCCTTGTTTACATTGTGGCTCCTGGCTCTGCGGCCCTTTACTGCCTGGCGAGGTGCCCGGCTAGTTTTAGATCGTGTGTCAGTGCAAAGACATGCTTTGCCATCTGCTGTTGGGCTCCACTGCTGCACGATCACCTGGCAGAGGAGGAGGAATAACGGAGCTATTCTTCTAACAGCCCTAAATAGGCAACAAGGCGCGATCGTCCATCGTGTTTTTGACTTGTAAAGCCGGCTGCTGAAACATATTGTTTACTGTTGGGACGTCAAGGAGATTAAAAATGCTTCTGAACAAATTCCTAGTCCTAATTGTGGTCTTGCACACATAATGGACTCTAATGTTGTAATTGGAGGCTGTGTGTTTGATGTTGCCTCAGAGTAGGAACAGGGGGACTGTTTTTACACTCAACTACATTTTTCCTGTTTATTTTGTTTCTTCACTTAAGTGGTTTCAACTTCAGGCTGATTGGTTTTGTTTTGAAGCAGCGGTCAGCTTGGCCTCAACTTCCTTCTTGGGGAATAAATGACAGAAAGTTTTTCCAAAAAACGTAAGCTGGCAGAACACCAGACACGGTTTTGTCTGAAGTAATGCTTCCTTAAAGTCCCTTAAAGGAATGTTGATGGACGGGGACCTCACTCCTTCACGGGAAGAGTACCAGATAAGCTGCAGCCTTCTGAGGGACCGGGCTTCCTGGATCTGAGAAAACAGATAAAAGTTGGGTCAGGTTAAAGTCACATGTCGTATCCTTTTTCTTTTGTGCCTAATCCTGATTCAGTCATCTATCAAAAACGGTCTTGTTGATTGTTATTAAGGCATTGAATGGGGCAACTGGCACAAGCAGCGCAGCGACGATTAGCCGATCGACAGAAAATGGATTGTTTTTCATTGAAATAAAATAGCTGGTTCCAGTTTCTCAAACAAAATCATTTTTTTTCAATGTCTTCATGTTTTAGAATGTAACTGGCTTTGTCTACGACACCTGAAAAGTTTTGGTCTTTGCAAACAGAAATGATGTTTATTTGCGTCTAAAGCAGGGAAATGAGATCCGATCACTTAAGACGCATGTTAAAGCCAGGTGTAAATGGGGACCAGGAGGCCCCTCTTTTCATGGAATGCATCTCTGACATTATCGTAGCCTCAAAGTGATTTCTCTCTGTGTCTTCCAGCCTTGCAGTGTAATGGCTGGTTGGACGGCTGCTGCCTCCAGGTCGACAGAGACGGATTATGAGCGTACACTCAGTCCTGCAGGCAACTAAATCTCTACTAGTCCTGCTGTGACTCCAGATCCAAGACCACCGCCAAACAGCCGGCACCCAGAGGAGACGATGGACCCGAACCCCAACGATGAGAGGAAACGGATCTCCTGGACCAGTTCACCCGAGGCTCCTTCACTCTAGATGCCGCTAACGTCACCTCATGGCCGGGATTCAGCAGCTACCTGCTAACTCGCTGACAGATGTTTGCTGAAACCGTTCGCCTGAAGGAGCATTGAAAAGAGAAAAAAGAAAACAGTGTGCCTGTGGTTCGGCCTGTAATCATGGGGAAAGAACAGGATCTGCTGGTGGCGGTGAAGACTGGAGATCTTCTGCTGGTGCACAAGCTTCTCTCCAAAGTCAAGTGCAACAAAACCAGTGAGTATGGAGCTACCAGAGGCGAGGGGGGTACATGGTTGTGTGTGTGACTACTAAGTGATTTATCTGGGAGTGTACTTGTTTCCACGGTGAAATGGAACTTAGATAGCAGAGGGGGACGTCACTTCTCAACTGAGGGCAAGTTTCTTTGCAACAATCACAATATCGGGTTCAGCTGTCGACCACATAACCCCCCCCCCCCCTCCAGGAGTGAGGTCAGGGACAGTTTGGAGCTAAGTGGAATCAAACTGCGGCGCAACACAAGCTAATCTCCTGAACGCAGACCCCTGCAGCTCACGCGTCTCGTTGCGTGGGTTATAGCGGCCTTTCCTTTGCTCTGCAGACGTCCTTATCTGCGTAGATTCCGAGTCGGATGTCAAGCGAGCTCTTTACAGTAACATTGTTGCAAACGACAGGGTTCTGCCTGATCCAGGCCTGGGGGAAAGTTGAGGCCACGCGGGCTGTGAAGTTGAAGTCTCTCTTTGTGGCGTTATCTGTTTTTTTTTTTTCTGGGCTTTCATCAGCGTGGCTGGCTGCTCAGTGACAAGCTCCGGGAACAAAGCTGTGGCTGTCAGGAGAAAGCCTGTTACACACTTTGAACGCTACACAGACGGCGAGCGCCGCTTGGCAGAGAATATTTAAAAGTAATATTATCTGCTTTTGTACGGCTGTGTGCTTCTGTTTGTTAAAAAAACCAACGGCTGTCAAACTGGCTGGGAAAATGCGTCGGGGTAAAGCGAATGAGTAATGTTTTTAAGCTACCATCGAGGTGCCCTTGAGCAAGGCACGGCCATCTGTTTTGGAAGAGCTGGTCGGTAGTGATACAAATACCCAGCTGTAAATAACATTAAGTAAGTAAATTAACAGATGAATGCTTAAATATATGCAAAAATAGATACTTTAATCAAATGAAAGAACAAAAGCAAGCGAAAAATAATAATAATAAACCTCGAAAAGGCTTAATTTTCATAAGCAAAGAACCAGATTAATTACTGTATTCATTTCAGAACGCATTTGTATATTAATTCTTCTATTAATTTACTGCCATATTTATTATTGATGATTAAGTCATTTTTGTCCTCCATAGACAAACATGTGTCCCTGTGTTAAGTGAAGCAATGTGTTCGCGTGCTCCGTTGACTTTCTTGAGCTCGTTAAAAGTTGGACCTTCACCAGGCAAACACAGCAGCTGACCACATGGCGTGACGGAAAACGGCCGAGCTGTGTACTTAATGCCTTCACGGCTCCACCTTTGTATAGCACCTGCACACCGACAGCATCAGACAATGATTTTGGCTCAAATCTGACGGACAGAAGATGTCGTGTGCCCGTGTATCTCTTAATCTCCCTCCGTCATACCGACTCCCACACTGCTTTCAACACCGCTGATCCTCGAGGAACCCTCGCCGAACTCTGTCAGCGGCGCAGTCGTTTGTCACTTCAGTCTCGGCCTGCGGTGTCCGACAGCGGAGCGGCAGATGCTGCAGCTGGCGGTGAGGGCTCTGCACACGACCTTCGCTGTCTCACATTTACGGATCGGCATTGTCAATACGGGCTGATTGATTGGTTAGTAGTGACCTGCTTTGAAAGCCACTCCAAAAATAGCCTTGTATGAAATTTATTTGAGTTACTTATTTATTTGACCTCTGACCCTTGAATGGTTCTCATTAACTCCAAGTATAATTGAATACAAATTATTTTTACACTTACTAATGCAAAAATAGTCATTCTGAGGCTGGTGTGAATAGTGAATAGTCATTATTTTTAACACCAAAAACAGTGTGGCATGAAGTGAAAGTTTTCCTGCTGGTGGTGCTAACTGGAGAGTCGGGGGGGGGGGGGGGTCAGGGTCACATGCATGCCTGTCATCCATCCAGTAGCTGATGAGATAATTCCGTGTGGATATAAACATACGAGTTTGACCGTGTTTTTGTTTCACACTTTGTCCCAAAAGCAACAGTGTTATCTTGACGATTGATTTACTTTGGACCATGATTTTCATGGTCCCCAGATAAAGAATTGTGGTGCTTTTGGGGCTCCCATGACTCTTACTCTCACCCAACTATCTATCTGACCAACTACCACTAACAACATTTCAAAATGATGAATTATACTTCACACATTCATTCTCCACTGAGGACGAACCCATCGAGCATTCCTATTGCACTTTGAAAGCAAGATATTTGCTAATCTAATTGAAAGTTAACTGAAGACTTTCATGCTCCCTGTTGGATATATCCTTTTAATTGTATTAATCCCAGTCCCCCTCCTGACCCACAGGACAAACTTAACAGTTCATGACCACAATCCGTAAGACTCTAAGAACAGCAAAACGTTCAGTGTGTTGTTTGTTCTAACACATTTCTATAGTAAGGTAGAGCAAGCAGTACAGTCTCAAGTGGTGTGTACTCTATTTGGGATTTATATGTTCGGAACACAAAAGTGACACAATGCATGTGGTCTGTGACCTCCTTGAGAGCTTGAGTGACATTCTGAAAACAAACACAACTTCCACACAAGTGAAAGCCTCTGGAGAGGTCAGGTGCTCTTTAAGCTGTTATGGTGGTGTCAGGCTGACATGCTGGACATTCCCAAACCTCCAGACTAAGCCTGGGGCCGGGGCTGGGTGCAGATGGAGGAGGGAGGCACCTCAACATGGATTGAACTCTGTAGCTGGAGGGGGGGGGGGGGGGCTTGGTCAAGGAGTGACCAAGCCTGTGGTGGACGGACAAAAACACTGTGTGTGTGTGCGTGTGCGTGTGCGTGCGTGTGTGCGTGCGTGCGTGCGGGTTGTTGAAGTGTGAAAGTGACATAATACCACACACAACAGGACCTCACATATAGCAACACCATTGGGGCGAATCGATCGTACAGTATTTATTCAGAGCACAGGAAATGGAGCAACATCCGACATGTGTCTGGTTTGTGCTGCGAGCTGCTTCCTGTTCCTTCCTTTTGTTTATTTGTCCAGAATCTCAGATGGCTTAAAATATTTCTCACAGTGTGGTGTGGGAGAGGTGAGGTAGTTCTGCCTTTCTTTTAATTTCTACTTATTTGGGGAATAATTGAATACTCTGATAATTGATACTCTGATACATTTATTGCAGCATGTTCTGTAATCTATTGATCGGAGAGCCTCCTGAGTTGTGTTACGGTAGAAGGTAACGTCTGCTGATTTACACTGGAGTGTTTAAAGTAATAGAACTGTTAATATTATGTTGTACGTGGACTTTTTCCCCAGCATTTGTTGATAAATATTTGTGAACAAATCTGCCTGACATGAACTCTTCACAAAACCAATTGATCTCCAGAGATTCTCCTGCATCACTCCTCTCTAACATACAGTCAAATATCACAGTTTGGCAGCAACAGTAAGAAACAATAAGAAACAATACATGCAGCTCAGCACTAGTTCTGAGGCTACTGTTAGTGGGAGCCTTTACACTTTAAACATCTGTGTTTCTCCGACACTGCTGGCCCCAGCTTTTTTTTTTTTTGCTGATCACTTGAGATCCGAACATCCGATGCATAATATCCTTTATCCAAATAATTATATTTAAAAATGACCAAGTTCTAGAAAGTATATCGTCAAAATGTGTCTTAAAACTGGATAAAAAGTCAATTTATGACAGCTTTGCTGATTTTCCAGGTTTTGTATTTTAGGAATTTACATGTCTTGGAGTTTTTGACGGTTGGACAGAAGTTCTTACCTTGTGCTCTCTGAATTTGTCATACAAAGCCATTGCTTATTAATCCATTATCGTTACATTTCCATATCTTTACAATTCTACAAATGAAGTGGTTATGCAAACGCATGTTCAAAAGGGCCTTTTAACTCCTGAGCTTAGTTCCTGGGGCTCCTTAGTTCCTGCAAATAATTCGTAAAAAAAACAGCTAAGTTGTTCAAATCAGGGGTTTTCTGACAAGTCTGACAACATGGAACCCCCCTCAGACAAAATCAAGACCTTGTCTCCCCCCCCCCCCCACCCCCCCCACCTAACGGTAAAGCTTGGGCAGTGTCCTGAGGGGATTAGCTGAGGCTGGCTGATGGACAGGGAGCTGAGATCGGAGGTTTCTTCTCCGATCAGCCATCTGCTGACATCACGTTGGGTGCTCAGACAATTTAAGTGGACTTACCACAGCCTCCCTCTTTTTTTTTTGCTTAGCTGTTGCAAGCTGACAAACCACGTGGGCTCATTGTAGATGGACAAAGCGGTTACCCAGAATGCCGCGGTCTCTGTCCGGCTCCTCCCGTTGGGTCACATTTAGACATGTAAAGTCATCTGTACTGCTCTCTCAAACTCTGGACTAGGAGTGGACTGAAGTGGGTGTCTCTCGCCCCTCCCTGAACGGGAACCATGAGAGACTAGAGGTTTTTCAAAGGCCTTTATGATTACAATGTCTTTTGTTGCAACACATGCTTGCTTTCATCTTGAAGAACGGCCCAGCCCTCTCTTCTGTCATGCTAAACACAAGGCCCGTGGGTCATTCTCAACACGACAAAAGGAGAAAGATCATATTTGAACCTCTATTGTGTCAGCTATTTGATCCGTACATAATACATTGATGACTCAGACCTTCACAAGACCAAACACACAGGTAACAGCGTTGCGCCATGCTGAATTCCTTTAGGCCGATTCGTAAAGCAGTTGTGATTAGCACATCATAATTGCATCACTGTTACGATGTTATTGGCTGAGTCCTTCGTGAATGCAAGAGAATAATTTGTCATAATGATGTGTTCGATACTGAAACACCCTTTACGACCAACCACCCGAGGCACAATGGATTGCAAAACTCTCAGATCAACTAAATCAAACAGATTTTGGAGGACTACAAATATGAAGTATGTAGGGTATAGTACTGATAAGATTTGGTTACCAAATGTGACAGCGACACAGGTGTTGTTTCCACCTTTTGGCAAAATGCCAAATGTGACCCACTGTAGTGGGAACTACAACAGAAACGTTTTTCCCCTACAGCAGACGATAGACAGGAAAAGGGGAGGGATGGGCTGTTCTCATACACCGCTCATAGCTATACTGTTAAGGATTTCAGTATTAAAAGCATTATTAGTAGGATTAAATAACACCCCTAGTGGTGAGTAGAAGTGTCACAATAATAATGTCAAAATAGGTTAAAAAGTCAC
Source organism: Anarhichas minor (assembly GCF_050575085.1). Lineage (NCBI taxonomy): Eukaryota > Metazoa > Chordata > Actinopteri > Perciformes > Anarhichadidae > Anarhichas > Anarhichas minor. The sequence continues at coordinate 6,028,492 of NW_027466463.1, read as the reverse complement.
AAAATATTTACTTATGGAATGTATTCTGTTTACAATATTCTTACTTGTAGAGGATATTATGTTACAGTATTTTACTCATTGAATGTATTAAACCATAGATGTCACGGGGCATGATGAGGACTCAAACGCAGACAGTCAGGTGTAGTGGAAAAAAAAGTTTTTTTATTTAATGAACCAAAAACAGGGAATCCAGGGACAAGACAAAAGACGAGGGGGAAAATCCGGCAGGAAAAGGCAGAACAGGCAGACTGGAAAACCGGGAACAGGACGAGCAAAACGGGCGGGTTGGACGGGAAACAAACACAATGATCTGGCAGTGAGTGAGTGAAAGACAGAGGTTTAAATAGTGACTAGGCAGAGTGAACAGGTGAGACTAAAGAGCTGATGAGGTGAGTGTGACTGGCAGGTGCACTGAATGAACTGATTAGGTGAGTGAGGAGCTACAGAAAGAAACAAAGACACAGAACACACAGGGCAAAGCCTGATCGTGACAATAGAAGTATAGTCACTAAAGGTATTAAAACACTGTATGAATAGTTTTGAGGGTCAGAAAGGGAACATTTTGAGTGAGACTTTACAGAGGTGCAGCAGAGAACAGAGGGATGGACAACTGACCACCAGGACCTGAGGAGGAGTCCGGACGACTTCAACCAAACACTGAGATGATAACTGCCCCAAGCCAGGAGGGGCTATTGAATTTCGGCCAATCACAGAGGCTGATACTGGACATTTAAACTTTCGGACAGAGACTTTTAAATATAGGCTTAGTTCCAGAGGGTTTTTGCGAGAGTTCGCGCCGTTACCACTCTGGGTAGTTTACCAGCTGGGCTGGGCTATTTAGTGGGCCTTGTGAGAACTCTGCCCTGGGGACATATTGATATCGATAGAGTAATTCAGTTTGCAACTGTTCTAGCTTCTCTTGTTTATTAAATACTTTTTGATTGTTAACCGGATCCAGTTCATTTTTGGTGCGACTGGAAAGTCCAGCGGTCTGGGTCTCCCCTGAAAACATCTAACCCTAACAATACCTACAAAAATATGAATCAACCCGGGCCCCTGCTAAGCACTGGGCCTACATGGGGGGCCAGCGCTACCAGGTGATCTACCAGGGCGCCCCTTACAGAAGCGGTTTTGAGTACCGATATTGTCAGTGTGATAGCGTCGCAATCAGCAAGACGCAAACACAAATCTTTATAGGTGTGTAGTTGAGATTAAAATGAAGGCCAAGCTCAAAGTGGGGTGTGGTCCGAGCAAGTGTGCCAGAAGTAGGAGGGTAGGAAACGGAGGAAGGGGCACTGGCCCCTACCACTTTAAGGATGTTGTGATTTTTAGTTGTTTTTTAAGTATAGTCATTGTTTTCCATCATCAGTATGCAATATCAAATTGGAACCACCTGCTGTACTGAACTTAACTCAAAGTATTGCCTTCCAAGAGTGCGTGAATAGCATTGAGCCTTTATACATCCACCATTAGGCGCTGAGGTTCATGTTGTTAGTTTTGCAGATATGTGGTCATAAACCAAATTATTGATCTGAAAGTTTGACCTGATGATGGCAGGGGATCACCAAAGTCAATATGATCCATCCTCTGGGGAGCAAAATGGTGGACCAGCCATTCAACATTCATATTTATTGTTCAATAAAAAGATATTCAATCTACAATAGTATACGGAGAAAATTAGAAGTTCCTCACATTTGAGAAGCTGGACCCAGAGAATGTTTGACACGTAGTGCTTAAAAACTACTTCCACAAATCTTTTTTTTTTTCTGCCAATCGAGTATCAGGGTAATAGTTGGGATAGAGTAATGTTTGCCATGTGCACAGGAACTTTTCGGAGATTCATTATGATAACTTTTTGTTATGAGACAGCTGGTTCCTCCTCTCATGAAGAGCGATCTGAAATCTTCAGATTATCTTCAACTACAGTGAAACTCATTGCTTTGAATAGAGGGTTCCCATTGGGAACTTGCTCAAGAATTCTGTTCATACTTCAAAAGCAGAAATTCACAATCGGCATTGGTAGTGCATTCTTCTTGATTAATCATTCATGGCCTTTCTACAATATGTTAAACTTTCTAAGTTTCTTCAGCAAACTTAGGCCTGTTCACTGTCAGCATCTCTCTGAACTATCCCAGTACTGTTAAGTCTCATTTCAGGCTCTTCCGGTCATTCGTCATCAAATCATTATACTTTAAGATGTATTTTTGTGATAGTCTGTCTCCTCAAAGACACGGTGAAATGAAAAATTGTAGACCTGTTGTCATGCACTAAAAGGCATAGACAACAACATCTTCAAAGTGCACAAGCTGCAATACAATTTATTTACTTTCTTTTAAAGCTATTCAATGTAACCAACCAGAGGAGCAGTTCTTTTGCTACTAGAAGTGAGACGAGAGGGTGGAGTAAAGTACAACCGAGCGCTGGATAGGACATTTGTAGAGGACCAACATGGTTACAATTAACTTTCATTTACTGAAAACACTCAGTGAAAGGGTTAAAGGTCTAAGACGAAAGCACAGACAACTCCTAGACGGGACAACACCGTGGTAGAGACCTGTCAATCAATAGAGAAGTACAGTCATTTTCTCATAGACTTCTATACAATCAGAGGAGTCGCCCCCTGACGGCCTTTAGAAAGAATGCAAGTTTAAAGTACTTCTGCATCAACTTAACTTTACACACCCACAGGATGCCGCCTGGCTCCACATGACACGAATGAGAGTAAATTAACGTGTTAATTAGTGAGCTTTGGAGGTGTTTTTCACTAAAGACACAGCCATGCTAGCTGGTTTACTCTGCTTCTAGTTTTAATGCTAAGCTAGGCTAACCACGTCCCGGTTCCAGCTCCGTACTTAACGGCCAAGATTGCTATTCTCCTCATCTCGCGAGAAACAAGGACAACAAATTGAACTAGCATATTTTCTAAAGTGTTGAACTTTCAGTTTCTTCAACAACACACACACACACACCACCAATCCATTATCTTGGCCTCCTGCTTCCTTCATCCCTGTTCCTTGAATTAGGCACGACCTATCTGGACTAGTGTCAGATTAGAAGTCTGCTAGATTTAAGAGCATGTAAGAAGAGGTGTGTTTGTGCACCAGTATATCGGTGTGTGAGCCCGAGTGACTGGAAGCCCGTGTGTTGTCTCTCCGGATACGGCACATGCACAAACACATTTTCCATCCACCTTTCAACCATTGTCTTACCTAAATTTAGAGTCTTGTTTCGAGTCTGCAGCAGCAGGATGTTGTAGTTAGCCTATTAGCCAGCCGGCTAAACTAGGCTAATCACTCTTTTACTTGATTAGCCAGACATTTGGGGAGTGGCCAAGAAGTGTGTGAACGTCTTTGGAGTTCACCTCCTCCTGCACCGTATCAGATGCGCACACACATTAATCCTGAGCCCTTTCCTCCCCTGACAGATGGGGTAGCTTGTGTAGGATTGCTTAGGAATTTACCAAAGGAATTAAGTGGTGTGTGTGTGTGTGTGTGTGTGTGTGTGTGTGTGTGTGTGTGTGTGTGTGTGTGTGTGTGTGTGTGTGTGTGTGTGTGTGTGTGTGTGTGTGTGTGTGTGTGTGTGTGTGTGTGTGTGTGTGTGTGTGTGTGTGTGTGTGTGTGTGTGTGTGTGTGTGTGTGTGTGGTTGCAGCAGACACCGTCATTTAATCTAGCATAACTAGCCTTTGATTACTAGCTCCAGGCTGCACATTGTTGAGTCTGGCGCTCATCCTCATCGAGCTCATCTTTTCTCCCGTTACTAAAAAAACAAGCCGTCACTAAGGCAGGTGCACCACTGTAGCCTTCAGAGTGTGAGGCATGGTGGCTCTGGTGTTCTGCTCTGCCTCTACACGCCCTGCAACTGTGTTCATGTGTTTGGAGTCTGGAACGAAAAAAAATACATACCTGTTGGCGGAGTTGGTAGATTTGCTTTTGTGCTTGTCCAGACATGGGAAATGTGATTGTCTGACAAGGAGGTCTCGTTGTGTATGTGCATACTGTATGTGTGTATGGGTGAGGAACGCGTCTCCCGAATGGGGATTGGACTGCATCAGTAATGAGAATCAGTGGGAGAGGTTGCTGTTGTGGCTTTGATCTTCTACGTTGTCGCACCGTTTTGATTCTTCCCCGTCTCCGAATCGGAGGCAAATAGAAATCACTGTCTGTGGCGGCGGTTCACATTTTCCCGGCTTTGTAGTCGCTTAATATGCTACTGCGCCTGAGACTACCTTGTACAACAATGAGATTGTAATGAGAAGTGTCTGGATAATAGTGTCTTGGATGTAATTCAGGCCAACATATCTGTGTTTGTGCAAACCTGTGACGTGGGAGGAGCAAGTGGAGTCAGATTGCTTCACTGATGTGTTCAAGTTGTCAGTGCAACTCTTTTTTTGCAATTTGTTTTCATCATCTGGCTTCCCCGCAAACCAAAACAGCTTTTTAAGTAAGTAAGTGAGATTTATTTATAAAGTGCTTTTTACAGACATAAGTCACAAAGTGCTGAACAGGGGCAGAATTAGAGACATAAAAAACACAATGTGACCATATATATCTAAGATACATGTATCAAGTTTCAAAGTGATCAAAACGGTCTCACCTTAAACCAGTGATGTTACATTACATTACAGTCATTTAACAGATGCTTTTATCCAAAGCGACTTACAATTCAGATTCTATCACATTTCTACACCGGAGCCGGGGATCGAACCGCCGATCCTCTGATTGAAGGACGGCCCTGCTCTCCACTTAGTCACAGTCGCCCATGTAAGTTATATATCAGTTGTTATCAAAACTGCTTTTTTCTCTCATATTATGAGTGCTCTCACTGCAATGCTCTGGAACTGCTACTTTGAGGGTGGAATTGGTCCCATATTGTTATTATGGCAATAATAGTATTAGTCGCTAATTCACAGCACATATGTGAATGGCCTGTAGCTCAGGGGGCTTGTGTTGGGTTTGAGAGTCGGGAAATTCAGGTTAAATTTCAACGATTTTATACATGAAACTCAAGGCCTTTGCACACCTGGGGACTGATCAATAAACGACACGAAAATGTGAAATACTGGGCTGCTAATATTTCGCATTAAGACTTTGCAACAGTTCCAACATTTTTTGAATCAAAGTTTCGAATAGATTTGCCGGGATGCTATTGACCCAGGGGTGCGTCTCGCAGTCTGCCTGAGGTAAATATTTTTATAGCCGAAGCTATTTTATTGTGCTTCCTTTTAACAAAAAGCAGTTAAGCTTTATGTTGAAAGGTAAAACCGAAAGAAGTGGATCTGGTATGCGCTGCCTTTTGTCAAAGTTGGAAGGAGTAATCATAGTTTGCCCTCTATGTTCAGACCTAGGATACTCTGTGTTGTTGTACAGCATAATATTTGCGTTCTGTGTTAAAGTACTGTGTAAAATATATTGACGTGTGATTTATTGCACAAAAATATAAAACGATAAAACTTCCTTAATTGCAAAAAACAACTGTTTTCTCACCCGTTTTAGCAGTTTTTTTTTGCATTTGTCAGGATTAGTTGATGCGTTAAATGTGACATGGTAACCCCTTTGCTGATTAAATTCCCAGTGGCCGAATGGTTAGCGCACATGCACACAAAATATATCCTCAAGACGCATGCGCAGATGGTTGAGACGCAGTGGTTGGAGGTTTGATTAAAGGGAATCAACCTTCACAGTAACTGAACGGATGTTGATTGCGCAATCTTTGCTCCAACTCCTGCAGTTGAGCGCTGCGTTGCATCAGACTCCCCTCGCTCCAGTGAGGTTTCTCGTTTGTCACTCCTTTTGTGTGCAGTCTGTCAGCTGTTGCCAGGTTTCTTCTCACTCCACTGAGTTCTTCTGGCTGTAGTTTTTGGCGGTACTTCCTTCAGAGAAGACTGAGGAGTGATGAAACCGTAAGTCTCCAAAGTGTGAAAGTCTCACCAGGTTTTAAGAAGGGGAATAAACACAAAAGATTATCTTTTTGTTGTCGTTTGAATTAATAAAAGTGACGACTCTGATCCTGTCCTGACTTGATATCATACACCCAAATAAATCACAAAGCAAACATTTAACTGATCAGCTGTTTCTGCTGTTGGCGTCTTTTCGGATATTCCCGTAACGTGTGAATGCTTGTCTTTGTCTCTGGAGAGCATGACACGTGGCCAATAGTAGCTGAGATGAAAGAACAATTCAAACTTGCTGGATTCAAACAAGTTCCTGAAGACGTGATTTATGTGTGTGTTATATGTGGCCTGAAAAATCTGCAAATTCTCATATTTCAGCAGCTGGAACCAGCAATCGTGGCATTTCTGCTGGTAAAATATCCAAACCAGTAAATTGATTATCAGAATAGTTTTATTTCGAAGGATTTATTGATTAACTGTTGCGGCTTAACATAATACTTTAGCTTAACATAATACTTTTAGTGGGGGGGGGATGCTGACATCATTCGTTGGGGTTTGTGTTTATCAAGCTATTACAGGCATAGTTTTTGATCGGACCCGTCTATATTATGTATTATCTTTAGCCCTTGTCCTAAATAAACATTGAAATTGTTTTGGCGTCTCAATCACCCAAATGTGCACATTTCCAGCGTATTGACTGTTGCCTCTTAGGCCTAATGAGAAATGTAATGACTTTTCCATCCATGTAGGAGTGGTTGACCTCATGCTGGTGTTTGGCATACGTCCAATAATCCCGACAGTTAACTAACTAGCTGGAGGGGGTCACTGAGCAAAGTAGCCTTTGTCAAATTGATTTTATTGTTCTTTTTTCGATGTCCGCAGCATAATCAGTAACAGCCTCAAAGCTTTGCTGCTGAATTCTCACTAGTTTAAATTGGAAAGGAGCCGGGAGTTGGTGGAAACCCTCAGGACTTGACTAGAACCAGGTCTTCACATTCTAGTTCACCAGAGTCTAGTCCAACTTGAGCGTGCGTGACTTTATTTTGTATTATTTTAATTGATGTACTATTTACTTTGGACTCGAGTGGAACATTAGCGCTTGCGAATGTGTGCCAAGAGTTGTGTTACGGTTTGTAAATGGATGTTAAACGCGGCCCCATTTACTTAAATTCATCAAGCCTTTCTGTTCTTTCATTCTTCGGTAGCCATGGAGGCTTGCAAGAAAAACAAAGTATTCTGCAAGAATTCAAGTTAACGCGGGTGTTTAATTGATATGGGGGGGGGGGGGGGGGGGTTGAAGGAGCCGTTTTTTTTGTGTGCATCCCCTCAACCTTGTATTTTATGCCAGGTTTTGCTTCAATTCCAGTGAACTTTTTTGCCGTTCAAGATCAAGATCCTGCTACAATCCAATATTACCGTAATGGATGTTCAGTGAATTTATAATGCCTCACTGATCCCTTTATACCATCGTATCGCTCAACCTCAGATATGGGATGAATATTAATAACCAGTAAATTAGTTTACCTCCAAGGCCAATGTATTAAAGTAATGAACTGGTCCCTGCAGTGAGTAGGTACTGTAAGCAGAGGATTTGAATAGTATGTAAAGTGTTTTGGTGCAGGGTTGAGACACGTTACGTAACATGAAACCTGCAGGTGTGCTCTACTCTCCAGTTGTTCAGGAGGAAGCTGCACAGATGTAGCAGTATACACAATGCAACACGGTGATCCGTTTCATCTCCTCACTGGCCTCACTGTCAGCAAATATTGAATGCGTCTGACCCAGTTGCCAGAGGCACCGCGGGAGATTACTCCCTACATTTGTTTTTAACAATGGAGCAAGTTTATTGGATAATAAGGCCCGGAGCTGGTTTCATGGGAAGGGGTTTTTCCTCAAGACCTAGTTCCCAGTGTGTTCCTCTTAGCGAACGACGCTGCGACGGAGCAAAATGATGAAGAATTGTTTAAGCTAAAGTGTGTCACTTTAAGAAAGTGTGCGCGCCCCTGGGTGTGCGGTTTGCCCTGTTTACTGCCGTTCCTTCCCTCTGTAGTGTTGGGAGACTCTGCCAGTAAACTTTGTTTACTTCAACACAGAGTCATAAACACTATTTAAAGACTGATGCTGATGTTGCTTCAGGGCTGGTTTGTCTCTGCAGGCGGTGCGCACCTCCATTCATCAGCATCTCTCATCACATTTCAGGCTTACAGGTGATTTCACCTGAAAATCAGATGTCTCCTCTAAGCATCTCTGATGGACAGTGGCATTTTTGGTGAGGTCCAAATTCAACTCCAACTGGACTGAGGACATAATTACTTTAATAACTATTGAATTTTAGATCTTTACTTATTTTTATTTGAAGTGATGGAGGTGTAGCAGGGCTGCACAATTAATAAAGACCGTAATATGGCGTACTGCAAATTTTGAATGGCGGGAGGCACAATATTTGTTGGAGGCGAAAAGTGTGTCTGAATTTGAATGAGAATTGTTGGATTGTGGGTAATGTAGGCGACAGGTTTTGACACGGGAGAAGAATGGGTGGTTCTGCTGCATGGTTCTGGATCCTTTCTGGTAAACCGCTGTGACTCTGACGGTGTTCTAGGAGCGCAACGCTAAATCGCTGAAGTACTCTTTAAAACACGGTGTTGCTGCAAATGACCCCTGGTTTTGGGCATTGAAGTTTGCAAGCTTTAAACTGTGATGACTTCGCCGTGCAGACTTGACAAAATCAATTGAAGCTATCGTGGTAATTAGGCTCAGGCCCAACTAGGGTTTAAAAAGTTTAATCTTTCTTGTCATTTACTCAATTCCTGCAACCTTTGAAACAATCGTCACATCACCAGATGACCACGGTATCACAGTCTTTGCTGAAAGTCTCACCACTCTGCTGGAGTTATTTATTTTTTGGGGGGGGGGGGGGGGGAGCTTAGCAGCAGCAGCTCAAGCTGACACAGGCAATCTCTCTCTCTCCTCCTCACCACAGAGAGCTGCATGACGGCTCCCACTCGGCGAGACTTAACACCCCGGTTCGTTTTTTACACTCCTCACACAAACACCGGCTCACTCCTGTGGGGATCCGGTCACCACCTCACCACTGAAGCCACGCTGTAGACGCTGTCCGCTGGGACTTTACAGTTCATTTAAGGTTGCAGACACCTTCAAGGATTAGGAACCTGCATATCTTTTTTTTTTTTTTTCCTACATTTTTAAATCCTATTAAAATGTGTTGGTATAGACCCCGCAATAAACAACAACAACAACAACAACAACAACAGTGTGTTGCATGCAGAAACATTTCTTATCATGTTTTTTGGAGCCTTATTAGGAATTCTGTGGGACAGCTGGAGCGAGGCCAGGTCCCGCTGTGCCTCGGTGGTTTGGTTAGAGGGACTGTGTTTACCCCCTCAGTAATCAGAGCAGTTAAATGGATGTGTTCCTCAGATAAGTGTTTCCCTTGATGAGGTCCTCGCCTGACCACAAACCATTTATCGCCAGAGAGAGATGATGACCTTAAATTACCCCCGTTTTCTCGCTCCCCCTGTATTTTGGTCTCGCCCCGGGCCGCTGTGGCTGCACTGTTTGTTTGCCGGCCCCCTTCTCCTGATCGTGGTGCGGGGGGGGGGGGGGGGGGGGGTCCTTCCCAACCCCAGAACTCCTGAAGCAAGTGTCCTTTTCTGTGTTTGATAATGAGAAGCCGGTGTGGGTGGAAGCAGGGTTGAATTCCCCGTGGTATAACTCCAAGGAATGCTTTCCAGATATAGAGGGGGAAACTTTAACCCAACGCCAAAAAGCAAACCTAGAAGTAACTACTGTTATTTGCATTTTGAAAACAGCAGCGGAAAAGGCTTTCTTGTCTTTTACTAAAACATCGAAACAGAGAAGTCTTGCATAGTCTTTTTCTTTTTTTGAATGACTTGTATTTCTAAGGTGACATGTGGCAAAAATATGCTGTTAGAAAAGGCATTTCAGATATGCTCAGATATTAAAGTAAGAGGGAAATGTCAGAAAGCTTTATGCAATATTTCACTCATCTAACGTATATCTGATCTTATACAGGATCGTAGAGTCAAACACGCTGGGCCGCATGTTGATGCCCCATCAATGCTTGCCGTCTTTCGCGACTTTGACGTTGGTGGTCGGAACGGAGGTACCACGTGGTCAAGCTCCACCTGACGGCACCTAACATATATATATATAATCGGGAGTTGCATGAATGAAAGTAAAACCCTGCCGGAACTATTTGTTGTACAACAAATGAAAGAAGGCAAAACGTTTCGACATGCCAGTCCTTTTGCCGGGACGTTTGCAGCATCCCAGATGTCCGAGTCAGCTGTGTCCTCTGATAAACGCGGGAGAAAACGAGCCATTTTTGCGCGCGCCCGCTCATCTCTGTCCCCGACGACCCGCTTTCGTCGGGCTGTTATTGGGCTGATATTGTGTCGTCTGAACCCAGAATGAATAGATGGAAGTCCTTGAATTTCATACATTTATCTCCTGCCAACATGTGAAATTATGTAATGTGCCTTCGGAGATGCAATGTTATTTTACCCCCCTTATTGCTATGCTTTTTCCGTCCAGTTTTTTTATTTTTTTTTACATGCGTGGACCGGGATCAAAGACATTTTTTTAAATGAGTTTCGCAGCCGTGCAAAACCTGAGCAACAGACGCCGCTGCCAGCTGCAGTCACGCTGAAGGAGACAAACACAAGCAGGCCAGCTTTTATTTGTTGTCTTTTATTTTTTATTTACATTTTCCAGCTTTTCCTCCTCCTCCTCCTTCTCTGTGTTATTTTACTCTGAAGAGGTTCGGTGCTATTCGCACACCTGTCTGATCGTGCAGTGAGTGTTTGTTTGCACACCCAACTCACAAAAAGACATTCCCCTCGTCTCACCTGAATGGTAAATGGACTTGCGTTTGAATAGCCTCCTTTCTAGACTTCCGGCCACTCAAAGCGCATGACGCCGACATGTCTTTCCCCCATTCACACACATTGATACACTGATGGCGGCGGGCTAACCTGCAAGGTGCCACCGGCCCATCAGGACCAAACTAATTCACATTCACACCCACTCATACACTGATGGCACAAGCTGCTGGAGCAATGTGGGGTTAAGTGTCTTGCCCAAGGACACATCGACATGGACTGGAGGAGCCACCGATCCTCCCAGGTATAGATTCATGTCTTTCCCTCCTCTTTTGAGCGTTCTTTTGCTCCTCAGTGAACTACGTTCTCCACATTAAAAGCACCAGGATCCCTTTTTTTTATCTGTCCAGGATGCTTCAACTGTTCCGAGAGCGGTTTCAGAGGGCGGGTGGCAACAGTAGTTCAGAGCGTCGCTTATGAATCACACGGTTTTCCTTTGCTTTGTTTTGTTGTAACCATAGAAAACAATAGAGGGCTTCCACGCTGGCAACTCCTCGGCTCTTTGTGCTCTTTCCTGTGGACATCAGCTTTCAGCGGGGAGCTGAGTCTGTGCAAGAAATCACAATGCTTGAGATTTACTACACATCTGTTTGCACCAGCTCCTCGGGGTGAGGGGTGGGGGGCACGCACACACACACACACACACACACACACACCACGGAGAGTCAACACGCTGGTACTTTAATTGATCCTGTTGTCAGAAGGAGCCCCCTACTACTTTTATGTGAAGGGGGAAGGAGGGAGGGGATGGAAGGCAGGAGGGAGAAAAAGGGAGCTGGCAGTTTTGTAGATACAGTCGGAGAGAGGAGCGAGCGAGTAGGACAGCGTGGTGGGTGTGCTATGTGAGGAATGCCGACTCTTGTTGTAACTAGAACTCCTGAAAGGCCCTGTTCTTCCCATACCGCCGCTGGGACAGTTTAGACCCCATTTTGGCACGAGGCCCAACGCCCAACCCCTCTATCTGTCTCACTATCAATGTGCCTTTTTGTGCCTTCGGGCTCTTGTTTTTATGCATGTCGGAGTCTTCAGCAGCAACAGCTCCACAATAGGACCCGCATGTAAACTTCCCCCTGACTGCCGCAGAATGATTACATCAAACACAAAGCAGTGCCTGTGTCCCGTTTGTGTGCATTAATGTTGCCGTTTGGTAGAGAATCCCCCCCCCCCCCCAAAAAAAAACTCCCGGTGAAAGTGTGCGTTTCTGACGTGGGAGGCTCCAGCGGGAAATGATCTCCTAACCGTGGAAGTGAGAATGCCGTATTTATCCGCTAAGCTCCGGAAGAAATGGTAGACATTCTGTATGAGGGTTCCCACGCGTCCCGGAGAACCTCTGGGAAAACGGTCGACCAATTTTCCAGTCATTGAAAACACAATGTTTAAATGTTTGAATAATGGTAAATCGGTTGGCATGTTTGGTTCAATTTGACATGATTTCTAAGCATGTAAGAGGTGATTTCACAGATAAGTTCTTGCCATAGACTTCCATGGAGAGGAACACATTAGTGTGATTTCTGTCATACCAGCTGAAAATGTCCTGGATAAGTCCTGCAAAATCATCTCTAGAAACGAGTGGGAGCCCTGAAGTTCCTTGATTATTGTAGAAAGTCTGTATTTTTTTCTTTTGACGTTTATTACATTTTATTTATGCACAGAAAACCCAACTGCACTGGCAGTCAGAATATTTGTTCACTTTTCTGAGCTGAAAAATAACATGAATAAAGCAGAGAGAAAGAATTGCATACTTAATCGGCGCTCCAGTGGGAACCCATTTATATGCATATCCACAAATGACTTCATATTCTCTTTTTCATTTTCTTTTATACGGAACATTTATTCAGATTTTCCACAGCAAGTTTTTTTTGCTTCAGCTTCTGCTGTTAAGCATCCCCTTTTGATGATGTAATCCATTTTTATCCTCCACAAGTTTTGTTCATACATTTATACTTAAAGGCTATTTACTACAAATCATTTTCATAGTTTTGGCCATCATGTCGCTGGATTATAAATAACATTCTTCATCCATATTATATTATATAGTGTGATACTTATCATTCGGTATGTGGACGTGACCTCGATGGTTTTTGGTGACCTCGATACTGACCGTTGTGTTTGTTGACATGAGAATGTCACTTTAGCCAACATGCTGCCAGAATAAACAGCAGGGTAATCCCCAACATTATAAGACTTGGGCAATGCACACACCTTGTGCATTGTTGTTAACCGTTGTTACCGGTTTTATTTTATTTATGTTTTATTCCCTAAGAATATTTAAATATATTTTCACAGTCCAATTCCAATGTCTGAATATTCTTCAGAATGAATAGACCCATTGCTCTTTTAAAGGCTGTACCTGCATCATCACGCTATTGTATTGTCATCACGTCGGTGGCATAAGATGGTTTCAAAATGACAATAATGTTGTTAATCGCAATTATTTCTGGCACAATATATTGTGCAACAGAAGTTGTTATCGTGACAGGCTTATTGTCGGACACGGGCGCCCCACCCAATTCTAATTTCAGAAAGGTGTGGCTTAACGGTTGTTTACCCCCCGATACACTTTAGTTTTTGGTTAAAGCATACGGATGTCTTCTCTGTGTTCTAAATAGAATACATCTTTATCACGAATGGAGCTGCAGCTGATATCTTCTCAAGTCATCTTTTCATTATTTTTTTCATCCACTTATTTGTTTAGTCTATAGAATATACTGCAATACGTCCATTATCCCCATCGCCTCAAACAACTTGTTCTGTTTTAGAGCTTCAGTTTCCAATGTTACCGGACAACGTTTGACATTTCAAAGTGATATCATGAATGTCTTAAGAATCCATCTGTTCAAAAGGTAGATGATTAATGTTCTGTCAATCAGCTAATTGATTTATTGCTGTTTCAGCACTAATCTCTACTGGTGGTACCAGGCTGAAACCTTCACCTCTGGTTAACTCTACGTCTCTCTGTCACACACACACACACACACACACACACACACACACACACACACACACACACACACACACACACACACTTATGTGATTTTCCACACCTAAGTGGGAGAAAACAGTGATGGAGATTGAGTGCAATGAATGGCTCAGTATTCGGAGGCGATCTGCTTCCTGTGTGGGTCTTGGTGGACAGTAGGCCCTTTACAGTAGATCTCTGCTGTAGGACGGAGATTCTTAGCTGTGTGAGAAGAGCTTCCAGCCCTCACTAGAGGCTGGAGATGGATGTATGACATCTGAAGTGTGGAAACTTGGTTAGATATCTTTTTAGAGCGAGGCTTTTAAGGCTGAGCCGAGCTTTGGGATGATGGCCAGATTTGATTGGCGCCAGGTGATGAAAAAAGAGGATTATGTATGTAGAAGAGTTAGTAGAAGTTTAGACTTTCTACCTTTTAGATAAAATACATTTGATACAAATACAAATCCAGCCTTCTATTTAGGTTCCTACGGTTTCCATTATGCAACTGCCGGGACCAGTTTGTCAATTAGTTTAGGCAACTAGTATTCAGTTTGAGACATTGTGAACAGTCTGAAAGTATTTTGGAATTAATAGAAAATAATGAATTCACATTCACATTTTTTTGTGATTTTGGTTAACACACGTGGAAGCAGGACCAATGAAAGTGACTATATGATGCACGAGAGAATGTTCCCTCTTGGAGTACAGTATGAACGAGTAAGACATGGGACAAGTAGCAGTCTGTCTGTTCCAAGGTGAGTGGAAAAAGAAAAAAAACTTGTTCAGTCTTGCTAACTGAATTATGATATTTTTACGACCGGGTGCTGCTGCCGAAAAAAGAAAAACATGTATTATTTTATCCTGGCGTGCTTGTGTTTAGTGTTTGTCACTGTCGATTCCAAAGAGCCCATAAGATGTGTAAATGAGGTGGAATGCTACGTTTCCGTAAGGCAGAATCACTTCGCTTATTAATCATTTGGCTGCTGTGAGGGTGTCAGATGCACTGAGAGAGACAGAGAGAGAGACAGAGAGAGAGAGAGGAAAGGTGAGGCAGCAGGAGTTGAGGAAAGCTCCCCATCCTGTCGAGGCTGTCAGGTTGTTTGAAGGAAGGGAGCGATGACGGGCAGAAGTGCAGGAAAAAGAAGAAGAAAAAACCCCATTGTGAAAACACACACGGGGTCTGGCAGGGATGGAGGGATTTCTGGAGAGCTCTGATGAAAAGACAAATATGTCACCAAATACTAATGCTCTTTTTCCATTCCCTCCCTCCCTCCCTCTGTCTCCGTCTTGTTCCAGAGTTGTTGGGCTCCGCCAAGAGGCTCAACATCAACTACCAGGACTCAGATGGGTAAGAGGCGTGTGTGTGTGTGTGTGTGTGTGTGTGTGTGTGTGTGTGTGTGTGTGTGTGTGTGTGTGTGTGTGTGTCTGTTAGTCAGCCCCTGAGATGAGCGGGAAGGTGAGTCTAAAGAATGCAATGGACGAGTCACTGTCTTGATTGACATGCATATTGGAAAACAAAAGGCCAACCTGTGCCTCCTGTTTTTCTTCAGTCTTAACCACCGCGTGACTCATAACCACGTCCCACACATGTTCCGACATAAAGTGCCCTTCGGAGTTATTCTCTCATTCTTAGACACGTAGGAAATGACAGGAAATTGAGTGTGTTTAATTAGAAGCAAGGATCGGCCTATTAATACATGACCCATGAAGACTCATCTGTTAAACCTGTTTGAGTCCTGTTCAATTTGTTAGTCATTAGAACGCTTATTTTCACGTTTCCATCAGCACAAGAATAACTGCTACCTGGTTCTTTTACTAGAACCCCCTCGGTGGAGGTTCCAAGTTGAAACACTGCAGACCCCTACACTACAGCAAACACCTGACGAAGTGCAGACGTTCCTCTGCTTCATTGCCGAATGAAGGAGTCGGCGTGTGTCCCTTTGAAGATGATGTCACAGCACCTTTGTGCACTGTACGGTGATCAGAAGGGACATCAGCACACACTAAGGGGGTGCTGGTAACATAACCTGGTACCACAAAAAATTATTTTTGGGGGGGGTTTGAAAAGGCAAAAAAAAAGATTTTGGTCTTTGTTCTCATCCATCTAGTTTATTTTTTTTAGCTCTAGCAAAGGAGGCCCTCAGACATGCAAAGCCTCCCCCTCTGTAAAGACGCTGTGTGTGTTGATGCGTTGGCCTACAAGCAATGTGTGGGTTGACCGAGGCCTGCGACGTGTATCTACATGCAGGGTCAGTGCAGTGTGTGGGAGGTGATGCACAATAGGGGTGTTGAAATTAAACATGTCCAATCTGTGACTGTGTGTGTGTGTGTGTGTGTGTGTGTGTGTGTGTGTGTGTGTGTGTGTGTGTGTGTGTGTGTGTGTGTGTGTGTGTGTGTGTGTGTGTGTGTGTGTGTGTGTGTGTGTGTGTGTGAGGCACAGAGAAAGGGGCTACCTGTGATATATGAGATCAGTGCAGAGGGGATGAAGAAGGGAAGGTTAGCAAACAGTCGCTTGTCACTGAGTCAACACCACTGCAGAGAGAGATTGAGCCTGTGTGTGTCTGTAGCTGGAAGTGACTCCGGATATGGACAAGGTATGGTCTGGTAGAGGTGGATGAACAAACGTGTGTGTGTGCTTGTGCGTGTGCATGTGCGTGTGCGTGGCTGAGGGGCATGAAGGACTAAACAATACAACTGACAAGATAAGCCCCTTCACGGAGATCCCTCAGATTTCTAAACGTCATAATGTCTAGCTTGTCAAACTTCACAGAGTATCACAAAGTGCGTCAACAAATTAAAAACCAACACGTCCAAACTACCAACTCGTCAAATACTGCAGCTCGGTCAGTGGCGCTGTGCTTCAAACTACTGCTGTAAGTAATGCTCTGGGTCACGTCTGTTTTGGAGTCAGGGACCGCGTGTCAGTTTATGCTCTTTACATGCATTGTGCCTTTTTTTAAATACACTTCCATGTTCACAAGAAAACGCACTGCAGCATTACTTGGTTATGTTTAGGCAACGAAAGTACTTTTTTAAAAACATCTCTATTGACATCTTTTGCAAAAGCTACAGTAAGTTCTCTTTCCAGATGTATCCAGGCTGTATACTTCCACTGGTGGCAGAGCTCAGGGCTCTCACTCTGACTGCTTGAGGCTGTGTTGGAACACCTGAAGCCCTCTGCACTGTAGTGGATGTAGAGTGTGCTGCAGCTCGGGCTCTGCTCTCGTGATGTTGTTGCCTCCTCTCAAACACTCACTGTGCCTCTGTCGCCCAAAGCAAAAGCACAACTCGTCGCTAAGAATTTATGCCTTTAATTTCTCCCTCTGTGGAATATACTGCGACCTGACAGACGCACACATTTCAGCTCTGATGAACCCACACACACACACACACACACACACACAGTTTTGATGTGGGAATACGCACGCATCTTATCTTAGCCTTTAGTTGTTATACACACACTCAACACATTCTCACACACACGCTTCCCTTTGCTTCTATCTTTGTGAGGACACTCATTGACTTAATGCATTCCCTTTCCCCTTACCCTAACCTTAACCATCACAACTAAATGGCAAACCCCTACCCCAACCCTAACCTAATTCTAACCTGATCCTTGAGCCGAGTCTGAACCCTCAAATAGGCTTATGTAGGTTTGAGGACCAGCCAAAATGTCCTCACTTTCCAGAAATGTCCTCACTCTGAAGGTCTAAAACTCAACAAGTACACACAAACACACTTGTCTTCTCAGTCGGAAGTGTTGATGGATAAATGGGGATACGAACTCATAAAAACACACATAAATTCTTATCTGAGGCTGCAGTGCGTAATGGGATATTACACACACACACACACACACACACACACACACACATCCCCGTCTGAAGTTCTGATGAGAGCACACACACACATTATCTCAGTCTGGAGTTTTGAAAGGGGCTCACCTGCTGTAAAGTCATCAGTATGATTTATAAGCCCTCTCATCTCCTTGTCTCTTCTCTCCCTCCTGCCCTCCCTTAACCCCCCCCCCCTTTCTTGTCTCTCACCCGTAGCTTCTCAGCGCTGCACCACGCCGCTCTGACGGGCACCACGGAGCTGCTGTCTCTGCTGCTGGAGGCCCAGGCCATGGTGGATATCAAGGACATCAACGGTAATGCGCTAGTAGAGCAGCTTCCCCGGCTGAATCCATGTCACCAGACAAACCTGCAACTTATGGGAACGAAATGCCCACGTTTTGGGAAGTCAGTGGGGGTTAAATTGAGCCTGAAACTTCCACAACAGCTTTCTCACACACTCAGCTGAAAAATAAGTTTGACCCATATGAATAAATATGATTCACTTTGAAGTTAGTCTGGCACGCAGTGACAGCAGTGCTACAGCAAATATATCTTCAGACTCCAAGCGGAACAAATGTAGTAGAATCGGGGCCAGGAGTGGCAGCTCGGCTGCTGAGACCAGAGGGGCGTAGTGCTCATAACCGTGTGTGACGCCTCTGAGGTCAGCGATAGATTTCTTAAGGACTGTTTTGAAGGTTGAATTTTACTCTTGGTGCTTCCTTCCAGTTCGTCAGTTTGGGCATCCAGGGTTGTTTGCATGCTCAGGGGAACACACGGCACAGCATCATGTAGCGTCATGCCATTTGAGGCCCACAGCACAGTCTGGACTAGTCAAGGTACGGCAGTCAGGACGCAGCGATCGGGGGAGTGAATGTTATAGAATGGTTGCTTTTCTAAAGCATTAGTGCGCATCAAGACCCAAGATCCCGATGTATCATTGCTCATCCCCCTGCATTTTTCTGTGACGTCCTAGCGTAACTACTTACAAATATACAAGGCTTTTAAAAATGTCAAGCTAACAAGCTTTATCATTAGCTATTGTTATTTTTTCAAGCTTCTTTCAACCCGTCCTTATGCATCTAAATCTAACGGGACCAATCATTTCTAAGTATTTCATGAGGCTCATTCCGAGCAGACACTGGGGACTTATTGATTTTCAGCAGCATTTAAAATCTGATTTGGTGATTGAAAAATGTGATGAACTATTTCAAATGTCTCTTATAATACATACGCTATATTTTCGTATATATTTGTACTAACCACTCGACCATGAGAGGATATGTGTCAAGATCTGTCATCTGTCATTCCCACCATCAGAAACACTCAATACCATGTACATACTGTATAATTGTGACTTGTTACACTAATCAATATGTTTTTGTATCAACAGTGGATGACTATGTGTCTTGTGAAAGGTGTCACATGACACATAGTCACATGCGGCTCCCCTCAGCTCTGCAGAGTGTTTTAGTGTCTCTCAGCTCGTTGTTTTGGTTTTATGATCCCACAACTTTAAAGAGTGAACGTTGGACTGATTTCAAATCAGTGCTCATGTTGCTCTGTTTACGGGATGTGTGATTATACAATTTTTTGCTCACACATTTGTCTACATCTCCTATAGGAACCGATGGGCTTGAGGCTTAGTGTCGAAGTCAGAAAACAAAAGCCAGTTTTGCTCTTTGCATGGGATTTGCTGACACTAAAAATAACGGCCGCCTTACATTTAATGGGGCACTCCAGTGTTTTAGTATTACACTTCCATAAAGTTGGATGATTTGCAAGAGACAGATTTCTAAAAGTATTGGTAAAAAAATCAACTCTGCAGAGGCCAAGATACAGACTTTAAGTCCCTAACATGGCTCCAGAGAGCACTTGGTTCCCATAATGCAAATTGATAATTTCCTAAGTTAAACCTGTCCTGCTTGACAGGCTTTCTGTTAAAAATCCTAAGCCTCTGATGACATTACTATGATATTGTCAGGGTGACATTCTCATCTCACTGCCTTTTCCTCCCCATCTCGTGGGCTCTAACCCTCACCCATGTTTCTGTCCCCAGGCATGCGCCCCCTCCACTACGCAGCGTGGCAGGGTAAAGCAGACTCCGTCTTGTTGTTGCTGAGAGCCGGAGCTTCAGTCAACTCCACCTCCAATGACGGACAGATGCCGTTACATCTCTCCGCTCAGTATGGACACTACGAGGTGGTGAGTTCACACACCAGTACATGAGCTGCGAGGCATTACCAGCCCTCTGAAATCCACCCCCTTTGTGTCTCCGCCTGCATTGTCCGCCAACAATACCGGTAATACCATTAATGCCATGACACAGGTTATTCACAAGAGTCTGAAGGCAGTGAACGCACACATTCCTTTCCTCCAGCCTCATCCGTATGGCTCCTGGAATCTCTTAATGGATAGATACACACACACCTCAAGCTGTCATATAACCCATATGGAGGCCTGACCTCTTTGGTACACCATCAAACACAATACTGACGATGCTAAACAGAGCTATCGCATGTTCCTCTCTTCTGTTCAAAGACAAAACATCAACATGTGTCGGGATGACTGACGTGCGAGTGCATAATGCAGTGGTTCCCAAAGTGGGGGTCGCGACCCCTAGGGGGGGCGCGGTGGTACTACAGGGGGGTCGCGGCTTCATCACCAACCCACACACACAGACGCACACATACACCGGTAAAACAATATAAAATAACCGACGTGACATGCACTGTGTTCCAACCACGCCACCAGAGCGGCTCATGTCACAGACCGACTGTGGCAAAACCAGCGAGAGCGAGAGCGAGCGCGCGCGAGCGAGAGAGCGAGCGCGCGCCCGAGCGAGAGAGCGCGAACGAGCGAGGGAGAGAGAGAGTGAGGGAGCGCGAACGAGAGAGAGACACACAGCGACACAGAGCGAGAAAGATACGGAGCGACAGAGAAAGATAAAGATTGGAGTGGAGAAAGACTACCCACTACTAGGCCAAAGAGCTATGGGCATACTGTTGCCTTTTGCCACATCCTATTTATGTGAAACAGGGTTTTCTGCAGTTGCTGCAATGAAGACCAAATACAGATCAAAGTTGAACATTGAGAATGAACTGAGAGTAGCTATCTCCAACCAGCAACCCCGCTTTGACAAAATCTGTAAAGCAAAGCAAGCCCACACCAGTCACTGATTGATATATATGAATAGGAATTGTGATCATAGGAATATGATCACAAAATAATATGGTCCATGTAGACCTGCACACCTTGTTCATAATTGTGTTATTTTATTGTTTGAGAAAACCTGCTGTTCAATGTGAGGAAATACAGTATATGTTGTTTGCACTTTGTTTGAAATTAAGTTAATTGTATTTACAAATTATTTTATATATTTTTTATTTTATATATATTTTATTATTGCTATTTTTTTTCCCAGTTAAACAAACTGAAGAATAAACTGTGAAGTGATATGTACTTATTTTAGAAAGAAATACAAATATTTTATACAGTTCATGCATTATAATGCAATTCATTAAAAACCAAGAAAAATTTGGGGTCGGGTTGCGGGGGGGGGGGGGGGGGGGGGGGTCGTCCAATGTTCCTATATCATCAAAGGGGGTCTTGACAGAAAAAGTTTGGGAACCACTGGCATAATGCATGAGGTGGTATCACTTACGTTATCCTTTCTCCCTTTCTTTCTCAGTCTGAGATGTTGCTGCAGCACCAGTCTAATCCCTGCCTGATGAACAAGGGGAAGAAGACTCCTCTAGATCTGGCCTGCGAGTTCGGGAGACTGAGGGTATGAGAATACTTTAGTGTAGTTTTACAAAGGTTACAAAAAAAGGTTTATTTGTCATTGTACGACAGGGTTGCACAAATGGAATTAAGATTGTGGTCTCAATTTGCTACATAGGAAAGAAAAGAAAAAATGTGAAAATACCCTATTGGGTCCTTTTTTGGATGGGGATGGCCTATGTCAAACATCAACAGCGGCTTAGATGAAGTGACCCACAGCTAAATTAAGCTTGTATGAGCGAAAGGAAAATAGGCTTCAGTGGCTCTTTTTGGACACACGCACACTGTAACGTTAAAGGGATTGCAGATTGCAGTGTGTTTTACTGTTTCTCTGTCACATCGGCGGATGAGCCAGGCAAGGAGATGTATAGCTGGCCCTGTAATTCAGAATTACACACACAATTCCTATGCCTGTTAAATGTTCTCTCGTCAGGTCTGAGTCTGCAGTTTAGCTGTGAAAGAATAGAGGGCTTTGGGCTGTTTAGTGACACACAGACTTTGTGAGTGAGTGAGTGTGTGAGTGGAGGCTAGGGTATCTTTAGACAGCTGCTGAGTTGTGGATAAGCCTCTCTGTACTAGCTTGTCCCTATATGTACTGTAAGTCACCATATATGTTATTTCAGTCCATATATTCTTACCACCAAACCTCATGGCCTTGCATATATATTTAAGTACTTCTAATGCTGCAATTCTTGCCCCGATTCTGCCACTCCTCTGTTCTCACAGCTCACACTTCATCTTCATTTCTCCTTAGGTGGCTCAGTTGCTGCTGAGCAGTAACATGGTGGCGGCGCTGTTAGAAGGGGACAACATGGACTCTCCATCCACCACTCCCCTCCACCTGGCAGCCAGGAATGGACACAAAGACATAATCAAGTAAGATCACAGCAGGAAGCAGCGTTGAAATGTACTGTAATAGAATTCTATCACATGGTCCATCATCTTCCCAGCAGCTTCTGTCTACTTCAACCACAGCTACTGTTACTGCTACTTCTGACACCAATACTGTACAGCTGCTACTGCTGCTACTGCTAATGCCACTTCTACCACTGTTACTATTGGTAACAGTATCACTACTTTTGCAACTACTGCTATGGTTATTATTTCTATGTTTACTACTACTACTACTGCTACTGCTACTGCTACTGCTGCTGCTGCTGCTGCTGCTGCTGCTGTTACTGCTACCACAGTTGTCACCACTAGGGCTGTCAGTGCTAATCATAGACTATATATAAGAAGTGGACCCCATTGGTTTGTGGACGATGGTTTTGGAGTCGTGAGTTTTTTTTAACAGTAGCATTTTGGCTGTCGCCATCTTGGTTTTTGTTAACCTCTGCTACTGCTAATGCTACCACTATTACTGTTGGTACCTCTATATCCACGGTTGCAACTAAAATCACAACAACTATCACAATAACAAGCACTAGTTCTACTACAACAACTATCCTTACTGCTACTATCACGATCACCATTACTAAGGCAGTCAGTGCTACTACTGCTGATACTATCCTAACAGTACAGCTTGTGTTACTACCACTGCTATTACCGTTATTATTTCCATTATCGCTCCAGTCCACTGACACTTCACAGAATACCGTATGTGTGTGTCTGGCCTCAATTCACAGCTGCAGGTGCTAAACATTTCCCCTCTGGTAACTCCAGAAGACAAAACCAGTAGCGATCTCCACATTTAAAAAGAACACACTCTCTACTGCAGTGATATTTAATCCCAGTAACTTCACATTTTCCTCAGTGTGTGTTTTTTTTATGCCAGCATATCTGTGTAAATATGTATGTGCTTAGCCAAGTAACTCCACCCTGCCTCTCAGGCATGCTGTTAGCGATTATCAGATCCCTTTCGCAATAGCAACTCCATCCTCCTCTCTCCTTCTCCTGAACTGGGGAAATTAATAGTAGACATGAAGGAGAAAAGACAAGCTTTCAGCACAAATATATGAAAAAAAGATCACCGCATTAGCACACAAGTTTATTCAGAGTTTACTCAGCAGAATTTGACTGTGATCTCCCACTAAGGGATTTATGTCTCTTCAAAGAGTCTCTGTCTCCTCCACAGCAGACATCTTACAGTACCTACTTTTTGTGTAGCTGGAGAAGTTTTCTGGGTCTGGATAGAACTGGAGCTGCAAAAGTGTGCACACAGACAAGTGAGAGAAACGACTTTGTCCCAGGGAAGATGTGAAGACTTGTTGATTTAGTATCATATATATATACCCTAGTTATATGAGAAGATAACAGTGATAAGTATTCATTTTGATTAAAATAAAATAATCATATTGGGTTAATTCATAGTTACATTTGATCCTCAAAACTGAAGGAGACCCCATGTTGAGAACCTTTGCCGTGGCATATTCTATACTTAGTGTAGACATGCATTGCAGTTTATGTAGAGTATAACAATAAATCACCACAAGTACGCGTTGCTCCCCTGAGGTCCGCGTGACGTAAATTTCATCATCAGGGGTGTTTGTGTAAGCTCTGTGCGAAAGTTTCAAACTGTTTAATTTGTGCAAATTTAGACATATTTCTGTAGTAGTCTAAGGAATCATTCAGTCTTATAATGAAGTATCAGACATTTTTGTGAATGAAGTTGGAAGTTTTGAGAATAAAAGTAATATCATAAGAAAAAAGTCATGATGTTTCAGGAATAAGCGTTTAATGTTACAAGATGTTCGTTTTGATTGTCGTCTCTCTCTCCGGCTTTATTCTTGTAATTTTTTTTGTAACGTTAAGTTGGAAAACTACAAGAAAAAGTGAGATTTCAAGAATAGTTCCAGTTGTTGTTACAGGATGCTTATTTTATGAACTCTGTTGTAGTAAACAGGTGCGAGATCAAGAATAACACATCTTGCCATCTTCCTAGAATATTGTGATTATTATTCATAAAATTTGCTTTATTCTTGTAGTTCTTTCTGTATTCATGTTTTTAAGAAAAAAGTTAAAAAAGGAAAACAAAATATTTTGAGAATGAAGTTATAATATTACAAGATGTTTATTTTAATACTCCATCATAGTAAACAGATGAAAAGATGTGTCAGCTTTTAGGTGTAAATGGGAGAAAGTGTTTTTTCTTTTGCTTATAAATGGTAAATTACAACTTTATTTTTACAACATTATAGAATATTTTCTCATAAGATTCAAATTTACATGAAAAAGTAAAGAGATTATTAGTTTAGTTATAATTTTACAAGAGAATTGTAATATTTCAAGAATAAAGTTGTACGTTAAATTCAAGTTTTTTAGTTATGTTTTTCTTTAATACCCTGTAGTAACTGTAACTGGTGTCTGTACATGCATGCATGACTTAATCTTTGAGACAAGCATATGCTACTGGCAGGATCAACCAGGTAGCCAAACGTCACCGACGAAGGGCGGAGGTCCTAACTGGTACTGTAACTGTAACTGGTGTCTGTCAACTATGATGTGAGACATTAGGGATGGGATTTTTCCTGTCAAATCAGGACTTTTCTTCATAAAAGTCTTGTAAAAAGAATAATGTTGCAATATTGCAACATGTTTGTGTGGAGACTTGTAATATAAGGACTTTTTTTCTTATTAAAGTATAGACTTTATTTGTAACATTTAATTTTATTTATTTTTTTACTAACGTCTGGAAACTAGGAAGTAACAGTAGAAGTGTTAGCATCGACCGCACAAATTGGTGGCAAAGATGTGTTGGTAGTGTGGTAACATTCAGAAAACAGCAGTGCTTAAGTGTTGTTTACATCCTAAGAACCTGACTCAACGTTCACACAGCGAGCTGAGGACCTCCTCCTCCTGCAACCGCTCTCTGGATGCAACGCCATCAGCATTCAGCTATATTTGTTAGCGTGTGTGTGTGTGTGTGGGCGGATGAGTGGGGGGTATATGGCTTAATGAGATGTCGCAGATGTCTGTAACAGTTGAATGGATGAATCTGTTTTCTGAGGGTTGCCTGCGGCCTTACATGAGTGTTTCTGCTTTGATTACCCAGGTTGCTGCTCAAAGCCGGTATCGACATCAACAGGACCACCAAAGCCGGGACGTCTCTGCACGAGGCTGCTCTCTATGGCAAAACGGAAGTAGTGCGGCTGCTGCTTGATGTAAGCAAAGACGTAAAACATCATTTCAGCTCAGCTGTTATTGGATTTTGAAGGCTGACACTAATATTTTTATATTGGAGGTGTAGCTACAAAGATAATTACGAACTAACGCAACTTCCCACGGGAATTGTTATGCTTTAATAAAGGAGGGAGGCCTCTGAGGGAGGGTTTTGTTTTCATACTGAACCTCACCCACACTAATCCCACAGTGTCTGTGTGTGTGTGTGGGTGTGTTTCTAGGCGGGCATCAATGTGAACATGCGCAACACCTACAACCAGACAGCTTTGGATATTGTCAACCAGTTCACCACCTCCACAGCAAGCAGGGAAATCAAACAGTTGCTGAGAGGTTAGTAGCTCTTAAAATCAGTTGATGCTTTTGTGAAGTGTGGGTTTTTGATGGAGACAGAGGTGGTGGGAACAGTGGGGGGGAGCTTGCTAGGTGGCCAAGAGAGAGGTCAGAATAGAGATGATGGTGTCTGATTCTTTCTGTCTCTGTGCAGAGGCATCAAGCTCTCTTCAGGTCAGAGCGCTGAAGGACTACTGGAACCTCCACGACCCCACCGCTCTTAACCTCCGGGCTGGAGAGCTTATTATGGTATGTGTTTTTTTGTGTTTCTTGACAAAATAACCCCGTTCTCTTTCATGGCTGTCTGCTACAGTCAGTTAGCATTACCCCTGTTTTTGCTTGAGTTGGTAATGGCAATTCTGCCATTCTCCTGCTTCATGTCTTCCAGTTAAATTGACAGTGGCTCCAATAACAACTTTTTTTCTTTCTACCCTTTGTTAGCTTTGTTTGTAAAGTAGTTGTTCATTTATAATGTGATTTGAAGACGTCAGAGGGGGTAAGGCTTTTGTTTATAGTGTACACATTGACGGAGACTTTACAAATGATAATTGATCAGCTTAAAATACCGTGACGGCCCTGAAATACAATGATGCCTCCCATCAAATTAAAAACAAGGATGAAAGTGGTTCGTGTCCTGTACAGAACCAAAAGTGAATGTTTATACATATAAACTTACTTTTGGTACATACTTAGTTACATAACAAACATACTTATTTTGTCCCCCAAAATAAGATCAGTTCCTAAACCTAACCAGGTAGTTTTGTTGCATAACCAGGTTCGACATCTCAGAAGCTCGCTCAGGCGCACTGATCACTCGTGTTGCTGGACATTCCAAGGAGGACGCACCAATAGCAAAAAATGACTTTTTGCAAGATATCCTACGAACTGTTGTATGAAGATACGTTGATCACACATCTATATATATATATATAGATATATGCCGGGTCTGAAGTATGCATGCTGTTTATACACCCACACCACTCATTTATAAATCCCAGTCTATGTGTGAGAAAAGAGGTGTGTGGTGTGGTATGCATTGTTAAAACGACCGGTCATGTACAGGTGATCCATGTTACAGTTCACTAGAATGGAAAACTACTTTAAAATCCATTCAGCTGCAAGTCATTTTTACCTGCCTTGTGCTGCCTATTCACAGGCAGTGTGAGGATTATACGATGAAGACTTGTGTGAGTGAAGTCGTGTTGTTAGGATTTGCTTGGGATGTTGTAGGGTAATTTAGTGTACCCTGAGCAAGGAGACCACAGCAGAGGAACAGGCACTAACTTGCTGCAGTAACTCTCTCATTAACAACTTGTTATCGCACCCCCCCCCCCCCCCCCCACACACACACACACACATACTCGCTGTTTGCACTAATTCATGTGTGTGCACATTTTTGTGTTTACGTGCTCATTGCTGTGTATTTTGATATCTTTATACGAGTCATTGTGACAGCCCAGACTCCTGTATGGACTCGTATGTCGCCGTGGTTTCCTGTCAGAAGACAGAGGTGTTTGTTTTTGTCCTCTCCAGGCATTTTGTTAACACTCACGATGAATAGACTGTACTTCCAGCTCATTGGCTCTCTCATTATGGACTGAAAAACATGCCCGGAGGAGTCACACACGTGACACACATACTTAGTCGGTGTGCAGTTGACAAGGGAAAATGTTATGAAAGCAAACCCCTCAAAGCTCCAAATTCTCCCCCCCCCCCCCCCCCCCCACACTTAATCAAAGCTCTCAGTCTTCACATCTCTGAGTAATTTGTTCCAGACTGTTTATGTTCCATACTCTTGTCTAATGTGATTGTGAATCGTCGCGAGGCTAATGCTGTTTGCAGCGACACAAACATTTCAGCTGAAGCGTGCTCATGATTTGTTGGTGTCAGGTTGTGGAGCAGCACTCAGACGGCCGCTGGAAGGGTCACATCCATGACACCCAGCGGGGGACGGACCGGGTGGGCTTCTTCCCCCCTTCAGTGGTGGAGGTCCTCAGCAGACGAGCAGGTAGACAACCAAGCAGCTCACACACCACATCTGCAGAACGTATGCTGCTTTATGCCACACGACATTTTAGAGGGAAGAATTTTACTTTTTTTCTCCATTACATAAATTTTATCTATACTAACTTAAGACAAAGTGTATCACTCTTATAAAAAATAATAAATATAATTTGGGAGTCCTCCTCCAAGAACACTTTTACTTAAAACGATGCAATTTCACATTATTTTGGGACATTATTGTTAATATAGATAAAGCCCAAATAACTTAAAGACAAAACTTGCTGTAGTTAAATAATTATTTTGTTATTTACACAGCCTTCCTCTGAACATTGATTCTGCTGGAAACGTTTTCCCTGTAAAATCATATTCTGTAATTCTAAATCGCATATTCAGAAAACTTTGAAATGTTGTCTAATTAATTATATTTGATCACTTTAATAAACGTGAAAAAAACACTGTAGTCACCTCCCCTCCCCTCGTCCAGATGCCCTCCTCATTGTTTTTGTGTTCATACGGCACAAAAATGCTGGCGCTACACCGTGTGATGACAGGGTTATGGATTGCCCCAGAGAACCTGATATGAAGAGGGCAGAGGCGTTTGTACCGGCAGCTTGTGCAAGAAAAAGTCACGGTACGCCAAAGAATAAAATGTAGAAGTACCACTTACTACTGACCCACTTCGAGCACTGAAGACCACTGAGATCACAGCAACGAGTAATTGGTTACCATATCAATTTGTGTATGATAACTCTGTCCCATTGCCAGATGGAACTTCACATACTGGGGGCTTGGGCTGACAGAGTGGTGTTTAAAAGGGCAAACCCAGGGCATTGGTTATATGTCTGGGCTAAGAATATATCTCGACACTTGTACACAAGCAGGATCTATCATGTTGGCATGGATGATCACTGGGGGGTTCAGCATGCTTGTAAATCATCTGATTTAATCCCTGTGAATAAAAGGAATAGGATCCCTATGTTTGTTTTGCAGCTGTAAAGCCACTGACATTCAAAGAGCGGGACAAGCACAGCGAGGGGTCCAATAACAGCTACAGACATAGATATACACACACACACACAAGCTAAGACACTTCATTTCAAGGTCCTCAACAAGCCAGGAAACACACAAACGGAGATATTCATAAACGGAAACACACATTAATAGGATTACTATGGCCAGATTGCAAAGTGTCAGCTCAGTGCTAAAGCCCTCACAGTCTGCGCTGGGATATTGTGTGTGTGCGCGTGTGTCTGCTCATGCTTGAGGAAGAACAGACAAGAGAAAGAGAGTTTGACTTTAAGTCGGTGACAGGCTCTTTGCTTATGAGGCAAACTCGTGTGTGTGTGTGTGTGTGTGTGTGTGTGTGTGTGTGTGTGTGTGTGTGTGTGTGTGTGTGTGTGTGTGTGTGTGTGTGTGTGTGTGTGTGTGTGTGTGTGTGTGTGTGTGTGTGTGTGTGCCTGAGCTCTGTGATAATGTCAATGGTGTCAGCAACTGTGGACCAACAACACACAAAGGAAAAGTAAGCCCTATAAGCGTCGCTGGTGATCTTACACCCTCTTTCAGCAGCCTCTTATGTAACACCAGAGGGGATTTATGGGGAATTTGCTCTTTTTCAGTTGTTCCAAATACTCAATGAACAAGAATATATGATAAAGTTCATAATGTGCTCACAATACTTCAAAAGGGTGTTTTCTGTTGCCGTCTTACAGTCTGTTCCCATACCTGTGCATGCAGTTCAAACTGACAAAACACACATGCATGCACATGCACTTCTGTCCCTCACTCATGCATGCCAGCATCAACCCAAACCTGTCTCCTTGACCATAGGGGGCACTCTCTCCCGGCAATCCTCAATGCCTTGCCAACGACAACACTTAACGTCCAGAGTTCCTTCCTCAAGCCATGGCTCCGCCCCTCAGACCGATGACTCATACACCCTTGGTTATGATCCCGCAGGTATACACGCATGCACGCACACACACACACCCACGCACACACACAAGACTACAAGAGACCACTACGACCACAAAGAGACCACTACGACCACAAAGAGACCACTACGTCCACAAAGAGACATAGTACGTCCACAAAGCGACACAATACGACCACAAAGAGACACAATACGACCACAAAGAGACACAATACGACCACAAAGAGACACAATACGACCACAAAGAGACCACTACGACCACAAAGAGACACGGTACGACCACAAAGAACAAAGAGACACCATACGACCACAATAAGGCGCAAAACGACTACAGAAGTCAAGGTTAGTTTGTAAATTGTTTTGTTTCAAGTTTCAAGTAATTTATTGAGTCAGTAGGGGAGGGAGAAGATGATGAAAGATCTGACTAATTGCTCAAAGTACTTGATGATGGTAGAGGTGAGTGCTACTGGGCGGGAGTCATTCAAGCAGAGGGTTATTATCAGTGGGCAGGGATCCTGGGCCTTTGTACCTCCTCAGCGGCAGTTGTTCTCAAAGTGCATAGAAAGTTTTCAGTTCATCTGGGAGAGATGCAGACCTCAGCACTTCTGGTTTTCCTTCTGAAGCCTCTGATGGTTCTTAGTTCACCATGTTTCTGGTGCTGGAGCCATGGTAGTTAGACTCCACTTTGTCCCTGTATTGTCTCTTAGCACTGCTGATAGCTCTCCAGAGCGCATACCTAGACTTTCTGCATTGCAAAATTAAAGCATCAGTCTGTGCTTTAAGTTTCACAGACTTCCCCATTAACCCGAGGTTTCTGATTTGGAAATGTCCGTACAGTAGTCCTCACTACAATGCCATTGATGCATTTGCATATGACCGCACCTGCGGGTTTATCCTGAGTCTCTTATTTGACATTTCCTCGCTCCATCTTGTGGCCGTCTCAAAGCTCCTATTTCTGCCCTGAGGAGCGAGGAACAAGAAGCGAGGAGGCATCTCTAGTAGCAAGGATACAAGGATACACAAGAGCAGCCTTCACGGAAGTCTTTTACCGGCCTACAGGGCCCCTATTGGATATATTGCTTATTGATTGGATGCTTCAGCTGATCTGACTCATCTGATACATCACAACATCACTAGAGTTTAGATAACTGATTAAACTCAAGTGTGTGACTACCAAGTTTAAAATATTTATTTTGTTTTCTGATTCAGCATCTATTTTAAAATTCTGTGTTAATGTTTTAACAGGCCTGAAGAACAAAAGAACAACAAACAACTTTAGAAAGATTTTTCTTTTCATGGTCTGCTATTTCCCCCATTAACTTTTATTATGGATACAATTAAAGTGAGAGAGCGCAGGAGAGTCTGTTTATCTGTCAGCAAGAAACACTTATCGTAACACAGTTATCGTCATTTCCATTCAGTCACATATGACGCTGATCATTCCTGAGCATTTGGTTTGACATGAGTTACATAATTTCAATTTTCCCTGAAACATTTAGCCTGATAAATAATTCCCATTGTTCAAAAGACACCAAAGTTATATTCTGGGTTATTAAATAATGAATTCACAATCAGAATATCAATAAATACAGACGCAAATCCTGAATGAATTATAGAAGCGCATTCTGCCAGTAGTAGAAATGGTTCCTGTCCCTCTAATTACGATAAAGTAGACAGTATGAAAACAGAATACAAGCTTGTATTCATGTGCAGGTGTTTGTTTAAAGGTTAACGGGCTACAGCGAGAAAACACTTAAACTTAAACTTGCATTCTTTCCAATGGCCAGCAGGGGCCGACTCCTCTGGTTACAAAAATAAGTCTGATTGTATAGAAGTCTATGAAAAAATGACTCTACTTCTCTCTTAAGTTATTCTCTCAGTAAACATGAGTTTATGGTCTCAATCTCTAGTTTCAAGTATTCTTCAATACACCATGATGTTCATTTAGTAAATTACTGTTCCATTTAGAGTCAAATAGACTATAAAGCAGGGTATGCTTTCGGGCGGGGCTACCTTGTGATTAACAGGTCGCTACCAGGACTTTGTCCAGTCTGGGAGTCGCTTTGTTCAACGTTTGGTTGTACTAAGCTCCACACTCTCGTGTCACTTCTGGTTGCAAAAGACCAAGATGGCGACAGCAAAATGCTGAACTCAAGGCTTCAAAACCGTTCCTTCGGAAGATAATAAGTATTGTATCTGATCACAGGATGCTATAGATAAGGTCATGATGCAGACGCTGCCCTCCTTGTTCTTCCCCTATTGTATTGTCCAGTCATGACAGTGAATGAATCGCCCCTCTGGAACAATAGTCGAGGGGTTGGGCCAAGTCTTAAACCATAATTTTGCAGTTCTTAGCGTCCCTTTGAAAAGCCATCCTAATCCCTCTTGTTAGGTCTTGTTGAAGGTCTTGCTAGTATGTAGGAGGGGTGGTGGGGCCTTTTACATGTCTGTGCCCAGGGGCCCCTTGTCTCATAATCCGTCCATGTTCCCAAGTTTCACATGTTCCTCCCAAACAGCCCCCTGGTCCCAGTCCCCTCTCGATCAATCCTCTGTCGCTCAGTGGCAGCTTGATGCAGTAGGTCCACTCCCAGCTACAGTGTGTGGCTTACACAGTGAGTGTGTGTCTAAAGTGTGTGTGTGTTTGTTAGGTGCTCCACCTGACAGTCAGCTGTCTGCCCCAGCTAGTCCTGCTAGCCCCGCTCAGGACATTTGGGTCCTCAGGAGCTCTCCCACTGGTAAGGGTGTGTGGTCCCAAACCCCTGCCAGCCAACCCACCCTGTGTGAACCTGTTGACCAGATCCCATCCCAGCCACTCTGATAAACTCCCTCTTTAAGGCAGCTTATCCCCATCTTTATCCCTTAAAATCCCAGAGTCTTGACCTTACCCTGACCCCCCATCCTGCCACCCACACCCCAATAATACAGTAACCGTAACCTTTGACTTATCTTGCAGCAGGACATAATGCTGAGCAGCACTCTTTAAAGCCTTTTCTTCTTCTCCTGACTGTTTTTTTGCAGCTGCCTCCACCCTGAAAGCAATTAAACAATTAATTTCAACCAGTGTTGAGTTATGAAAAATTCCATTTTGTTTTTTTATTAAGCAAAGACATCATGTCATCTGATCACCAGATCATTGCTAAAATTGGCAACATTTTAAATAATTAAGAGATTTTTTGGTAAAAACACTAATGCGCTTCCAGAGTTAGATAAGAGGATTGATGGCAATCAACGCTAGAGCTGGGATGTTGATTAGCCTAGCTTAGCATAAAAGCTCACTAATTAACATGTTATATTTTGTTTTAATTCATACAAAAACAGAGATGTAAATGAGATTTTGTGATTCTAGGGGATGCTGCATTCTGTAACTTTCTTGCTGGAATGGATGAACTGTTGTTCCTTACATCATGTAACTCCCTCACCTCATGTATGGGTCAAACAAATTACATTTAATTGTTTTTAACTTTGGACAGAGCTAGACTACTTGTTTCTCCCTGCTTCCAGTCGTTAAGCTAAGCTAAGCTAATCACCATACATGTCCACAGACATGAGATTAGTATAGATTGTTTAATTTAAAGGCACAGTATGTAGGATTTGGTGGCATCTAGATTGCAACCAACGGAGTAGCCCTTCAGTCACTCCTCCCTTTCCATGACTGGGGTAACGTGAGGCTCAGAGGCCATGTTTACTATAATAACGATGACTTTAGGAGCAGGGGAAGTCAGACGGTGGCTTGTAATACAAAGGTTTTGCACTCTGCTGCGCTTGTTACCGTAGTTTTACAAGCATGTTGGACAGCTATGGTGGCCATCAGGTAACGTAAAACCATGAAAGGCTCTCTCAAGTTTCTCTGGTTTGTCCGTTCTGGGCTACTGTAGAAACATGGCGGTGCAACATGATGGACTCCGTGAAGAGCATCTGCTTCCTATGTAGATGTAAAGGGTTACATTCTCAGCTAACGAAAACACAATTCTTAGTTTCAAGTGATTATACAATAATGAAAACATAGTTATGAATATTATATTCTGTTTCTGCTAATAGTTCACCTGGAATCCTGCACACTGTGCCTTTAACTTTTGACGAAATAAGCAAACAAATATATATCCTATGATGGTTAACTAATCCTTTCATATGGGTAAATAGGAATTTCTAAGGACTTGTTCAATTTAGTTTTTTATCTTTTGCAGTGCAATACAATCTTGCTTTCCCTGCAGATTCCCTAACTATCAGTCAAATGTAAGTCTGCTTCTACACTGTGATCTCTCTGTTTTCTCTCAGGGGACAGAAACAGTGTTGGGAGTGCCGGCAGTGTGGGCAGCAGCCGCAGCGCTGGTAGCGGCCAGAGCTCAGAGAGCGGCCACAGACAGAATGGGATTCACAATCGCCACAATGCCGACACTGGCAAGGTTAGATCTGCTCAGATTTCTCCACCGGTTCTACACATTGTCGTTGTAATTCACTTGTGTGAATGAACATTTGAATACAAGACGGCCTGACTTGCCATGTTGGATATTGTCTGCAGTGCACCTCAGTAATTCTCGAGACGTGATGGTGGTGTTCCTTGCATCTTTCCTTTATGAGTTCTTTTGTATGCAGCTGGCTCCCTCTGCTGGTGAATCCGGAGACCACCTCCACATTGCCGGTGCAGACCACAACAAACAGGCAGATGGATCCACAGGTTGGTCAGAGAATAAAACATCTTCTGTCTTCTTCCTGTGTTTAATAACAAATCTATCAATTCTCATGATACGAATTCTCTCTGTCTCAGCTCCTTTATATGAACAACATTTGATAATCAAGTAAAAAGTTGTGATTACAGAATATCCTGATATCATGAGAATAAAGTCATAGAATTACAAGGAAAAAGTTCATATCGTTTCCAGTGAGTCATGAGCTTTAAGCCTTCTGTAATGCCATGAACTCAGCTGTCTGGAATATTACTGCTCCCTGCTGTGCTTTAGCTGCTGCTTCAAGCTGAGTCCAGTTATGGGCCGTGTGCATCATGTCATTTATTTCATTTATTTTAAAAGCCGTGATAATGTTGGATATCGTTACTTATTTGTGAAATCTATAACTGACGATCATCCAAATCTTTCATTTGACTCATAAATGGTCATCTGTTGAAAAAGTATTATTTTTTTGTGAAATATTATGACTTTCCCACAAAAGTGTTTGACTAGTTATACTATATTTTCTAAGTATTATCTTTGTTTTATCTTAATATTATGACTATTTCTAGTCATGTGACTCTAAATATCTCAGATTTCTGTCCTAACAACGGTCTTAATAATAATAATCCGTATTTTGGAGGGTAAAAATATTCGTGTCAGTGCAAGAAAACCAGGTTAGAATATAAACCTTATATCCTGATACTTATATACATTTTTAGGACTCATATCCAGGGAACAACAGCAACAAAGCCATAGATACTATTATTGTATCATGTTAAACATTACTGTACCTACTTGCGGAATGTGATTATGGACAAATGTAGCAGTAGTGCTTTTGTTCTGCATTGAGCTGTTATTGCTGTGAGTCTGAAAGGAAATGAGATGGGAGGAGAGAGAAAAGGCTTACCTCACCTCACCACAGAAACCAATAAAACCACAATCCTCTCTCCACCACACAACCCATAAAAAGCTCTCAATCTTCTCTGTTAGGCTGTGTGCATGCTCTGAGATCTGTACAGCAGGTGCAAAACCAAAAGCCCAAAGAATCATAGAAAAGTGCACATTGTGCAGTTATTCTCTTTACTTGCTGAGAAGGGGCTTTGAAGATGTCATGGAGTGACATGTTAGATGAAGCAGAGGATCTCTGTTGACCTCAGGCTGAATAGGAAGGAGGGTTAAAGTGAAGGAGAGAAATGAGGAGTTTGGAGGGAGGGGTCGGAGGGAGGGGGACAGGAACAGAAGCAGAAAGAGCAAAACACATTTGTTAAATGAAGGAGAAAGAGAGCAGATCAGATGACTTAACTGGGAGAAATGTGTGCGTGACGGATAGGCAGAAGGATGAAGTGCCAAACATCAGGAGCTGTTCCGCTCTCCTTCCTCCTGAAGGGTAAGAACTCATGTACAGGTTGTTTGATGTTTTGTCACGGCTGTCGAGGATCATATATTTATTCTCTTTTAACGTCCTCTCTGTCGCTAGATTCATTTGTTAGATGTGACCAGAGGTTTATTGAGACAATGTGGTGGCAGTGAGACAGCGGAGGTGAAACCAGAGACGAAGGCTCCTGGTGATATTCTTCTGAGTCTGAATTTTTCAGGACCAAAGGTGTAACATCTGTCCGATATTAGTTTTTGTTTTCTTCCCTACTGTTAAGACAGGTGCAACGAATATGTCAGCAAAACAACATGCTCTTAAAATGTCTTAAAATTTGATTTGAGATTCGTATTGATAAATAATATTGAGTCAAATTCATAATTTGACTCTGTCTTTGTGAAGAACAGCCGGCTTCTCAACCCAAAAGCTTTGTCTCTTGCCCTAAGGCCAAATACCTCTCCACTAGGTGCTCCGTTGTACTCTCCTGGGAGACAGCGGGCCCCTGACCTCCACAGCAGAGTAGAGAGAGAAGGAACCGGAGTAAATAAAAAACACAGACAGATAAGCAGCTGAGGTTCTTTGACCTCGCGGTATTTCAAGTTTTAGATTAACCTAAACTAATACTTCAAAAGTGTCAGGAAATAAAACTTCCCTGGGTTTGATGAAAAGATTGTTATTACTCTCGTGTCAGTGTGTTTAGTACAGAACTGGAGTCAGAACATGGCTAGCCTAGCTTAGCATAAAGACTGGAAGCAGGGGGAAACAGCTGGCCTGGCCTGTTTAAAGTTCTTCTATGTTTAGTCTGTACACAAATAGGAATGTAAAAACAACACTAGTTTTTGCCCAGTCTACTTGCAGTGTCTGTAGCACTGGCCCTGGATGCGGTCGGTGAGCTGGGCACAGGTTTTAGGATGAGTGTCCAATCAGAACAGTACCAAACCTGGCAACCTCACGGTGATGACGAGGCTCCGGGAAATCACTGCGCCAAGAAATAGTTCCAGCACCGAACTCCCTCCTTGGAACAACAAATATCATTTTTACATTCCTGTAATGACACACAGGAGTGAGCTTTAGACATGTAAGGAGGTGTATTTTTAACCTTTGGACAGAGTCAGTCTAGCTGTTTCCTCCTGCTTACACTCTTTATGCTAAGCTAATCGCAGCTGGCTCATGCTCTTAACCTAATGCATAGACATGATCTTCTCATGGAACTCTGGGAAAGAAAGTAAAATAAGCACATACCCCAAATGCTGAAGGACCAGAGGCTTAAAATATCTGTTGTCTTCGAAGTCACTCCTCTGTGTGTCAGTTCACCCAAATTACAAAACAACATGTTTTCTGACTTACCGTTCGTGGTGTCTAGTCGTGCAGATAGTTTCCATTGTATTAAAGGGCAACACCCCCTAAATTAGGAATTCCAATATGTTATTTCCATGGCTTTTTCCATGTTTGATCAACACTTTTGAAGGTGAGCTCCTCTCTCTCAAAGCCAGAAGCCAGAGATATGAGTCTTAAACTTGTGATATCTCCAAGTGTGGAGCGGCTCAATAGACGATTAATGGTACACCCACAGAATATTTGTTTTCTTTTTTGTACCCAATGATCTTTATTCTATTCTAGTGTTCTCAGTTGTGAAAACAAAAAATGTAGTTCCACAGTTAGTACTTGATGGCATCACACATTTGAGTTTTAGCACTCTGGTGTTTGGATTTAGGAGAGAGTAGTTCTTTTTTACTTATACTTTTGCACCGTCTTAGACCGTAGGAATAACATGTATGAATTTTGAAAATGGGCGTAGTTCCCCTTTGAGTTGCTTTAACTATCTACACGTCTAGATAGCTCTAAAGTTAAGTGAGAATATATGATTTGGTTGAACTGACACTTTTCATACAGTCACTTTTTTCTCTGGGCTCATCAATTGTCCTCGACCTTTTTGACTTTGCGTTTCTGTCTCGGCCACTCACTCAGAATGGTGCTTTATAGACGGTGATACTCAAACGGTAAAAGGACCCTGTGAGGAGGGATGTCTGAAAGAGCAGAGAGAGAGAAACGATGAAAACACTCGCCTCGGGCTAGAGATGGGAGGGAAGGTGCATTCCTCAGAGATGAAGGAGAGATGAGTCATGAGTGTGTTCAGTGGGTTTTCAGATCAGGTAGATAACACACCTTCGCTCACCTAGAGAGACCCAACAACAGCCACCCCTCCACCCCAACCCAGACAGCTGCAAGAAGACTGATTCAACATGACTGGTGTTAATGCAGACTATATTAGTAACTTTCTCAAATGTGTATAGTTCTTGTTCTAGCAGCGTCTTCTTGTTTCTCGTCAGGGCGTGCTGACCCCGCAGACACTCAGGATAAAGCGTGGTGGAGGTTTGTCGTCCTGTACCATTGATCATGTGTGTTTTCTAGGTGGTTCCCGTCGGCAAGTCAACGGCACTCCTCAGAAAGGCTTCGTGAGGCCGGAGGAGCTTCTGGAGGGCAAGGTGAGCTTTCCCACTCGACAAAGAAACCACTAAGAACCATTAACAACTGCTTTTGTCTTGGCGTTCATTTTCGGGACAAATGACTCTGCAGTAGTCACAGATGTTTTTTGGCTCCACCGCCGATGGCAGTGATGGAAGCATGACACCTTGGTGGATGCGCTAATTTTGTGCCCCCTTTTCCAGCACGATGCTATCTGATGCTAAGTGAATCATTTGTTCATTAAATCAGCAGGGATTTGGACAATTTTTACAATTTATTAATGTACAAAACATATAATTAATATGTTTTCATCAAAGCCACAACTCTCCAAAAACAGGGGTTTTACCTTACTCATCATTGTGAAACACATTCATTCAAACTGGACAGAAATACAAGTCATCAAAACCATCTTTGTTAGTCTTTCCACTGTTCTAACAAGCACCATCTCTGGATTGAGAGTTTGAAAACACTGAATAAGAAACAGATGGAAGAAGAAGAAGAAGAAGTAACCACCCAAACATTTTCACTGATTAATAACCCTGTTTTCCGGCACGTTTGTAATGTTGAGTTTTTCGGCAGGTTTTTAGCAAAAGCTACATGAAAACGCTATTTTTGATGGAAAAAGGTAGAGAAGCCTCACAAACATCCTCCCTCTCTGTTAATAGGACTCTGAGGCCATCTACCAATGGTTGTATGAGTTCCAGTTGCAGCAGTACACATCCAACTTCATCAACTCAGGATATGACGTACCCACCATCAGCAGGATGACCCCTGAGGTGTGTGTGTGTGTGTGTGTGTGTGTGTGTGTGTTGCAATCAGCATTTTAGCATTAACAAATTATTCAAATTTAGATTCATCTTTGTTGTTGAATGTGTTTTTTAATTCGCTTGTTTTACTTTTACTTGCTATGCACTTTTAGCCATCATACCACCTTTAGCTCCATACTTCTTCTGCTTGTGTGCATAGTTTCCTCCATGTACGCTGCATATGCATGGTGTCATATTGTGAACTAACAGGAGGAGTGAACACTATGTTCTTGTTATAAAACTGTTGCAGTCAATCCCCAATATTTGAAAGATAAGATGTCTTCTATGTCGTTTTTCTTCTTCATTATTTTGTATTCGCCGGCTGCCTACATCTGTTTTGTTCTTCAGGACCTGACAGCCATCGGAGTGACCAAACCAGGCCACAGAAAGAAGATCTCAATGGAGATCGGCAAGCTGAGCATCCCTGAGTGGCTGCCTGATTACATCCCTGTGAGGAACCGCTTCTAATGGCCCACTCTCATGTTTATACACTGATGAAATGCAGCTACTCCTCTTGAATTTTTGTAGTACTTGTATCTGTCTGTGGGCTATTATGGTTACACAATTGATACTGCTTCCTAAAATCAGCAAAGCACAACGTTCAGGATGATCCTGACTGTCTCTTTTGTGTTTGTTGCTCTCAGTCAGACCTGGGGGAGTGGCTGAGTGTGATTGGACTGCCTCAGTACCAGAAGAGATTGTGTGACAACGGCTACGACTCCATTACTATCGTCAAAGATATCACCTGGGAGGACCTGCAGGAGATAGGCATCACCAAACTGGGTGAGGAATTACACCGAGTTTCTATGACATTTGCTGGGGACTTCCCCCAAAGAATGAAGCTGTTTCATTTTTGACCGTTTACTCCAAAACATCCATTCATGTTCATTAATGCTTGGAAAGGAGGTAATCTTTTCTGTGCCTCCTAACAAACTTTACTCCTCACTAGAGATGCACTAATTGCAATTGTCTTTGCTGATTCCAATTTGAAAAGTTTGACCTGCCCATTCCAATGTCTGCAGACATTTGCTTTCTAAAAACAGCAAGACTAACCGGACTAAAATGTTTCACCGCTGTCCTGAAACTGTCCCAAAAAGTAATTTCAACCGTCCCAAAGTCTGTGTTATCTGCCAAAATGTAAAGTGTTATCTTTCTATTTATATGTATTTCTGTTGTGGTTATTTGCATAAAAACACAATTCAAACGATGAGGAAATGAATGATTTGAAAAAAACGATTGTCATCAGTCATTTTAATTATATGTTATAAGCTTCTTAGAGCTAGTGGTTGTAAGTTCAACAGGTCATAATTCCCTCTCTAATATATATTTTATATCGCTGTGAAAACTGAATTTTACAAGATTACAGTTGAACACATCATTATAATTTACTTTCGATCAATACTCATTTTTACTGACTAGAGCTTGAATGCGAGTCAATCTAACGTTAGCTGTTAGCTCCGTTATAAGACTGTGAGGGAGAGACGAGCCGGTCACTGCGATTATTGTGAGCAACATGCATGGGGATGAATCATATAATACTAAGTTAGTTGTACTAAATGATTCTAAGGTTGTTCCTCCGCTGCTTATTTAGAACTTGCAGTTGTGACAAATTGCATGCTTTATTTCTTCTTCACTCACGCTGAAGAACTCCCACACTGAGACATATTGTGTGTGTGTGTGTGTGATGTTACTCTGCCATGTCCACACTACTCTGCTTACGTTTGGAAACAGTTTTGGAGCACCCCTAAGCAAAGGAGTTTGAAAACACCCCCGAGGTTGGAGGTGTTTGAAAACTCCGGGGTTGCGTTTGCTTGTGGACGTCTGAAATGGATGTGTTTAGAAAAAATGACGCACACACCCGCGTTCGCTACTTGATTGCTTCTTAGCAGCCATGACGTCTCCTTCCCTGATTCGTCACACTCACTATCACGTGACCTGTACCCGGAAGAAAACAAACTGGGCTACCAGCGATTCATTTCAACATGGATAACGAATTTCAAGCGTTGCTTGCTTTGTTGTCTATACTAGCAGCTGTTGTGCAGTAAAAGTCTGCATTTCTGTGGAGGAAGCAGCTGTTATTGGAGCGCTTAGCGAGCGGCGTGACCAGCGGCGTCATCAGCCCTATGGAGCGGACGTCTGAAGCCACAGTTAGCAGTAAATGCTATTCAGATCTACGAGTGAGAACAGACAACAACACCGAGGAAACGAGTGTGTTCTGCCCCCACATTTCTGTGTGGTAGAATGTCATTGCATTTTCATGCTCGTATTTATCCATCCTCTCTTGCCGTAGTTAGTGCCTCGTTGTTTTTTGATTCTAATGAGAAGACACGCTGCACTAACGTTTTACTTCTTCCGTTTGGTAGCCTTAAGAGACCTTAGTCTGTAAGTATTTCTTTATGAAGCATGAAAAGATGTACGAAGATATACTCTATTCGCTCTTTTAGTATAGCATTTGTGTTGTATTAAATGCTAATCGTGGTTAGCATTTCCCCATTGGCGGTAATGTTAAAATTAGCTTAGAAGCTAGCTAGTCAGACATGTTACAGAATGGCTAAGCAAGAGCAGAATAGAGTGAGAGATGTGTGTTGACCACATTTACGTGTAAGTGTTGATTTTAAAGTAAATTTGATGTGAGAGAGAGAAATAGAGAAAGACCCGCAGCGCTGTAACTAAGTCTGAAAAATAAAACTTCTAAAACTTTCCACGAACTGTGTCTGTTTGAGTTTATAGAGGAATATTTTGGAGGAACATCTTAAGTATCAAATACAACCTTTCATTATTAAAGACTACTTTATTACTCTGTTGTATTTTTTTAAACTAAGCAACCAATCCACTTCCTGTTTACACCGTCACGCGCATTCCCAGTGTACGTTAATGGTCACGTGCTGTCCGTCTTCGAAGGTTGCCGTGTGGATGCAGATCAATTCGAAAATGATGCTGAAACACCCGTGTTGACTGAGATCGTTTCTATTTGAAAAATCTGCTTCCAAATAGAAGTGGAGTAGTGTGGATGTAGCTACATCCACACTACTCCACTTCTATTTCCCTCAGTGCTGCTGTGTGCCGACCATGTGGCACGAGTGACTGGCAAAAAATCTAAAATATAGGACTGACTGGTTTTGATCAGTGGCCGATCGATTAATGCGCCTCTACACTTCACACAACATTTTGTTAGTGAGGAAAATGTAGACTTACAGATTAATTTCCATTCTACTTTGATAGAAATTGATTTTAGACCATGAATATATTCCATAGAAATGCTTTCAACGTACTTTGTAGCACAAGAAAATTAGCTTTAACTCGGAGAGGGTTGACGACTTAGTCTTAGTCTTGGTAAACTCCCTCCAATGAAGAAGACCCTGAAATGTGCTGAAAGCTCTAGAAAAGGCTAGTAAGTGAACCTTGATTGATTATGTTTTTTGTTCTGACGACTGTTTTAAAGGTCAAGAAGGAACTTTTACATTTAATAATGTTCATGAGACTCATGAGAGGAACCTATGTGTTCTATATTCAGTGGATTGTAGTGTTTCCTTTCTCTCTGTTTCAGGCCACCAGAAGAAGCTAATGTTAGCGGTGAAGAGACTCAGCGACCTGCAGCGCTCCCGCAACCATGCCGACAGATCTGGAGGCGGGACTCTCCGACGGAACCCCCCCGCCGCCCTGGAAATGGTGGCCATCGAACACACACCGACACACAATGTGCAGGCTCACGCTACTTCTGACGACTGCTGCCCCTCCCCTCGCACCCCCAGGGCGCTCCTCTCCTTCCAGGACAGCGAGTTGAGCGCCGAGCTGCAGAGCGCCATGACGGGCAGGGCCTGGGGAGCCGAGGCGTTCGGCATCAGGGGCGTGCCCTCTGCGGCGGCTCTATCCGCCATGTCGGTCAGTCAGGAGAGCATTAGCATGCGATCACGTGGGTCAGGGAATTCTGGAAATTCCAATTCCGGATATTCTCAAGATCACCAAGCTACACAGTCTTCAGCCAGGATATCCAGCCGGTCAGAGGAGAGTCTGGGGAGTGGTGCCAGGGAGGAGGCGGGTAGAGGTAGACAGAGACCCACAGAGATGTGGGAGCACCTGAGTCGTTCTGCTACCCCCAACAAACTCCCCTTCTCCCCTCTAACACCTCCGCTAACACCCAGCAAGATGCCTCGCTTTGCCTACCCGGCCGTCCCACCCAAGGCCAAACACTTCCAGTCCCCCAACCGCCTCTATCAGCCAGAGCACCAGCCGCCCTCCTCCCCTTCCTCTCCGTCCCCACAGCCTTCCCCCACACAGAAGTCCTTCAGTTACCTCCACGCCCAGACAGGAGGCGTCAATGGGGCTCCACATGTGCTCTCCAAACCTCTGCCTGGAGCGGTCCCTCTGCTGGGACCCCGGCCTGGACAGGGCCCTGCTAACGACGCCCAGAGGGGCCCGCACAAAAAGCGTGCCCAAAGCCTGACTCGCTACGCTTTGTCCGACGGCGAGCCGGACGACGAGGACGACCTCGCTCCCCCCTGCACCTCCGCCTCCTCTTCGGCCGTGCCCTCCTATGCCACGCTGTCGCGCAGGCCGGGACGCGGGCACACCAGTGCCTCAGGGACCCAGCGGCACATCAACCGCAGCCACTCGTTCGCCGTGCGATCCAGACGCAACGGCCCGCCCCCGCCGCCGCCCATAAGGATGAGTTCGGTGAGCGGCAGCCCAGTACGCCAACCAGGAAATGGGAAAGTGGTGGAGCCAGAGGTGAAGCAAGGAGTAGAGATGGAGGGCAAAGGCAGCGTGAGGTGCATCGCAGCCAGGCTAGAGGGAAGCAGCAGCAGTCCGTCCCGGAGGATAGATATACCACCAACTCATGTCCAAGTTTCACCTGTTTTCATCCCCGTTTCCTCTCCGCTTCCACATGGGATGAGTCCTCACATCGTCCTACAGCACTACAAACCTGTCCCTGCTCTGGGCTTGGGGGGCCTGAGGAGGACGGGTAGCGAGAGGACGGAAGCAGAGACTGCCAGACAAAGAGGTGGAGGCCCAGAGGGAACACTCG
The DNA here is from genome assembly GCF_050575085.1 of Anarhichas minor. Lineage (NCBI taxonomy): Eukaryota > Metazoa > Chordata > Actinopteri > Perciformes > Anarhichadidae > Anarhichas > Anarhichas minor. The sequence continues at coordinate 5,984,384 of NW_027466463.1, read as the reverse complement.
AACACAATGCAAGGAAAGGTGAAAGAATGTCAAAGAGTGCTACTGTGTCTCCAAAGCACAGCTCCGGTGGCCGCCTCCCTTTCGCTGAAGAAGGCAACCTCACTATCAAACAGCGGCCCCGGACAGCAGTCATCACCCACGCGGACGCTGAAGTCAAGACCCCGAACAGCCTGGAGCTCCCCGAGTTCAACCTGAAAGAGTCCGACACGGTGAAAAGACGACACAAACCCAAAGACTCATTGACACCCGAGGAGGCTGCCTCCCCCAGCCGAGAGTACAGACACCTGCAAACCAACAGTCTCCACCCGGCGAACGATGTCAGGGCACTGAGCGACAACGAATCTCAGAGGCCGGGGAACGTGTTCCGTAGAGTCGGCTCCCTCGGAAAAGGCCCAAAGCCTCCAGTGTCCTCAAAACCTTCCAGTCCTCTCAAACAACTGCCGGACAGCAAACCAACAGTCCCCCAGAAATCAGTATCCTCAGCACAAGCTAGTGCACAAGCAGCCATTCCTAAGCTAACCAGCGTACAGATTCACACAGTGTCCCCGAAGCTGGGCGGTATCATCCACACACAGACGTGTGTGCCCGGCCCCACACCTGTGAACCCACAGGCAGTGAAGGCCAAACCAGAGAGTCCACAGAAAGGTGGTCTGTCTGTATCAAGGCTCCCTCAGCCCAGCACGGTCCCGGCATCAGCAGCAGGTAACACCGAACAACTAACAAAATCTGCCTCATGAATGAATAATATTGTGGCCAATATTTCTTAATTAATTATTTCATTAATCCCTCCCTCATCGTCCCTCAGGACTGAACCTCATTTTGGTCCAGAGTGTTGCATTCACCGCTCCGTCCTCACCAGCTCCGGCCCCCTCGTACCCCACCTCGGCCCCTCCGGGTCAGGCGGGTAAAGCGGGGACCTCCCCGGCTGGTGCGGCCGGTCTGGAGGTGCTGGCTCAGAAGAGGCTGGAGCAAACCAGTACATCACTAGAGGCCGCCCTCAAAGTGGTGGAGAACAAACTGGCACAGGGGAGCAGTGTGGACAGGTAAGTGCTGCTGTCTCTTAGAACTACTTGAATCTACACACAGTGTCAGTCGGCTTGTAACACTCTTGTCCGTTCCACAGTGGCAACAGCACAGTGAAGGCGGCAGGAAATATTCTGGATGACATCGGCAGCATGTTTGACGACCTGGCCGACCAGCTGGACGCCATGTTGGAGTGACCCTCCCGAACTCTGCGGCACAAGGTTCCTTTTTTTAGGAGAGCGATGGACAAACATGGAGACTGAGAAGCCGGCAAGCAGAAGATGAAGATGGTCCTCTGATGCTGGTGAGAGCAGAGACGGTGGAGGTCCTCGGCTCCTCTTCACCACTCTGGAGGAATCAATAAAATAAATACTTTATTTAAAATACTCAAAAAGTGCACATTTGAGGATTTCCTGCACAACCTTTCCTCAATATTACCCAGTTTTCCAACGCGAGCAGTTCGCCTTAGGACACACACCTGGGAATGTTATTGGAGCAACAACCAACAGCAGCTGTGAGATCAGCTTCAGACGTGTGTGTGTGTGTGTGTGTGTGTGTGTGTGTGTGTGTGTGTGTGTGTGTGTGTGTGTGTGTGTGTGTGTGTGTGTGTGTGTGTGTGTGTGTGTGTGTGTGTGTGTGTGTGTGTTCACTTTATTATCACTAAAGGGAACGAGGGTCCATTTTATTCACGTTACCTGTACATGTATCTATGAGTCTCTGGTGGCACTGTGTATGTGTGTAGTCAGATATCTTTATACTGAGTATATTTATACTTCTATATGTTTGTTTTTTAACAAATGGAGTTCCTATTGACTGTTTAAATCATTCTAGTGTATATTAGCATAACTGTTGTATATATTG